>NC_057862.1:181227394-181872811 GCF_019393635.1 Dromiciops gliroides
ATATGGATAAATAAAGGCACAAAGTATAAAGTTCATAATCCAGGGAACTGAAGCTTATCTTTCCTAAGCATGGATCTACCTGCCCAGATTCATCTCTCTTCCAGGTCCTTTCCTTGAATTCCTCCCTTATTTTCCTTAGCTGAGAACTGTTTCCATTCTCCCTATTTCTCCAAGGCACCTAGATGCATGGAAGCCTGACTGAAAAAAGTTTGTTCATTATATGTCAACAGGAAAATGTTTTTATTTTACCTCTTCTGAATTACCACCCAGTATCTTATAGATTTCAAATTGCAGTCATATGCTTTATCTCACTTTATCCTCACAATAATTTCCAAAGTGATGCAAAATAGAAATTATTTTCTTGATGTACTGAGCATGATCAAGGAGAAATCACCACAGAACTTGATTTCCCACAAGGTTTAGGGATGAGAAACCATTGTGGATTAAGAGGAAATCTCTTGACTACATTTTCTAGATGGCATATGTCTGGCCACAAAGCCCAGATGTCACTAAGCAAGGACTCATTTTAGGAGTGTTCTGAAAATCTCCAAATTTTAAAAAGGGAACAAGATCCACTGGTCCATTAGAGAAGGGGAGGCAAGTAACAAAGCTGGGGAAGCAAATAAAAGGACAGAACCTTAGAGAACAGTTCTGAATTAGAGACACAGATACTATGTTCAAAATGGACCTTGGCCAATTTCCCAAGAATGGCAAAATTTTTAAACAAGAAGAGTGTAATGGGGACTGGACAGTAAGAGATCCTTCATGAACTTGAGCATGCCTTGGATTTGATATGATTCTTCATATGGCCTTCTGAGCATGCACATTTATTCTATTATTAGCTTCGCTTCATCATTTGGCTACTGGATAAGATCTGAGCATTCATACAAAAGAACTGTGGAGGGAGGTGAAAGGGGACTGATAAAGTGAATGTCAATGATGGCTAGTATAGTATATTTCTTTGGTCATTTTTTTAGTCGTGTCTGACTCTTCATGACCCCATTTGGAGTTTTCTTCAAAACCACTATTTCCTTCTTCTAATCATTTTACAGATGAGGAAACTGAGGCACACAGGGTTAAGTGACTTGCCCAGAGTCACATAGCTAGTAAGTGTCTGAGGCCAGATTTGAACTCAAAGAGATAAGTCTCACTGACTTCAGGCCCAACATCTATCTACTGTGCCACCTAGCTGCCTGTAGTACTTTCAGCATAATGATCTAGTTTTCACTCCTCACACATGATATTCTAAATCTTGTCTCATTGCTTTTATACAGGCAGTTCTCTATGCACCTGGGATTTTCAAAGCATGCTGCTAGGTGTACACTAATTCCAATTTATGTACTGTCTTCCCCCATTAGAATGTGAGCTCCTTGCAGTTAGAGTTTATCTTTTTACTTCTATTTGTAGTCCTAGTACTTAGCACAGTGTCTGACACTTAATAAGTGCTTAACAAATTTTTTTATCATTCATTATCCATTCCTTGTTAATTGAATGATTGATTAATTGGGAGCAGAGTTACTAGGTCCTACATAGGATTAAATAGATTGTACAGTAATGCTTCTGCTTCTGTTACTGGTTTTAACATGTAATGTATTCTTGAATGAGAGATGTAAAAAGTGAGAGGAGCCAGTAGGATCAAGAATATGAACAGTTGATCTGAATGGATTATCTACACCAAAACCTGGGCTACTGAGAGAATAGCATCACTACCAAACAAAGAGACAAAGCCAAGATATCTGCATCTGGTACCTTTCCTTCAGTCAGAGCTAGGCATAGGGATGTTGATGGTTATGTCAGAGTGCCCTCAGGTGTTGAGTGGTGCACATGACAGACGGAGCCGAACTAGATCAAAAATACATGCTCTGGTGCTGAACAGGAAAAAAAAAATCAGACATTTGTCATAGTGACCAACACTCATTTTAAAAAGAATTCCAACTAGTGCTTGCTTTATATGTGCCACTCCATGATCTTGCTGACTTTTCCATGCCTTTCTATCAATAAGGCAACATTCAAATGACTCTTACAGATATCATCCCTGGGCCCACCTGCTTCAACACTGGAATAATGATCTGGTTTAAAAAAATATACACACATATAAATCTGAATACAGATGAACTTCCAGGTTCCTGGTGATCTTCCATTAGTTCAATGCTGGATAAAATGATCACAAAGTATGTTCTAATCTTCTTCAAAAAAAGGCCATCATCTGATTTCCCTAGATCTCACAATCTTCTTCGTCAATCTTTTCATAGCCAACTTCATATCCTTATTCCTCAATGTATATATGGCAGGATTCAAGAGTGGAGTGACAAGAAAGACTAGAATAAGCAAAAATTTATCCAGTGACAGAGTGGGAACTTGCCACACATAGACAAAGAAGCAGGGAACAAAAAACAAGAATACCACAGCAATATGAGCTGAGAGTGTGGAGAAAGCCTTGGACAAACCAGCAGAAGAGTGATGCCTCACAGTGACAAGGATGAAAATATAGGAGATGATTAAGAGAAAGAAAGTGCCCATGGAGATAAGCCCACTGTTAGCTGTGACCACATACTCCAACCAGGATGTATCTGTGCAGGCAAGTACTGCAACTTTAGGGATGTCACAATAAAAGCTGTCAACCTTATTAGGGCCACAGAAGGGCAAATTCACAACAAAAACAAATTGAGACACAGCATGGATCACCCCAATCACCCAGGCAGTCACTACAAAACAAATGCATGTTTTGTGGTTCATAATAGTCAAGTAGTGAAGAGGCTTACAGATGGCCGTGTATCTGTCATAGGCCATGGCTATGAGCAGGACCATCTCGGTTCCTCCCATGACATGAATAAAGAAAATCTGTATCATGCAACCTGGGAAGGAGATGACTTTGTGTTCACTAAAAATGTCAGTGATCATCCTTGGAACTGTAGTAGAGGATAGACCAAGGTCAATGAGGGAGAGATTGGCTAACAGAAAGTACATAGGGGAGTGCAGATGAGAATCAAAAATCACAGTGAACACAATGAAGAAGTTTCCCAGCATGATTCCCACATAAAACGAAAAGAAAAAGAAAAAGAGGAGAATCTTCATCTCCCAAGAAGCAGACAGTCCTAGCAACACAAACTCAGATACCACGGAATTGTTTGCTCCATCCATTGCCTCGGTTGATATCAAAGACACTAAAATGACCTGAGGACAAAGAATAAGGAAAAAAATCAGAAGCATGAGGACAAAAGTAATATATGTACAATTTGCCTCGTGAGTGTCTTAAGAAGGGCCCTGTTTTGAAGCGTTAGTGATACAATAGGCTAGCAGGAACACAAATTAACATATGAGAAGCAATGGTCACATGTTCAAAGTATCATAAATTTAGAACTAGAAGAGATCCTTAGAGATTATCTAGAGCAGAGTCAACAAACAAAAACTTTTGGACCAATCTCTCTACCAATTTTTGGTTTTTACATTTAAAAAAAAAGTTTATTAATAAACTTAAAATAGAACTTTATTGTATTTTAAAATGTAAAAAAAAAATCCTTCTTAGTTCATGAAGCAGAAAATAGGAAGGATTTGGCCTGTGGGTCACAGTTTGCCAACTTCTGATCTAAACTAACCTTCCAATTTTATAAATGAAGAAACTGAAGTTTCTTGAGGTTGAGTGATTTGCTCAAAGTCACATAGCCAGTAAGTGCCAGAGACAGCATTTGAATTCAGGGCATCCTGACTCTAGGTCCAGCATTCTATCCACTGCCTCTCCTGTCAAGGAAGTTGAAAAGATGAAATAAAGAGAAGCAGTTGGCCGGGGGGGGGGGGGACTAGCATGGAAGATAAATGAGAATAGAGTGGTAGCATAAGAGGCATCTTTATATGGCATAAAATGGAATATACAAAAAAAGTCAAGAGATGGGTTTTTCAGGTGAAACTACTCACCAAAGTTCAGCAGCTAGGTGACACAGTGGATAGAGCACTGGCCTTGAAGTCAGGAGGACCTGAATTCAAATCTCACCTCAGACACTTACTTGTTATGTGACCCTGAGCAACTCACTTAACTCCAACTGCCTTTAAAAACATCTGGGGCTGGGGTCAGCTAAGTGGTGCAGTGAATAAAGCACAGGCCCTGGATTCAAAAGGACCTGAGTTCAAATCTGGCCTCAGACACTTGACACTTACTAGCTGTGTTACCCTGGGCAAGTCACTTAACCCTCATTGCCCCACAAAAAAAAAAAAAACCCACATCTGGGACCATCTCCAGTGGTCTTGATATATATTATGCCACTGGAATCCAATCCAGTGTAAATCATGGCATCACCCAGATGTCCTGGTCCTTTTCGAGAACCAAGGACAAACAAGAACAACTCACCAACGTTATCAATTATCTCTTAATTGTCCAATCTAATGGCTTTTTCTCAATCCTCATCAACTTTGAGCCTTTGACACTTTTCCTGGATATTCTCTTCTTTCATTCTTCTCTTCCCTGCATCATTCTCCTTTACTGGATCTTCATCTAGGTCATGCCCACTAAGCATGAGTGTCTTCTCTTCTCCTCTCTTTTAATATTGTCTTGGTGAACACTTGGTGATCTCATCAACCTAATGAGTTCAAATGCAGAAGATTGATTCCCAGATTGATTTATCCAGCCAAAACCTCTCTGCTGAGCTTTACTTTTTTTTAATCACCAAAGGTCTCTTGGACATCTCAAACTGTGTATCCCATAAAGTCTCAAACTAAATATGTACAAAACAGAATTCATTATTTCCCTTCAAAAACCCTTTCCTCTTCCCAACTTCTCTATTCTTGTTGAGAGCACCATCATCCCCCCAGTCATTCAGGCTTTCATCAGTGTCACCCCTGACTTCTCACTCTCCTTTACCCTGCAAATCTAATCTGTTGCCAAGTCTTGTTTTTCCTCCTTTGACATCTCTAGTATACATCCTCTTCTTTCCATTTACACAGCACCATTCTGTTTAAAGCTCTTATGCTTTTTTTCCCTAATGTGCAGATCTGACCATGTCACCTCTCTAAATTCCAGTGGCTTCCTAACACCTTCAGGATCAAATATAACATGATCTTTTGGCTTCAAAATCTTCAAAACTCTAGCTTCTTTTTAGCTTTCCAGCCTTCTTGCTTTTTACTCATCTCCCCACTCAAGTACTATATGATGCAGCAACACTCACCTACTTTCTGTTCTTAGCATATCATATTCCATCTCCTTACTCCATGCCTTCTCACTTGCTATTATGTACTTCTTTGGCTTACTTCAAGTCGTAGCTCAAGTATCACCTTCTCCAGGAAACTTTTTTAAGTCTCTCTTCCCCCTCTCCCAGTGAGTTATACTAATAGATAGATACATAGATATAGATCATTCATTCATTGTTGTCCTTCATACTCAAAGAGGATCAAAATGACATCAAAGGGGGCGGCTAGATGGTGCAGTGGATAAACCATCAGCCCTGGATTCAGGAGGACCTGAGTTCAAATCCAGCCTCAGACACTTAACACTTACTAGCTGTGTGACCCTGAGCAAGTCACTTAACCCCAATTTCCTCACAAAAAAAGAAAGTAAAGAAAAGAAACTTGAGGGAAGTCAGGAAAGCCAGGAGGAAGAAGGAGAGAGAGAATATCAGGCATGGGGGACAGCCAGTAAAAATGAACTGAAGCAGCAGATGGAGTATATTGTTTTCTTAGGGAAAGATAATGAATTGTTTTGCACATATTTAGTTTGAGACTTTATAGGATACACAGTTTGAGATGTCCAAGAGACCTTTGGTGATTACAAAAAAGTAAAGCTCAGCAGAGAGGTTTGGGCTGGATAAATCAATCTTCTGCATTTGAACTCATTAGGTTGATGAGATCACCAAGTGATCACCAAGACAATATTAAAAGAGAGGAGAAGAGAAGACACTCATGCTTAGTGAACATGACCTAGATGAAGATCCAGTAAAGGAGAATAATACAGGGAAGAGAAGAGAAGAGAGAATATCCAGGAAAAGTGTCAAAGGATATAAATGTTGATGTGGCTGAATATGTGCAAATTTAGAGACTTCTCCATCCCAAATATTCATATGGACTTTTTGTATTTGGCCTGCAATAGAGCCTTGCAAATTCACATTGGCCTGATCAGCCACAGTTGGACAAACTGTACATTGACCCTTATTGCCAGACAAAAAAAAATTACATCACAATATCAGGGTCAGTGTATAGTTTGTCCAACTGTGGCTGATCAGGCCAATGTGAATTTTCAAGGCTCCTTTGCAAGCAATGAAAGGATTTAGAGCTGAAAGGGGCCTCATTACGAAGATCATCTAATTCACCTCACTCAAATTTTATATAAATTTTATACACTGAGGCAAAGAAAGGTTATACAAAATTTATACCAATTTTATTCACTGAGGCAAAGAGAGGTTAAGACACTTACCCAAGGTCATACACATAGTAAATTTCTCTGCACAATGTACTTCTGACTCTCCCAAATTTTTCTATCATGTCATTTAAAAAAAAAAAAACAAATAAAAAACAAACCAAAAAAAAAAAAAAACCTCTTCACTCTGAAAGCTCAATCTACCCCTGGACTTCACACATTGGAAATGCCCTCAGCCCTTTAGCGGTTCCCTCTGATTTGGTGGTTCCTCCCAGAACCTCCATTTTAAGGAGAACATCAAGGCCAAACAAGTCTTCATTCCTCTCCATACTATACTCTCTATTCTCTGTACTTTCTCTACCTTCCTTCTCCACCCTTTCAGCCAATATGGGGTAGGTTCAGGACAAAGTTACCCCTGAGATCAGATTGATCTCAGTTTCCCTGATGTAGCTTCCTAGTCATCTATAGGCACAAAAGTCCCAGGCACATAAAGTCTGGTCCTTTCAGACTTCATAGGTTGCCTAAGACCACAAGAGTTTCCTTACCCTGTTATCATGCTGACCAGACCCATTTCCATAAGACTCCTGAATCCAAAGAAGCTGAGACACAGCTGTGTCCTTGCTCATGTCCTTGCTGCGTTAGGGAAGGAGGGGAAGGGAAAGGAACAAGTTATTTATAAAGCATCTGTTATATGCCAGGCACTGTGCTAAGCACTTTATAAATATTATTTCATTTGCTAGGCAAAGTAAACCTCCCTTATTAAATGCTCAATTTCTTGTGAGTAATTGAGTAATTAGAGGCAGCTGATGGTGCAGTGGATAGAACATTGACTGGCCTTGAAAGATTTGAGTTCAAATCTGACCTCAGACATTTAATAGCTTAGTCACCTAATCTTTTTGCCTCAGTTTGCCCAACTATAAAATGAGGATAGTAATAGCATCTACTTCTTGGCATTGTTATGAGGATCAAATAAGATATTTTTAAAAGCACTTAGCACAGTGTTTTTAAACATAGTAGGCACTATATAAATGTTTATTCCCTTCCCCTACGAGTATCTTATTTCATCCCAAAACTGAACCTGAAGATGAGAGATCTGACATTTGGCATAGTTTTGACAGGTTGGGATGTGGCAAGATGGCCTCATGGCTCACATTACTATTAAATTGGAGGAAGATCCCTATAAATATGAAGACTCTGAATTGCATGGTGAGACACTACAGGGTTCCCTGTCTCATGAGCCCCCTGATCATACGTGGAAAGCCTTCTCTATGGGACAGGGGGCAGGATCCAGCTCAGAAAAAGGGATTAACTCTGGGTGTTAGGGGCAGCTAGGTGGCAAAGTGGATAAAGTACTGGCCTTGGATTCAGGAGGACCTGAGTTCAAATCCAGCCTGACACGACACTAGCTGTGTGACCCTGGGCAAGTCACTTAACCCTCATTGCCCCGCAAAAAAAAAAAAAAAATACACACACACAAAACCTCTGGGTGTTGGGAAAGGCTGCCAGAGAGTATAAAGAAAACACTAAGGCCAGCATTGCCTGAATGTTGTTTACTGTTTTGCATATATTAGACCACTTGCATAGTAAGACTAAAAATAAACTGAACCTGCATATGCAGCAGCTAAAGACTGAGTGAGCTCTCAACTTTCAGGGACTATCCAATGAATGCTGAGGTGCTTAATGGAGTTGGTGACTGAGCCAAGTAAAAGAATCCCTCTTTATGAGTATAGGCTCCAGTCAGGAACCTACCCTATGGTCTCTGACCTAAAGGTTCAGGGTCCTCTTGCTAAAATAGAGTCACGAGGGATAAAGCACCAGCCCTGGATTCAGGAACACCTGAGTTCAAATCCAGCCTCAGACACTTGACACTTGACACTTACTAGCTGTGTGACCCTGGGCAAGTCATTTAACCCTCATTGCCCAGCAAAAATAAAATAAAATAGAATTGTAAGACCAGATAAAGAGAACAGAATCAGAAAAGAGATTGGGGAACTAAGAGAGGGCTGTGCAAGGTCACCAACCTCACTCTCTCCTCAAGAGCCATCAGGATCCAGTGGCAAGATATACATCAGGATGACTGGAGAAGCCCCAGATATTTAAGGCAAATGGGGTTAAGTGACTTGCCCAGGATCACACAGCTAGTAAATGTCTAAGGTGAGATTTGAACTCAGATCCTCTTGACTCCAGGGCTAGTGTTCTATTCCCCTACACCACCTAGCTTCCCCACAATGAAGATAATACATCTTCAGGCTATATACTGCTCCCAGAAGGAGGAAGAGGCTGTCTCCCAATCTTGGGGGATAGGGGCAGAGTGGAGCCTCACCACCAAGGAGCTGAAGCTGTTTAAAGAGAAACCTGATGAGCCCCCAGAGCAAAGGATAATGGAACCAATGGCTCAATGGTCTAATGAAACCAACAATGGAATGCTCTTTGCTATGGACTTCCATACTCTGGGGGAACTTTCTAAGGGCCTACTTTTATATAGTCAACTGCATCTACAAGGGAGAGGGTGAAGTTCTTAAAGGAAATGTATTTGATCATTTGGATTTATACAACACACTCTCTCTCTCTTTGTCTCTCTGTCTCTGTCTGTTTCTCTTTCTCTCTCTCTCTCTCTCTCTCTCTCTCTCTCTCTCTCTCTCTCTCTCTCTCTCTCATTCTCTCTCCCCCTTCAGGCTATATCCAGGACAATGAGATCCTGTCTTCTTGGTGGAGCTCCCCCAAATGACTTCAGATTTTAGCTATTGGTCGCCCCGCATACACACACACCACACAACAACACAGTTGTGAGCTAATTAATTGATGAAATTCTAGCAGTTATGCCTTGGACAAATACTGCTGTCAGTTCAAATTGGCACTCTGGGAATGGAGAGAGTAGTCACAGACCCTTCCACCCTGCTAGATGGGCAGAGAAGGATGATAATAACCCCAGGGAGCTTTGGGTATGACTTCTGAAACATGGGGTTCATAAGAAAGCATTTGATGGTCTGCCTATGGGGCATGCTAGGAAAACTGTACAGAGAAACCCAACAGCTAAACATTAGAGGACTTTCAGCCCCACCCAAGCCTGAGATATCATCTTAACCCCCTTCCTCATTTGGATTATTCAGTATAGACTACAGAGGACAGTCTATGAAGGGAAAGAATATTAGGCTTAGTATCTATGTGAGCCTTTTTAGCAACTTCTAATCATGTTATTGTTGGTAGGGTCAAATGAAAACCCTTAGTTATCCAAAACATCCTATGTAGTTAATACCTACAATATTGGGTCCCAAAGAGGTTGAAAGATATTACTTCTCTATTAATGTTGTAATGGAGATGAAGGCAACCACATGAGGGAAATGCTGTTCCTATAATATAACTTTTCCCTAACACATCAAAGGCATACAAAGATAGAATGGAACTTGACTTCTCTAGATGTAGCATGCCCTCTCCCCCACCATCTCCGTATGGTAACATCTCTGGTGATCAGGTCAGCAGAATATAGCTACTCCCATAGTATTTAGGCACCCACCAAGTCCAAAAGGCCCAGATTCCATGTTACTGAGACTTTTTACGCCCCCAGATGATCATGAAGCTGCATTAGGGAAGCTGGGCCAATCAGGTCCTGGTGCAGCTTTGTCCTAGGCCTACTCCATGTTGGTTGAAGGGGCAGGGAAAAAAGTCATCAGTGAAATACCACTCCTATCACAGAGTGCCTACCCATTCTAAACCATAATTTCTCAAGCATGAAGCAGAATCTCTTGTGCTTCATGAATATGTCCTCAGTACACAGTTATGTCCAATCTTTCATGACCTTTCTATGACTTTTTATAAGATAGAAGATGGCACTATATCTGGTGGAGTAAAGGGGGAAAATAGTCAGTGGCTACTAGATAATTTGCACTGTCTGAATACCAGGAGGGGTAGATGATGGATTAACTTCTTGCATGTTCCAGCAATTTGATAGGTTAAGTTTAACTGGAAAAAAAGTGAATCACTTATCAAAGGCATCCACTCAGCCCCTGTGCAAGAGTTTACTTAACTTATTATACTCTGTTCTTAAATATTTTCAGAGGTTGGAACCCACTGAACTATATATAGGGGTAAACACAGTAAAGGTATGAGAAGGGAAAAGGAGTAGAGAGAGGGTGCCATCTACTAATACCTATTCCACATGATCTTCTGATAATGAGGTTTAAAAAATAAGTCTGAATAGTCTAAAGCTAATTCTGTAATTTTGGAGGAGATCCTAAGAACAGAACCTAAGAGAGAAAGAAACATAGGAAAGAAGGAAGGAAAGAAGGAATGGAGGAAGGAAGGGAGAATTTCCTAAGTTCATCTAAAAAAGGTGGGGAAGGCATATCTGACTTCTTTCCTTATTCAGAAAGTGTAGTCACTGTTTGTGACCCTCCAAGTACTCCAGATGATGAGTTCCCCAGTCTCCCAAGTAATCACTCAGGGGTGAAGAAAGTATCTTCTTCATCCATCTTCAAATTCGATGGAGAAGTTCACACTTTAATAAAACAATGAGCAGAAATTAGAAATCTTGAATTTGGTTGATCTGGAAGGAATTTGTAATGTTATTTAGACCAACCCCATTACTTAATGAGTAGAGAAACAATTCTTTTCCCTAGATCACAGAGCAAGCTATTAGCAAACAACAACTACAATCTAGTCCAGGACTTTTTACTATAAAAATTTGCCATTTTTCTATTAAAGAAAAGGGCATCTAATGAAGTTGCCCTCTCTCACAAGGGCCAGGAGCAATTAGGCTTGCTAAAGCTGGCTCCCCTTCCCTTTACTTACCTCTGCCTAGGTAAGTTACCTTTGTGTCTTATTTTCTACAACTATAAAATGAGGGGAGTTGGACTAGAGGTTGTCTAAGGTCTAGTCCAGCACTAGATCCTATAAATTCTCATCTGCTGTGTGCCCCAGGTCCCATGAAGACAGCTATTAAAGATAGCGTGAAAAGTGTCTTGCATTTATCTTTCTTGCAGCTTACAAAGCACTTTTCTAAAAAATCTTTTACAATAGATAGTATTATTATCTCCATTTTACTGATGAAGATATTTCATCTTATTTAAGTAAATTGAGAAAGTTCAGGACACAAAATTAGATCTTCTGAATGAAAGACAAGTGACCTTTATATAAAGCTTCAGCACTTCTCACTCTAGTAATTAACTCTTAATTAGTCTCTCTGCTTCCAATATCTTTCCTCTTCAATTCATCCTCCACACTGTTGCCAAACTGATTCTTAAAGCACAAATGGCTATGTTACACCTCTGTTCAAACATCTTCAGTGGCTACCTATTGTTTCCATGATAGTCTCTGTGTCCAGAGTGCCAGCACAGGACATTACTCATAGTCATAGTTTAATAAATGTTGATGGAATGAATGGAGTTGCCTCCAGGGGGATTGAGTTGACCTAACAGGGAATTTGTCAAGCAGAGACTAGATGAACATTTGTTGATGATGCTATAGGGAGAATTCATTATTTAGATGGGGGTGAACATGAAATCTGAGGTTCGAATAAGTTTGTTATCTAAAGGTTCTACATATTTATTTGGAAGAGTCTGATTTTCCAATTCATGATGCAACTTAATGATAATATATCTCATAATGAATGAAGAAATATTGAAACATAGCAAGGAGAGATGGGGGAGCATGGGAGACCTAAATAGAAATGAAGTTAGAAGGATAAAAAGAACAGCTGTGAAATGGTATGACAGAATTTAAAATAATCTCTCTTACCCACCAGTCCTGACACAGAATATGAGGCAGCATCGGGGATCAGAGAAAGCCAGATTCCTCCTTAACCGTCCTCCTTAAAATCACTTTTCAAGAAAATGAACTCTATAAAGTTCTTCCCTACAAAGGAAAAATAGTACTTTCCCTGAACGTTACTGATCTATTTATACTACTGAGATCCAGCTCATGAATGGCTTCCCCTGGTAGGTGTGTCTTAGAGGCACATTTTTTTTTCCTAAGGGAAAAACCTTGGAACATTTACCTGGCAATGAAACAGGGAGGGTAGAGGAAATGCAGAGACATGTCCTAATACATGAGGGAAAATAATGTTCTGGTTGATGTGAAATAATGTCCTGTGAGAATGTATCTATTTGGAATGACAAATGATAGAATGCGTATCCACAGATTTGACAGATAGACATTCTCTTGAAGGTAAAAAAAAAAAAAAAAGAAAAGTTCAAATAAAAGCCATACCCAAGTACTATGGTGTAACCACAGTCAGAGAGGCAAAGTAGTTGCTTTGTGGGGATAGGGAGGCAGCAATTATTACCAATAGCCTTTTCAAAGAAGTGAGTTCCTCGTTCTGCTCTGACAGCATATAAAAAGCTGAGTGAGTGAACTACCAGGGATACATTTTGCTATAAGCAAGTCTAATATTCTTTTGTTGCAAATTTATTTGAGGTGAAAAGTGAAAAGATTAAAAACAGCTTAAAATCATTGGCTTCAGGAGTCTTGTTCCTAGTTACATTTACCAATGTGCCTCTATTTTCCCATTAAAAAGGAGCAATTGCTACTGGCCTCAGACACTTGACACTAGCTGTGTGACCATGGGCAAGTCACTTAACCCTCATTGCCCCGAGCAAAAAAAAAAAAAAGGAAATGGTCTTTATTAGCTAATAGCCTGGCCTGGCCCAGTCCTAGCTTTCCAACATTCTTATAAACTATTTCTTTTCATGTACCATATAGTCCTTCTTTTCATATTGACTTACGTTCTATTCCTCTCGCATTATGCTACCCGTTCTACTTCCTTGCCTTTCTATCGACATTCCCCATGCCCTAGGATGATCTGCTTCCTCACCTCCTTTCCCAGACCTGCCTCTGACTTTCTGGATCTCAACAACTAGAACCTCCTCATCTTAGAATAGTCTTCTGCCAAGGCAATCTCTTTGTTCCATTGGTGAGCTCTTCCCAAGGCCTCCATTTTGGAGAAGGGCCCAAGCTGGCCTACTTTCACTGCCCTCCTGGCTCTGCTCAGATTTTCTTCACCTCATTACCATTGCCAGATACTTCCTCTCCCTTCACAATAACTTTTTTTTTTCGAGACTATAGGGAGTTAAGTGACTTGCCCAGGGTCACACAGCCAGTAAGTGTCAATTGTCTGAGGCCACATTTGAACTCAGGTACTCCTGAATCCAGGGCCAGTGCTTTATCCACTGCACCACCTAGCTGCCCCCCACAATAACTTTTAAGCTTCTTTTTTGTGTTATCTTCTTCCATTAGAATGTAAGATCCTTGAGGGCAGGGGTTGTCTTTCTTTTTACTTGTATTTATATCCTCAAGATGACTTAGAACAATGCCAAGTACATAGTAAGCACTCAAATGATAGTTGCCTTGTCTTGTTTTGTGGTCTTGGAATCTCTGACTTCTTCCAAGAATCAGCTCAAACACTACCTTTTATAGGAGGCTTTTCCCCATTCTCCCCTGATATTGTCTTCCTCTCTAAGATTACCTTCCATCTACCTTGTATGTATCTTGTAGGTTGTCCCTCTATTAGTCTGTAAGCTCCTTGGGTACAGGAACTGTTTTGGGGTTGTTTTTATTTTTTTGTTGTTTATCCCAGCACTTGGCAGACACACAGTAATCCTTTAATACTTTTCCTCATCCTCATCCCCATCCTGCACCCAAATGAACATTGATCTCGGCTCCTTGAACCACCCTGGGCTCTGATAGGTGGGTCCTTTTTACCTTATCTTACCTAGAACTAGGCTTCTGTGGTGGGAATGTAGTGGGACCCCAAGAAACTAAAGATATCAACACCCAAGGAATCCTTAAACTTTTCCAAGGGAAAAGCAGCTCTGCCTCCCATCAGAGGAGTGCACTGTGGCTCCGCACAACTCTGGTATGCTGATGAGCAACACCAAGGTCTGCAAGATGATTTGCAAGATATGGATGGGTGCTTCCTATCTTCCAGGTCCCCCATTATTCCAAAATCCCCTCCCTGTTGTTTGCATTTCCCTCCCACTTGCTTTGTAATTTTCTCCCCTTTGTTTTGTAAACATACAAAAGACCAGGTCTTATCTCACTCAAGTGGGACAGTTTTTCCATAGTGATTCTGTCTTCCTAATAAATCTCTTTTTATTTTATAAGATTTGTGATGAGCCTCCAATTCTTTGGGTGAACTAGTCCCCCCATCCAGGTCACAAGAGTCCACATACACACACACTCACACACACACACACACACACACACTTCCATATCACTTCCCCACCATGAACTTCCCTTTGTTTGTTGTCTTCCCCCATTAGAATGTGAGCTCCTTGAGGCCAGGGATATCTTTCTTCTATTTGCAAGCACTGTGTCTAATACAGAGTAAATACTCAATAAATGTTGATTGATTGGAAACACCTGGGTGCTGGGATCGAGTAGATTGTACTGTACTGCTTCTGCTTCTGTTACTATTGTATAATGCCCTTCTATAATGTGTTCTTGAATTAGAGATGAATTAATAAGGCAAACAACTAGTGATATAAAAAGTGAGGGGGTGGGGGATAGAGAGGCAGTTTGGTGGCATAATGGATAAAGCACCAGCTCTGGATTCAGGAGGACCTGAGTTCAAATCTGGCCTCAGACACTTGACACTTACTAGCTGTATGACCCTGGGCAAGTCACTTAACCCTCATTGCCACGCCAAAAAAAAGAAAGAAAGAAAAAGAAAAAAAAAAAGGTAAGAGAAGCCAAGAGAATGGGGAATATGAACTATAATCTGAATAGATTATTCACACCAAATCCCGGACTACTAAAGAGAAAAGCACCACCAAAAAAGAAAGGAACAGAGCCAAGATTATGCATCAGGGATCTGTTTTACAGTCAGAGCAAGGCATGGGAATCTGGGGGTTATGTCTGTGTCCTCAGGAGTCGGGTGCTACATATAACAGAGAGAGTTTTGATCAAAAGTCCATACTCTGGTGCTGAGTAGAAAAGAAGACTCAGGCATTTGTCGTAGCAATCCACTATCACACGCTTTCAAAAAAAGAATTCCAACTTGCTTACTTTCTATATGCCAGTCCACAATCTCACAGACCTTTCTATGCTTCCCACACTGCCTTTCCATCCATAGGGCAATATTCAAATAACAGATGTCACCCCTAGGCCCACCTGTTTCATCACTGGAATAATGATCTGTTTAAATATAACTGTTGTTTTACTTGGCGGGGGGCGGGGGGGGGGGAAGGGGAAGGAGGGAATGCTTTACATTTAGAGTACTTTACGCTTATTAGGTCTATATTGTGTTCTCTGGGGCACACCAAGGAATCTTCTCCTTGAGAAACTAAACCAGAGGACAGATAACGCCTAGAGAGATAAACTGAACCAAATCAGACTGAGCTAGCTTGGGATTCCTACCCTTCATTCTGGTCTCCCTTACCCGGGGGAGATAAATTTGGGTGTGGCTGCGGCCTTTGTGTTCTGAAGAGGGATCTGTAGCCACCCCTCACCCAATTCCTCTAGTCACTACCAGTGGGGGATGGTCCTCCACTGCTCACCCAATTCCTCTAGTCACTACCAGTGGGGGATGGTCCTCTCTCACTAAAGGAACTTTTCACGGGCAGATGGTCCACCCCCATCAGTCCTCTATAAAAGTACCCTCCAGTCTCCTGTTCGAGGAGATTTGGTACCTCTGAGCCATGTGCTTTATGCCAAATCTCCCCATGAAAAGTCCAAGGATTTCTTTCATGGTTTCCCTCCCCCTACCCTTCCCTTCCCTTGCTCCTAAATAAACTATCACCTTATTCTAACTACGTTTTGTGTGCAAGAGGGTGTAATTCTTTAAAGAGGAATTCCTAAGAACCTCAACCCTAATCCAACCCGTACCCCACTTCCCACCATTACAATATTCACATAAAATATGTTGAAAAATATATTTTTCATGATTAAAATATTTTAAAATAGGTATTATATTAAAATATATTTCAAAATATATTATATTAAACATATTTTAGATATTCAAATATATAACGTATATTAACTCATTTGATCCTGACAGACACTGTGAGATAGGTATTTCTAACCTTTTTTCACAAGTAAGGAAACTGAGTCTCAGGGTCACAAAGAAATAAAGACGAGTCCAAGTCCAGCATTATTTCTAATACATTATGGGCCTCTCAGAAGCCAGCTTGCCTCTCAGTACACTAGGCAAAAGCAACTTCAGGGAGTCAGAGAGTTGAGTCTTCTCCCAGTCGCATAATTAACCAACAGTACAAAAAGTTATACAAAATTCTGGCACAGAAGCAAAGGCAGCTAATTAGCAGCAGTAGAGGACAGTGACCAAGTGACACTACAACAAGCTGGAGCTGCCAGTGGGAGATCTGTCTGTGGTGGGAATTGTCTCAGAAAGTCATGTTGGTTTTCCCTGGGTAATCAAGGGGAGACAAAGTTAATAGGTCACCTGGGAAGGAGGGTAGCATCTTCTCTTGTAAATTACCCGTTTGCCATTTCCTTAGCCTGCTTAGAAAGCTTTACTTGGTCTTTAACACTGAAAAGAAAGCCTGAATATTAGGGGGCAGGCAGGGGGTTGGGGGGGAGTAAAAACACATTTTAATGGCTTTAATGGAAAGTCATTTTCCCAGTGTCTAAAAATATCATTCCAATTCTAAGTAAACATGGGTCAGTAGATAAAGAAACAGCATAAAAAATTTCAGATCCAAATATTGTGTGTTGTTGAACCTACAACATGTCTCTAAAGGCCACCACAAATATCTTAATAAGTAGAATTCATCATAACAATTAACTGCTTTGTCTGACACTAGTCTCATCGACGTAGCTTTGGTAGGGAGAAGAAAAGAAAGCAGTGAGGGAGATGGCACCTAAATCCTCATGAGATAATCAAAGAGAACTCTTTTTTGGCATATTTACCTATAAAAAAATAATTTTAGAGAAGAAAGGGCATTTTAAAAATTAATGCTAGGCTTATATTCCTGGCAATGTGAGCTTGAGTAAGAACAGCATCTTTCAAAGGAAAATGTTCTGAAGGTATATAATGTTATCAATGAGGGTTCTGGTCCCAGAGACCCCAAATAATCTATGACATCAGGTAGGAAGACATAATGGAAAGATCACTGGCTCTGGAGTCAGTGAAACCTGGGTTCAAATCCTGACTCTGATGAGTACTACCTATGAGACAAGTCACTTAAAATTTCTGGGCAGTAGTTTCCACATGCATAGAATTTGGACCAGCTGGCATTCAAGGTCTCAACCTGTGATTTTAGATGACTTACCCTCTCTGGGTCTCAGTTTCTTTCTCTATAAAATAAGAGAGTTAAACAAGATGGTCTCAGAGGTCCCTTCCTCTATAATCCTGTGATCATAAGAGGAAGGAGAAAATTAAAAATAAGAATTAAGGGGGCGGCTAGGTGGCATAGTAGATAAAGCACCGGCCCTGGATTCAGGAGTACCTGAGTTCAAATCCGGCCTCAGACACTTGACACTTACTAGCTGTGTGACCCTGGGCAAGTCACTTAACCCCCCAGTGCCCTGCAAAAAAAAAAAAGAAAAAGAAAAAAATAAGAATTAAGCAAATCATACTCAAAGCAAGCTGACAATCAAATATATTTAGGCCTAAGATTACATATTTGTGTTACAGTTGTATGGTTATTGTTTTTATAACACCTTCTATATTAGCTCTTCTGTGAACCGATGATTATTGAAATAATTCACCAAACATCCTAAATCAAGTTCTAGAAACACTGATAGAGAAATAATGTACAAGTATTCACCCTCAGGTTATTGGCACTCTCAATCTATGTTTATGTTGTAAGAATGTAGCTTTCCAGGCCACACCTTTGTTTTTTCCCTGTTTTTTAATTTTGTTTTGTTTTGGGGTTTTTTTGTGGGACAATGAGGGTTAAGTGACTTGCCCAGGATCACACAGCTAGTAAGTGTTAAGTGCCAGATCTGAACTCAGGTCCTCCTGAATCCAGGACTAGTGCTTTATCCACTGCACCACCTAGCTGCCCCTAGATCAGGCACTCTTAACCTACAGTCCATAGGATCCCAAAGGGTCTGTGAATAGATTTCAGGAGGTCTGTGAACTCAGCACTTTTAATATTTTAATAACTATATTTCAATGTAATTAGTTTCCTTTGTTATTCTATTTTATTTTATGCACTTATTATTGTTCTGGGGCAGCTAGGTGGCACTTACTAGATGTGTAACCAAAGAATAAAATAAAATAATTATTCTGAGAAAGAGTTCACAGGTTTCCCCAAACTGCCATTGGGGTGCATGATGCAAAAAAGATTTAAAAAAAAAATTTTAAGGGGGGGGGGAGGCAGCCAGGTTGTGCAGTGGATAAAATACTGGCCCTGGATTCAGGAGGAACTGATTTCAAATTCAGCCTCAGACACTTGATATTTACTAGCTGTATGACTCTGGGCAAGTCACTTAACCCTTATTGCCCTGCAACAACAACAACAACAACAACAAAAGATTAAGAACCCCCTGCTATATATCAATGAAAAAAGAGACTGATTGTATACTTTTAAATGAATCTTAGCATTGCCATATTGAACTATTATAGGTTCTACAGGTCAACAGTAACCACATGGTTCTTTCAATTTATACTGATTTCAAATCTAACTCCAGTTAGATAAAAGTGAATTTGATACTTCAAGAATCAATGGATCTGGGGGCAGCTAGGTGGTGCAGTGGATAAAACACTGGCCCTCGATTTAGGAAGACCTGAGTTCAAATCTAGCCTTAGACACTTGACACTTACTAGCTGTGTGACCCTGGGCAAGTCACTTAATACTCATTGCCTGGCACCCCAAAAAAAAGTTAGATAAAGAATCAATGGATCTGTGATCTCTTTGATTTATATTTTGCATCCAGATCTTAACCCATCCATGCCATTTTAGCCTGTGGATTTTTTTTTTCCTTGTTTTCCCATAAATCACTAGAGACCTTCTTTTAAGCTAATTTTTGTTTTCACCTGCCAGGCTACCAGTGCATCTCTCCAACTTCTCACTTAGATGGCCTCTGAGCTTCCTTACTTCTCTAGATTAATGATCCTAGAATCTTATGATTTCCAATTCTTACTATGTGATTGGGCCATACATTTCCTGATTCGTATCCTTTATATCAGTATTCTTTCTTGATATCATATGTCTACTAATCCTAGAATTCCACATTCTCTAAAGTATCAAAATTGACGAAATTTGGATGAACGTATACAGCAGTATATTCTCACAGACCACTTGCCCACAAGAAAAAAGATAGTATCATCCAAAATGCTTCAGATTATAAAAATTATAAATCATCTAGTCCAACTCTTCTACTATATAAATGAAAAGACAGGGGTCCAGAGAGGTTAAGTTATTTGCCACTGGTCACACAGGAAATAAGGGATTTCAACCCAGATCATCTGATGCCAAATGTATAACTATTCCTTTTCACCGTGGCATGATTCCTCTCTGAGCACTCTGCTGATGATTTAATATGCTAATCTCACACCAATTCCAGTATTAAACTGAAGCCAGAAGCAACTCTTTTCTCCAAACCCATTGCCCATACCCACACAACAAAAGTCATCTATTTCCTGCTTTGTCATCCCCATCTCACCAACTTAGATATGCACACACGAGATAGATAGATAGATAGATAAATAGATGGATGGATGTGTGTATATACACACACATATACACACACATATATACACACATACACATATGTGTGTATCTATATATGTCTCTCTGTATGTACATGTGTGTATGTATATATAGAGAGATGATATATATTTTATACTTTTGTAAAGTGTGATTGGATTCAGTAGAAGCCATATCTCTCCTTTTTATGGTCTCATAAGTCCAAGCCCACTGCTGGCCACAGCCACAGAGGCAAGGCTATGGCTTTTTAAAAACTAAGGCCTATTTATGGCCTTTTTTTTTTTCCTTTAAAAAAAAAAAATCCTGGAAAATAGAATGTTTTCTCACATTAAATCTTATATCTATTTTTCCTTTCATAAGGAAATATCACCATCTGGTGGGCATTACAAATATTGCCTCAAATGATTTTCATTAATGTTTTCAGTTAAAGGCCTGAGTCCAAAGTTATTGAATGGAATGGAATTGACATATGCTCCTAGATGCTCTGTCAGGGAAAAGTCATATAATTGCCAGCTAAAGGTAAGTCATTAATCAAAATGTGTATGCTGTTCCTGAATCAGAGTCAAAAGGAACTCCAAATATTTGTCAAAGTGACTCAAAAATGTACAGAATAAAAAATGACATATTATACTATAACCTCACAACTGATCACTAACATAACATGTATGCAGCATATGTTTGTTTGTGGATGTGGATGTATGTATAAAGGAGAGGTTTTCCCATTTTTATCTTCATGATGGCAGTGTGATGATGAACTGTGTGTGTGTGTGTGTGTGTGTGTGTGTGTGTGTGTACCTATCCAGGAGAGCATGCCTGAATGATAAAAATACAATAAAGTTTAGAAGACCTTTCCCTCTAACATCTAGCACTTGTCATCACACCCCTTTTGGACATACTTTTTTTTTTTTTTAGTGAGGCACTTGGGGTTAAATGACTTACCCAAGGTCACACATCTAGTGTCAAGTGTCTGAGGCCAGATTTGAACTCAGGTCCTCCTGACTCCAGGGCTGGTGCTCTATCCACTGTGCCACCTAGCTGCCCCTTAGATATACTTTTGTAGTTAATTGCATTCCCTTTCCTTCCCAGTTGCTCTAAATTCTCATTTTAATATAATATAATAATCATATCATCATGTTGGGGTTAGGAAACACAGATTTTAAGTTTGGATAAGACCTTTAAGTTTAGTAGAGGAATAGGACAGGAATATAGACAACTCTAAAGAACAATATTGTATAGTAAGTGGATTAGAGTCAATAGACCAACTAATGTGCAAGACCCAAGGAATAATGTTACTATTTAGGGCACTTACTTAAAAGTTAGGCTTTAAAATAGGAGTAGGAAACACAATTGTCAAGGAGGGGCATGTGTCAGGAATTCTAGCCCTGCCCATGAGCAAAGGCCCAGAAATGAGAGATTGCATACATGCCCATGAGCAGACAGCATTCTAGTTTGGCTGGAGTGCAGAGCTCATGGAAAGCAATAATATGAAACAAAGCTGGAAAGATTGTGGGCAACGCTAAAAGCCAAGAAAACATTTGAAACAGCCCCAAAAGGAGAAAAAGATCTATTTGGAAAAAAAATATTTATAGCAGCTCTTTTTGTGGTAGCTAAGAATTGGAAATCAAAGGAATGCCCATCCATTCAGGAATGGCTAAACAAGCTGTGGTATATGATGGTGATGGAATATTCTTGTGCCATAAGAAATGACAAGCAGGATGATTTCAGAAAGGCCTTAAAAGACTTATATGAACTGATATATAGTGAAGCGAGCACAACCAGGAGAATATTGTGCACAGAGATAGCAATATTGTTTGATGAAGAACTGTAAAAGACTTAACTATTCTCAACAATACAATGATCCAAGGACTATTCCAAAGGACCATTGATGAAACATATTATCTACCTCCAAAGAAAGAACCAATATTGAACACAGACTGAAGCATGCTATTTTTCACTTTCTTTCATTTTTTCTTTTATTCACTTTTTCTTGTACAAAATGACTAACATGGTAATGTTCTATATAATTAATTGCACATGTTTAACCCATATCTGATTGCTTACTGCCTCAGGGAGGGAGTAAGAGAGGGAGGGATAAAATTTGGAACTCAAAACTATAACTAAAAATGTTTATTATTTTAAAAAAATGAAAAAGAGTTTGAAATTCATTTAATAAGCAAAAGGAATTTGGTCATTCCTTTACTCATAAACATTCAGTTAGAGCTATACCTAGGGTCAGTGGGGCAATCAGGGCTTTACCCCACCAGGTTGGCACCTGGCCATTATTTCTTCCTTTCTATGTCCTAAAGCTTTCAAGGTTTCAAGTCGTCTTCAAGCCCTTCACTTCAAGACTCCCACCCCATTTCTAAGGCCCACCCCACCCCCACTTCATCCATGGTTTGCTCAGGATGCTAAACCTGACTCTCCTTTGTGGAGCCTGTCCTTTCCCCCATATACCTCCTCTCTTTGGTTGCCCAGTGCTACTTGCACCACAAGGAATTTGCTCTCTTGGGTACTGGAAAGATCTGCCAAGTGGATGCAAAGCCACCTCAGTCCTGCCTGGGATACATGCCAATTTGTGCCTGGTACTGACCCCAAGGGATTTCCTAGCAGGATATACACACATGCACATACACACAAGTATGTACACACCTCTTTCCTTTTGTTTCCTGGGGATTTACCTAGTTGGGCCATACCATCAACATCCTGCCCCTTCTCCTGGGTCCCACCTTCTAAAACAGGATCCAATCCCTAATCTGCACCCCACCTGCCACCTCTCAGCTCCTCCCAAAAATGGCCCAATATGACTTTCCCCAGCTGGTGCTAACTGTCCGGTGTCCTAATACCAACTCCCTTTCCCTATAATAGCTCCAGAGGGTCACCCTTAACTACAATAGGTGGCTCAATCCCTCTTCTGCCCCATAGCTTAATTCCTACCCCTTTTCTCAATATTTCCTTCTCTCTTCACCTAGTGTGATTATTCCATGTGTAAAGAATTAATTGTTATTTGAGGTTTTTATGACTCAGCGTGCACTGGCCTGGGGCTCCGCAAACCGCAGGGTGTTCCACCCACCGGTTGTAGCCATTGCCATGGCGCTGGCAGACTCACGTCATCACCACTCACCGATGCCT
Organism: Dromiciops gliroides; assembly: GCF_019393635.1. Lineage (NCBI taxonomy): Eukaryota > Metazoa > Chordata > Mammalia > Microbiotheria > Microbiotheriidae > Dromiciops > Dromiciops gliroides. The sequence goes on from NC_057862.1 coordinate 181,250,471, forward strand.
ACAGGGGCCTGGCAAAATTATAATGATTGGAAGCCTAGTGAGGGCAGTCATGTGACTGTCAGAGCGGCCATCCCATTGGCTGGGGCTGGTGTGGGGATTTTCTGGGATTGGGGGAGGAGAATTTGGGCATTCTAGCTGGACGCTGGAAGACGGGAGGTCTGCTGCGTATTCTCAGCTGATTCCTGGGCGGTGGTATCTTTTGAGGTTGTATAATTTCCCTTTCCCCATTTTATTTCCTTTCCCTTGATCCTACTGATCCTGTTTGTGTGTGTGTTTTTTTAAGTTCGTTCTTGTTAAAATAAATCATGTTCTGTTTTGAGGGAGGCTGCCAGTCTCCTTCCTTGCCCCAATATTGCGGCAAGCCGCTTAGCTAACACTTCCCAATTAAAACTTGGTCCCCACACATGAGGGCATGGGTCTGAGTTTCCCTTGTCCTCCCTCTCCCAACCCACCACTACTCTGGGGCTCTTTTCTACCAGGTCAGACTTGCTTTTTGTGTCCCTTTCCTCCTTACTCCTCCTCCAATGGATTGTCCATTAAGACAGCACAACTAAAGGGAAAATCTTTGGATTTCTTACATTGGATACTTACTAACTCTGTGACCCTGGGAAAGTAGTTTAACTCTGTCTCATTCTCCTCATCTGTAAAACAAGTATAATAATAGAACCTTCCTCCCAGGGTTATTGTGAAAATAAAATAAGATAATTTTAAGGCATTTTGCAAACCTCAAAGCACTATATAAAGGTTAAGTCTCATTATTAAATGACAAACATGATTATTAGTGATCTCAACAGATGGGCTAAACCAGGTTGAGGATAACTGACAGGCCACAAATCCATCAGTGCATTAAGGGATTGTCTACCCTTGTATGAGGACTTCCCCCTAGGGGATAGGTAAATGTAAACAATTTGTTCCAAGTGGCCATGAAAGCAACTGAAGAGGGCATTGTAGAGCAATTAGAGTTGGGTCAAACATCAGAGATGCCAAGGTCATCCACTGCATCCTGGACCATCGACAGTCATCCTGATTTTTGTCTTGCCACTGGATTTGATGACTTTGGAAGAGAGGGTGAGACTGTGCAACTCTGACTCAACTTCAATTCAATTCTTCCCTGAGTCAAGACATTACCCTGTCATGTTATTGGTCTTCTTAGGAAACAAAGGACAAAACATCATTAGAAGTAATAGTAGTAATACAAATAACTTTCCTCTATATTTCAACTTTCTTACCCAACTTTGACCTAATTATGAGCATTCCTAGTTAGTTCCTTATTGCCTATAGAATAAATGGCAAATTCTTCTGCTTGATATATAAAGCCTTTCCTAATCTATCCCCAGCCTACCTTTTTAGCTTATTTGACAATACTTTCTTTCACACGTTCTTTATTCCTGTCAAACTGGCCTCCTTCCTTTTCCCTGAACTCCGTGTGACCCACCACCATACTTTTGCTGGTCACCAATACCTTCAACATACTCATGCTTCACCTCTGAAACCTATAACCCCTAGCTGCCTTTAAAACTCAAATCATTTGCCTTCTACTACAAGAGGTCTGTCCTGGTATCCCTAGTTGTTAATACTCCTACCCTTGGGGTAGCTAGGTAGCGCAGTGGATAAAACACCAGCCCTGGATTCAGGAGTACCTGAGTTCAAATCCAGCCTCAGCCACTTGACACTTACTAGCTGTGTGACCCTGGGCAAGTCACTTAACCCCCATTGCCCCACCAAAAAAAAAATACTCCTACCCTCCTCAAATTATCATGTAATATATTTTTTTGTTTATATGATATAGTCCCCCTCACCCAATAAAATGTAAGTTCCTTAAGAGCAGGAATTGTATTTCTTTTTGTCTTTGTAAGACCATACCTACCATAGGATCTTGCACATGATAGATAATAAATTGCTAGGTTAGATTAGATCCTGAAGAGTTTTTAGTAAGAGAATAGGAGGCTCAGACCTATCTTTAGGAATGGTCAACTTGGCAACAGATTGAGAAGAAAGTGGCTATGGAAAGACCAATTAGGAGGCTATAGCAGTAGTTCAGGAATATGATGGGAGCATGCCTAGAATTCGTACATAGGATCATAGATCTGATGTTAGAAGGAACCTCATATGCCATCAAGACCAATTGTCTCCTTTTACAGATAAAGAAACTGGGGACCAGAAAGGTAAAACAACTTACCCAAGGTCACACAGGCAATTGGCATCAAAGATGGGATTTGAACCTAGGTCCTCTGATTCCCAGAGCCAGAGGGGGTTATCTATCCATTATGCTCCCTTTTCACCTCCACTTCACAGAATCCCTAGCCTCCTTCAGGGTTTATACATGAGGCCACTCCTAATCCTTTTAGTTCTAGTGCAGTCCCTCATGCCAACCCCAGAAATTACCCTGTATTAACCTTGTATATGTTTCATATTTGCTTATCAGTGTTTATGTTGTTTTTCTCTCAATACAATTTAAGCTCCCCAAGGGCAAAGATTGTTTCATTTTTGTCTCTGGATTCCAGCATTGAGCATAGTGACTAGTTCATAAAAGGTACTTAATTAATGCTTGCTGAACTGGGGGAGGATGGGAGGCAAAGATAATAATAGGAGCTTCTATTAAAGAGGTGGCAATGGAAACATGGACAAGGGGACAGATTAAGATATGTTACAGAGATAAAATCAACATGAATTACCACGTGGGTTTGTCTTAACCACCATAGGGAGGGAAGTTCCAATATAATAATAATAATAACAACAACAACAACAACAATAACAGCTAGCTAAGATTTGAAAAGCACCTTACAAATATCTCATTTGATACTCATTACAATCCTAGGAGGAAGGTACCTTTATTATACCCATTTTACAAATGAGGAAACTGAGGCAAACAAAGATTAAATGGTTTATCCCATCTTATACAGCTAGTGTTTCTAAAGCCCAATTTGAACTCAGATCATAAATTCAGATATGTAGGTAGATAGGTGGTACAGTGGATGGAGCACTGGGTCTTGAGTCAGAAAGACCTATCCAGCTTCAGACACTTACTAGCTGCGTGACCCCAGGGCAAATCACTTAACCACTGTTTGCCTCAGTTTCCTCAACTGTAAAATGACTGTAATAGCAGCACCTATCTTGCAGGGTTGTTGTAAGGATCTATGAGATAATATTCATAAAGCATTTAGCACAATACCTGGAACACAATAGGCACAATATAAATGCTTACTCCCTAAATCCAGGTCCAGAGCTCTATCTACCGTGCCACCCAGATGCCTGCATGTCTTCTATAGTGTTGGAGTATAGCTTCAAAGATAATCATATTCATATGATCAGGGATCAGAGATTTAAAGATAAATGGTGACTTTAAAGGACATCTAGTGCAAGGCCCTTGTTTTACATATGAAGAAAGTGAGTCCCAAAGAGAAAAAAGGACTTGAGGAGCGCACAAGTAGCAAGTGACAAAGCTGGGATTCAGAATCAGCTCCCTTGTCTCCAGATCCAGTATTCTTTCGTGATATATACTGCTTATCAGTGAGATCACTACCAGAGCCATAGTCCAAGGAAGTCAAAGACAGAGGGAAAAGGTAGCATATAGACCAAAATATCCATATTACTGCTTTTTTTATTTCTATAGAAAATTATAAACTGGAAATAAAGCAAGAGCCTGTCAGCAAGGATATGGGGTGTGCCTTTTGCTGAGGACCATGAAGCATATGAAAGATTTGGATAAGTAAAGTGGAAAGCCAAGGGTGTTTCAGATGGTGGGAGGAGGAATGGGGGGAGATGGTGTAAGAAAAGGCACAGAGGAAGGATTAGCAAGACCTGTTCAGAGGTGAGTTGGAAATTATGAATTACTCACTTAATTGTTCATTCTAAATTAATCTTCAATACTCTGCTAGCCTTCCCTCCAACTAACTTCCTGGATATCTTTAAACCAATTAAATATAAGAAATGAACTGCCTCCACTGAGTTCAGATTCATTTTACCATTCCTTCCATTGTTTATTACCAAGAGGTAATAACTTGTTCTTTTTCTTTTCTTTTACTATTAAAGGCAAAGTAGTGGATGAGTTAGCCAAGAAGCCAGGGAAACATATCTTCAGGTCTTGCCTTTGACACATATTTGCTGTGTGAGCTTGTTATTCAGTCATTTCAGTCATGTCCAACTCTTCATGACCCCATTTAGATTAGGTTTTCCTGGCAAAGATGCTGAAGTGCTTTGTCATGATCTTCTCCAGCTCTGTGACCTTAGGCAAATCACTTAATACTCATGCTCTAGGTTCTACCAATTCTCTCAGATTATAGGCTCAAGAGAAGGTGCTGATCTATTTTGGTAAAAGGAATTTCCTCACAAGGGAGCGCACTATAATAATGAAATCACAAGTTTAGACCCTATCCTTCTGCCATTAAACTGTTTATCTCTCTGGTAAATGGCACTATCCTTTTGGTGTCTTCAGAGAAGCCATCTGAATTTAATCATCCAGGAAATCTTGAGATTAGGTCATTTTAATTCCTGGATATTATTCTCTCTCAATATCCTTCAAATACCCTAATTTCAAGACTAATGACTCTAGGCTTCCAATAGAAGTCCCTCAACCCTTGACTTTGTTTTGTTTAAAACCCCCTTTCCCAACCCATTCCCCTTAAATCTCTTCTTTTTCTAAATAAAGTAAATGCATCCTGCCGTGAATAATCCAAACCCTAAACTTCTCCTGTCTCATTCCTCTCAATAATCCTTGCCCCTATATAAAAATATAAAAAAATATAGATTTTTGTTATTCATGTTGCTTCATCTAACAGCTATGAAGGACCATAGCACTCCCTATGAGTCAGCCTCTATTGCTTTAAACCTTGCTTTCAATGTATGAGGTTAAACCCTGCAGTCTCAACTTCCTTAGCCTTTCTTTTCACTCACCTTCTACATAACCAACAAATATTTTTACCCTGCTTCCACTTTAAGAGAAAATACTTTAAATTTTCTTTCCAATAGCTTTTTATATCAAAATATTGTTCTATTTTAGATATTCTAACTGTACAATTCCCTAGCAGACAGTTTATTCTAAGGATAAGGTACAAGGTAATTATAGTAATCAAATTAATGAATAGGATTAATACAGTATTCTGAAATATGCAAAGTGTTTTATATAGCATTTCTCATTTGAGCCTCACAAAAATCCTGAGTTAGGTAGTGCTAGTATTATTGTCCCCATTTTATAGATGAAAAATTGTGATTCAGAAATCATAGAATTGTAGATTTAAAGCTAGAGGAATCCTAAGAGATAATTTGGTCTAACTTCTTTATTTTACATAGGATAAAACCAAGACTATGGGGCTTTAAGTGATTTATCCAAGGTCACACAGGTAGTAAGTAGCAGAATAATTTAATCCAGGTCCTCTGACTACAAATTCAGCATTTGTTCACAGTACTATACTGTGTCAAGTGCTAGTGATGTGTTAAATGTCTTGTCTAGTACCACAGACTTGGTGGTGGTATGCTGGAGCCAGATTGAACAAACTCACATGAACTGATTGTTAAATTTTCAGTGTGAGCATTTATACCTTGGAAATTGGCAAGCAAATCTTGATTTATTATTTTGTTAATCATATAGACTTAAGATGTGATGGCAAAAAATATTAACACTGTATATTAAACTTAAAAGCATCTTGTGGGTACATTGCTTCCTCAGAGGTCTACTTGTTAGTACTATGTACAAGTAGTATCAGAGATAGTATTTAAACTCAAGTCCTCCTGATTCCAAGTCCAGCACTCTATATAAGTATACTCTATAATGGTATACTGAGAAGTTTTACAAGTAAAAAAAAAAACCTATTAGAAAGAGGATTAGTTAATAGAAAATAATTCAGACTGGAGAATGTGAGGCATCTATGTACTAATAGAGCACTAATGTCAGTAAGACAGGTTCAAATCTTCCTTCAGACACTTACTATCCATGTGACCCTGAAAAAAACCCTTATCTTCTCTAAGCCTCAGTCTCCTTACCTGTAAAATGGACTCAGTGACTTCCAAGGTCCTTTCTAGTTCTTAATCTATGATCCTATACATGTGGATTAAGTCTGTCAGGTCAGAAGTATCTTCTTCATATGCAAAAGATGGTAGATTACATGCATCAGTATTTAATCATGCAACATTGACAGTGAACAATACAATCATATATAATGTCAAATTGAATGGCACTATACAAGGAAGGCAGAAGGCTAGGAAGGAGAACATCAGCTCTGTGAGCCCCTTTACAGAAAGTGAATCCATCTACTCATCAGCTATTAGCAAAATTAGACATACCTTAAGAAGGCTAAGGAAAAACATAGGGAAGACACACCAGAGGTCTTTTATATATTGTACATTCATATTTATCTTTAAGATTTTCAAAGCTTTTTACAAATATTATCTCATTTCATTATCAAAACAATCCTGGGAGGTAGGCATTTTTAGTATCTTCATTTCACAGATGAGGAAACTGAGACAGGTAGAAGTTAAGTGACTTGCTCAGGTTCACACAGTTAGTTAGTGTCTAAGGCCAGATTTGAACTTAGTTTTTCCTGAATCCAGGTCCAGCACACTCTGCACTAAGCCACTTAGCTGCCCATGTCTTATTCTTATATTGTTTGGTGCACAGATTACATACTACATGTTTATATATCTTTAATTTCTAACACTGCAGTGAAGCAGCCCATGTCTCAAATATAGTCTCTGAAAGTCTGAAAGCTTCATTTTCTTTAAATGCTCTGGTCCATTGAGTCCAACCATGCAAATTATTTAAGAGAAAGTCTGTGACTTCATGAGCTGATTCCATAATCTTTTCATGGCCACTTTCATCTCCTTGTTTCTGAATGTGTAGATGGTTGGGTTCAGAAAAGGAGTGATCACTGAGTCAAATATGGCAAGAAATTTATCCAGTGACAATGTGGGGAATGGCCACACGTAGACGAAGATGCATGGACCAAAGAACAAGATCACTACAGTGATATGGGCTGACAGTGTTGAGAGAGCCTTGGATGACCCACCAGAAGAGTGTTGTCGGACAGTGGCTAGAATGATGATGTAGGAGACGATCAAGATGAAGAAAGCACCTAGAGAGATGAATCCACTGTTGGCAGTGACTAAGAATTGTAGCTTATAGGTATCAGTGCAGGCAAGTTTTATGAACCGAGGAAGATCACAATAAAAACTATCTACTTTGTTGGGACCACAGAATGGCAATTTTATCACAAAAGCTAATTGGATTAATGAATGGATAAGGCCAATGATCCAGCCAGATATCAGAATAACAATGCATATTCTCAGGTTCATAATGGTCAAGTAGTGGAGAGGCTTACATATTGCAATATAACGGTCAAAGGCCATAGCTATGAGGAGCACCATCTCTACACCACCTATGCAATGAATAAAGAAGATCTGAGAAACACAGCCTCCAAAGGAGATTAATTTGTGCTTCTTGAAAAGGTCACAAATCATTTTAGGGGTCACAATGCAGGAATCAACCATGTCAATGAAAGAGAGATTAGCCAGCAGAAAATACATGGGAGAGTGTAGGTGAGGCTCAGAGATCACTGTGAGTACAATGAGGAAGTTACCCAGCATGCTTGCCATATAGAATACAGAAGAGAACAGAAAGAGAAAAAGCTGCAGTCCCCAAGAATTGGTGAGACCCATTAATACAAACTCATAAACCACAGATCGATTGGCTCCATCCATTGACTCAATCAAGTCAGCAGGGCCAACTCTGAAGTTACCTAAAGGGAAGAGAATAAAAAGAGAATCAGAAATATGGACACTAAGTGGAGACTCTAAATGGAGGAGATATAGTTGTGCCTTGCAAAACAAATATTGCTACATGATAATTATCATGAATGCCATCATTATAATTCATGGCTGACACCCATAGAGCAAAGCACTTTCCAATTAATCTAACCCAACCTATTCAGTTTACAGATAAGGAGACTGGTATTCAGAAAATTCATCAGCAAAAACATGTTATAATGTACTTTGATCTTAACATGCCTTTTAATGTGAACATTGAAAAAGGGATTCCATTATGCTTATTAATTAAATTTTCTTTTTTATGCAAGTAATTATCCAGATGTTCCTTCCATCTGTCCATCCCAGTATTTTTAGTGCCATATTTGTTTGAAATGTCCTGTGCTAGAGGGCAGAGACTATGTGTTTTTTGATTGACTTTTCAGACAAACTGGCCCATATAAGTTTTCTGACAATGGTTAATATGAGACTCAAGGAGTTGAAAAGACTTGAAATGATCTGCTTCAAGCCAGGGTAAGATCCAAGTTGAGCCAAATAAATGGTTGTCTGAAACCATATTAGGGAGAGTTCTTTCAAATTTAAAATCCTCACTGTTTAATCCGTTGGCACTAAGAATGAGTATTCCTATTTATAGAAGAGTGTGTTTCCACAACTTCAAAACTTGATTTTCACCAGGTAAAACTCCCAGTGGAAGATGTCTAGACAAGTTGGGCACTGGCTTGCTATAAAGCATAAAGTGACTGCCAGAGGTCCCCATGCCTGTCTGTTTCCCAGATCTTTCTGAAGGATTGATGAACTAGGAATGGTCAGTATCTAGTCAAGGAGAGGCAATGTGACTATAATGCTAACCTTCAGTCAGGAAGACATAGATTCAAATCTTACCTCTGAACCTTAATAGCTGTGTGACCTATGAATGAGGATTAAGTCTGTCAGGTCAGAATTATCCTCTTCATATAAAAAAGATGGTATATTATGTATACAATCTCATATAAGACATAACACCTGAGTCTCAGATTCCTTACTTGTAAAATAAGGATAAAAGCATTCATATCACAGAGTTCTTCAGAGACTAAAATGAGATAGCATAGAAACCGTCAGAGATAGAGACTAGACCTGTGATTTCATTGGTATTAGAGGTCTTTTTGTGGGGCAATGAGTGTTAAGTGACTTGCCCAAGGTCACACAGCTAGTAAGTCTCAAGTGTCTGAGGTTGGATTTGAACTCAGATCCTCCTGAATCCAGGTACATTATCCACTGCACCACTACCTGCCCCTGGTATTAGAGGTCTTAATGAAGAAATTCCCTCTACTGATACAAGTAAACACTCTCTCTGTAATTTGAAGTTTTAAAGAGTTTACTAGGACACTCAGAGTTTAAATGACTTGCTGAGGATCATAGCACCAGTATGTTCCAGAGGAGGGACCTGAACCCACATCTCCTTGCCTCTAAAACCATTCTCTAGCTATTATATAGCATGCTACATCAATTACATTCTAACTAGTCCTGTGCTGTATAAATGTCATCTATTTTTATCATATATTATATTATTTTGCAGGTGCATCTTCCAGGTTAGGGATCTGGATGGCAACTATCCTACCTTCATTAAAACTGACTATTCTTATTCCAACACCATTCCAGTGCTGAGCAAATGTCATCTATTCTTAAAATAACTAGAGGAGCATTCTCTAGATTAGAGACCTGAAGGAATCCAGAGCAATCATGAAAAATAGTGGACCAAACCAGAGGTATGAAACTTGTAGCCCACCAGCCTCCAAAATTCCCAGTTCAAAACCAGATTAAAATGTAATTGAGGGGGCAGCTGGGTGGCACAGTGGATAGAGCACCGGCCCTGGAGTCAGGAGGACCTGAGTTCAAATCCGGCCTCAGACACTTGACACTTACTAGCTGTGTGACCCTGGGCAAGTCACTTAACCCCAATTGCCTCACTAAAAAAAAAAAAAATTAAAAAAAATGTAATTGAGAAATGTTTAACATAAATAATGTTTAACATAAATAAATAAATAATAATGTTTAACATAAATAATGATTTTCTGAGTCAATACACAGTTAACAGGGAGTATTTCCATTTGACACCACTGGACCAAACAACTTGAGACTTGAAGAAAGGGAAAATGTGTCTTATTTGGGAATTTAAAACAGATGAAAACAAGAGATACTAAAGGACAAAAGAAGTCAGGGACAGGGAATGATAGACACCTTGTGTAGCAAAGAGAGAGCCAATGTAAGAAAAGGGGAAGGGAGAAAATGTGACGAAAAGTAGTAGGAGAAAGAGAAAAATGATGAAGTGAAGTCAAAGAGGAAAATATGGCTTGTGCTACATGGAAAATCAGTAAGGCAGAAATTAATGCTACCCATTCAGTGTTTGGCCTATAGTAGGAACTTAAGAAATGCTTTTTCATTCATTCAGGAGTATGAAGATCTGAATTTCAAGTTCACATAAAGCCTGAAACAATTTTTGTCATTGTCCAGTCATGTCTGACTCTTTCTTAGCAAAAATACTGGAGTGGTTTGCCATTTCCTTTTCCATCTCATTTTACAGATGAGGAAACTAAAGAAAACAAGGTTAGGTGACTTGCCCAGGGTCACACAGCTAATAAATGTGTAAGGCCAGATTTGAACTCAAGAAGATGAGTCTTCCTGACTCCAGGCCTGGCACTGTATCCATTGCACCACCTTGCTGCCCTGCTAAAGTCTAAAACATAGAAGGTTTTAAAACATAACAGAAAGAAAAGTCTTCTGAAATTCTGTAACACTTATTCATTCATTTGATCAATCACTAACAATTTCTTTACATCATAGTAATAGCCTTTTATGCCATGTTATCATCTTATGTCCTGTCTCCCCAATAAGACTACTGACAGCTCCCTGAGGGCTTGAACTGTGTCCTTGTGCCTCCTCTAATGTTAACATTGTATTGTACACATTAGCATGAAGTGAATAGCATATTAGTGACCAGATCAGTGAAAACAAAGGTAAAGGAGGGTCAAAGATGAAAAAGGAATAGCAAACATCATCAGAATCAGAGAAAGGAGGGAAATGTGTAAAACGAAAAGGATGGGATAAATTCAAATGTCATCTCACCTGTTCTGTCAACACAAGAGGTAGCAGCTTGTTAAAGGTTTGAAAAATTCAGAAAATTTAATCTTTCCTTATAGTATTTTTACCTTCATCATAAGTTGCAGATTTTCAGAGGAGAGATCCAATTTCAAATATTCTGCCCTATTCATAAATGTAAAACCAAGTATTTATTAGATATGTGTCCTAATTTGGGGATTAGAAAAACATTGTTATCATAATACTCTACCCCCACCCTCAAGAAGGAGATAGCATCATATGTAGCTTTTCTACTGTAGAAAAAGGTGCCAATTAACAGCACTGGGTTAGTGACCAAGTAAAACTATGGAGATATAACAATAGCCATCTTATGATCAGGTTGGCCTCGATTTGTGTCATAGCATTATGTTGGTTTTCCCAAAGGTCAAAATGTTACAAACGTTGCTAGGCAATGAACAGAAAAGGAGAGAGGATGGAGAGAAGTGGCCCCTGTAGGCTGGGTGCTTTTGTGCCCTGGTTGAAGGGAGAGGAAGTTAGTTCATTTGATGTTAAATTAACCCTCCAAAATGGATCACTTTGGGGAATTGCTTAACTAATTGAGATACAAATTGAAGAAGGTAGCCCAAGACTATTAATGGACACAAGGCAGCTAGGAAGAGGGATAAGGAGAGAATTTCCAGGGCCCTACTAGCTACCAATTCTCAGTGACTAATAAAGATTAAGTAAGTCTTCAGACCTCCACATGCTAGAGACCAAAGCTCTCACTGAATGCACAAACTCAAAGACATTACTGCCCCTCAAAGTCAAGTAACCCCTCAGGAACACCCAGGTAGCAATTTTAGAACAGTGGGGCATACTTCACTGAAAATGAATGAATGGATATTTTGAATTGACAGCTGAAGAGGCAGTTTGGTGGCATAATGGATAAAGCACCAGCCCTGGATTCAGGAGGACCTGTGTTCAAATCCAGCCTCAGACACTTGACACTAAATGTGTGACCCAGTCACTTAACCCTCATTGCCCTGAAAAAAATATATCATAAAAAAGGGAAAAAGACCCACATGTACAAAAATATGTATAGAATTGACAGCTGAGGCTTGTAAATGGTTTCTCATATTCTTGGAAATATGAGGAAGGAACAAAGGAATGAAGAAAGAATGAAAGAAAGAAAGAATAAGGAAATGGAAAAGGAAGGAAAGAGAGGGAAGTAAAGGCAGAGGGAAAGGAGAGAGGGAAAGAAGAAAAGGTAGGAGGAAGAGGGAAGAAAAGAGAAAGGATGTAAGGAAGGGAAGAAAGAGAATGGGGGGATTGAAAGAAGGGGAGAATTATAAAGCAATGGAGAAGAGTGAAGGTTTCTGTAGGGAACTAGATGAGGGGAGAATTAATAATTAAAATTGGTCTTTTCTCTCAAAGACTCCACATTTATTGGTGGGGGAGAGTTAGTGGGGTTTTATACTCTCATGAGCATGGTATAGTGTAAAGAATACTGAATTTGAAGTCAGAGGACCTGAATTCAAATCTCAGCTCTGCCACTTAGTATCTATGTAACTTTAGAAGTCATTTACATTGCCCTGGCTTCAAATTGCTCCTCCTTAAAAGGAGGAAATTGGACTAGATTACCCCCCAAGGTCCTTGCAGCTTTAAATCTATGACAAACCCTAACCTCTATTCCATAGATAATCATTTAAAAAAAAAAAAAGCTCATGCAGATATTGCCTTTGGGCACACTGATTAGATTATACATCTCTCTTTAATCTGGCCATATATTCAATTAGGTTGTCAAATAGTAGTTCCCAGGTGTTTAGAAGACTTGCCCTAGTACCAGGCAAGATGAAAATTTGTGAAATCCTCCATGTTGTTGGAAGGATTATAGTTGGTGGCTCCCTTCTCATCCAAAGCATGTGTATAGTCATGTCAGATCAACAAGGCAGGGAACTTCCCACCATCACTGGAAAAGAAGTCAGCCCTTGGGGCAGCTAGGTGGCGCAGTAGATAGAGCACCGGCCCTGGAGTCAGGAGTACCTCAGTTCAAATCCGGCCTCAGACACTTAACACTTACTAGCTGTGTGACCCTGGGCAAGTCACTTAACCCCAATTGCCTCACTAGGGAAAAAAAAAAAAGGAAGTCAGCCCTTTTTACAGGATTGAGGTTTTCAGTGTTCATCTAGAAGGGGGGAAGGGAAGAAGATATTGGTAGGACAATTAGGGAGAGGAGCATTTCTTATGTCATGTGATTCTCCAGTCTGTCTGGTAGGAAGATAAATTCTGGGAGGTCTAGAATAGGGGAAGTAGCAAATGGGATTCTCTACTGGTGGGTCACATGTGATCAGGGCTTTAATGAACTGTGAGAGGATTTGGAGTCAAGAAAACCTGAGTTCAAGTTTATCCTCTGATCAGTAGTGTTTTAATAAACGCTTAACAACCAGTTTTCCAGAAAAAAAATAATAAAAGTTTTATAGACACTCAGACACACATATGTAGACAACACACTTTTAAATTTAATCTTCTTATTAACATTTTTCTATCATTTAAGTCTAGAGAATCAAAAAATGATAAATCGGGCCCTGATTTGAAGTTTTTTGTTCATTTCTGAGGTATAAATGTCCACAATAAAAATTTAACAATCAGCATTCACAAGTCAAACTGGCCCCAGCATATCCCTTCCTCTGACATTTATTGGCATGCAACCATGAGAAAATTACTGAATTTCTCTGAACCTCAAGAAGCCATATAAGATTTATTTAGTAATTTATGGATAGATTATGATCTGCTGTGAGGGCATTCCCACAAGGATAAAATCATGATCCTTGGCATATTGATGTATTTGTTACATGGGTTGTGGGAATAGACACTAATCAGCATGAGCTAATCTTTAAGACCCAGCCAAGGATTCTCTCAACAGTTTCAATAAAAAGAGGATTTATTTGGGACATATTTAAGGGAAGCAACCTCAGGCAAACTCAGATGAAGAAGCTATCACTAACTCAAGGGAGTGTTCTTGGCAGTTGCAGAGAATCTCTATTACAAATGATAGTTTTCACTGCAATATCATGACTATGATAGCAGCAGTGGAGGAGGAAGTCATTCATAATTAACTTTTGTCAACGAGTTTTCCAAATGAGAGCCATATTAGATTTGTATTAAATTGATGTAGTCCATAAAGTCCTAAATAAATACATAAAGAACTACTTATGACTGGAGAGGTACAGAGCCAAAGCTAAGATGGAGTGTCTAGAACTACTCAGGGGATCAAAATTTAGGAGGCATTGATAGAACTCAGGCTTTTTCAAAAGGAATAAACACTGAACTTAGCACTTAGCAAGAATAAGTCAAATTAAAAGGCCACCAGTTGACATACTTACTGCCCATTACCAGTGGCCAAACCTCAGGCATTCTCTTTCCTGGTTCAACTCTGCCCTGCTTCCTTTACACACTAAATAGCAACTTCCTAAGAAGCAGTAGTTGTATGGTATCTGGAGTACTCTATTCCTCTACTGAAAGAAAGGTAGTTTCCCCAAATCTCTTCTCTGATGGAATCTTGTCTTTCCTCCAAATTTAGCATCCCTTCAAGTTAATTTGTCTAACTTTTTTCCCTGAGTGGACTTTATGATGTCACTCTCCAAGTGGACTTTCCCTGAGTGGACTTTATTTAGGATGACACTCTCCAATTGTCAGAATTACTAATTACAGCCCTAAAGATTTGAGATCCTGAAATAGTGTGACAATGCCACTTCTCTCTACATGAGGATCAGCAGGAATGTCTTATTTGATAATCAAAGAAACCAGAGAAGATAGTGTCTACAAATCATGTAAAAGGAGTCAACATGGCTTCATTAAGAACAAGTCATACCAGATTAAGTTCATTGCCTTTTTGATAGAGTAACTAGACTAATAGATTGGAGAAATAATGCATATATCATTTAAGTAGACTCTTGATTTGATAAAGTCTCTCTTGCTATTATTATGGGTGAGATGAACAAATGTTGGCTAAACAATAATACAAAATCATTGATTCAGAACCAGCTTAACCAAAAGAATAGTAATTGATGGTTTTAGAGTGTCCAACTGTGCCTGGCCCTGTAGTATTTAACAATTTTAATAATGCTTAATGTATTTCCCTATCCAGGAGGAATTATTAATACAATGATTGAGTCAGGATCCAAAAAATTATTGTCAGGCTTCAATGTTTGGCTGAATCTAACAAGATGAAATTTAATATGGAAATTTTGTACTTATGCTTGAAGCATAAACTTTACAAATAGAGCATAAGATGGGCATTAGACAGAAGTTCATCTGAGAAAATTCAGGAATTTTTTGTGGTTAAGCTTAGAATGATTCAACAATATGGTAGGGCAGCCACAGAAACTAATGTTATCTTAATCTACAAAGGTTTTTAACCTTTTAGGGGTCATGGACCTCTTTGACTATCTGGTAAAGTCTATGGGCCTCTTCTCAGAATAATGTTTTAAAATGCCAAATAAAATACATAGGTTAACAGTGGAAGTACAATTGAAATTAAGTAACCCCAAAAAGTTGTAATTATGTTCATGTGCCCTAAGTTAATAACCCTTGTTTAAGGAGTCAGGGTCCAAGATGGATACAATTTTCTCATCAAATGCAGTCAGGAACAAGAAATGGACAACATCTATATTTAACCTCTCTCCCCTGTCCAGGCAAGAGTCTTCTTCATATCAAGAAAGCCCTAGAAGCCCCTTTGCCAGGTTTCAGTGTATACTCCAAATGAGCTTCTTCTTTCTCCAAATTTTGTCACAGAATTTCCTCATATAAGCTATACTTTCATGCCAACAATCCAGACAGATGAGTGGATTAGATCTTTGTGACGCTTGGTCCTCAGGTCTCCTAAATTCCTCTCCTCCTGTTAACCATATTCTGAAACTCCCCTCTGGGAAAGAAGTGATTGAAATTCATCCTCTTTATAGATCCCTAGACATCACTTGGGAGTCTTTTGTGGACTGGTAAAGAAGGCAATCAGTGGAACAGATTAGGAACATAATTGGACTATTTTGATTACATAAAATTTTAAAGTTTTTACCCAAGCAAAAACAATGAAGTTAACATTAGAAGTAATACAGTTAATATGAATAAGAGGCAGAGCCAAGATGGCAGAGGAAAGGAAGCTTCCCCCCAAACCCCTCCAAATACCTTTAAATAATGCCATAAACAATTCTTGGAGCAGCAGAACCCACAAAAGGACAGGGTGAAATAATTTTCCAGCCAAAGATAACTTAAAAGGTTGCACCTAGGTAAGAGTGGAATGTAGTCCAGTGTAGGCTGCCCCAGCACATACCAGACCTCAGTAAATCAGGACCAGACCTTGGGAGTCACTGAATCAGCAGCTACAGTGGAAATTACAGAATACTCCTTGCTAGCACTGGGGGCATGAATCCATTGCTTTCTCCATACTCAGATCCAGGCCACAGTCCTGACTGGAGCTGTTCATGACACAGGACTGTCCTGAGGGGCAGTCCCAGGGTGAGGAGGAGCACTAACACACAGGAGCATGTGACCACAGTGGACTTGGGACCTTCATTACAGTTGCAGGGCATAAAAGTGCTTGTGGTTGCTCACAGACAAAGAGTCAGGATGAGTAGTAAACATATCTCTGCTTAGATATACTACCTTCAGGGGGCAGCTAGATGGCATGGTGGTTAAAGCACCGGCCCTAGATTCAGGAGTACCTGAGTTCAAATCCGGCCTCAGACACTTGACAATTACTATCTGTGTGACCCTGGACAAGTCACTTAACCCCCATTGCCTGCAAAAAAAAAAAAAAAGATTATACTACCTTCAAAGAACTGAAAATTTACAGATAATCCCTAGAAGTATCTCTGAAAACAGCTGCACAAAAGTTCTCTGAAGCTCAGGATGGTGCACCCTCCACCCTGGAAGCAGGGCCCCACTTTAACAAACAGCTAAAAGTCAAGAAATGGGCTAGGGAAATGAGCAAACAACAGAAAAAAAATCTGACCATAGAAAGTTACTAGAGTGACAAGATCAAAAAACAAGTCAAAAAAAAAAAAAGTCAAAACTACTACATCCAAAGCCTCCAAGAAAAATATGAATTAGTCTCAGGGCATGGAAGAGCTGAATAAGGGTTTTGAAAATCAAGTAAGAAGTAAAGGAACAATTGGGAAGAGAAATGAGAATGATGCAAGAAAATCATGAAAAAAGAGTCAGATTGGTAAAGGAAACACACGAAAAAAAAAAAACCCTAAAGAAAATAGCACCTTAAAAAACAGACGAGGACAAATGGTAAAAGAGGTATAAAAAGCCAACAAGGAGAAGAATGCCTTGAAAAACAGAATTGGACAAATGGAAAAAAAAATTCAATGAAGGAAAAAACTCTTAAAAAGTAGAACTGGACAAATGGAAAAGGAGGTACAAAAGCTCATTGATGAAAATAATTCCTTAAAAAGTAGAATTGAGCAAATGGAAGCTAACAACTTTGTAAGAAATCAAGAAACAATAAAACAAAAAGAATGAAACAAGTAGACCACAATGTGAAATATCTCATTGGAAAGACAACTGACCTGAAAAATAGATCCAGGAGAGATAATTTGAAAATTATTGGACTAGCTGAAAGCCATGACCAAAAAAAGAACCTAGACATCATCTTTCAAGATACCATCGAGGAAAACTGGCCTGATAATCTAGAAACAGATGGTAAAATAGAAGTTGAGAGGGCTCACTGATCACCTCTTGAAAGAGAACACAAAATGAAAACTCCCAAGAATAGTATAGCCAAATCCCAGAGCTCCCAGGTCAAGGAGAAAATATTGCCAGCAGCCAGAAAGAAACAATTGAAGTATCATGGAGTCACAGTCAGGATAACACAAGATTTAGCAGCTTCTACATTAAAAGGTCTCTGGGCTTAGAATATAGTATTCCAGATGGCATAGAAACTGGTATTACAACCAAGAATAATCTACACAGAAAAACTGAGTGTAATCCTTTATGGGGGAAATGGGTATTCAATGAAAGAGAGGAATTCGAGACATTCTTGATGAAAAGACCCAAGCTGAATAGGAAATCTGACTTTCAAATATAAGACTCAACAATTTGGAACTATGCCCAAAGATCTATAAAACTGTGCATACCCTTTGACCCAGGAATACTGCTGCTATGTTTATATACCAAAGACATTTGTACATAAATATTTCTAGCAGTTCTTTTTGTGGTGACTAAGAATTGGAAATCAAAAGAATGTCCATCAATTGGGGAATGGCTAAACTAACTGTGGAATGTGAGTGTGATGGAATATTCTTGTGCTATAAGAAATGACAAACAGGATGATTTCAGAAAGTCCTGGGGGAAAAAAAACTTATATGAACTGATGTATAGTGAAGTGAACAGAACCAGGAGAACACTGCACAAAAACAGCAATATTGTTTGATGAAGAATTGTGAATGACTTAACTATTCTCAGCAATGCAACAATCCAAGACAATCCCAAAAGACTAATGATGAAGCATACTATCCACCTCCAGAGAAATAACTGATATTGATCGAACACAGATTGAAGCATGCTATTTTTCACTTTCTTTCATCTTTTTCTTTTATTCAAGTTTTCTTATATAAAATGACTAATATGGTAATGTTTTAAATAATTGTACATATATAACATATATTTGATTGTCTATGTTTTCTTTCGCAACATGACTAATATGGAAATGTTTTGCATGACTACACATGTATAACCTATATCAAATTACTTGCCTTCTCAGTGGGGTGGGGAAATTTTCTTTACAGAAAATTAGTTTGTTTATTTGATACATGAACCTGATTCAAATGTATAAGAATAAGAGCAATTCCCCAACTGATAAATTGTCAAAGGCTATGAATAAGCAAGGGCAGCTAGGTTGCACAGTGGATAGAGTGTTAGGCCTGGAGTCAGGGAAACTCATTTTCCTGAGTTTAAATCCGGTCTCAGACACTTACTACAAGTATGACCCTGGGCAAGTCACATACCCTGTTTGCCCCAATTTCCTCATCTGTAAAATAAGCTGGATAAAGAAATGGCAAAGCCATTTGGAACTATGTCCCCCAAATCACTAAACTTTGTAAGACCTTTAACCCATTGATACCACTACTAGACTTTTACCCCAAAGAGATCAAAGGAAGAGGAAAGGGACCTATATTACAAAAATTTTTATAGTATTTCTTTTTTGTAGTAAAAGTGGACATTTTTTTTTAGTGAGGCAATTGGGGTTAAGTGACTTGCCCAGGGTCACACAGCTAGTAAGCGTTAAGTGTCTGAGGCCAGATTTGAACTCAGGTACTCCTGACTCCAGGGCCGGTACTCTATCCACTGCGCCACCTAGCTGCCCCAAAAGTGGACATTTTTAAAGTGCCTATCAACTGGAGAATGACCAAACAAATTATGGTATATAAATGAAATTCACTATTATTGTGCCATAAAAAATTATGAAAAAGATAGTTTCAAAGAAACCTGGGAAGACTTAAATTAATTGATAGCGTAAAGTGAACAGAAGCAGAATTATTTATATATATTTACAACAACATTATCAAGAAAACTAACTTTGAAACATTTAAAAACTCTGTTCAATGATGAAATGACCACCCATAATTCCAAAGGACTGATGATTAATGATGAGAGAAATGTGATGCACTCAAGATACCAAATGAAGCATAACTTTTTAACATGGTCAATATGGAAGTTTGTTTTGCTTGACTGAGCATTTTTATTACAACAATGGCTTCAGGGATAGAAGACATGCATTCCAGAACTGCCTCTGATACTTATGACTTGTGTGACCTTGGGCAAGTCACTTAATCTCTGTCCCAGAGAGGTTAAATAACTTCACCAGGGCCACACATGAAGTAAAATATCTAAAGTGAATGTCTGAATCGAACCCAAGTGTTCCTTACCCAAGTTTTAAACTACCTACTTTCACATTTTATTTGAATAGATTATTATATGTTAATATGATTGAATATAATTGTTCTGTAAGAAAGAAATATGAAAATTTGAAAGAAATAAAGGAAAATATAAGAATTATTGCAGAGTGAAAAAAGCAGAAGTAAAAGGACAATATCCATAATAAGGACAAGAATATAAATAAAAACACAACAGAAAGGCAGTAAATCTCAGATAAAAGGGGGGGATATTAGCAGGTAGGAGATCAGAAAAGGTTTAAGATAGAATACAGCACTTGAGTCAAATCTTGAAGGAAATCAGGATTACTAGAAGACAGAAGTGAGCAGGGAAAGTACATACTAAGAATGAGAGTGGTCTGTGAAAAGGTACAGAAATGTGAGATGGAGTGTTATATATAAAAATAGTATGAAGGCCAGGTT
This sequence comes from Dromiciops gliroides, assembly GCF_019393635.1. Taxonomy (NCBI): domain Eukaryota; kingdom Metazoa; phylum Chordata; class Mammalia; order Microbiotheria; family Microbiotheriidae; genus Dromiciops; species Dromiciops gliroides. Next base: position 181,270,639 of record NC_057862.1, read on the forward strand.
GACTGAACCACAGTAATAAGACTAGAAAGGTAGGTTTGGGATAGGTTATGAAGGGCTTTAAATGACAACAGAAGAGATTTCATTTAATTCCTGTCAGGATCCCCATGCCAAGACCACTCCTCCCTTTTTACTCCTCTCTCTTTTTTTTTTTTTTTTTTTTTTTTTTTAGTGAGGCAATTGGGGCCAAGTGACTTGCCCAGGGTCACACAGCCAGCAAGTGTCAAGTGTCTGAGGCTGGACCTGAACTCAGGCACTCCCGAATCCAGGGCCGGCGCTCCATGCACTGTACCACCCAGCTGCCCTTACTCCTCTCTTTTTACTATAAGGATACACCCTGTTTTCCTTGCTGTGGCCTGAGCTTGGCATAATAACAATCCTTTGCAGTCACCCTCTGGATGAACTCAGCCATAGCAAAATCCCAGAATTGTTTCACACTAGCAGCAGGTGTTCCCTGAGCTCCAACAAGTACCTGTAGAAACCATGTTCCAGTCATGGTTCCTGCTACGAATCAAACTTGTCTCATTGTTTCTGTTGTCCCTCATTATCAGGGCTACAGCTCTCTGCATAGCTATTGGTAATTTTTTTTTGGTGGGGCAATGGGTGTTAAGTGACTTGCCCAGGGTCACACAGCTAGTAAGTGTCAAGTGGCTGAGGCTGGATTTGAACTCAGGTCCTCCTGAATCCAGGGCTGGTGCTTTATCCACTGCGTCACCCAGCTGCCCCAAGCTATTCATATTATTGAGATTTGCCCACAGTAAAGTGGGTCTCCTCCACATCAGAGAAGGCCCTGGTACATGTGTCTAATCTCTCCAACAGAATAAGGAAAGCTTTTTGCTTATGACTACTGTTAGCTCTTTGGCTTTCTTTTGTTTTCATATTATTTTATTTTATTTCTTAGAGTTAACTGTGGTTGTGATAACCTGTGAGGTCTCTGGTATTGTTTTTATTTTGTTTAATTTTATTTTTTTCCAATTACATGTAAAGACTTTTTTGAGTTCCAAATTTTTCTCCCACCCTCCCTCCTCTCCCCACTCCCGAAGCCAGCAGGCAATATGATATAGCTTATACATTACAGTCATGTTATATTTCCTCATTAGTCATGTTATAAGATAAGAATCAGAACAAAAGGAAAAAAAACGCAAGAAAAAATGAACAACAACAACAAAAAAGCAACAACAAAAGTGGAAATAGTATGCTTCAATCCGCATTCAGACTCTATAGTTCTTTTTCGGAATGTAGAAAGCATTTTCCACCATAAGTCTTTTGGCATTGTCTTGTATCATTGTATTGCTGAGAAGGCTTAACCATACCACAGTTGATTATTACACAATGTTGATACTATGTGCAGTGTTCTCTTGGTTCTGCTCATTTCCCTCAGCATCAATTAATGGAAGTCTTTCCAGGTTTTTTCTGAAATCCATCTGCTTATCATTTCTTACAGCACAATAGTATTCCATTACATTCATATACCACAACTTGCTTAACCATTCCCCAGTTGATGGACATCTACTCAATTTCCAATTCTTTGCCATCTGGTATTTTTTTTTTTTTGAGTTGGAGTGGTTGCAGAAACTCTGTGACTCTTTGGTCATTTATTTTCAGAGTTCATAAACCTAGAGGTAATAGTAAAACATTGGAATTTATTAAGTGGAATTCTAACGTGTTCAGATCTGAACTTTTCGGAAATTGTGTTGTCAGTTGTGTGAAGAATGGATTGCAAAGGAAATAGACTTCAATGAAGCAGGGAGATCAATCAGGAGGCTATTTCACTAGAATGGGTAAGATTTGATAAGGGTCTGAAATAGAGTTGTAGTTCTGTGAGTGGTGATAAGGGGATGGATATAATCAATTTCATGATGGCAGAAAATACAAAATTTACAAAGAATTCTATATACATAGGGTAAAGTAGGGTGGTGAATTAAGGATAACACCATTGATGAAAATCTGAGTGGCTACATGCCCTCTACAGAAATGGGGAACTTTAAAAGAGGCATGGGTTTTGGGGGAAAGCTAATGAGTTCTATTTTAGACATTGATTTTGGCATAACTATGGGTATCCAATTTGAAAAGTCCAATAAGCTGTTAGTGATGTGGGACTGGAGTTTAGGAGAGAGACTGGGAACGAATATATAGAACTGGAATCATCTATATAGAGATGAAAATTGAACTCATGAGAACTGATGAATTCATGGAAAGAATGTATAGAGAGAAGAGAATACCCAAAACAAAGCATTAGAGCATAAAAACAGTTGATAACAATTTGGTGGTGGTAGTAGTATTAGTAGCAGCAGCAGCAACAACAGCAGCTAAAGTAGCAGTAGGTAGTAGTAGTAGCAGGAGCAGCAGCAGCAATAGTAGTGGTAATAGCAGTAGCAGTAGCAGTAGCAGTAGTAGTAGTAAAAGCACTTAGGTAATACATTTAAGGTCTGCAAATTAATTTTAAAATATTGTCTCATTTTATTTTCATAATTCTGGAAGGCAGATGCTATTATTCCCCATTTTACAGATAAGTAAGCCAAAACAAAGTAACTTGCCCTGGTTCAGATATAAGTTATTGAGACCACATTTAAACTAAAATTTTCCTGACCCCATATCTAGCCCTCTGTCTCCTGAGCCACCTCACTGCCTTAATCTTTTAGTAATATGTTTGGTGATCCAGCACAGGAAACTGAAAAGGAGTGGTCAGACAAGTAGAAGGTGAACCAAGAAAGATCGGTGTCTCAAAAACTCAGAATGGAGAGATCAACCAGAAGGGAAAGGTGATCACAATGTTTCTCAGACAGCAATTTGCCTCTTAGGACATGAGGCAATAGCATCTTGAGGGAGTCAAAGAATTTCAGAGAGCTCAATTTTCTTCCAAGTAACACAATTACCTAGAATTTAAAAAAAAAAACTTATAGGAAAAAATTCCATAGTGGAAAAGGCAGCTAATTAGCAGCACTGAAGAGTAGTGACCAAATGATGCTACCAAGGACAGCAGTTGTCAATGGGATATCAGTTTGTGGTGGGAACTGTCTCAGAGAGTCATGTTGATTTTCATAGGGTAACCAAGGGAGAAGATGTTAATAGGTCACTTAGGGATGACATCTTTGGAAAATTACCCTTTTACCATTTTCTTTACTTACTTAGAATTATCTTATTTGGGCCTTAAAGTAATGTGGGAAAAAATACCACCATGCTCACAGCAGATTAAAGGAAAACCACAGACACTGCCTTGAAATTCTTTTGTAATGCTAATTAACAATAGCCAATCAGGGTAGAAAAAACAAGAAGTTCCAGATTTGGAAAAAAGTGTTTATTGCAGAACTACAACTTGGCTTTAAAGGCTACCAAAGATGTCTAAATAAGCGGAGTCAATCAAGACAGTTGTTGGTTTTGTCTGTCACTACCTTCACCAACATAGAGTAGGAAGAGGAAAAGAAAGAGGCAATAGATCCTGGGAGAGAAGGATTCAAAATTCCCATGAGAGAAACAGAAAAAAAATTTTGGCCCGTTTGCCCATAGAAGCAGCATTTGAAGATGAGGGAAATGTGTACCACTTATAAAGTAACCGTAGGCTTACATTAATAGATATATGAACCTAAATCAAAACAACATTACTGAAAGATTAACTTACAATTGGAACAACATTATCAATGGGGATTCTTATTCTAGAGATATCCAAATGGCCTCTCCAACCATAAAAGGAAGGACAATTTTGAAATAATAATAACAGCTCACTTTGGTGGGGGCAAGAGGCTGAGACTCTTGGTTCATATGGAACTCTCCAGTGAGAAAAGTCACTCTACATTTATTTAGAACTTTATAATACATATTATATGGCACTTGTAAGGTTTTCAAAGTACTTTACATCTCATTAGATTTTCACTAAACAGTGAGGGAGGTACTATTATTATTTCCCCCTCAGGAAACTGTGGCTCAGAGAGATTAAGCGACTTAACCATAGTCAAATATTAACTGAAGTCTTCGTGACCTCAAATATATCACTTACATAATAAAACAAATAATGTTCAAAACCAATCAGTGTCAATGAAATATCATCATAGGATTTGTAGCTGGAAGTATCATAGGATCAGAGATCACAGATTAGAAGGTAGAAGGGATATGAAAGGTCAACTATTCGAATCACCTCATTTTACAGATGAAGAAACTGAGGTTCAGTGTAGTTCAAACACTTTGCTCAAGAAAATATACATATTAAGCGACAGAGTAGAACTTGAACCAAGGTCCTCTAACTTCAGCTATAAGGGTCTTTTTACTGCGCTGCATCTTCAAATCATCTCTAGTCAAACCCTTTAATGAAGCTGGAGGCAGCTACGTGGTATGGTGGTTAGAGCACTTGCCTTGGAGCCAAGAAAATCTGAATTCAAATCCAGTCTCCAAAACTTACTAGCTATATGACTCAGGGAAAATTACTTAAACTGTCTCCTCATCTGTAAAATGGGGATAATAACAGCACCTACTTCCCAGGTTGTTGTGAGGATAAAACAAGATAACATTTATAAAGTTCTTAGGATAAACAGTGACTGGCATATTGTAGGCACTATAAAAGTGTTAGCTATTATTATTAATTTTACAAGAGAGTTGTAGCATCCAAATGGTAACATGAGTCACTTGTTTCTTCCATGCTTTTCCATGCTTCCAAGTTGGCTTTATAGTAAAATTGCCCTTCTATAATTTGAAGTTGTCATCTTAATGGTTTGGCTTTCAAGGCCAGCCACAAAGAAGTTGATCATTCCTTCCTGGGAACTAGAATAGTATTTCCCAAAATTAATACCAGATACAAAGGGTGCCTCCTAATCTACATAAATAGTGGGGAGGGGTTGGGGGGCAGCTAGGTGGTGCTGTGGATAAAGCACTGGTCTTGGATTCAGGAGGACCTGAGTTCAAATCCAGCCTCAGACACTTGACACTTACTAGCAATGTGACCCTGGGCAAGTCACTTAACCCTCATTGCCCCACAAAAAAAATAATAATAATAAATAGTGGCAGGTTTGGCAATTTTTTAAAATGTATTTTAAACTTAAATACAAAATGAGAAAAGTAAAGAAAAAGCATTGTCATGTACACAGCAGAACATAAGATTCAATGTAAAACAATAAATTTCTATTTCAAAAAAACCTATGTAATGTCAAGATATTAGGAGACCCCCTGTGTTCCAGAGCTAAAACCCATCGAGCAAGCTGTGCTCTGAACTTGGCATAATAACAATCCTTTGTGCTCACCCTCTGCATGATCTCACTCTCTGGCAAAAATTACATAATTATTGTATTGTTTTGACCAGTACCCCGTATTCTCTGAGTTCAGAAAAGTATCCATGTTCCAGTTATGAAGTCCTGCTATGAATCAGACTTGTTCATTGTCAAGGCTACAGCTCACTGCATAGCCATTGGTATTGAGATCTCCCCACACTGCCCTAAGTCCCCCTCCTAGGGGCAGGGCCCTGGCACATGTCTGGCTTGCAAGCCATTTCTCTCACTTTGAAATTAAACTCCTATTTGATTCCTGACTCCCATGTTTCTAGCCTGCTCTGTTCAGCTCAGGCCATCCATAGGTTAGAGGTTAGTTAGTACTGAATACTACATATTGTTTTCAAAGCGACCCAGCTTTTCTTTGCTTCCTTGTAGGTTTTCTTTTGTTCTCTGCTGTGCATTTCTATTTTTTCCCCTTCCACCCCTCTCCCCACCCTAAAGAAGACTACAATTAAGCATATATACACATATATGTGGATATATACATACACATATATGTGGATATATACACAGATATCTGTAAACGTACACATATATGTACAACCATACTATGACTACTTGTCATCTCTTTCTGTGAAGGTGGATAGCATCTTCCTTCATAAGTCTAAAGTCTTTCTATGTTTTTCTAAATCAATCAATTCATCATTCCCTACACCACAGCAATATTCCAATCCAATCAAACCCTATCTAAGAGGTTGTCTATGAAAGTTTTTTCCCAATTTTCTGCATTCCATCTATCCTTGGCTACATGGGTTTCTAATATACATAAATAAAATTATAGTATGGCTAATGGTGAAATGATGAAAGATATCTAACAGTAACCTATCTACATTCCTAAAGGTATAAAAGCTGTTGCAATAATTCTGTACTCTATGCTAGACAACTGAGTGGTACAATGGATAAAGTGCTGGGCCTGAAGTCAGGAGGACTCATCTTCCTGAGTTCAAATCTGGCTTCAGACTTACTAATTGTGTGAACCCTGGGAAATCACTTAACCCTGTTTGCCTCAGTTTCCTCATCTGCAAAATGAGCTAGAGAAGGAAATGCAAACCACTCTAGTATTTTTGCCAAGAAATCACCAGGGGCAGCTAGGTGGCACAGTGGATAGAGCATCTGCCCTGGAGTCAGGAGTACCTGAGTTCAAATCCGGCCTCAGACACTTAACACTTACTAGCTGTATGACCCTGGGCAAGTCACTTAACCCCAATTGCCTCACTTTTTAAAAAAAAATCACCAAATATGATCACAGTCAGACATGAATGAAACAATTGAACAACACTCTGGTGACCAGACCATATCCATAGTAACATTTTCAGGTTAGAGCACTACATTTCAGGAAGGATTAGACAAGTTGTAATAAATGCTATTTAAGGAGTCAATGGGTTTCCAATCACTAAAGGTTTTCAAGTTGAAGTCAGATGACTGCTTGTTGGAGATGTTACCAAGGAGATATTTGGATCTCTATGGATTAGACCAGAGGATAGTGCAGTGCAAAGAGTGATAGATTTAGAGTCAGAGGAACTCCACCCTGGCTCTGTTCCTTATTACCTGTGTGACCTTGAAGAAGTCATCCTACTTCTCTGGGCCTCAGTTTCCTCATCTGTAAAATGATGTAGTTCAACTAGACGATCTTATGGGTTCCCTTCCAACTCTAAATCTGTGATCCCCTGATCCCCTGGGATCCATTTAAATTGTCATAGTCTGTTATACAATCCTTATCTTAATCAGTCAAATATATTCCCCAGGTCATGCATTTACTGGGGCATATTATAAAATAGATTAGCTACCTCTCACTTTAACCAGAGTGCTAAATCATCCAAGCCCCAGGGGTCATTTCTCTCCATCCTGCCCCTTTTCTTTTCATTACCTAGCAACTCTCAACATTTTGACCTTTGGGGAAACTGCTATTACTCTATAACACAATTACCAGGTCAAGCCAATCCCACACCGGATATTTCCGAATCTCATCAAGATCACTTGGTCACTAACCTTATTTTAATAATTCTCTGCCTCTCCTACTAGAGAAAAGCTACACAGAAGTCCTTCTGCTGCCTGGGGTATTATATCAAAAGACAGAAGGTTAAATTTTCTGACTTACTCAGACCCATTAATATGCTGATTTAAGCCTTATCATAGAACAGGTGAGATAGATGTCATTAATACTTCTGTGAACCCTTTCTACATGCATGTCTTTTTTTTTTTCTTCCTCTCTATAATTTCTACTTCGTTGAAAATTCTATCCTATTTCCCCCTTTTCTTCATGTCTGTCTCCATTTCCATTTAGCTACTGAAGTTATCAATTAGCAGATATCTATTAAATAATCTTAATAAACAAAGCAGTTATAATGGATACTCTGGGTGATTAAAAAGATGTGAAAAGGAAGAGTCCCAAATCTCAAATAATTTATAGACTGCTTGTGGTAACATGAATTTGTATAAGCAAATAGAATTGACAAAACAAGGAAATGTGCTAAGTGTATGTTCTAGAAAAATTCAGAAAATTCCATAATCTTTCTCTTGCTCTTCTGCTTTGCAATTTAGTTGCTTATGGAATGGTGGGAAGCTGATTATAAGTTTCCTGAATCAGGGACAGCTAGGTGGCACAGTGGATAAAACACTGGCCCTAGATTCAGCAGGACATGAGTTCAAATCCGGCCTCAGACACTTAACACTTACTAGCTGTGTGACCCTGAGCAAGTTACTTAACCTTCATTGCCTGAAAATTGTTTTTCCCTTAAACTTTATTTTGAGCTTGAGAATCAGTTCTTCAAATGCTTCCACTGAAATTGCAAGATTGTCATCTATTTCCATCTTCCTGAGCTTTGGGATATAGTGAAAAGGGTCCTGGGTTTAAGGACATGGGACCTGAATTTAAATCTTAATTCTGGTACTTACTAACCATGGACACTTTGGACCAATTATTTTATATCTGTAGGTCTTGATTTCTTCACCTATAAAATGGGAAATTGAAATATACAATTATTAATCACCTACTGCGTGCTAGGCACCTCTTAGCACAGTGCCTGGCACATAATAGATTAATAAATGCTGATGGACTGATTGATTGATTGATTGATTGATTGATTGATTGATTGATTGTAATACCCCTTCCAGTCCTTAATCCTGTGATACTGTGCCTCCTAGGTCACGGAGAACCTTTTTTTCTCCATGTTCCCCAAACCTGCCCTCTTCCTCTATCTTTCTCTCATTTTTTATTTCATTCTAACTCTTCCTCTCAGTTTTGTTCTTTCTCTTTTCCTTACTTTGGTTCCATTTCCTCTCTCATTCAGTGTTTTTCTCAGTTCTTGCATCCATGATCCTTGGTTCTTATACTGATTCCTTTTGAGTTTCCAAAGTTACAACTTTTGTCTTTGAACTCTTGTGTCCCAGTTTTCTGTTCCATTATTTCTTGTGGTTGCATCTGATTCCATATTAAGGCCGCACATTGAGTAACAGTGCTCCATCCAACTTACACAAAGATTTTAGAAAGATAGAGAGATACAGGGAACACTGGCATTCACTCCTCAGCTTAGCAGTTGACACTCATAGATAATCTTCACCAAAAGAAAGTGCCCAGAAAGTGCGGCCATTTTCAAAGGTAGAAAAATGTTCATTTTTTCTTTTGTCAATAATAAATTAGACAGAGAAGATTGAAATGGAGGAAATCATTCCTAATGGGCTTTAAAACCCTTAATGTGGGCTAAATCGAATTGAAAATGGGCAGATAGCTTAGCTGACCATTTTAACATGAGTATGTTTTATTTTACTAATTCTTATGATCTTTCTATTTTTTCTTATTTCAAAGAAAAAAATTATGGCACTTAAGTAACAACTTGTCTGTGGCAGAGAACAAATAAATGATAATAGCAGGATTTGAACCCCAGATTTCAAACTCCAAATCTGGTTTCTTTCCTTCTACTGCAACTGCCTTAACAAATGCTGATCATGAACACACATTTTTAATAATATTTTAACAATATTTTTTTCCAATTTTTAACATTCATTTTTAAAAATATTCAGTTCCAAATTTTCTCCCACTCTCCCTCAACTCCCACCCCACCTTAAGATGGTAAGCAAATTTATATAGGTTATATGTGTGCAATTATGTAAAATATATTTCCACGTCATATTGTGAAAGAAGAAAACGAACCAAAAGAAAAACACATAAAAAAAAACTAAAAGTAAAAAAGTATGCTTCAATCTGCATTCAGACTCCAATGAACACAAACTTAATAAGAAATGTAGTGGAACTCCTTTGTAATGTACATTTAAGAGCAAGACTAAATATATTATAGGCTAAGTATGTTATATAAAGTTTTTATTTGATAACTTCCATAAATCTCGGTTTTCTCAGCTGTATAATGAAGGCATTGGACTAGATCTCATCTCAAAGGTCTCTTTCACCTCTAAAATTCAATGAGCATATGGAAATATGTTTTGTCAACATTAAAAGGGGAAGGAGAAAAGGAAATAAACATTTATTAAGTGCCTTCCATATGTCAAATACTGTTCAAGCATTTTACAAATATCTCATTTCATCCACACAACAACCTTGTAAGGTAGGTACTACTATAATCCCTATTTTCATTTGAGAAAACTAAGGCATGCAAGAGGTTAAGTGACTTGCCCAGGGTCACACAGTTAAGAAGTATCTGAAATCAGATCTGATCTCAGATCTTCATGAATTAAGATATATTCATATATCTAAGTCCTTGAATTAATAAGTTATGTTATCAAAATACATTTCTATGTAAATTGTCAAAGTAACATGGACAAACAGGGACAAGTTAATGAGTTTGTGGGAAGCATGGTCAAATGGTGGTAGGTGTAGTAATATGGGCTATTGTGTCATTGCCAAGAGTGATTTCTGAATCACACTGTGTGGACGGATACTTAATAATTCCCAAATGTAAATAAATGCTTTTCAAAATATAAGAAGAACCTTTCCATTCAGAATTCCCACTCACTTGCCTTTTTTTCTGGTTGCCTTTAATCTAGTGACCTTTAGCTAACTGCAGAACTGGCTATGTTGATCAATGGATGGAACCAACCAATCTGTGGTTTCTGAATTCATATTGATGGGACTCACTGATTCTTGGGTGATTCAGATTTTTCTCTTTGTATTTGCCTCTGTGTTCAGTTTGGCAAGTATGCTGGGGAACAGCCTGATTGTGCTCACAGTAGCCTCTGACTCTCACTTACAATCCCCCATGTACTTCCTATTGGCCAACCTCTCCTTCATTGACATGATTGATTCCTTCATTGTGACCCCTAAGATGATTAGTGACCTTTTCAGGAAGCACAAAATCATTTCCTTTGGAGGATGTGTTTCTCAGATCTTCTTTATTCATGCTGCTGGGGCTACTGAAATGGTGCTTCTCATAGCCATGGCCTTTGACCGCTACATTGCAATATGTAAGCCCCTCCACTACTTGACTATTATGAACCTAAGAGTTTGCATTTCTATTGTGATCATTTCCTGGACAATTGGAATCTCTCACTCCTTCCTCCAGTTGGCCTTTGTGATAAAATTGCCCTTCTGTGGCCCTAACAAAGTAGACAGCTTTTACTGCGACCTTCCTCGGTTCATTAGACTTGCCTGCACAGACACTTACAGACTGCAATTCCTAGTTACTGCCAATAGTGGGTTCATCTCTCTGGGAGCCTTCTTCATTTTGATCATCTCCTACATTGTGATCCTGATCACTGTCCGGCAGCACTCTTCTGGGGGTTCATCCAAGGCCCTCTCTACACTGTCAGCTCACATCTCTGTGGTGATCCTGTTCTTTGGTCCATGCATCTTTGTCTATGTGTGGCCATTTCCCACATTTCCAGTGGACAAATATCTTGCCCTTTTTGACTCAATTATCACTCCTTTTCTGAACCCCACCATCTACACATTAAGGAACAAAGAGATGAAAATGTCAATGAAGAGACTGTGGAGTCAGCTCATGAGATCCCCAAGTATGTCTTAATTCCTTGGATGGAAAGAAGGGATTTCAACCTTGGACTGACAACAATTAAGGCAGAAGATCCTTCATTGCAGTGTTAGAATCTAAATATATAGAATAAACCAAACTTTCTGAGGTTCTGAAAGCCATGAACCAAAACAGCATTAAGCATTTAACTAAACATTTAATCTCTCTCTGGTCTGGCTTTTTTTTTTCTTTTACAGTTTCTGAGGAGTAGATAGAATGTTGTTTTTTCTGTAATGCCAGTATGCAAAGGGTCTACAAAGATAATGCCCCACCTATCCTTCTCCCTCTCTTGTGCCAAATAGAGGCTTCTGATTGACTCTAAATATGGTCATGTTGCTTACTCTCCACCATACATAACTAAACCCTAATGTAAAAGCCACATTTTGCATATGAAGAAAACAGTTCTAACTTAAGATATTAGACAATATTTCTCATTCAAGTTTGTTTCTGTTATATCACTCAGCCTACTTAATTAGAAAGGTTGGGGTGCTTTTCCATCTAGTTGAAACTTTCAATGTCCTGACCTACTTCTCTCCCTGTATCTTATCACTAGGATGATTTGTTTCTGTTTGAACCAAATAATCATTCCTTTGGAAAATCATTTTTGTAGAGAAAAAGAGAGTTTACAATATTTTCTTCTTGATTGATACAGAGTAAAGAAGTTCACCCTAGTTTTGAGAGATGTGGTTGGAAAAAAGGGAAGTATAAGAAATATTTTGTGTCATATTATGTATGTCATACTACATATGTTATATTAATATGTCATATATATGTGTCATAAGAGCTAAACTACAAAGCAAATACTCAGTTAAAGCCATAGAAGTGGACTAACATAGGATATTGTAGCTTGTTACCTCCAGAAGGCCCCAGTCATATTTAACTTGGCTCCCCAGCCATTGTCTTGTCAATCACCTAACCACCTCTCTCATTATACCAGAGACCACACCCTTTCAGCTCCAGAACTCCTTCTCTGGGTTCCCTTTTATCCCAGCATGGTTCACCAAATCTAGGAGGCCCCAGACATGTTTCAGTGCTCCTCAGCCATCCCCTCACCAGCAGCCTTGCAACCTAGGTCAAATTCCCTGAAAGATTTAACTCTTTCAGTTCCAGAACTCCTGCACAGGGTCGCCCATTGTCATGAGGGAAATCATTGGGGATCCTTAGGTATTCATCTTCAAAGAATAACACCCTATCACACACAAATCCAATTTGAATAAAATATTTTTTTATTTAGGTACCAGAGAAAATAACAGAGAGAAGTCAAGGCTTCTCTCAAGGGGAGATGGTTCAGAGACATGATTCTCTGAGATACCTATCTCCTCAAACAGAAGAAAGGCAAAAACTTTTATAGACTGCAGATGTGGTGATCACCACCTGACATTAGAAAGTTCCCTTTGGGGGTGGGGAAAAGCTTGAGTGATGTGGTGGTCCTGACTTCTAGAGCTATCTCTGTCCCCTGGAGCCCATCAGGCAGCAGCCACACCTAATGGGCTTACCTCTCTTACTTCTCAAGGTGTGTTGTTCTTTGGCTAGTAGGCCAGTTTAAACTTTAATAGTCCCATATTCCTTGATACAACCCAACCCCATATCACCCATCATCCTGATTGTCCCATGTGGCTCACTATATCTAAGAGACTCTAATCTTGCTTCACTTTTTGCCTGTGTTTTTTAAATGATTTGTGCTAAACTGTATTTTCTAAATTAATTGCTACTTATATATTAATGACTATTATACCCATTTTGTCAGTAAGCATTTATTATTAATTAATATCATATATACCAGTAAAGAGTTGACTGCTTGGCAGTTAGCACAGGCAGGAGAAAAGCCCCAGACCCATTTTGTCTCTCAGAGTGACAGCACGTGGTCTCAAGGCCTAAAAGGAAGAGCACATACCAAGCGACCACATTCTGAGCCAAGAATGGCAAAGTGGGAGCCAAGATCTGGACATGATCAAGGTTTTTATCCTCTTTTCATAGAGGCTGGTCATTATACATTGATCAAAGCTAATTGGTTAGTATCATTCAATTCCATTGGTTGTCATGACTTGAGGGTGGTCCAAATTAAAATGTGTTCTATCCATGATATAATAGAGAAGTATGCAAAACACTATCACTGAAGGCAAAGGCAAAGTCCAGATGTGGTATAGTCCCATCAGTTCACTTAGCTAAATGAAAGAATCAGTCTCCATCTCTATTGTACCCTTGGGCTACAATACAATACAATACAAATACAAATACAAATTCTACAAGATTAGAATTTACTCCTAAGAATTGGACTTAATGAAGTGGAGGGGGGGATAGGGAGGGGGGAAGTGGGGGGGAGGAATGGAACTGATCTGGGTCTCGAATAAATTCATTATTTATAATTATTTTCTCACATGCCCTGTCTGTCTTCTCATCATATCACTGCACTTGTATTCTTCACATGCTCCTCCCTCAATACAGTTCTGGAACCATGATCAAATCAATACTGCTATTGCTACAGGAAAGATAGAGTCAGTGTACTTTTCTATGGCTCCACTCACTATCTTTTTAATTTTCTAAGCCAAAATACTGTTCCCTGTCCATTACATCATGTATGTATTGCCTCTCCTTATTAGAATGTCAACTCTTTGAGGGCAGGGACTGTCTGTGCTTTCGTATTTATATCTCTAGTGCTTAGCAAAGTGCTTGGCACCAAGCAGGCATTCAGTAAATTCTTTTTCATCTTTCATTCATTCATATAAGAATAAATCAACTAACAAAGTTTCAGTGTTGACATTTGGAAAGCATGGGTAGGGAATGGTGAAAGGAGAATAGAAGATAGGACTAGTTTTGTGGTTCAACACAAAACATGTTTGTTTATTCAGGTGATGATGAAGTAGAGTGTAGAGAGAAGTCAATTTTTTAAAAGGAATACTAGTCAAAAATTATTACATAAAGATGGAGAACTACAGGATGTTGTTGTTGTTCAATCATTTCAGTCATCTCCAACTCTTTACAACCCCCAAATGGAATTTTCTTGGCAAAGATACTGGAGTAGTCTGCCATTTCCTTTTCAAGCTCATTTTATAGATGAGGAACTGAATCAAACAGGGTTAAATGACATACCCAAGGTCACAGGACTAGTAAGTGTCCAAGCCCATATTTGAACTTATGAAGATGAATTTAAGTTTACTGCTCTACCTACTACACCACCTAGCTGCCTGAACAACAGGATAGTGATTTTACAATTTGGGTATTGCATAGCAACTGAGTTAACAATAGGCAGTAGAGAAATAATCAGCTCTTGGGCTCCCTTAGGCAGTTCAATTCAAAGGGATTCTAGAAAATAAAATAAAACAAGGGTCACTTATCAAGTAAATGAGCAGTTTTTTGGTGGAGATCAAGGAAAGAATGGAATTTGGTACCTGGGAGAAAAAGTTAAAGAAATTAATCTTTAGGGGGCAGCTAGGTGGCACAGTGGATAAAGCTCTGGCCCTGGATTCAGGAGGACCTGAGTTCAAATCTGGTCTCAGACACTTGACACTTACTACCTGTGTGACCCTGGGCAAGTCACTTAACCCTCATTACCCCACCCCCCCAAAAATGAGTAATATCAAATGAAGGTAGATAATATTCTTCACTTTAGGTACTTTAAAGCAACCCTACATAATAAATAGGGTGAAAGTCAACACAATAGGGTGAAGACCAACTCAGGTTGAAAAGATGATTTAAAAATTGGGCATTTCATAAAACTTCAATGTCCCATAAAATGATTCTGTAATTTTTTTTACCTCTTTACTTTTGCTCACATAATTTTCCCACCTAGATAACCTTTTCTTTCAATTCTACCAGAATCCTATTCATATTCCAAGTGCTAAATTTGAGACCTATCTATTTTGTGAAATCCCTCCTTATTCATGATCCCACCCTGTCTGAGGTGGGATTTGAACCCAATCCTCAAAGTTCAAAACTCTGTCCATCATTCTACACTGTCTTCGGGTTTTGACTACATGATCTCTAAGGTTCTTTATATCTCTAATCATTAGCATAGCTTAGAAGGCAGTACAGACAAATTATTGAGACAGGAAGATAACTGTTCCAGTCAATACATCCGTGGAACACATCAACCTCTATACCATATGTACTGCCTTTGGTGTAATGGAATGCTTCTGGAAAGCTATAATCTGGAATACTTTCATCCAATGTTAAAAAATAATTCTCTTTTGGGGGGAGAGGGTACTAGTACTAGTATCTATAAGATTAGTCTGATGGGTTGGTATGCAAGAGATAAGGGCATGGGCATAGTCATTCCAGAGGACCGTAGGTACAATCACACCAGGAGAAGAGGCAACCCTCCTAAGACCTTTGGACCTGCTTCACTATGAAGGTTGAAGAGTTGAAGAAATGAAGAGAAAGTATAGAGTAGTATATCAAGATGAAAGAACTCTTGGGAGTCATACTGGCCAATGTAGTAACGTTGCATCAACCGGTAGAGAACCATAAAGCAGAAGACACCATAGTCTGGAGACTAGCATGGAGAGAAAATATGCCCCCCCCTACATTATAGTAATGATTCCCTTCCTAAGGTACCCCCAGCAAAAGGGTCAAGAAGGGATTAAACTGGAGATAATGTGAAGCAATAGGTTGCTGGTTGTATATCAGTAACTTCTCATAAATTAGAGCCCTGATAGCTAGGAAGAGGCAATTAGTGGAAAACTGAAAAAGTGATTTGCATGAGGAATCTGCTTATGGGACACTCTATTCCAGATAATTTATTGAATCTAATGGAGATAATAACATAGGTCAATGACTTTTTGATTGAGATGTGAAAATGGTCTCAGACTAGTTCGTCCATTGGCTAGATTAATAGGGAAGCTTGTAAATTTAGAAGTCAGACACTAGAGATTACAATCCTGTAAGAAATGGCAATACCAGGCTTCTGTTGTAATATCCCTGATCATCTGGTCTGAAACAGCTGAGCATGGCTAGGTCTAGGATGATAGGAAATCTAGGGTAGAAAGAAACTAGAAAAGGATCCAGAATAGAGTCTTTCTGTATACCCACAATTAGGAAGCAGAAAATGAATGCCAAACCATCAAATGAGACAAGAAGGAATAGCCAGGAAAAAAATTAAGAAAAATAGAATTGAGAAGAAGGTGTGTTCCATCTAGCAGCTGAGGATGGTTTGAGAACATACACAGATACATATGTATCTAATTTTATTCTTACAGGAGCCAGGTGAAGTAGAAACTACTGACATTATCCCATTTCATAAATAAAGTAACTGAGGTTCATAGGAGAGAAGTAGCTTCTATAGGATCAAATCACTATTAAGAGTCTGAGGTATCATTTAACCCCATTCTCTCCTTACTCCAAGACCAGAACTTATTCTCCTACCAATGATCCTCAAAATGTGGTCTAGGAACCCCTACTGGATCCTGAAACATTTTCAGGATGTCCAGAAGGTCAAAACTATTATCATAATAATGCTAAAATATTTTAACTTCTAATATGGTAAGAATCAATAGATATAAACTAAAAGTTCTTTGGTAAGGCCCTTAATGATTTTCAGGAACATAAAGGGATCCAGACACCAAAAAAAGTATTAGAATCACTGACTCTCACCATACATATACATAAGGTGGTCTATATAGGGCCCCATCCTGGATCAATTCCAGGATTTGGGGCAATTATTTTGCCCACAGCTTATCGATGAAGTGGGGTATGACACACATTGATTTGGAATTGGGAAGGTTAGAATTGATGGAAGGAAAGATTCTACCAGCCCACTAGCTATTTTGGTGAGAAAGAGGCACACAACATGGAGATAGCAAGTATAGTATTTAGGATATGGTAGCTCAAGTGATACAAACCCTGCTTCATTTAGATATCAATTCAGATATCTTCCCCAAACCAGGGTTGCAGTGAGGAGTCTCTGTTTCTATTCATCCCAACCCAAGATTTTGCTATTACAACCATTCATTTGGAAGGTAGAAGGAATTTGGTTTCCCCATCTCTTTCACCCTACCTCCCATCTCACTAATAGTCACCTTGACATAATCACAGATGATAAAGTATTCAATGTGGGCCTTAATTTCTTATTTTTTTAAATGTGAGGGATGGAACCGGATGGAATCTAAGGTTCTTTCCAGCTCTAAGTCTATGATCCTATAAGACTTGGTTACTGAAGGCAAGAAGAGCTAGTAGAGAACAGTTGGAGAAAGTATCCCCCAAGGGATGTCCTTTAATCCTTCCTCATCTGTGATTTAATCCTATATCAATGTCAATTGGGCTGGGGGAGGAAGGAGAACCAAATATCCTCTCCTTTGAGATTTTAGATCCTAAAATAGCAATAACAAGTAAAAATTTCCATAAAAGATCACACGCCCAGAGAAGAAGTGAGAAAATGTACCTTTTTTTCTTCTCTACAGAGGTAGGGAACTATAGGCATGAAACATTACATATACCATCAAACTTGGTTGACTTATAAGTTTTGTTGAAATTTTTACTCTTTCCTTTATGTTCCTTGTTATGGGACAGTTTGCTGGGTAATAATATTTAATAATAATAAAAGTTATCAAATTATTTTTGAAGTTTATAAATCACTTTATATATGTTATTTCATTATATCTTCATAAAATCTCTGGAATGTAGGTGCTATTTTAATATTTTTTACAATTTATACATAAGGCAGCTGAGCCTTGCCCAGGATCACACAGCTAGAAAGTGTCTAAGGCAGTATTTTATTTCAGGTATTCCTGAACTACAGTCTAATGGTGTATCCACCATGCCACCTAGGGGAAATGAAAAGCATACTTTCAGAGTGAAGGTGATATAGAAATAAGATATCAACAAAAATGGAAACAAAACAAAGAAAAAATAGTAAATGTATATGGCCCTCCATTATTCAAAATAGCCACAAAAGAGAAGGCAACTCATTATAGCCCAGTAAGGAGATACCCTTAAAAGGGGATTCCTTTAAATTGGGGATCTAGTAACATGATCTATCAATCATATTATATTCAGAGTAGGAGAACCAATCAACTAGGACTTATTAGCACCTACCATGTAAAGTGCTGGTGATACAAAGACAAAAACAAAATAGTCCATGCCCTCAAGGAGCTTACATGTCATTAAAGAAACAGTCTGTATCCATATAAGTATGTAGTACCTGTGTTATGAGCAGACACTATCCCGTAGTTCACCACATGATGATTTGTTTGGAGATAATAAGGCAGCCAGAGGTAGATTTTCTTTCTTTCTTTTTCTTCCTTTCTTCCTTTTTTCCTTCCTTCCTTCCTTCCTTCCTTTCTTTCTTTCTTTCTTTCCTTCCTTCCTTCCTTCCTTTCTTCTTTCTTTCTCTTTCTTTTCTTTTCTTCTTTCTCTTTTTTTTTTGGGGGGGGGTTGGGGGTGGGGCAAGATGCAATCAGGATTAAGTGACTTGCCCAGGGTCATACAGCTAGTAAGTGTCAAGTATCTGAGTCCTTAGGTCCTCCTGACTCCAGGGCCAGTGCTTTATCCACTGTGCCACCTAGCTCCCCAATTCTTTTCACTTGTCTGATAACAAGGAGTTAACTCACAGTTCTCTCTATTAGTCTAACAGGTGATTTTTTTTCCCCTTAGGGAATGAGCTGAATTTAGGAGAAGTTAATTCTTCTATGGCTTCATGTAGATATCCAGCTTCTTCCTATACCAATGAACTCCCCATTGCTCACTGTCCTTTTAGTGATTCCATTTTATTTTTCATTTTATATAAAATAAATTCTGGTAGCATCAACTCCTTGCTCATATGATTAATATTAGCACATTAGACATGTGGGGAAAGGTTTTGAGTTAAGACAGTTCATAATTAATTTCTCCATCCTTTTCTTCCTGGCACTGAATTTCATTTCTCCTTTTCCCTCTAACACCATACTTCTTGGGCACTTAACTTAACAAGTAGCCCTAAACCTTTCATTTTTTTCAATCACCATCAATTGAATTACCTAGGAAGTCTTGAAATTTTTTTAATTACTGCACATTATTGCTTCCCGATCTCTGTTAAAACCTGAACTACAAGATTATCATATTGGTGTCCTCTATCATAACTCAATCATAACTCAATAATTTACACTCATTCTTTTTCTTTAATGTTTCATTATTCCCATCCCCTGTTATTATGAACTCTTCTTCACTTGAATAAAACAAAACAAAAGCTTTATATTGATTCTTCCAACTGGTACTTTCTAGTGTCTTATTGTTCATCATTTTTTACTTCTGCTTTCCAAATACTATTGATCTTCAATCTTTCATTTTGAGTCGAAGTTACTACCTCGTAGCTTACATGAATTGATTCCTGTTGCCTTCTCTGATTATTCAGAATACAGTTTGGCCAACAAAACTTTCATGAATTAAATTCCTTACAGCTCTTTTTACAAATTTCCCTTGCCCTCCAAAGAGAAAGGGGTTTTTTCCTACTGTTTTTGCTAAGAAGGAAAATACTTTAAACTTTTCTCTCAAGTAATTATTTTATAAAAGGATAACTTCTTTTTTTTTTTTTGGCGGGGCAATGGGGGTTAAGTGACTTGCCCAGGGTCACACAGCTAGTAAGTGTCAAGTGTCTGAGGCCGGATTTGAACCCGGGTACTCCTGAATCCAAGGCTGGTGCTTTATCCACTGAGCCACCTAGCTGCCCCAGATAGCTTCTTTTTAGAGCTAAACAAATTATTCTAGGCATAAGAAAGAGAAGAAAAAGCAACATGGGGAATAGAGAAGATTCAAGTGTCCTCATTAAGTATTCAAAAATCCTCACTGAACAGGATTATTGAGTATGAATGAGAAATTTATTAACAAAGTACAAATAAGTGAGAAATCTTAGTGTCGGGTAGCTTAAGTATTATAGAATTAATGAGGAAAAGAAGACAAACATTAACTCAATCCAGATTTCAAAGGACTAACGGAAAGAATGGATAATATCCAAAAACTTACTATTTTGGAAAGGATGTTGACCCAAAGGGATGTATGCTCTTAGGAATGAAATTATAAAACCACAACCAGCAAAGCTCAACAACTGTAATTGGAGTAAGAGTACTTGATTCTAGCCCTGGTTCTGCTACTCAACTCTTGTGTGACCTTGGGCAAGTATTTTAACCTCTCTTGGCTATAATTTCCTCATTTGCTAAATAAAGGCATCAGACTAATTGACTTAAGATCCCTTCTAGCTTTAAATCTAAAATTCTATGATCGTATGTAATGTTTCTGATAAAATAGAATGAGGAATATTGTTTAATCTCTCAGGTCAGAAAAATCATCTTCAATTGTGGCTTATTATACTAGGGTTTAATTAGGATTCATGAGCAATATGATTATATCTAACATCTATCAAAAGTCTCTCTTTGGCACTATAGATGGAATGCTGAGGAGTGGGTAGGATATAAGCTTTGTTAGCCATTTACATACTGGCTTTACAGAAAGAGATTCTATCTGGTCCTCAGATGTTGGCAAAGTAAATAGTTGAGTGCCAATACTGATCACACCACAAAGAAATTAGGAAATGTCTTATATTGTCTTGGTACACACATTCCATAGACTCAAAAAGCTTGGTGTGTTCTATATATTATAATTAAATACTGCAGCAAGGATTTCATATCTCAACTGTAGTCAGCCCAAGAAATAACCCTAGTACCCTTTCTAATCCAAGGAAGGAATTTAAGAGATTCTCTGGGACCTCATGAGTGTCATAAGTCTTGATCGCATGAGATTCCATAGTTTCCTCATTGCCATTTTCATCTCTTTGTTCCTTAGTGTGTAGATGGTGGGGTTCAGAAAGGGAGTGATAATTGAGTCAAAAAGGGCAAGATATTTGTCCACTGGAAATGTGGGAAATGGCCACACATAGACAAAGATGCATGGACCAAAGAACAGGATCACCACAGAGATGTGAGCTGACAGTGTAGAGAGGGCCTTGGATGAACCCCCAGAAGAGTGCTGCCGGACAGTGATCAGGATCACAATGTAAGAAATTATCAAAATGAAGAAGGCTCCCAGAGAGATGAACCCACTATTGGCAGTAAT
Organism: Dromiciops gliroides; assembly: GCF_019393635.1. NCBI lineage: Eukaryota > Metazoa > Chordata > Mammalia > Microbiotheria > Microbiotheriidae > Dromiciops > Dromiciops gliroides. The sequence continues at coordinate 181,291,886 of NC_057862.1, forward strand.
CAGAAACTGCAGTCTGTAAGTGTCTGTGCAGGCAAGTCTAATGAACCGAGGAAGGTCGCAGTAAAAGCTGTCTACTTTGTTAGGGCCACAGAAGGGCAACTTTATCACAAAGGCCAACTGGATGAAGGAGTGAGAGATTCCAATTGTCCAAGAAGTTACTAGAATAGAAATGCACACTCTTAGGTTCATAATAGTCAAGTAGTGGAGGGGTTTACATATTGCAATGTAGTGGTCAAAGGCCATGGCTATGAGAAGCACCATTTCAGTAGCCCCAACAGCATGAATAAAGAAGATCTGAGAAATACAACCTTCAAAAGAAATTAGTTTCTGCTTCCTAAAAAGGTCAGTAATCATCCTAGGAGTTGCAATGCAGGAATCAATTATGTCAATGAAGGAGAGGTGGGCCAATAGGAAGTACATGGGGGATTGTAAGTGAGAGTCAGAGGCTACTGTGAGAACAATCAGGCTGTTCCCCAGGATACTTGCCAAACAGAACATAGAGGCAAATACAAAGAGAAAAATTTGCATCACCCAAGAATTGGTGAGTCCCATCAACACAAACTCAGAAACCGTAGATTGATTTGCTACATCCATTATCTAAATCAGCATGACTAGTTCTGAAGTAACCTAAAAGGGAAAAGTGTGAAAAAAGAGTCAGAAAAAGAGAGATCATTGGGAGAGCCTAAGAGAAGTGCATATGCTCTCATAATTATTGCCTCACAACAAGGAAGACTGTCAACAACAACACAACCTGTCTTGAGGATCACCACTGGTACTGAACTAACTTGTTCCTCAGCACTAGGCATTGCTACACCTACCATCTCCTGCCAATATTTCTTATCAAACCTATTGCCATAGACAATAGAAATTTATCCCTGTGTTCATGTATGCTACTCTGAGAATTATTTTAGAAGGGCTAATTCATGGGTTTTTATACATGTTACCCAAACTTAGTTTCATATATTCTTAGAACTCATGAGATTTTAGAGTTGAAAGAAAACTTAAAAATTAAATCTTATCCAATGCCTTCATATTAAATCTGAAAAATGGGTTTATAGAAGTTACCAGCCAAAACCTCATTTTATGTATTTAGCTTACAACATGGGCTAGTTCTACTCTCAAAGCTAAATGACTTTAAGGTCATACAGTTAAAATGGGGTTGAGATTTGAACTCTATAGTGACAGATTATTTGGATATAGGTCCTGTGTCTTCAAATCTAGGGCCCTGTCCATTTATATCCCAAAACACAAAGACAGAAATTAAGCTCAACATTGCCTCACCATATGCCTTGTGACCACAACTAGATTATAAATTCTTTAAGGTTTAGGACAATGTTTTAGTCATCTCTATCTCCCCTAAAGTCTAACAGAGAGCTTTTTGAATACTGAATACTCAGTAAATATTTGTTGCTAGATAGACTGGATAGATGAATGGTAGTGGAGACAAACAACCAAGGAGAAAAGAAAAAAAATCAATAGAATTGTAAATAAAGTACAGATTATAGAGAAGAACAAAAAGCCATGTAGGTGGGGCAAGACTCATAAATATTTTAATGGTAGCTATCTCACCTGTTCTGTGAAAGAGAGAGACAGTAACATTCAGAAACCTAAGAATCTCAGAGAGTTTAAAATTCTCTCTTACAGTAAAATATCTTCCAAAAGAAAAGGTTCTTTGCAGCTTTTTCCAGGTTGTAAAGGTAATTATCAGACAATGTTAGTGATCAGGTGATGTTGCTGAGACTTGGGAATAGCCATTCTGGGATTTACTTGACCTGGGAATCATGCCATAAGTAATGGCAGTTTTCCCAAAGGTCAAAATGTTAGGAGGGTTCCTAAGTAATGAAAGGAAAAGGAGAGGGGATGAAGAGAAATGGCTGCTGGAGATTAGGTGATTTAGTGAGCTGGTTGAAATAAAAGGAAATTCATTTGGTGTGAAATGAGCCTCAATTAGTGGGTGACTAGCAGGGTAGATTTGACTAATTAATTAAACTAAACATTGGTCATCACAAAACCACACAATATAAAATTTGAAAAGAACTTAAGAGGCCATCCAGTCCAACCTACCACACATGACCTTTCAAAACATCTCCAACAAGTAGTATTCTCAAAGACCTCAAATATTTCAACTTCCTCCCCTGTGGTATCATTTCCCTTCAACACAAAGAGCTATGTAAGAGGTTACTATAATAAGAAAAGCAGCTAATTAGTATCTCTGATTGGCAGCAACCAAGTGATGCTGCAGATATTTGAGACTACAACCTGAACTCACATGGCAAATAATTTATCTCCTAAAATTGTTATTTTTCCAAGGAGAGAAGACATTAAGAAGAGGACCTTTCTTGGAAGCCTTTTATCATTTTTCTTCAGCAATTTAGTGATCTTTATTTAATGATATGAATAAAGAGTAATACCTAGAAAACACTAAAAAATGTAATTTCAGAAATGTAATGACAATTATACTATTTCCAGAATTCTAGTGTGTGTCCTATACAATTTAATCTAGAAAATAGGAAAAGAAACTACATGGATGTTTCAACTTTTTAAAAAAAACAGATCAAAATGTGGAGTCCATAAGACTCCCAATTTGATCTAAAAAGAATCCACCCCAAGTAAATTGGAAGCAAAACAATTGATTTGTTGATGTTGAAAAATGATTAAGATGACTCTGGTCATCAAGTGAATGAGCTCCAATGCATTTCAGCCAGCCTCCAATTTACAAATGGGTTGAATTCTAAAAGTTAGCTTCCAAGTTAGTTTAAATGAGAAAATAATGTATGTACATTAAACACTTTGCAAGCCATAAGGCTTTGCAAAAATTTCAACTATTGCTATTGTTGGGATGGAGATGCATCTATGATTTCATTAGCATAGGAAATTCCCAATGAAAATCTTTCTGCCAGTGCAGTTTGGCACCTTATGCTTAGCTTATAGTTTTAGAAAATGTCAAGCTTCCCTCAGAGGTTAAATGACTTGCCATAGAGTCAGAGTATGTATCAGAATGTTTCAGAGGCAGTGCTTAAAGCCTTATTTTTCTGTCTTAGTTGTCTTAGTGGTGTTTGCATTTGTTACTGGTTGTACTGATTTTGGTGATGCTGGTGGATAGTACTGATTGATGCTGGTGGTACTGGTGCTAGTGATATCATATGATAAAGTAATAAATGACTGGCTTAAATTATGGAAAAAACTTTCCAACTTAGTTGGAAATAGCAAATACTGAGTGACCACTTCATTTAAAATTCATGCAGAATAGAATGTGTCCAATAATCAGATATCAAATAACCACAGGACTCAGAACAACAGATTTTTTTTCTTGCATTCCATGTCTGTAAGAAAGACAAGGAACAAGAATAAAAACCTGATGAGAAACCATTAATCTAAAAAGCAAATTTCAGGGTATGTCCCAAACCACTCCATATTTAGTCCAGGAACAATGAGGCAAGTAAATAGATTAATGACCACCAATTCTTGTAATTAAATCTGGTTTATTAGAAATAATCCCTCTTCTACAGAATAAAGGAAGGCATGAGTGGCAAGACAACACTTTAATGTAAATCCTTAGGCAGGAAAGTCAGCAGCATCACTGCCTTTTAACCTGGATAACTAGCTATCAAGTAACAGGGTTATCAGTAACCCATATAGTTGAAAAATATGCATGAAAATTTCAGTATAATAGCAGCAGTATTTTAACAACTTATTTGTATTGAGATGTGTTTATAGTAGTGCGGTGGTTGATGAAGTCACATTATTGCAAATATTGATCATAATGGTTTTAATTCAATAAATTAATTTAATAATCAATTCAAAAAATTTAATAAAATTCCAAACTATCAACCAACAAAAATTTACTAAGTGTATGCCATATACCAGACACTGTTCTAAGTGCTAGGCTACAAAGACAAAGATAAAATGGTACCTTTCCTCAAGGAGCTTACATTCGATCAACAGAAATAGTATATATCATATGCTATGGCTATACTATGCAAATGTATACTCTACTTGGATTGTATATTAAATGTATGAAATTGTGTGCTGATTATACATAATAAAGGACCATAGACAAGGTAATAGAATTCAAATAGATTCATTTTGGAACTCATGTTCTCTGATTAAAGACTGAGGACTAAGAGAAATTGTTAGGCAAAGAGGGCTAGGAATAAAGGTACTATCAAGAAATGCTTACCACTAAATGAAAGGTTAAAAAAATAGAAAGAAGGGGTCCTTATTAAGTTAATGAAAAACCTGACGGTTAAAGTATAAAGGATACCAATACCAGCTATATTTCTTGACCCTAATATGCCTCAAAGCTTAGTTCTGGTGCCTAATCCTTTCCACTATGACCACTCTATTGTTAGTACCCATCTCCACCCTACCACCAATCCTACTCTTGAAATTTCTTTGTTTTTACTATATAGTGACTTCATATTTACTTATCTACATGCTGTGTCCCCCGCCCCAGTAGAATGTAAGCTCCTTGAGAGCAGGGACAATTTGTTTGTGTGTTACTTTTTTTTGTTTTGGGGTGGTTTTTTTTGGGGGGGGGTTATATTAAGTCAAATCAAGTTGAAATGAAGTGAATTGAATTTCTATCAGAGAGGAAATTCACTGACAAATCTGAGAAAAATGGCAGAAGATATAATTCTGAAGGATTTTTTATTGTAACTGAAGCAAGGAGATGTAGTATTGCATGTGAGGGAAACATAAAATACAATAGAGTAAAATTTTCAATGAAAAAGGAAGTATTATTGAATCTGTAAGTGTGTGTATGTGTACGTGTTGACATATAATAAGAATATAATAATGAGGATATGCAATAAACCAATAAAAATGGTTTCCATTTGTATAACCCTTTACATTTAAAGTCATTTCACATACATTATCCTATTTTATTATCACAATGGTGCTGTGAGGTAAATAGTGCAGGTATTATTATCCCCCCATTTTCCCTAAAGGAACACTAAGGTCTGGTATCAAAGAGCTAATAAGTTGTGAAGTCAGGATTCAAAGAAAATTTCAAAATTATTTACACTATTTCATTTATCCTCCCAATTTACAAAACAATAAAATGCATTTTAAATATTTTAAAATGAGGAAACTATAATACTAGGCTGGTAGTAATACTTTATTCAAAAATAAATTATAGGATTCTTTATTGGGGGAAAAAAGTAGAGAGGGATTATTTTGATTTGTTGGGCATTTTTTTCCTATTTGAAAAAAATGGCTGTTTCTAGGATAAGCAATTTAGAATCCACAAGAAAGAAATCTGTACCAGCGTTGGTGCTGAGCAGTTAACTCCAATCTTAATGCTTTTCTCATCTTCATTCTGTGGCATTTGTATCTTTCTCTTTTTTGTGGGGCAGTGAGGAGTTAAGTGACTTGCCCAGGGTCACACAGCTAGTGTCAAATGTCTGAGGCTGGATTTGAACTCAGGTCTTTCTGAATCCACGGCCGGTGCTTTATCCACTGTGCCACCTAGCTGCCCCCAACATTTGTATCTTTCAACCACTCCTTTCTTTATTTAAAGTATGCTAGACTTCCCTGCTTGTGATTGTTTAGGCTTCTTTTTCCCTTTCTGACCACTACACTATTGTCTCCATGAATTTTCATCCTCCTTTTGCCCCTTATGTATAAGCATTTCTCAAATCCCACACTCAAAATCTTATGTATCTGCATTCCCTTTTGGTGATTTAATCTACTTCCATGATTCCAACTATCATAATTCCAAAGATGACTGCCAAATTCTGGCCTTAATCTTTCTTCCAGCTCTAGACCCAGGTTTCCAGCTCCCTACTATGCATTTTCACTTGCATTACAAAATTTGAAAATTTCAGAATTAGAAGAAATCTCAGGGGTCTTTACTCAAACCCTTCTTTAAGCCATAACTCCTTCTAAAACATTCCCAACAAGTGCTCAACCTGCCCCTACTAGAAAACTTCAAGTGCTGGACAAAGTATGAGGCATGATTGGAATTGACTACAATTTTGTGTAAGAAATGATAAAATGGATGGTTTCAGAGGACGCTAGGAAGAATTGTATGAACTAATGCAGATTTAAGTGAATGAAACCAAGAGAACGGTTTCTACTACAACAACATGACAAAAATGGGGAAAAAATTAAATTACATGAAACCTGTGCCAATATAATGATCAATTATGATTCCAAAGGACTAAGGATGAAAAATTACAGAATTATACATATTTTTGGACATGGTCAATGTGGAAATTTGTTTTGTTTGACTGCATTTGTTCCAAGCGTTTGGGGGTTTTTTTTCCCCAGTGTTTAGGCTAAGGAGAGGAGATATATTACAAACAAATGACTGTTAATTGGAAATATAATTAAATTCAATCCAAAAAACAAAAAGAAAGCCTCTGGTGATGAGAAAACAATCCACTACTTCCCAAGGCAGTCCATGCCATATTTGCATATAACTAATTATTAGGAATTTCTTCCTTACATCAAGTTGAAATCTGCTTCTCTGCAACTTTTACAAAAGGGCAGCTAGGTGTTGCAGTAGATAGAGTACCAGGCCTGGAGTCAGGAAGATTTGAGTTCAAATCCATCCTCAAACTTATCTGTATGATCCTGGGCTAGTCACTTAATCTCTATTTGTCTCACTTCCTCATCTGTAAAATAGGGACATCCTGGAGAAGTAAATGCCAAACCACTCTAGTATCTTTATCAAGAAAACCCCATGAACAAAGTCCATGGGTTTACATAAAACTGGACATGACTGAACAACAAAAACTTCTACCAAGATGCTCTGGGTCCAAGCAGAATATGTCTAACCTCTCTTCATTATGACAATCCTTCAAATACCTAACACCAGCTATCATAACCTTCCTAAAGTCTTCTCAAGCTGATTAATCTCAAGTACTGCAACCAATCATCATATCCCAAAGCTTCCAGTTTCTTTACTTTTCCATTCATCCTTCTCTGGATGCACTCCAGTTCAGCAACATCCTTCCCAAAAATGTGGCATTCTGGAACTGAACACAATACCGAAGATGTGATGCAGCCAGAAGGACTAACACCTTCTTCTCTGTTTTCTCTCTATTAATTATTCCTAACACTTTATCTCTATTACTGCAGCATTAGAATTACATTAGATGTTTGAATGACATGTCACACCATTCACTCAAATTGAATATGCAGTCCACTAAAACTCTCAGGGCTTTTTGTACACAAACTCTCATCTAACTATGCATCCCTTATCCTATACTTGCAAATTTGATTTTTTTAACTCAACTAGAACTTTAATAATAATAGCATTTTCATAGAGCTTTAAGGTTTGAAAGGTACTTCACAAATATAATTTCATTTGATCCTTACAACACCCCTGGGTAGTAGATGCTATTATTTTCCCCAATTTACAGATGAAGAACTGAAGCTGAGAGGTTACCTGCCAAGGGTCACACAGCTAGTAAGTATCTGAGACAAAATGTAAACTCAAATCTTCCTAACTGCAGGCCCAATGCTCTATCCACTGAGCCACCAAGTTACCTTTACATTTATCCCTATTGATATTCTCCTTATTTAATATGAATCATCTTCAGTAGATAGACCAAACCATACTATCCTCTGTACCTCTACAATCTACCATATCTAAGCATGCTGTCATCTAGCCTACATCTATCTTTTCCAAAAAGAGATCATTAAAAAATTGACAAATATTTTTTCTGAAATTCAAGAATACCTACCATATTTAAATAATCAATACAGTAAGCTTATCACAAAAGGATATATGGTTAGTCTCACATAATCAGTTTAGGATGATAGATTAAAAACTTTAAATATTTTTTAAATCATAGTATACACTTTCACTTTAGAGTTCAGGAAACTAAGGCCCAGAGCTACTAAATGATCTTACCCAAAAAGCATTACCTCTTTCGATATCCATGCTGGCCCAGAGTGATCAAAATTTCCCTTTCTAAACCACATCCCATTAACAATATAATCTGGAATTTTGCCAGGAACCAGTCAAGTTATCTATAATTTTAAGGTTCCAGCATCTTTCTTTGAAAATTAAGATATGTCAACATTGATCTTATCCAAAAATGAGTTACTCATTTTTATATTTCTCTACCAGGAAGTGTATAGTGATGCTTCATCATTGGTCCTCGGAAATCATGATGTCATTGCACTGATACAGCTCTAAGTAATTCAAATTTGTTTATTTTTACAATGTTACTGTCATAGCATAAACTATTCTCTCAGTTTTGCTCACTTTCAATCTGCATTAGTTCTTACAAGTCTTTCCAGGGTTCTCTGAAAACATCCATTTCATCATTTCTTTTTTTTTTTTTTAGTGAGGCAATTGGGGTTAAGTGACTTGCCCAGGGTCACACAGCTAGTAAGTATTAAGTGTCTGAGGCCGGATTTGAACTCAGGTACTCCTGACTCCAGGGTCGGTGCTCTAACCACTGCGCCACCTAGCTACCCCCATTTCATCATTTCTTAAAGGCCATTTCTATCTCATTCTCCATAATTTTTTAAAGATTACTGACAGCACCTCATCAATCACATCCATCAGATTTTTCAGGACTATGATTTGTATTGCATCTAGGCCTGGTGACTTAAATCATTAAGGGCAGGCTTCTTACCATCCTCACTTTTCCTCACTTCAGATGCCTAATAATTACTGCTGTTCCATGTTTGCCAGTTCAAAGATCATTCTCCTTGGTAGAAGCAAAATAAGGATTGAGTAGTTCTGACTTCTTTTAATCATCCCATCCCATTTTCAGATGTTCTTCTTGCGCCAATATAGATATTTAAAAGTCTTTTGTGTTATCCAGAACATTCATCCCCAATCACAACTTATTCTGGGTTTAAGCACACTTGGAATAGGCCCCTATAGGACCATGCCCCTCATTCATCTTTGTTTATATGCCCTTGAATTCATCTTCTATAATGTATACTTCAAATTAAGCTTTTTCAAAATGTAACTTCTCCTGCAAACAAGTTCTTCCTCCAGACTTTACTAATTCTTCTAACAGAAAATTTTCATATCTTCATCAATCATTTAAGAGATTTTCCTGAAACTCACAAACTGACTGCACACTCTCCTCATTGCCACCTTCATCTCTTTGTTCCTTAAGGTGTAGATGATTGGATTAAGAGAGGGAGTAAGAACTATATCAAAGACAGCAAGGAAGTTATCCAGATGTGATGTGGTATGTGGCCTTGTATAAACAAAGATCAGTGGACCAAAAAATAAAACCACAACAGTGATATGAGCTGACAGTGTGGAGAGGGCCTTAGAGACACCACCTGATGAATGTTTCTGAACAGTGACTAAGATGAAAATGTAGGAGATGATCAAGATGAAAAACACACACAGGGACATGAAGCCACTGTTAGCAGTGACTATGAACTGCAGTCTATATGTGTCTGTGCAAGCAAGTTTGATAAATCGAGGAAAGTCACAATAAAAACTATCCAATTCATTGGGACCACAGAAAGGCAAGTGAACTACAAAAGCCAGTTGGGCCACTGAATGGATGAGACCAATGATCCAGGCAGCAACCAGAAGCAGAGTGCACATTCTTGGAGACATAATGGTCAGATAATGGAGAGGCTTACATATGGCTACATATCTGTCAAAGGCCATGGCTATGAGCAGCACCATCTCAATACCACCAATCAAGTGAATAAAGAACATCTGAGTGATACAACCATAGAATGAAATGACTTTGTGCTTTCGGAAAAGATCACTCATCATCTTAGGGGAAATAACAGAGGACATTCCCAGGTCAATAAAGGAGAGATTGGCCAGCAGGAAATACATAGGAGAGTGCAAGTGAGGGTCAGAAGTCACTGTGAGTATAATGAGGGAGTTTCCAAGCATACTTGCCAAATAGAATATAAAGGAGAACACAAAGAGAAAAAGTTGAATATCCCAAGAATTGGAGAGTCCCAGGAATACAAACTCAGACACCACAGAATAATTCTCTTTGTCCATTGACTCAGCAGGATTGTCTCTTATGTTACCTTTTAAAAAGGAAAAAACAAGAGATTCCAAGTTACTAGAAATGAGTTAGTAACAGTAATGTCTCCAAAAAAGGGAGTTATTAAAACATTTTTAAACACAGAGAAGAAAACAGAAAGAAGTTTATAAGGAAGCTCAATCAGGACAGTTTCAAAAATAACATGTAAACTACAAATATATATGTATGTATGTATGACATACAGCTATACATATAGAGATATTATTAATGAGTGGGGTGTAATAGAAATTCATTTTCATATCAAATCTTTCTGTTCTGCTGTATTTATGTAAATGCTCTTTTTGCTGTTTAAGTTCAGAATAAGAAATAAAATTTTTTAAATAGAACATTATTGGGAATGATGTTGTAGAAGCATATTTCTAAAACATTCCTTTTAGTTTCTCTAGAAATATTAATTCTCCAGCCTACAACTCTTTCCCGACTTTTCCCTTTAGGAAACTAGTAAGAATGAGTGTTAGGTGGAGGGGAAAATAGGGGAGCAGAGGGGGAGTGAGTGAGCCTTACTATCATCAAAATTAGGTCAAAGAGGGAATAACATACACGCTCAAGTGGGTATAGTAATATATATATATATATGTATATATATATATATATATATATATACACACACATATGTATCTAGTAATATATCTTGCCCTGCAGGAAAGTGGGAGGGGAAGGGGACAAGTGGGGAGGGGTGAAGGAAGGGAGGGCAGAATGGGGGAAGGGACAGTAAGAAGCAAAACACTTCTGAGGAGGGATAAGGTGAAAGAAGATAGAAAATAGAGTAAATGTCAAGGGAAGGGAATAGGATGGAGGATAATACAGTTAGCAATAGTAACTAAGAAAAAAAAAAGATTTGAAGCAAGTTTGTGTGATAGGCCTCAGTTCTCAAACTGAGTAAAATTTGTTAAAAAGAGAGCCATCCCTCAATTGATAGATGATCAAAAGACATGAAGTTTTCAGATGAAATAATCAAAGCCACCTATAGACATATGAAAAAATGTTCTAACTCACTATTGATTGGAGAGATTCAGGTGAAAACAATTCTGGGTACTACCTCACACCTACTGGATTGGATAATAGGGCAGCAGAGGAAAATGACAAATGTTGTGGGGGGTATGGGGAAAATGAGACATTAATATGCTCTTGGTAAAGTTGTAAACTGATTCAAACATTCTGTAGAGCAATTTGGAACTATGGCCAAAGGACTATGCATACTTTTCAACCTAGCAATACCACTACTAGGTTGGGACCCTAAAAGATTTTTTTTAAGTTGAATTCAAAATTGGGGTGATGCCCATCAATTGGGAAATGATGAACAAATTGTGGAATGAGATTAGAATGTACACTATTGTGCTGTAAGAAATGATGAGCAGGATGCTATCAGAAGGACTTGTGAAAAATTAAATACATCTACAGAGAAAGAACTGATGGTATCTGAAAATAGATTGAAGTATAATTTTTTTGGTTAATTCTAATGTGGAAATGTTTTGTATGACTGCACATGTATAACTTATATTGAATTGCTTGATTTCTTAAGGAGGGGTGGGGAGGGAGAGAGGAAGAGAATTTGGAGAACAAAGTTTTTAAAAATTGATGTGAAAATTTGTTTTTACATGTAACTTGGGGAAAATTCTAAATAAATAAATAATTTTTTAAAAAAAGAATGAGGGTTAGAGTTCTTGGAAATGAAGTAATGGTGATAAGCAAACTTAACTCTTGTCTAGATGGTATGATTGCTTCCTCATCCCCTAAAGTGACTGGCACCATGATTTACTTGGGGATAGTATGGATAGATGATTGATAGATAGATAGATAGATAGATAGATAGAGAGAGAGAGAGAGAGAGAGAGAGAGAGAGAGAGAGAGAGAGAGAGAAGGAGGGATAAAGAAACAGATATATAGATAGGTAGATAAAGTTATATAGATATATAAAATCTGCCTCTGCCTCTCTTTGTTTCTGTCTCTATCTCTCTGTCTCTCTCTGTATCTCTCTCTGTCTTTCATATCTCTCTATCTGTCTGTGTGTGTCTATCTCAGTAACATCAAGTTCAGATTATGGTATTTATAATCATCACCTACTTTCTCTAACTTTAATTTTCTCCAGTATACAATAGGAACAACACTCCCTGCCCTATCTACCTCACACGACTCATGATAGAATAGGTGCTTGGTATCTGGACAAGGCTTTATAAAAATGAGCTACTATTATCATTCTTATTAGTACTATACTGTGTAATACTCTCCCACCATCAGATGGCACAATGGATAGAGCACTAGACTTGGAATAAGGAAGACCAGAATTGAAGTCATCCCTCAACTGTATGACCCCAGGCAAGTCAACTCACAGATTCAGTTGCCTCATCTGTAAAATGGAAATACTAAGAGTACCTATCTCACAGAATTGTTATGACAAGCAAATTAAATAAGGTATGGAAAGTGCTTTGCAAACCTTAAAGTGCTATATAAATTCCAGCTGATATAACATCACCATCACAATGCATCCAAAAAAGGCAGTAGCAACAGCTGGTTGCATTTAGCATTTGAAGCCTATACTAGCAGATGGTAGTCAAGTCAGAGCATGAAGTGGAACTGAACAGTGCTGTGAGCAATCTTCCCCAATGATCTAAGACTGAGTGTCATAAATTCTATGTGGTTCTGAAACTGTCAGTTTCAGACTTCAAAGATCACCAGGGACACATACACATCATGTAAATTTTTGGCTGGCTGCCCATGCAAGAGGTATAGCTATCAGAACCACTGTGAATAGCATCCAGTAAACCCCAGGCAACCATAGCCATGTTATTAAAAGCCTCTTGGAGAATCCCAGGAAAAGAAATTCACCTGCCATCCTATCCTCTTCCTGACTCTTCCACATAGACAATCACTCATACAGAGTCGATCAGGTCTGACAACAGTACACCAACATGGAAGCCAGGATAAATTATTTTAAGTAACAGGTCCTCCCCAATTGGATGGGGGTGAGTCATCTGATGATAGTCATATATGTTTCCTGACCTCAGCTCAACTCCTTCATAACCATGCTTATTTCAAACAACCCCATACCAAGTCTTCTGCCTTTTCCAACCTGTTAATACTATGTCATCCTATGATTTTGCTCCTATTTCCAGCTGCTTAGCATTGCCGATTTCACCTATAAGAAATTTCTACTTGCTCTACAATAATCATATTTGCATAACACTGACTTTTATCTCATTCCCAATGGAAACACTTTCAGATCTTTTTTTCTCCCCTACACTCTGGTCACCACCACAACCTCTAACCCCTACACTCATAGCAGATGGCTTTTTCTACTGTCACATTGAGAAGATTGACTCCATTGTGATGAATACCTCAACTCTACTCTTCCACTCCTCAAAATCTTTCAGTAACATCACTGCCCTACTTCCTACTTGTCCTGGAGAATGAGGCATCCCTACTCCTTTCTAACACTAATTGCACCTTGGATCCTATCCACTCCAGACTCTTCAAGGGCCTTGATCCAACAACAATCTCTTCTCTCCTACATGTTTAATCTCTCTCTCTTTACTGTCTCTTTCTCATTTGCCTATAAATATTTTCTGGTTTCCTCAATTCTGAAAAGGCTTTCTTTTATTACCCTTCTCCCTATCCACCTATTATCATATTTCTCTCCTCCCTTTCACTGATAAATTTATTGGAAAAAAGCCATCTACACCCAATGCTTCCCCTTCTCACCATGCAGATAGTGAGTCTTCTGAACCTTATAATCTAGCTTTAAGTCCTATATTTCCTTTTCTTCTTTTTTTGTGGGACATTGAAGGTTAAGTGACTTGCCCAGGGTCACACAGCTAGTAAAAGTCCTATATTTCTAATGAAACCACTCTCAAAATTCACTAGTGACCTTGCCAAATCCAAGTCATTTTCTCTTTGAATCCTTCTCCTCTCTGGAGCTTTCAACATGCTTCACCTCCCTTTCCTTATGAATACACTCTAACTTCTTTTTTTGTTTGTTTGTTCGTTTTTTTGGTTAGGCAATTGGGGTTAAGTGACTTGCCCAGGGTCACACAGCTAGTAAGTGTTGAGTGTCTGAGGCCGGATTTGAACTCAGGTACTCCTGAATCCAGGGCCAGTGCTTTATCCACTGCACCATCTAGCTGCCCCCACTCTAACTTCTAAGACACCACTGTCCTGGTTCTCCTCCTACCTTATTAATTGTTCCTTTTCAGTCTCCTTTGTTGGTCCCCTTTTTTCTTCTGAACCCAGTAAGGCAAGAGTTCCCCATGATTCTGATCCCACCCTTTTCTCTACTAACTCTACTTATTTGCACTTAGCTATTTCATTCATTGGCATAGCTTATTTAATCATCTCTCTATAGATAAGTTCCAAATCTTTACTTCATGCCTTTGATTTTTTATCCTTAGTTTCAGACCCATATCTTGAAATTCATAAGGCACATTTCCAAATAGATGTTTACTAAAAGCAGCTCAAATTCAACCAATACCAAAATGAATTAATTATCTCTGTCCCCATGCCCATTTCTGTTAATGGTAACATTTTTCACTGAGTCACTTGTATTCAAAACCATAGTGTTCATTTGATTTTTCTCTCTCCCTCTTTCCCCATAGATTAGATACAAGATTTTTAGCCAACTAATTCTAAAATATCTTAAATATATTCCTTCCTCTCTATCCTCATAGTCACTGCCTTAATGGATGCTTTCATAACTGCCTATACAGATTGATTTTTGCAACAGTGCCCTAACCTATATTCCTGTCCATCTCCACAATTTCACCCCTTAACTCCATCCTTCACACCTTTTCCAGATTAATCTTCCTAATGAGAAATTCTAATCCTGCCAGTCCTCTATCAAAACCCTCCAACAGCTCCAGCTCCCTTATAAACAAATCCTGGTCAAGTTCAGTATCCTTAGCCTGGCATCACTTGATTATTGCCAACTTTATTCTTACTCTACATTCTTCCAGATGCACAATTGTATTATCAAATTAGACCTCACCTTCTTTGTACATATGCTGTGCTGTCCTACCTCCATACATGGCCCTTACTAACTAATCCCTGATCCTTGAATGCCACACTCAATATTTATCTGTTTAAGTGATGGTTCCTTCTCTACCACCTACTTATTGGTGGGGGTGGGGGATGGGGGTTAAGTGACACAGCTAGTAAGTGTCAAGTGTCTAAGGCTGGATTTAAACTCAGGTCCTCCTGAATCCAGGGCTGGCACTTTATCCACTGCACCACCTAGCTGCCCCTACCACCTACTTATAAAATTACAATATACCCTCTAAGAAAACAGGAGGAGAAGGATTGACCTTGGAAAAGAATTGTCTCCAAATCTTTTCCTCTAAAAGAAAAGGAAGAAAAGGAGAATGAGAGAAGATAATAAATAATAAAGATATAGAGGAGGTGTGGTGAAGATTAGAGAGCTCCCTCATGTTTTTCATTAAAATAATAGACAAGGGGCAGCTAGATGGCACAGTGGATAGAGCACCAGCCCTGGAGTCAGGAGTACCTGAGTTCAAATCTGGTCTCAGACACTTAACACTTACTAGCTGTGTGACCCTAGGCAAGTCACTTAACCCCAATTGCCTCACTAAAAAAAAAAATTAAAAAAAAAATAATAGACAAGATCACTTACTGAAAGTGAGGGGAAAAAACTAATTAGAGGGGCAGCTAGATGGCACAGTGGATAGAGCACCGGCCCTGGAGTCAGGAGCACCTGAGTTCAAATCCGGCCTCAGACACTTAACACTTACTAGCTGTGTGACCCTGGGCAAGTCACTTAACCCCAATTGCCTCACTAAAAAAAAAAAACTAATTAGAAAAGGTTTAGAACTGCTATTGTGGGTAAATAGATAAGATTGTTGTTAAGCCTTTTCAGTTTCAATGGACTATTCATGACCCCATTTGGGGTTTTCTTGACAAAGATACTAGAGTAGTTTGCCATTTCCTTCTCTAGCTCATTTTACAGTTCAGGAAACTGAGGTAAACAAGGTTAAATGATGTGTCCAGAGTCATATGGCTAGTGTCTGAGGCCAGATTTAAACTCAGGTACTCCCGATTCCAGGCCAGCACTCTATTCACTGTGCCACCTAGATGCCCCTAATAAGCAAGAGACAAAGAACAACAAAGAGACACAACAATTAGGACCCAAATAAGTTTAAATAAATAACTTCAGGGGGCAGCTAGGTAGCGCAGTGGATAAAGCACCGGCCCTGGATTCTGCAGGACCTGAGTTCAAAGCCAGCCTCAGACACTTGACACATACTAGCTGTGTGAACCTGGGCAAGTCACTTAACCTTCATTGGCCTGCAAAAAAAAAAAAGAAAAGAAAAGAAAAATAAATAAATAAATAACTTCACATTGGATTCAATTGGTAGGAGTTTGTGGTTTTCTCTAGCTCCAAACTCCTTTCAATGATTATTAAACATTATTCAGCTACTATAAAAAGAGCACTAAGGTCCACACTTAAGATAAAGACAAAAATTAAGTAATGCAGACAATCAAGGAACTTACTTCTACATGGGCAATAGAACATGTACACAGATAAGTGAGAGAAGGTAATTTGAAGATGGAGAAAACATTGGCATCTTCTAGGTCCCGGAAAGGTTTCATCCAGGTGTTGGTACTTCAGCTGATGCTTGAAAAAAGCTAAAGATTACAGGAGGCAGAAGCACAAGAACAGCCTATGTAAAGGGGGTAGGTGGTGATAGAATGCTGCATTTCAGGAACTGCTAGTTTGCCTAGGACATAAATGCATGAGTGGAAGTAATAAGAAATGGAGACATAGGTTGGGGTCAAAATATAGAAGTCTTAAAACGTCAGACTGAGGAGCTTGAATTTGATCCTAGAGACAAGGAGAGAAACAAGATTTTTGAGCAAGGGAGTAACATAGCCAGATTCTTATAAAGAATGAGCTAACAACATAAAGTACTATGTGATAAATGAACCCAAAGCATTAGAAGTAGAAGGAGCTATCCTCATTATATAGATTAAGAATCTGAGACCTGGAGAGATCTCACAAGGTATAAGTGAGAAATCTGGAACCTGAACCTTAGTAACTTGATTTCAAGGCTAATATACTATACCTCATTGTTTCAGTAGAAATTAAGAGGATATGGAAACTACTGCAGGCTCAGTGGGAGGGAAGGCGGATAGGGAAGGGAATAAGGAGAGAATTGTTTAGCACAATAAAAGGAGTTAAAGCATCTGTTTTCCAAACATGAGTGTACAACTTACTGGATGTGAAATCTTGAAGAATCTAACATTTCTGGGGTTATATTTCCTCATCTATAAAATAAAGGAGTTGGTTTAGATTATTTTAAGGTCTTATGCAGGTACTAGGACAAAGTAATTATATCATTGTAGGAAACTGATTCAAAAACCATCCTCAGAAATGGAAATAGACTAGTCAGATACAAAAATTGAATTCAGATCTTCTTGACTCCAAGCTGAACCTTCTATTCAGCCCTCCATATTACCTATCTTGACTTACACCTATAGTAGAAACTTATTGTTTTCCGGGTGACACAAAGTATGGAATTTTTAAAGAGGTTTGGTAATTAAAATAAAGAAAAAGAACAACAGGTCAAAGTGTATGAGGTATAGTATATTAGCCTTGAAATCAAGTTACTAAGGTTCAGGTTCCAGATTTCTCACTTATACCTTGTGAGATCTCTCCAGGTCTCAGATTCTTAATCTATATAATGAGGATAGCTCCTTCTACTTCTAATGCTTTGGGTTCATTTATCACATAGTACTTTATGTTGTTAGCTCATTCTTTTTTTTTTTTTTTTTTTTTTTTTTTTAGTGAGGCAATTGGGGTTAAGTGACTTGCCCAGGGTCACACAGCTAGTAAGTGTGTGTTAAGTGTCTGAGGCCGGATTTGAACTCAGGTGCTCCTGAATCCAGGGCCGGTGCTCTATCCACTGTGCCACCTAGCTGCCCCCGCTCATTCTTTATAAGAATCTGGCTATGTTACTCCCTTGCTCAAAAAACTTGCTATACAACAAGGGCCTATTTTCTAATATGAGGAGAAATTGAAAGCAAAGGAATCAGTGTATAGAGGGGAAAACAAAGATGCAAGAGGAGGGCTGATTGATAGATCACTTAAAGCAACCAATGCAGGCAAAAGGAAAGGGATGCTCTCAAAGGCACAAGTTAAAAGATTAACACTGAACATAGTTTCTCCAAATCTATTCCTCTAAAACAAAAAAAGAAGAAATAAAGAATGAAAGACAATAACGGTGGTGAGGAGATGTGGTAACAGGTGAAGGGAAGATTAGGGAGCCATCAGTAGGTAGTATCAACTTTTTCAGTTAAAGTAGGAGACATGAGGGGGCAGCTAGGTGGTGCAGTGGATAACGTACCGGTCCTGGTTTCAGGAGGACCTGAGTTCAAATCCAGCCTCAGACACTTAACACTTACTAGCTGTGTGACCCTGGGCAAGTCACTTAACCATCATTGCCCCACAAAATAAAATTAAATAAAATAAAAAGATAAAATAGGAAGCATGGTTACCTGCTGAGAGTGAGAGGTGATTAGAAAAGGAGATTAATGTGGGGAAAGGTTTAGAATTACTACTATAAGCAAATAGATAAATTTGAGAAGAAATTAAGAAAAAACTTGCTATACAACAAGGGCCTAGGTGAGTTTGAATAGTACAAATCTACAGTGAACCCAGCCATTTGGGATTTGTGACTTTCTCTAGAAATATTAGGCAACATCGATGGACATGAAAGAAGGCAGATAATGAGACATTTCCAGTGCTGGAGACTTTCATGGCAAGCAGAGAAAGTCTAGGAAGCAATAGAATGTACTATTGAAGAGGGTTGACAATGGAAAGAGTCAACCATTAAGTCTAGACAGCATAGGAAGCCAAGCAAAACTGGACAGAAAAGATATTCAGAGAGTATGGAGAAAGAAAGAGATTTTCATGAAGAAATAAAAGGAGTTCAGTAAGTAGAGTGGAGTGGGATAAGCTAGATTCTTTGTTTACTCTTGAATTTTGATCCTTGTCATGTTGACATTTCTCCTACCAGGAGGTGAAATTAAATTTACTTTTCAGGTTTATATGCCCTTCTCCATTATCTGAAACCCTTCAAATAGATTCTCCTTTCCTGTGTTTAACTCCTTCCCTCCCCCTTTTTGGATCCTATCTTAAGAAGAGGCATCTCTCTATTGTCCTGTGAAATAATGCCTTAGCATCTTCTAGTCACCACTGGAATATGGAGATGTGTACTGCCTTCTTCCTGCTGGAAGATTTAGTCCCATATCTGCCACCTACCTCTTCCCTCACAGGACCTGACATTGCAGCATTGATAAGAAGTCTGAGGGGCTCTCAAACCTCAGCCTACTCCTCCTTATAGTGACCAGAAGCACTAAGAGCATTATAAAATGCTACCATAGGTGGAAAGGCAGCTCATTAATAACACTAAGTGATAGCAACAGCAGAGACTGTGGCTGCCAGACTATGATCATTTGGCCAGAAAAATTGTCTCCTAGGATTCTGTTGGTTTTCCCATGATAACTAAAGGGAGACACAGTTAATAAAAGATGGCTATGAAGAGATTTGAATGTCTCTTTTGGCTCTTCTCTGGATCAACTTTGAAACCATTGTTTTATGAAGTGGCAACTAAGGAGTATTGTTGGAATATTTTAAAAATATATAATTTCACACCCATAAATTAAAATATTTCCTTTACTTTCCCAAATTCTAGCCTATTTCATACACCAGTGACTCTAGGCAAGTAAAAGAAGAAAGTATATAGACATTTCATATTAAAAAATTATCCTTCAAGAATAATACACCCCAACTAGAAGGTTCAAGACAGCTAGTTACTATATCACTTCTTCCCTTAAAATATGTATAATGTAGAAGGGCGTAGAAACTGACACTGATCATTCAAAAATGAGGCTCTCTTTGGACATTTGAAAGTTTTCAGACAACTCCAGCTCCTCCAAGAAGCAGCTGCTAAAGATGAAGAAGAAATAATAAAATCAAAAAGAAAAATCATAAACTGTTCCATCTCAGAACGAGGAATCAGGCTTGAAACAATGGCCACTCCAGTAATCCAGATAAAAGGAAAGTGGGCAAGACCAACATGCCTGACTAATAGGAGACTTTAAGGAGACCCCAAAAGACTGGCTTAAAGCCAGAATAACCTTGAGTTGGGCTACTCCAAGATTTGAGGGCTAAAGGCATAGATGCACAAGTAAACTATGGAAGGAAACAAAGTTAGCATGGCCAGGGTGGAAAAATGTACCGGGAGACAGAAGGAAGCTGTAAGTTGTAGCAGCCACTAAGTCCAGCTCCCAGTTCCAGGCCAGAACTGTTGTCCCAGGCCAGGTCTATGAAAAAGAAGTAGGGCCTTCTTTCAGTAGATGATAGATAGATAGATAGATAGATAGATAGATAGATAGATAGATAGATAGATAGATAGATAGATAGATGGATAGATGGATGGATAGATTATATATATATATACATATATATATATATTTTCATATATATATATATTTTCATATATATATATATATATGTGCACACACACACACACACACACACACACAGATATATGTGCGTGTAACCTAGATGGCCCAGGAGCATTTTGCCTGCTGCTACCTAGGCATGATTTGGGATTGGTGGACAGAACGAGTACTCCCTGTGGACCTGTGTGAGGGGGAATAACTGGCCAATTATTAAAGAAAGTTATAAAATTATAAAGAGCTATCCAGACACTATAATAAGCAATGGCGGGGCAGCTAGGTGGCGCAGTGGATAGAGCACCAGCCCTGGAGTCAGGAGTACCTGAGTTCAAATCCGGCCTCAGACACTTAACACTTACTAGCTGTGTGACCCTGGGCAAGTCACTTAACCCCAATTGCCTCACTAAAAAAAAAAAAAAAAAAGCAATGGTAAGACCAAAACCCAGCCACCTCATCCATGAGTAAGGCAAAGCAGTGACTTCCTGATTGCAGAGGAAATGGTTTAGGCATAATCCCTACCCACTCTGAGATTGCAGCAAGGCTTATAGCAATACAGCAGGGAGCAAACCTGGAACCTGGCACAAAGTCCTAGGCCAAGAATATGAGCAAATAGAAAACTTTTAATACAATAAATAAATACTGTACAAAGTCAGCTACCTGCTTAGAGTCAGTCCCTGTGACTCCATTTTAAAGTTTGTTTAGCCTTTGGGTATATGTGCAGCCAGCCTTCAGGACATGGGGGTCTGCATGCATAATAATCCCATCTCCCTATGATACTGTAATGATGTGGTACTAATGCCAGCTCCTCATTGATGGCATTGACCAATCAACATATTTTTACCTTTATCTGGAAGTTGTTTATTCCTATCTATAAAAAGCAGCAGAGCCACCCACTCCAACTTGCTTGCTGCCTTGATGTGCTAATAAAAGCCTTTGTCTTATTTCCCCAGGTTTTTCTTGTTGACCAAAGTGATGCTGAACCAGGATTTTCTCTTAATAATATAATGGCAAGATAAAATACCAAAGTAAAGAATTGCTCCAAAATAATTACAAATAAAATCTTAATCAGTTTGAACCTTATGAAAAGGCATTTCAACAACATTCTCCCTTGAACCCTTAAATCACTCATCACCATGACCTCCCTGACATTTCCACTTTGCTCTTCTCAACCTTAGAAAACTGCACCATATAATTCTCAGCTTCTTCACCTTTCCCAATGAAATCTTTCCCCCCAGAATCTGATTCTCAGTCTTCCCTTCTGATTTTTTAATTTTTTTATTATTTGTCCCCAGGATCAAAGCAGCCACTGAGTTCTATAAGTTTTAACTATATAATATTTCTTATATCCTTCCCCTCCTTTTAGTCCCACCACCAAACTAGTTCAAAACTTAACTTTCACCTGTACTGTTACAATAACTCCTAGTTGTCATTTCTATATCCATTTTGTCTCCCTATAATCCACCCTGCTATCCAATTAATCTTCCTGAAACACAACTCTGACATCATATTTCTCATCAATAAACTTCAATGGTACCCCATCGTTGACCAAATGAAGTCCCAATTCCTTTGTATGACATTCAAAACCACTATAATTTCACTGCAACCAACCTTTCCAATTTCCTCTCTTACCATCCCTCTTCACATACATACTATTATCACAAAAGGGGCAGTTAGGTGGCACAGTGGATAGAGCACTGGCCCTGAAATTGGGAGGACCTGAGTTCAAATTTCACCTCAGACACTTACTTGTTGTGTGACTCTGGGCAAGTCACTTAACCCCAATTGCCTTGAGACATCTGGGGCCATCTCCAGTCATCCTGATATATATCTTATCACTGGATCCAATTGGCTCTGGAGGAGAGAGTGAGGTTGATGACCTTGCACAGCCATCCCTCACTTAAATCCAATTCTCTGCAAGTCATGACATCACCCCAATGACATAGTCCTCTTCAAGAATGAAGGACAAACAACAACATTATCACCAAAAAAAGACTATTTTTCCCATTTCTGAAAACTTGCTCCATATTTTTTTTGCCTTTTTGCTGCTTCTCATACTATTCCTCATACCTGGAATATTCTGCCTTATACCTTAGCTATGTTCATTCATATTCTTTCTGTCCATGCTTCAATTGCCATTTTAGGTACCACCTCTTCCATGAAGCTTTCCCTGACCACTCATAGTGGTCATAGTCACCACTCATAGTGACCATAGTCACCACTCATAGTGACCATAGTCATAATGACCTCTCCATCCTCTAAACCAATAGTATTCACTGACTGGAGCTACTACCATTAAGCACATACCCTAAGGTCTGTTCCATTTTTTGGTATTTAATCATACACTGTCTTTTGTTAGCTCTTCTATTGCTGTCACAAATTGTCATTTAACATCTCTAGTGTTATTTGACTTTTTGTGGTTGCATGCTTTCCCTCTACAATTAGATGATAAAGTGCTTGAGGGCCTGACAAAATATCATCCTTATTTCTCCCCATATACCACAATTCCTTTTAATGTATACACCACATGGTTTAAATGCAGTAGGTTTTTGTGGAATAGCACCATGAATGAATGAATGAATGGATGGATGGATGGATGGATGGATGGATGGATGGATGGATGGATGGATGGATAGGTGGGTGAAAATATCATCACAGTTTAAAGAAGAGAGTAAAATGACAGATTATAATAAAGGTTTGGGGTAGGGAGAACTGAGAAATAATAAGGAAAGAACATAGGACTTAGAGTGATAAACTATAAGACCAAAGAGGTTCAAAATAGAAGGAAGGAGTGCCATGCTATACCCAACATAAGGAAAGTACTATATCATCTCTGTGGAGACAAGAAGGATACTTGGCTTCCTGTAAAGCACAGCTCAGGTACAGCTACAACACATGACCTATCCTGATTGCTCCAGGTACTAGCATTCTCTCACTCTTAAAATTAATTTGTATTACTTTTATGTACTTTTACTTACTTACTCTTCCTATGATTTATCCCACTCCCCAACCACCAAGTGCAGCCCTAGCAGATTGTAAATTCCTTGAAGACAGGGACTGGTTTTTTTAAAAATTCATATTCCCAGAACAGAACACAAATGCTTTATACATAGTAAACAATTGATAAATATTTGTTCAAATGAATTTGTAGATAGGTGTCACAGTGGATAGAATGCTGAACCTAGAATCAGAAAAAAACTAAATTCAAATTCAGCCTCAGAAACTAACTAGAAGTATAACCATAGGTAAGTCATTTCAACACTATATGCCTATTTCCTCAATGTAAATGGAGATAATATTACCTTCTTCATGGGGTTGTTGTGAAGATCAAATGAGACAATATTTGTAAAGTGCTAAGCATAGTGACTAACACATGGTAGGTACTTAATAAATACATGTTGCCCTTCCCTTCCTCTTCCTCTTTTAAGTATAATAGAGGTAAATTATGGACTTACAAATTAGACTGAGTTAGAAATGATGAATGAATAAACTACAATACTAGATTGTTAATAATCAGATACTTTAATTTTACAAAAATAGATTAACAGTATCCCTCATCAGAAAAGCCATTGAAGGGGATTTAGAGCATGGAACGAAGGACAGAACGTATCATTCTAGTCTACCAGTGGTCATCCCAATAGACAGGAAAGGGTAAAACACTTTATCTTGGTCCTTCTTAGTTAACAGGAAGTAATGCAAGAGACTAATGTGGATGGGTAGCAATATAATACTAATCACAACAAAATAATTTCTAAGTGAATCAGGCCAACAAGCAGTTATTATGCACCTATTATGTTCAAGATGTTTCACTACTGTTGGGATTACAAACACAATGATGAAACTGTCTCCAGGAGCTTAAATTCTACCGAGGGAAGGGAATGGTGAGGAATGAATAAATAAACATTTTGGTGGGATAGAAAACCAAAGGAATTTCTTATGAGATTATATAATTTTAGGGGGGGAAAGCTTAAATGCACATTTTAATTTGGGAAATACTGAAAGCAAAAATTAAAATTCAGAGACTCACAGGAAGGCTGGCAACTATTTTTACAAAATCTTATTGGAAGCCCAGAGTAAATATATGAAAAATGGCAAAAGTAGTAGTTGCAAGGAGTGCTAAATGGCAAACGAATTAACCCAGAGTACAATGCTTCACACTGCTTAAACAGCTGACAGATTCTCATAGAAAAAATGCCACCTTCAAAAAAAAAAATTGAGGAGAGCCTAACCTAGCAGGATTGAAGAATATTCTTGGTTAAGTACAAAATAAATGTCAAGTAGATCAAACATAACTTCAGAAAGGGACTTTAAAGCAAAGAATAATAAAATATTTTAAAATGTCACAATATGAACAATAGTAATACTTTTATTATCCAAAAATAGATTGACAAGCTTCTTAATAGGAATAGATAGGTTCAGGGAGTTTGTTTTGTGTTAAACAGTTGACTGTTTTCTGGAATAATTAATTTTAGAACCCACAAGAAAGGAAATTTTATTGGAGTTAGTATTAAGGAATTAACCCATTGCCTTTTCCTAACCTTCAAGTATGTGAAACTATGAAAAATCACCTTTTTATAATGGATTTCTGAGGGAACTAAATCCTTTGCCTTTCTGACCACTATTTCTCTGTTTCCTTCTCCAGCATTTTTTCCTCCTTCTGCCACTTAAATAGAGCCATTCTCTAAATTTTATCATCAAATTCTTTTCTGCTCTGTACTTTCTCCTGATGACCTCATTAAAATCCATTTTTAGCTATTATTTTTATGTATACAGTTGCCAAATATACCGGCCTCAACCTTTCTCCTAGGTCCAGGAAAATGTTTCCGACTGTATGCAATTCCATTTTAATGTTCCTCTAGGAACTCAAAGTGTTTTCCAAACCATCTTCTCTTCTTCAAATGAATTTTTCTAAGTTTTCAGTTATAATCATTAGAGGTTTTTGTGTTTTCATCAAGTCATTTAAGAGATGTTACTGAAACTTGCAAGCTGGCTGCACACTCTCCTCATTGCCAACTTCATCTCTTTGTTTCTGAGTGTGTAGATGACTGGATTTAGAAAGGGAGTCAAAACTACATCAAAGATAGCAAGATATTTGTCTAGGTGTGATGGGTTGAATGGCCATGTATAGAAAGATAAGCATGGTACAAAGAACAAAATCACCACAATGATGTGAGCTGAAAGAGTAGAGAGAGCCTTAGAGGAACCACTTGATGAATGTTTCTGAACAGTGACTAGAATGAAAATGTAGGAGATGATCAAGATGAGGAAGACACCTATGGACATGAAGCCACTATTGGCAGTGACCATGAGATCTAGTTTATATGTGTTAGTACAAGCAAGTTTGATAAACCGAGGGAAATCACAATAAAAACTGTCCAGCTCATTGGGACCACAGAAGGGCAGGTTAATTATAAAAGCCATTTGGACCACCGAATGGATGAAGCCAATGATCCAGGCAGCAGCCAAAAGCAAATTGCACATTCTTGGACACATAATAATCAAATAATGGAGAGGCTTACATATGGCTACATATCTGTCAAAGGCCATGGCTATAAGCAGCACCATCTCAACCCCTCCAATCAAGTGAATAAAGAACATCTGAGTGATGCAGCCAGAGAATGAAATGACTTTATGTTTTCTGAAAAGGTCACATATCATCTTAGGGGAAGTGGCAGAGGAAATCCCTAAGTCAATGAAGGAGAGGTTGGCCAGCAGGAAGTACATGGGAGAGTGTAAGTGAGGGTCAGAGGTCACTGTAAACATAATGAGGCAGTTTCCCAGCATGCTTGCCAAGTAGAACACAGAAGAAATTACAAAGAGTAGAAGCTGAATGTCCCAAGAATTGGTGAGTCCCAAGAACACAAACTCAGACACGGAAGTCTGATTCACTCTGTCCATTGACTCAGTCAGCAGGGCAACCTCTGAAATTACCTTAAGAAAAGAAAGAAGAGAGAATCCAAATTACTAAATATGTAAATAATATCCCAGAATCCAAGTCAATTGAACAAACAATTGTCAAGGGTCTTCTATTTTGCAAAGCATAATTAACTAATTCATATCATTGAAATTTAACTGGAAAGCCATTGACATAGAACATTGCTCTGATTTAATGCCATGACCTCCTATAGCATTTCTCTAGCTCTTTCCTGGAAAGGCTTTCTTGAAAGCAGAGGCATGATGACTGAGTAGTAAATGGTTGCAGGGGAAAAGGGGGTGAAGAGGAACAGGGGAGGCAGGGCCAATACAACAGAGCAGAATTTGAAAAGAAAAAGAAAGAATGAGTGATTTATTTCACCAATCTGCAAGTTGGTGATTTTTTTTCATAAATATTTCCATGGCAAATGTAATAATCTTTTGTTTCTTGTTGTATCATAGACTCCTCCTATCTTATCAAGAATATTCAGGGCCTCTGATTCATACTCTTTCTCTCTGTGGTTGCAGAGCATACAGTGAACTTGGGTTACTCAGTCAGCCAACAAGCATTTACTAAGCACCTATTATGTATGTGCCAGACTCTGTGCTAAGCACTGGGGATACAAAGAAAGGAAGACCTACATCAATGTCCAATTCTTCTCTTTGCATCATTTCTGTATATGTGTTTCAAACAATGGTGTTGTTTTGATTTTTATTTCTCTTAAATCACATTCTAGTCAAAGGATCCTGTACATCTGTTTCCAAAATATCTCTTAAATCCATCCCCTCCTCTTTTTCTCCATCCTTTTCCCCCTATTATAGGCCTTAATTTTTCACCTATATAAACTGTTGAAGTAATCTCTGATTGCATCTCTTTCTTCTTCCACTTTCTTTCCTCTCCAATCCTTCCTTCACATCTCTTCCAGCTTAAGCTTCTTAACATATGGATCATATCAGATTAATCAACTGCTCAAAAGAGTTCAATAGTTCTGCACTAAACCCAATCAAGTTTAGGATCCTTAGTCTAGAACTCAAGGTTATCCACAGTCTGGAGCTAACCTACATTTCCTGACTTATTTTTGACTGCTCCCCTCTTGATACCATACCTTTCTATAATACTGAGCCTCTCACCTTCCCTAAAAATATTCTGTGCTATTCAACATCCATAACATGGTATGCTCTGTTCCCTACTTCCTAACCCATCTCCAATATCTCCCTAATCAAATCAAAGTTCTTGCATGAAATTTTTCCAACCTCTGCCACCAGAAGAAAATTATGACACTCTAAAATGATGAAACAGATATTCTACTGGCATTTTCCTTCATCAATTCAATTTAATACATATTTAATCAGCAACAAGAATGTATTAGGTACATATGAATGTTGACTGAGAAGTTTGAATTTGATCCTAGAAGTAAGATGAAGGCCCTGAAGATTTCTAATCAAGGAAATAACATAATCAGACCTTTGCCTTTAAAAGATTATGAAAAGTGAACTAATAAAATAAGTAGAGAAAGATTAGTGAAGCACAGAATTTAAGGCTGAAAATGACCAGACTAACTCCCCCATGGATCATCAACAATCTATTGGATTTTTCTCACTGGAGATTTCAGGAATGCCTAAAATTCAACAGGCTCAAAATATAACTCATCTCTCCAAAAAAAACCTAGTCCTCCTTCAAACTTCTCATTTTCTGTCTCAAAAAGACCACTATTCTTCCACTCTCTTTTTTTGTTTATTCGTTTTTTGGTTTTTTGGCAGGGCAATGAGGGTTAAGTGACTTGCCCAGGGTCACACAGCTAGGAAGTGTCAAGTGTCTGAGGTCGGATTTGAACTCAGGTCCTCCCGAATCCAAGGCCGGCGCTTTATCCACTGTGCCACCTACCTGCCCCGCTCTTCCACTCTCTTAAGTTCATAACCTTGACATTTTCCTCAACTCATCACTCACCTTCACCTCACACATCTAATTAATTGCTGAATCTTGCCATTTCTACATCTACAACATATTTCTTATCTTGCCCTTTCTGTTCATACAGCCAACATCCTAGTTCAAGTCCATACTACCTCTTGTCTGGATTATTATAATGGCCTCCTCACTTCAAGTCTCTCCTCACTCTAGTCCATCCCCAACACACCTAAGTGATTTTTCCTGAGTTTAAGTCTCATTGTGTCACTCCCCTACTCACAATCTGTCACTCCCCTACTTATCTGAAATAAGATATAAACTCCTCAATTTGGCTTTCAAAACCTTCACAATCTAGTTCCAACCTAATGTTCCAATCTCATTGCATGTTACTTCCCTTCCCACACTTCTACAATCAAGCCAAACTGGTCTTCTCTCTATTCTTCACAAAAGACATTCTTCTACCTCTATCTGTCGCTTGGCACCGGCCATCTTCCATGCTTAGAAAACACTCACCTCTTGCTTCAAGATCCAACTCAAACTTCACTTTCAACTGGCTGGCCTCATGATTCCAAAGCTCAGTGCTCTATCCACTGCACCACCCAGCTGCCCTACCTGGAATATAGCAGATGCTTGAGGATTAATTTATTAACTGATTATTATGGTCTGGCCGGAAGGGAAGCTAGAGATATGTTAATAATTAATAATGCTGATAACAATATGTAATGCTTTAAGATTTACAATGCAAATTACATTTGTTAGGTCTTTTGATTCTCACAACAGCCCTATGAGATAGGTAGGGGATATTATCCCCATTTTACATATAAGGAAACTCAAGCAAAAAGAGATTAAGAGGGGGCAGCTAGATGGCACAGTGGATAGAGCACCGGCCCTGGAATCAGGACTACGTGAGTTCAAATCCGGCCTCAGACACTTAACACTTAACTAGCTGTGTGACCCTGGGCAAGTCACTTAACCCCAATTGCCTCACTAAAAAAAAAAAAAAAAAAGAGAGAGAGAGATTAAGAGACTTGCCCAAGATACAAAGCTAGTAAGTGTCTCAGGAAGAATTCAAATTCATGTCTTCCAGACCCCAAGTCTAGCTGGCTATCTGCTACTATACATAGCTGCACCAGGAAAAGTACTCCACAATGCAGTGGAAAAAGTAAAAGTAATAATTTTCCAGTTCTGGATCTGTGACTTACTACCTGTGTGAAGTTCCATTTGTTCATCTATAAAATAAGAGGATTATACTAAATAATGAAATCACAATGGCTAACATTTCCATGGCACATTCTATGTTCCAGGCACTGTGCTAAGCATTTTATAATTATTCTATCATTTGATCACCACAACAACCCTGCAAGGTAGATGCTATTATTAGCCCCATTTTACAGGTGAGGAAATTGAGACTGAATGCCTTGCCCAGAATCATATTTGTAGTAAGCATCCAAGACCAGATTAGAATTCAGGTATTCCTGACTCCAAGTCAAAAGTTCTATCTACCTCACTGCCTACTAATATCTAAAGCCTCTTGTTTTACTAACCCTGTGATAAAGTGATCTAATTGATGAAGGAACTTTGGGTTTAGAAGCCCCCTCCAGTGATGCAGAAGCTAGTATCTGTCAGAGAAAGGTCTTGAGCCCAGGTCTTCATGACCTTAAGGCCAGAGTTCTATTTAGCCTGCCATGGTCCCTCTTGATTTAAACATATCAGGAGCTTAATGAATGTTGGATTGAATTGAAATTTAGTAGAATAAGCAATTGTAAGAAGTTTGGTAACAAAAAGAGAGAAAGAATAGTAGGTCACACCTCTACCTGTCATTTGCTTCTCAGTGTCAATGAAGCATATAGGGAAGACTTTGCAGAAAAAGGAAAATAAATCTGTGAAAAGAGAGGAAAATATGAAGATACTAAAGGGGTCTAATTGACCACTTTGAATAATTGATGAAAACAAAAGGAGATGGTCTCAGGTACAGGAGGAAAGATTAACCTTGGAATGGAACTGTCTCTGTACTGCTTTCTCTGACAACATGGAAGAGAATGATTGAAGAATGGAACTGATAATGAAGTGGTAAGGAGACAAGGTGAAGGAGAAAGATTAGGATGCTTTCATTTAGTTATCTCAATCTTTTCAGTAAAATAGGAGAAAATATCACATACACACACACACAAAGTGATGAAAGAAAGTGCTCACATGAAGAACCTGGAAAAAGTTTCAAATTACAACTCTGAAAATAGATTAACAAGGGCAGCTAGGTAGCGCGGTGGATAAAGCACTGGCCCTGGATTCAGGAGGACCTGAGTTCAAATCCGACCTCATACACTTGACACTTACTAGCTGTGTGACCCTGGGCAAATCACTTAACCCTCATTGCCCCGCAAAAAAAAAAAAGGAGAAAAAAGAAAGAAGGAAAGAAAGAAAATAGATTAACAAGAGATGAAAGAAAGCCTTGATAAGTAGCAACAAGTTCCCAAGTTATTTAGAATAGTAAAAATTTGCAATGAACTTAGTCAGTATGGCCTTTTGGACTTCTCCAATAATATTAAGCTAAATGGAAGGGGCACTAAAGAACAAAGATAATGGAGTATTCCCAGGATGGGGAGTTATCAGCTGGTGGAGAGAGAGAAAGTCCTAAGAACCAGTGAACTTGCCATGGATGTGGTTAGTCATGAGCTCCAGACTCCACAGGGAACCAAATTAAAGTGAACAAAGGAAATATACTCAGAGAATGGGGAAGAACAGAGATTTGCGCCCAAAAAAGGGAAGACCCAGTATATTAGGAAGAAAGAGATAATCTTAATTCTTCCTTGACTCTTGATTTTTTTTTATCCTTACCCTTGGGTCTCTGACACCTCTCTGATCTTATCAGGAGATAAAATGAAGTTCACTTTCCTAGTGGATACCCATCTCCACATTATAGAATTCCTCATATTGATCGTCCCATTCTGTGTGGATTAGCAAAAAGATCATTGCCTCAGGAGTCAGAGGACTTGGGATCAAATTCTACATCTTGACTTCTCAGGCAATTATGGGCAATGAACTTAATTTCTCTGAGACTTAGTTTTCTGACTAGTGAAATGATACTGCTGTACTAGTAATCCCATCCAGCTCTAAATCTATAATCATATGTACTCCTTCCCCTTCCACCATTATATCCAGCAGTACCCCATTATTCTGTGCAATGGAATAGTAATGCTTGGCATTTGGACTATCTATACCTCCTATTGAAAATTGTATTTTTTTCTCTCTCACATACCTCTTCTGTTACCTTAATCCTCCTCCTATATTTTCAGTTTTCATCTCTTGACTGATTCTTTTCCTCTGCCTGACATTGCAGAATTTTCAGGAATTTGGATGGGCTTCCAAACCACAGCCTGTTCCTGCTTATAGAGCCTAGAAGCACTAAGAAACACATCAAATGCTACCATAAGTAGAAAGGTATCTCATTAAAAACTAAAGGGTAATAGCCAAGTGATGCTACAGAGACTGGAATTGCCAGTCTGATATCATATGGCCAAAAGGATTGTCTCCTAGGATTCTGTTAGTTTTCCCATGATAACTACGGAAGGATACTGCTAATAAAGAGTGCTTAGGGATGAGATGTGCATGTTTCTTCTGAAAAGGACCCTTTTATCCTTTGCCATATATACATACACATATGTACACATGTGTATACATAAATATCCTTGTAATATACATGAATATGTTCATATATATCTAATTATATATAATCACATTATATATAGTGGGTGGATATATAGATATGTATACATGTATTTATAACTTTGTACAAGTAAATTCATCTACTCATATCTGCCCTATGATTGTAGCTAATAAAAGTGTGTTTTTATTTAAATAAAGACACAAAGAAAGGGACATTAATAAACTATATCTAGGTGACTGCATACCTTCTTACTATCAGTCTAAATCATTAAAGTCTCTGAATATGATTTCACACAGATTACTGAATGAGAACTAGAAATTGTTTCAGAAATCTTAACTTCTAAGCCAAGTTGACTTCTAAGTATCTTTCTTGTTTTGTTTTGTTTTGTTTTTAGTGAGGCAATTGGGGTTAAGTGACTTGCCCAGGGTCACACAGCTAGTAAGCGTTAAGTGTCTGAGGCCAGATTTGAACTCAGGTACTCCTGACTTCAGGGCTGGTGCTCTATCCACTGCGCCACCTAGCTGCCCCCTAAGTATCTTTCTTATTGCCATGCCTTTTATTTTACAGTCTAAAAATTGGTAAAAAAAAATATATATATGAAGTTAATCAATCAATCACATTCTATGTGTCAAGTCATGAAACGTGCTTTCATAAAATTATGGTTCAATTTATGGTGCCCTGGGGAGATGAGTTTGTGTTTTATTCCCATGTAATAAGTGCCTTAAAATGACTGTTAAATTATATTATATTGCGTTGGGTTATATTGATTGAGATTGCACTGGATAGTTACTATCATGAAGGTAATAAGATATTCTATGGTTAGTGTGAGTACTTCCTTTAACAAGACCAATCCTTAATAGTCCTAAACACTTATGTCTGAACTATCTTCAAGATTATTGATTTTTAATTTTTTGTAGCTGGAAAAGAGAGGAGTGTTTATTTTATTTTTACTTATAGTTCTGGGTTCCAATTTTTATCCCTCCTTCCTTCCCTCCCCTCCTCCCACCTGAGCTGGAATGCAATCAGATATGGGTTATACATGTGTAGTTATGTAATACATTACCATATTAGTCATTTTGTAATAGAAAACTTGAATAAATTTTTTTTTTAGTGAGGTGTTTGGGGTTAAGTGACTTGCCCAGGGTCACACAGCTAGTAAGTGTTAAGTGTCTAAGGCCGGATTTGAACTCAGGTACTCCTGACTCCAGGGCCGGTGCTCTATCCACTGCACCACCTAGCTGCCCCGAATAAATTTTTTAAAATGAAAGAAAGTGAAAAAGAGCATGCTTCAAATATCAGTTCTTTCTTTGGAGGTGGATAGCATGTTTCAATAGTCCTTCGGGATTGTGTTGAATCATCGTATTGTTGAGAATACTCATTCACGGTTCTTCATCAGTATTGCTATCTCTATGCACCACATTCTCTTGGTCCTGCTCACTTCACTATACATCAGTTCATATAAGTCTTTCCAGGCCTTTCTGAAATCATCCTATTTGTCATTTCTTAAAGTGCAATAATATTCCATCATCATCATATACCACAATTTGTTTAGCCATTCCCCAATCGATGGGCATTTCTTTGGTTTCCAATTCTTAGCCACCACAAAAAGAACTGCTATAAATATTTTGTAGAAATAAGTCTTTTTCTCTTTTTGAGGATGTCTTTGGGATAAAAACCTAGCAGTGGTATTGCTGGATCAAAAGGTATGCACAGTTCTATAGCCCTTTGGGCATAGTTCCAAATTGCTCTCCAGAATGGTTGGATCTTTTCACAACTCCACCAACAGTAGATTAGCATCCCAGCTTTCCAACATCCAATTTTTTTTTTGTTTTTGCTATATTTTTCACTCTGATAGGTGTGAGGTGGTACCTCAGAGTTGTTTTAATTTACATTTCTCTGATCAATAGTGATCTAGAGCATTTTTATATGATTATAGGCAGCTTCGATTTCTTTGTCTGAACACAGCCTGGTCATATCGTTTGACCATTTATCAATTGGGAAATGACCTGTATTTTTATAAATTTGACTCAGTTCTCTATATACTTGAGAAATTAGACCTTTATCAGAGATATTTATTTCAAAAATTCTTTCCCAGTTTTCTGCTTCCCCTGTAGTCCTAGTTACATTAGTTTTGTTTCTGAAAAATCTTTTTAATTTTATATAATCAAAATTATCTATTTTACATTTTGCATTAGTATAACTTCTTTGGTCCCAAATTCTTCCTCTGCCCATAGATATGAGAAATAAACAAGTACATACTCTCTCTCTCTCTCTCTCTCTCTCTCTCTCTCTCTCTCTCTCTCTCTCTGGGGGCGGGGAGGGGGGATGAGGGTTAAGTGACTTGCCCAGGGTCACACAGCCAGTAAGTGTCAAGTGTCTGAGGCCAAATTTAAACTCAGGTCCTCCTGAATCCAGGGCCAGTGCATTATCCACTGTGCCACCTAGCTACCCCTCCATACTCTCTTTTTTTTTAATTAATAAAGTATTTTATTTTTTTCCCGTTACATGTAAAGATAGTTGTCAACTTTTGTTTATTCAAGCTTTCCAATTTCAGATTTTTCTTCCTCCCTCCCCTCCCTCCCTCCCACCCCCCTCCCCTAAACAGCAGGTAATCTGATATAGGTTATATATATATACATAATAACATTAAACATATTTCTGTATTAGTCATGTTATAAGAGAAAAATCAGAGCAATGACGACAAACCTCAAAATAGAAAAACATCAGCACCAAAAACAAAAGAAATAGTATGGTTCATTCAGCATCTACTCCACAGTTCTTTTTTTTTTTTTTTTTGCCTGGATTTGGAGATCCTCTTCTATCATGAGTTCCCTGGAACTCTTCTGTACCATTGCATCGGTGAGAAGAATATAGTCCATCACAGTAGATCAACACTCAAAGTTGATGATACTATGTACAATGTTCTTCTGGTTCTGCTCATCTCACTCATCATACTCTCTTAATTTACTCTTTTCCTTTTTTTTCTTTTTTTTCTTTTTCTTCTTTTTTTTTTTTTTTTTTTTTTTTTGCAGGGCAATGAGGGTTCAGTGACTTGCCCAGGATCAAACAGATAGTAAGTGTCAAGAGTCTGAGGGTGGACCTGAACTCAAGTCCTCCTGAATTCACGGTCAGTGTCCTATCCACTGCGCCACTGAGTCACCCCCTAATTTGCTCTTAATTACTGCTTTATAATACAGCTTGAGATCTGGTACTGCTAGACCACCTTCTTTCATATTTTTTTCATTGATTCCCAAGATATCCTTGAACTTTTGTTTTTCCATATGAATTTTGTTATTATTTTTTCTAGAGCTATAAAATATTTTTGATAGTTTGATTGGTATAGCAGTAAATAAATTAATTAACTTACGTAGGATTGTAATTTGTACTATATTGACTTGCTCTGCCCATGGGCAATTAATATTTGTCCAATTGTTTTGATCTGACTTTATTTGTGTGGAAGGTGTTTTGTAGTTCTGGTCATATTGTTGCTGTGTTTGCCTTGGCAAGTAGACTCCCAAGTATTTTATATTGGCCACAGTTATTTTAAATGGAATTTCTCTTTCTATCTGTTATTGTTGGACTTTATTGGTAATATATAGAAATGCTAATGATTTATGTGGGTTTATTTTGTATGCTTCAATTTTGCTAAAGTTGTTAATAATTTCAAGTAGTGTTTTAGTTGATTATGATTTTCTAAATATAATATCATATCATCTTCAAAGAGTGATAGTTTTATTTCATTATTACATATTCTAATTCCTTTAATTTCTTTTTCTTGTCATTGCTATAGCTAACATTTCTAGGACATATTAAATAATAGAGGTGATAATGGGCATCCTTGCTTCACCCCTGATTGTATTGGGAAAGCTTCTAGCTTATCCCCATTACAGATAATGCTTGTTGATGGTTTTAGATAAATAGTACTTATTATTTTAAGGCAATCCCCTTTTATTCCTATGCTCTTTAGTGTTTTTAATAAGAATGGGTGCTATATTTGGTCAAAGGCCTTTTCTGCATCTATTGAGATAATCATATGATTTCTGTTGGTTTTGTTATTGATATGGTCAATTATGTTGATAATTTTCCAAATGTTGAATCAGTCTTGCATTCTTGATATTAAATCCCACCTAGTTATAGCATAGGATCCTTGTGAATTATTGTTGTAATCTTTTTGCTAATATTTTATTTTAAAATTTTGCATCAATATTCATTAGCAAGATTGGTCTATAATTTTCTTTCTCTGTTTTGTTTCTTACTGGTTTGGGTAACAGCATCATATTTGTCTCATAAAAGGAATTTGGTAGGACTCGACTTACTTTTTCACATAATTTACATAGTATTAGGATTAATTTTTCTTTAAATGTTTGGTAGAATTTGCTTGTGAATCCATCTGGTACTGGGGATTTTTTCCTAGGAAGTTCATTGACGTCCTGTTCAATTTATTTTTCTAAAATTGGGTTATTTAAATGTTTTATTTCTTCTACTGCTAATATGAGTAATTTATATTTGTATAGATATTCACCCACTTCATTTAGATTATCAAATTTATTGGCATTTAATTGGGCAAAATAGTTCCTAATAATTGTCTTAATTTCCTCTTCATTGGTGGTGAGTTCACCCCTTTTATTTTTTTTTAATTTATTTATTTTTTTTTTTAGTGAGGCAATTGGGGTTAAGTGACTTGCCCAGGGTCACACAGCTAGTAAGTGTTAAGTGTCTGAGGTCGGATTTGAACTCAGGTACTCCTGAATCCAGGGCCGGTGCTCTATCCACTGCGCCACCTAGCTGCCCCCACCCCTTTTATTTTTGAAGCTA
Source organism: Dromiciops gliroides (assembly GCF_019393635.1). Lineage (NCBI taxonomy): Eukaryota > Metazoa > Chordata > Mammalia > Microbiotheria > Microbiotheriidae > Dromiciops > Dromiciops gliroides. Next base: position 181,328,652 of record NC_057862.1, read on the forward strand.
GGAATTGGGTTTTCTTCTTTCCTTTTTTGATCAAATTAATCAATGATTTATTTATTTTGTTGTTTTTTTTTCATAAACCAGCTTCTAGTTTTGTTTATTAATTCTATGGTTTTCTTACTTTCAATTTTATTACTGTCTCCTTTGATTTTCAGGATTTCCAATTTGATGTTTAGTTGGGGATTTTTAATTTTTTCATATTCTAGTTTTTTTAGTTGCTTGCCCAACTCATTGATCTGCTTTTTCTCTGTTTTATTGATGTAAGTAGTTAGGGATATAAATGTTCCACTTTGGCTGCATCCCACAAATTTTGATATATTGTCTCATAATTATCCTTTTCTGTTATGAAATCATCAATTGTTTCTATGATTTGTTCTTTTACCACTTCTTTTTTAGGATTAGATTATTTAATTTCCAATTGATATTTAATCTCTCAATTGTCCATTATTAAATGTAATTTTTATTGCATTATGATCTGAAAAGGATGTGTTTACTATTTCTGCTTTTCTGCATCTAGTTGTTAGGTTTTTATGTCCTAATACATGGTCAATTTTTGTGTAGGTCCCATGTACTACTGAAAAGAAGGTATATTCCTTTCTTTTTTTTTCTTTTTTCTTTGTGGGGCAATGAGGGTTAAGTGACTTGCCCAGGGTCACACAGCTAGTAAGTGTCAAGTGTCTGAAGTCGGATTTGAACTCAGGTCCTCCTGAATCCAGGGCCATTGCTTTATCTACTGTGCCACCTAGCTGCCCCAGGTATATTCCTTTCGATTTCCATTCAATTTTCTCCAGAGATCTATCATATCTAACTTTTCCAGAATTTTATTCATTTCCTTAACTTCTTTCTTGTTGTTGTTGTTCTTCTTCTTTTTGTTAGATTAATCCAATTCTGAGAGGGCAAAGTTAAGGTCCCCCACTAGGATAGTTTTATTATCTATTTCCTCCTATAACTCATTCAACTTCTCCTTCAAAAACTTAGATGCTATACCATTTGGTGCATATATGTTAAGTATTAATGACTTCATTGTCTATGGTACCTTTCAGCAAAATATAGCTTCCTTCTTTATCTCTTTTAAGTAGATCTATTTTTGCTTTTGCTTTGTCTGAAATCATAATTGTTATCCCTGCTTTCTTTGCTTCAGTTGAAGCACGGTAGATTCTGTTTCAATCCCTTACATGTGTCTATTTGTGTCTCTCTGCTTTAAATGTGTTTCTTATAAACAACATATTGTAGGATTTGGGTTTTTAATTCATTATGCTATCTGCTTCTGTTTAATGAGTGAGTTCATCCCATTCACATTTATAATTATGACTAACTGTTTAGTTCTGAACATGCTATTTTTCACCTGTTTATCCCCTCCCACACTCTTGCCTCCCTCCCTTTCCCTTCTCTTAAGTTTTCTTCTTATGATCACTGCCTTCCCCAATATCCCCTCCATTATATCAGTCCCTCCTCCCCCTTCTATTATCCCTGTTCCTCTTTAAACTTCCTTATAGGGTAAGATAGATTTCTACATCCAATTGAGTCTTTGTTATTCCCTCTTTGAGCCAACTTTGATGAGAGTAACGTTTAATCTTCCCCTCCATTATTAAAGTTCTTTCATGCCTCTTTTGTGTGTGGGAGGGACAATTCGCCCCATTCAATTTCTTCCCTTCTTCCATGCAATTTCTTTTTACCCCCTTATTTTCTTTTTTGGGTTGTTATTCTATCAATGTCACCTTATAATCACACCCTCTGTCTACATATACTCCTAATTATTCTTATAATAAAGTTGTTAAGATTTAGAAATATTATCATCCCTTCAATATCACCTTATGACCACATCCTCTCTCTACATATACTCCTAATTGCTCTTAAAATGAAGTTGTTAAGACTTACAAATATTATCTTATCATATAGAAATATAAACAGTTTAACCTTTTTTAATTTCTTACAGTTTTTCTTTTTTACCTTTTTATGTTTCTCTTGAGTTTTGTATTTGGAGGTCAAATTTTTTATTCAACTCTGGCCTTTTAATCAGAAATGCTTAAAAGTTCTCTATTTTGTTAAATATCCATATTTTCACCTGAAAGAATATATTTAATTTTGCTGGGTAGGTGATTCTTGGTTGTAAACCTAACTCTTTTTGCCTTCCAATATATTATAGTCCAAGCCCTACAATTCTTTCATGTGGAAGCTGCCAAGTCCTATGTAATTCTGACTGTAGCTCCACAGTATTTTAATTGTTTTCTTTTTGGCTGCTTGCAATACTTTTTCCTTGATCTGTGAGCTTTGAAGTTTGGTTATGAGGTTCTGGGGAGTTTTCATTTGGGGATCTCTTAGGGAAGAGATTGGTAGATTTTTTCAATTTCTGTTTTCCCCTCTGGTTCTCATGTTTCAGGGCAGTTTTCTTTGATAATTTCTTGCAAGATATTGTCCAGGCTTTTTTTTTTTTTTTTTGGTCATGGCTTTCAGTTAGTCCAATAATTCTTATATTATCTCTCCTGGATCTATTTTCTAAGGCAGTTGTTTTTCCAATGAGAAATTTCACATTTTCTTCTATTTTTTTAACTTTTTTTATTTTGTTTTATTGTATCTTGGTGTCTCATAGTCATTAGTTTCCATGAGTTCAGTTCAAAAGAATTATTTTCTTCAGTGATCTTTTGTATTTCCTTTTCCACTTGGCTAAATATGTTTTTTAGTGAGTTATTTTCCTCAGTAAATTTTTGTATTTCTTTTTCATGGTTCTCTTGCATTACTTTTATTTCTTTCTCTAATTTTTCTTCTACTTCTCTAATTTGCTTTTTAAAGTCTTTTTTAAGCTCTTCCAGACATTCTTTTTGGGCCTGAAACCAATTTACATTTTTCTTTGAAGCTTCACTCATGGCCATTTTGTTACTATTGCACTCTATGTTTATGGCTTGATTTTCCCTATCACCATAGTAACTGGCAATAGTCACGCTTTTTTTGTTGTTTTTCACTCATTTTGTGCCTTTTTTGTGCCTTGATGTTTTTATTAGAGTTGGGCTGTATTCCTAAACTGTCTCAAGTTTTTGTGCTGAGGCTTTGGGTCTTACTGGTGGCTTTCACTTGGCTTCAGGGCTTAGCTGCTGGCTTCTCTGTAGAGTAAGCTTCCCTTCTGACTGGTATTGAAGGGTTGATTAGTCCTCCCTTTTGGCTTCTTCTGGGTGTGGGCTGGCCTTATTCAAGGGTGGTGTCCTGGTGCAGGGTTGCAAAACTCTTTCTGGTGGCTAGCCCTGGAGGGGTGATCTTGTTGTTGGTCTGCCACTGGAGTGGTACCCTGCTGCTGGGTTTCTCTGTTAGAAGGGTGTTTCTGTTAGCAGGCCCTGGAGGAATAATTTTGTTGCCAATCTGCCCAAGTGTAGGGGTCCTGCTGCCAGGTTGCAATGGTAACTAAGTCCCTCTGCTAACAGGCCCTGGAAGTGTAATTTTGTTGCAATCTTCTGAGGGCTGGAGCCCCTGCTGCTGTTTTGCCCAAGAAAGAGTCTCTCTGCTAGGAAGGCACAGGGATGGTTTTGCTGTTGGCCAGTCCTGGGCAGGGCTTCAATACTCATTAGCAGTGGAGTCAAAGCCCCCTGCTAATCTGTGCTACCTGTGGGGTACCTGGTGAGGGTCCCTGCTATGCTGCCCAGAATGCTCATTTGCTCAGGGAGCTGCTGGTTTCAGGTGGGCAGAGCTTCACTGGTGATTTGCCCCAGGCTCAGAGCCCTGCTTCAGGCCCCCTGATGTTAACCCAGAAACTACTACTGATCCTGCTGCTCCTGGACTTAACTTCTCTCCCACCCAGGTAAGACAGACCTTTCCTACCAGGTTGGTAGGCTGCTTCGCTGCTCCTGGAATGATTCAGAGGCAGTTTTGTGTTGGTTTGGAGGGGAAATTTGGGAGAGCTCCAGAGGATGGCTTCCTCATTTGGCCATCTTGGCACAGAAAGTCAGATTATTTATTTTGTAAATTATGTAAACAATCATTCTATTTATGATCCTCCATATGCTCAATTAAAGTAGCCTTCAGACACGTACCATTTCTCACCAAATTCTTATCAAGAATACCTACCATTCAAGAAGCCTGGTTTACCTCCATGTCATAACAAGGAATCTGAGTAAAATTTTGGTAGAACAAAATGTTTTATAACTTCTTAAAGCCTAACTGGCCTTCCTCACATCACTTCCTATTGTGAATGATTCCATTTGAGAAAGGCTTTATTGTCATTGCAACACTCGTATTAACCAAATAATATATTTTTCTGCTTTACCATAGGATGCAGAGGGTCTATGATAGTCTATTTTTCTCATAGATGGAGCCAATGTCTTCTATTCTATGTCTAATCCCTACAATGGTTAATGATCAATGCAAGGACCAACCATGTCTCCAGAGGATATTTAATGAAGTATGTTACCTACATCCTTGGTAGAGATGATGGATTCAAAGTACAGAAAAAAAGCCATACTTTTTTCTTTATCTCAATTTTTAATTGGATTCAGTACTAGGGATGAGGAGAAGTATGGTAAGGGAAAGGAAGAGTTAACCATTGTAATTATTTTAAAAGAGGAATGTTGAAGCATTTTTAATGTATAGAATAAAATTCAAAAGGAATCACAGACAAGCCAGACAATTTTGAAAGTAATAAGTATGATTGTGTGTATACCCACACATATATTAAAAAGCAAGTGTAAAATGGAAATTCACAGTTTCATTATATAATTCTTTTTTTGTCTTTTGTGTAAACAGAAGTACTATTTTTGGCATTTTAGTTCTGGGGGAAAATAGCATTTTACATTTATATCTTTAAGTAATATATATAAAAACATTAAAATAGTATTTTAAACATAATCAAAATTTGAAGATATCTTAAAGAGTTATAGCTCTCATTACACAAGCTGAAAGGAAATGGTGATGTCAAACATTGTTGCCTTTCAGACAATCACAAAATCACAGAACTCAAAGTCACAAAGGACCTAATAGAACATCTATTCCAACCTCATTTCACGCAGAAGTCCTACAATTTTCTCACAATCAGTCTTTGTATGACTTCCTGAAAGCTCTTGGTAGAAGGGAGCCAATAACTTTCTGGGTGAGCCCATTCTATTTTTATATGGTTAAATTGTTGGTATTCCTTCCCTTGTATTATATTGTATCTCACATGTCATAATCTCCAGTGTTGTATCAGTGCTCTACAGATTGTCAATATCCTTCCTAAACTGAACCGAACTTAATTGAAATGTACTCTGTGCAGAGTACACCAGAACTATAGCCTCCTTCATTTGGTCTTTGTACCTACAATAAGAAAGCCTAGGAGAGCCTTTCTTTGTTTCACTGCCCTCTTACTATGCTAATTTTGACCTTATTGTCCACTAAGCCCAAAATCTTCTACACATGGATGATTTTCTACACAGGCATCCCAAACCTAGATTTTTAAAGATTATTGATGTCTAGGACTTTATTCCTATTAAATTTCATCTTATTAGATTAATTCCATCATTCTAGCTGGACAAAATATTTTTTGCATTTTTTTGCACCAACCTCCGGTTTGCATTCATCTTTAAATTTGACAGGTATGTCATACTTAGCTAAGTCAATAATTGAAATGGTAAATGGGATAAGGGGAGATTCCTGGGCCAATCCACTAGAAACATCATTCCAAGTTGAAAGAGACTCAATAAAAAATAAAAATAAAAAAAACTCTATGGATCAAGTCACACAACCAGTTTCAACAACCTGGAACATTAGAATGAAAGTTCCTTCTGAGCAAAAATATCATGAAGAAAAAAAAGCCAGAGCTAGGCTCTCTGAACAATACCACCTTCTGACTCCATTTGCCTACCCCCAAAGAGCTCGAAGACAACACTTACCTATTTACTTTGTGTTCTATCTAGAACCTTGGAATTGTTTATCACCTTATTTTTTTATTTTCTTTTTTTTTTTTTTGCAGGGCATTGAGGGTTAAATGACTTGCCCAGGGTCACACAGCTAGTAAGTGCCATGTGTCTGAGGCTGGATTTGAATTCAGGTCCTCTGAATCCAGGGCCAGTGCTTTATTCACTGTACCACCTAGATGCCCCTGTTCATCACCTTGACTATCCACTCTGCTTTTCCAAAACCTCAAAAACTATCCTATGTGGTTTTCTGCTTCTTCACTTATGTTCTGGTTTAAATCAGCAACTTTTCTCTAAAATTTGATCCTCATTCTGAACTTTCCTGTTTCTCACAATATTCTCCCTAGCATACAAACTGAATGATCCTTAATTCTCCTTTCTCCTTTGTACTCAAGACCAAAATAGTCACAGTTCTATTGATTTTAACTCCACAATATCTCATATCCTTCCCCTTCTCTCTAGTCGCACTACTTCCAAACTAATTCAAATACTCATTAGTTGTCATTTAGGTTATTACAACTAACCTCTAGAGAATATTCCTATGTCTAGTTTCTCCTTCCCATACCTCCCCGTGTTGATTCACTCTGGTATAATATTGATCTTCCTAAAACATAATTCTTCTCAAAAACCTTCAATGGTTCCCCATTATTTGATGATGATGATGGTGGTGGTGGTGATAGTAAACTTTTCCATAGTACTTTAAGGTTTGTGAAGTATTATATGTACATTATCTCACTTGAGTTGATGAAGTTTTTCAAATAAAGTCCTAATTCCTTAGGATAGCATTCAACACAGACTCCAATTTCATTCCAACCTATCTTTTGAATTTTATTCCCTACTATTTTCCTTTATGCATTCCATTTTCCAAGCATCCAGGACTATCTTCCCATTTTCCCAAATCATTTTTTCATATTTTCCCAGGTCCTTGATTTTCTTCTCACTATTTCCTCTGCCTGAAATACTCCATCTCTTACCCTAAGTTTGTATGTCCATATTCTACCCATACTGCAAGATCCAACTTAATTGCCACTCTTTCCATGAGGACTTCTCTGACCACTGCAACCCATAATGATCTCTTCCTCCCCTAAACTCATAACTTTCCTGACATGGTCTATTCTGTTCCCTTGTGATTGAATAATATACACTGCTTTTTGATGGTTCTAGAGTTGTCATTTGGATTCATCTTTGACATTTTCTAGGGCCTACATATTATTAGATTGTAAGTTTCTTGAGGGTATGACAAAGTATTATCCTCTCTGCATACCCCACAATACTGATCAAAGGACAGGTCACATAGTATAAACCCAGTAAGTATTTGTTGAATGAGTAAACTGATGAAATCTGATGACCACAAATGAACAAAATGATAGAACCTTTTGAAAATTTAAACAAGAAGATAAAATTACAGATTGTATCAAATAAGAAATGAAAAGTGGTGAGGAAAGAAAGGCAACCAATACTAAATCAACCCTACTTCTGGAGACCAAGCAGTTACACACACCAAGAGGGAATGTACCTGAAATTTTCTGTGGGAACATAAAGGATATTTTTTTTTAATGAAGAAAAATCTATTTTGTCCCCTTAACACCTCTGCCCTCCACTCCACTGGGGAAAAAAAGGAAAGAAAAGAAGAAAGAAAGAAAATCCTTGTAACAAAAATGCAGTCACACAAAATAAATTCTCACACTGATGAGGTATGTGATTCTAAGACAAATAAGTTTGAAAGACTTAACTCCATTCAATGGTTTGAACAGGAATGATTCCAGAGAACAACAACAAAAAAAAATGCATGGTCTATTTTAAAGTATACTTCAATGTCCAGCTCATATTCATGGTGTGTCCTGATTCCTCAGTTACTAGCACTCTCTCCATCAATTTATATATATTTGTACTTACTTATTTGTATATAGTCTGGAACCACACCACCCTGAGTGGAATGTAAATTTCTAGATGGCATGAACTTCTTTCTTTTTTATGTATATGCAGGGTAAATATTAGAGTGCCTCTCATGTTAGAAACATTTAAAATTATCTGAGTTGAATTGAATATTATGAATGAATAAATGAACATTTTGGTTGGTTATGTAAAACCAATAAAATATTTCATGAAAGTATTGGATTCTAGATTAAGTACTATATGATAATTCAAGCTTTAGCTCAAGAAGTAGAGATTAAAGATTCAAAGATTAGCAGAGACTATTTTTACAAAAGCTTAGTGGAGGCCCAGAGCAAATGTGTGTAAAAGGTTAAAAGTAGCAGTCACAAGAAAGGGTAAATGGCAAACAGGTTAACACAGAATGCAGTGTTTGATGGTTTCTTCACATAAAGAAATGGTCCTTTTTCAAAAAATATAAAGAAATTCTAATCTAGCAGAATCAAGAAGATCCTGGGGTCTGATTCATTTGGTATGCATTAAATACGTGTAGTAAGCAAACAAAAAAATTCATAAGTACTTTTTCAGGGACTCCAAAGCCAAGTTCTTCCAAAAAAAATTACACATACAATTTGCATAGTATTAATACTTTACTTATTCAAAAAAGGATTGACAAGCTTCCTCATAGGAACCAAAATGGACAGGGAGTTGTGTTTTTCAATTGCTCAAATGATTTTTTTCCTAGAGTTAATGTACCTAGAATCCACAAGAAAGGATTCTACATGGGAGTTGGTGATGAGTAGTTAACAAAACCTGAAGCTATTTACTCATTTATAAGTTGTCAACAAACAACAAACATCCCTTTATAGAAAATCTTTTCATGCTGGAATTTTCTGGCATGGAAATCCTCTCAATCTAGTCTTGCCTTTATGTCTCTGTTTCTTTCAATAGCTTTCATTAGCTTCCTTCCATATCATAATTATAATAAATCCCCTCAAATTTCTGCCTTCAGATTCCCTTTCTTTCTGCTCCATCTCCAAAGATGACCTCACACATGTTTATTCTTAGAGTTCTGTTTTTATGTAGACAACATTCAAATCTACATTCTTAAACTCTCTCCCATCACTAGGCTCCTCTTTTTAAATCCATACTTGAAATTCCCATTTGGATCCTTCCAGGAATTCAAAATCAGCATGCTCAAAACCAAACTCATCCTTGCCCCTAAATTTTTTTCAGAATTCCTTATTATAGACATTAGAAGTTCTTGTCTTCTCATCAAGTAATTTAAGAGATTTTCCTGAAACTTATAAGCTGGCTACATACTCTTCTCATTGCCAACTTCATCTCTTTGTTTCTGAATGTGTAGATGACTGGATTTAGAAAGGGAGTCAGAATTGCATCAAAGATAGCAAGAAATTTATCCAGATGTGATGTGTTAAATGGCCATGCATAGAAAAATATAATTGGACCAAAAAACAAAATAACCACAAGGATGTGAGCTGAAAGAGTGGAGAGAGCCTTAGAGGAACCACTTGATGAACGTTTTTGAACAGTAACAAGGATGAAAATGTAAGATATGATCAAAATGAGGAAGACACCTAAGGCCATGAAGCCACTATTGGCAGTGACCATGAATTGAAGTCTGTATGTATCTGTGCAGGCAAGTTTGATGAACCTAGGGAGATCACAATAAAAACTGTCCAATTCATTAGGACCACAGAAGGGCAGGTTAATTACAAAAGCCATTTGTACCACTGAGTGGATGAGGCCAATGATCCAGGCAGCAGCCAGAAGCAAAGTGCACATTCTTGGACACATAATGGTCAGATAATGGAGAGGTTTACATATGGCTACATATCTGTCAAAGGCCATGGCTATGAGCAGCACCATCTCAACCCCTCCAATCAAGTGAATAAAGAACATCTGAGTGATGCAGCCTGAGAATGAAATGACTTTGTGTTTTCTGAAAAGGTCACATATCATCTTGGGAGAAGTGACAGAGGAAATCCCCAGATCAATGAAGGAAAGATTGGCCAGCAGGAAGTACATGGGAGAGTGTAAGTGAGGATCAGAAGACACTGTGAACACAATAAGGGAATTTCCCAGCATGCTTGCCAAGTAGAACACAGAGGAAAACACAAAGAGAAGAAGCTGAATGTCCCAAGAATTAGTGAGTCCCAAGAATACAAACTCAGTCACTGAAGTCTGATTCACTCTGTCCATTGACTCAGTCCTCAGGGCAAACTCTGAAATTTCCTGTAGGAAGAGAATAAAGAGAAAATTCAAATGACTGAATATAAGGAAATCCCAGAGTTCGTCAATTCAATAAACAATAATCAAGGGCCTACTATGTGCAATGCTATGGAAATCTGATCTCATCTCACCTTTTCATAGCCAGAATGACTTTTTTTTTTTAAAGTGAGGCAATTGGGGTTAAGTGATTTGCCCAGGGTCACACAGCTAGTAAGTGTTAAGTGTCTGAGGCCAGATTTGAACCTAGGTACTCCTGACTCCAGGGCCAGTGCTCTATCCACTGTGCCACCTAGCTGCCCCCAGAATGACTTCTTAATGTCTGATCCCATTAACTCTAAAGTTACAGCCATATTCAGTCAAAACCCTGTCCTCTAGCACTTCTCTAGTGAGGACTAGGTTAAAGCAAAGGGATGACTGCTACACAGAAAAGAGTTTGGAGAGGTAGGCAAAGCAATGGGCCAGAAGAGAATCTGAGTAGAAAGGAGTGGTGAATTCATTCATATCACTCTACATTTCCTGCCTTTGGTTGGTGAGGATGTCCTTGGTGAATTCAAAGATTTTAATTTCCTTTCATTCCAATACCTCCTTCTAACTCATAAACATGCAGGTTCTCTGATTGCCAGTCTCCTTCTCTCTATGGTAGCAGAGAATGGCAGCCTATCCTGCTAGTGGAGTTGAAAAGCTTTAAGTGATAGCACATTTTGCTGCTTCCTTCCTGCCTGTGAGATTTTAGCCAAGTCACTTAAACTCTCTGAGCCTTAGTTTTCCCAAGTGTAAATTAAGAATATGTCATGCACTGCCTACTATAATTCACACGCTTTCTGTGAGAATCAACTGAGATAATGCATATAAATGTATGTAGTAACTACAAAGGTTCACATCAAGCTGTTGTTAATTATACTATTTTTTTCATCTTTTCATACCATTGTACTCACAGTTCATACAAAACAATCAAAATGACAAAATGACAATCAAAAAACAAAATGAAGGTCATCTAGTTAAGTCTAACAATGGGAGCCTGGTCTAGGAGGTAGAAGGGGACTCAGGAAATGAGGTACAAAAAAATAGGTCCATATCAAGGTGAATAATCAATCCCATAATGTGGTAGCATTATTCCAATTCACTGTATATTTCCACTGAGCTGAAACAAATTACCATATTTTGCATAATAATAACTTCAAAAGCTGAGATTTTATTCTCACTAATCTGTACTACATGTTGAATATAGTCTTTATTAGATTTAGAGAAAGAAAGGGCATTACTGGCCATTCACCTCTCTTTTTACACCCCCTCCCACTCTATTTTATGGGGTTCAGAGGAATTGCATGATAATTATAGCTGTGTTAATAACAGAATTAGAACTTGAAAATCTCTTGATTTCTATGCTATTGCCATTTCTACTATACTATGTTTTCTCTAAAGATTAAGAACAGGGAAATACTGTGTGATTAGTTGCAGGAAAGGCAGAAAGTGTCAGGAGAGCATTCCTTAGTTTAATGGAAAGAGGCATACATCTGTGTCCTAATTCTGGATCAGCTATCACTGCCTGTAGAACCTTGTACAAGTTGCTTAATCTCTCTGGCCCTCAATTTCCTAATCTAAAAGCAATAGCCTAGATCATCTCTAAGGTCCTGTGTAGTTTTATGTCCTATGATGAATCATTCAATCAATAAACATTTATTACTACTAAATGCCAAGCATTATGCTAACTGCTTGGTATACAAAGAAGGCAAAAGACAATCCCTACCTTCAAGGACCTTACTGTCCAATAAGGAGACAACATGCGAACAAATAGATACAAAGCAAGCTATGTACAGAATAAATAGGAAATCATTAACAGAAGGAAAGCACTAGAAATAAGAAGGGTTGGAAAAGGATTCCAATAAAAGGTGATATTTTAGTTAGAATTTAGAGGAAGACTATAATAAAATGAATTCCTTGTTCCCCATCTATACTAAACAATTTGACTCTCTACAGGTTTCTAAATCATTCCAAGTCTCCATGTTTTATTTCTCCAAGTATATCTTTAAACCCTGAAGAACAGAATATTGCTTTCTTTTATACTCAAAGTCACAAAACAGACATTTAATAAATGGTTGGATTGACATCTCTGTCTTCTAAAAAGTATTTCTTAAATTGTTTATTATCCCTGATCATGATCTCGTACCTTATTCTCTCTCCCCCTCAAAAAAGGATTTATTTTCATTTCATTTATTATTATTTATTAATAATATTATTTCCAAACAGGTCAAACACAAATAGAATTTGTTTGCAAAGATAAAGTCTTCCCAAATAGAGAATACCTGACATTGTTATATATTTCTGTCTGAGGAGCTGCAACTCTTATGTCCCATGCTGTATGCAGCCCTGGTAAGTACCAAAAACAAAAAAATGACAGAGAAAAGAGAAAGAAAGGAACCAAAATAAATATAGTGAGAATAAGGAAATGAAGAGAATTTTAAAGAGGCAAACTATAATAGTAAGGGAGGAGGAGGACTAAGACATTTATGGGGGTGGGGGGGGAAGAAGGTGGCAAAAAAGTCTAAAGAGCAGTGAAGCTATAAACTTGCATAACTTGAATCTTCAAGGCTTCCTAATCAATCAATAAACATTTATTAAACCCTTACTGTTGAACTTGCTTGTTTAATCATATAATAAGGAATCAATTGCCAGTGATAAGTAGCTCTACTCAGTGCTGGTCTCAAGTCTAATTCTACACTATCCTTTTTTTTTTTTTAATTTAGTGAGGCAATTAGGGTTAAGTGACTTGCCCAAGGTCACACAGCTAGTAAGTGTTAAGTGTCTGAGGCTGGATTTGAACTCAGGTACTCCTGACTCCAAGGCCAGTGCTCTATCCACTGCGCCACCTAGCTGCCCCTAATTCTACACTATCCTTAAGGGAGAAGTGTGATAGCAGATGTCCCATCCCCCACACCAGATTCTGTGCATTCCCATCCCTCATTCAGGCACTTTTTATTTTTAATTGACACTTCTGCAGTGGTCTCTTTACTGGTCTCCCTGATTCCTGGCTATTCCCCTTTCCAGCTAAAATATGCATTAATGACATGCAATCTTCCTAAGGAGAAACTCTAATCACATCACTCCCCTGTTCAAAAATTTCACACAGCCTCTACTCTAGCCCCCACTGCCTATTGAATAAAATTCAAATTCCTTTAATGAAAGGAGATGACAGGACAAAGAATGTGACTGGTTCTGTCTTTGTAATTTTTTATCCATATCATGATCATAGTGACTTGGTCTTTTTTTGTGGGCTGAAGGGGACAAGAGGAAAAGGACCTGTGATTTTATCCAGATTGGAAACTCCTTCCCAGTGATAAAGTTTGGTTAATATGTACCAGAGGCAGAACTTAGCACAGTGTCTAGAACATAGTAGGTGTTTTATAATGCTTGATGACTCTTGACTTCATTATTTGACTCAAAAACAGAGCTTCATGAGTCCAAGTCCAGGTTTCTGCCCAATTGGTTACATTGCCTCTTGACTTACACTTTTCAGGCTCTCAATGAATACTTGTGGGGTTGAATTGAAATTAGCTTAGATAACAGTTTTAGAAATAGGATAAGCAGGGGCAGCTAAGTGGCACAGTGCATAAAGCAACCAGTCCTGGATTCAGGAGGACCTAAGTTCAAATCTGATCTTAGACACTTGACACTAGCTGTGTGACCTTGGGCAAGTCACTTAACCCTCATTGCTGAGCAAAAACCAAAAATAACAAAAAACAAAAACAAAAGAAATAGGATAAGCAGCAGTCTAAACTCATGCATTGAGAGAGTGTTTTTTTGTTTTGTTTCACTTTTTATTAAGCAGGAGGTTTGCATATGGAAGAAAAGGAATCAATGAAAAAGAGATTAAAGATCCTGAAAGAGAGCTAATTGATAAATCACTTGAAACAATTTGATAAAAGAACAAGGAGGTAATCACAAAGATACAGATAGAAGAGTTAACCTGAAAAGATGTTATCTCCATGGTTCTTTCTCTGGAACAATGGGAAAATCAAAGAGAATGGGAGAAAAGATGGTGAAATATTGAGGTGGTAAGAAGGTGTGGTGATAGGTGCAAAGTGAAAGAGGAGGCTCTTGGTAGATAGTCTCAGGTTTGTGGGTTTTTATTAAAGTAGGAGACAAGATCATCTACAGAGTTTTAGGGAAAGTAAGATGGGAGGTCAAAGACTATGGAAAAGGCTTAGAATTACTATTACAGTTAAATAACTAAGGTTTCCGAGAGACAAAGACTAATTAATAGCAACAGAATTTCAATTGAGTTTGAATAAGATAAATTTGCAATGAAGCTGGCATTAGGGTTTTATGACTTTTTCCAAAAACATTAAACAGGGTCAGACTAAATATAATCAGATAATAGAACATTGCAACTTTCACTGCAAACAAAGGAAAAGGTCTAGAAATCATTAGACTCTAGTATTCAAAGGAGCTTATCATGGAAATGGTCAACTATGAAATCCAGACATCAGAGGAAAGCAAGTTAAGAAGAACAATGAAGGGGCAGCTAGGTGGCACAGTGGATAGAGCACCAGCCCTGGAGTCAGGAGTACCTGAGTTCAAATCTGGCCTCAGACATTTGACACTTACTAGCTGTGTGACCTTGGGCAAGTCACTTAACCCCAATTGCCTCACCAAAAAAAGAAGAAGAAGAAGAACAATGGACATATTCTAAGAGGAGGAGGAAGGGTAGACGCTTTCATCATGAAAAAGAAAATTCCATAAGTTGGAAGGAGATGGTTAGGTTATTTTTTTTATTCTTATATTTTTATCTTTACTCTTGTTTCTCTGACATGTCTATCAGGAGATGAAATCAAATTCTCTTTCCAGATATGTATGCCCATATCTCCATAACCTGAAACCCTTCACATTGAACCTCCCTTCCTGTGTTTGGCTCCTTCTCCCTGTTGACTCCTTTCCTAGAAGACAGATCCAGGCCTGCCCTTGTCCCAACCCCTCCTTGTCCCATGTGATGAGTGATGCTACTCCCAGCATCACCTATTCACCCTGAAACATGGAAATCTGGTCGGTGTGGTCTTCTGCTAAAAGAATTTATCTGCTGAAGAATTTATTCCCATCCCTCTCACTTACCTATTCTATCACAGGATCTGATACTGTAGCCATGCTGAAGGGAATCTCCAAACTCAGCCTTCTAACCATTTGTAGTAACTGGAAGCACTAAGAGCATTATAAAATTCTGCTGTATGCAGAAAAATAGCTCATTAGCAACCAATTGAGGCTGTAGAGACTGGGTTTGCCAGCCTGAGACCATTTGACCAAAGGACTTGTCTCCTAGGATTCTGTTGGTTTTCCCATGATAACTAAGAGGAAATGTTGTTAACAAAGGATAACTAGGAAGAGTTGTGACTGTTCCTTGTGAAAAATACCCTTTGACCCTTTTCTAGACCAATTTAATGAAGCTGCAGAAAAGATATATCTGGGAAACATGAGAAACAAATACACTTCACACCTTTAAATAAAATCATTTCCTTTATTGCACCAAATTTCATCTGGCTTCTTGCAGTGAATCTGGTCAAGTAAAAACAGAAAGTAAAGAGAATTTCTAAATAAAAGATTAATCCTACATTATGGGATCTATAGCATTCATCACACAAGTAGTTGAAAGAGCTTTGCTTTCATCATCTTGGGGAAACTCTCAGTATGACAATTTCCTTCACTCACCTTAGTAGAAACAGATCTATGACTTGGTACAAAGGTTTTGGACTCCTTCTTTCTAGTCCCTCCCCTTTCTAATCCTTCCTCCATAGAACTGTCAAGTGAATTTTTCTAAAGCCTGAATCTGATCATGTCATAGCTATTAGGAAATTTAAATGGTTCCTGAATGCCTCTAGGATAAAACACAAACTCCTAGATGATCTTCCTAATTCCTATCTATTTCCATTCTAATCCAAGCTATGCACTAATGACAATCTTCCTAATGTGAACTCCTCCATTTAAGGAGGTGACATAGTGGTTAAGCTGTCAGACTTGGAGTCAGAAAGACCTTAGTTTAAATTCTGCCTCCAACACTTAGTAGCTGTGTGACCCTGAGCAAATCACTTAACTAATTTCTGCCTCGGTTTCCTCACCTATAAATGGGGATAACGATAGGACTTACCTCACATCATTGTTGTGAAACTGACTGAAATAGTATTTGTGAACATTCCATCTCCCACCTCAGTTGGACCCCATACTCAAAAGACAATCCCCACTTCAGCCTTTTAGAGCAAGGATTCTAAAAGGCCTTCCTTCCAGGCTGAGCTCAGCTGCCACCTCCTACAGGAAGTCTTTCCTGATTCCCCTCTGTTATGGGTGCTTTCTCCCTCTTCAAATTATCATATGTACATTTATAGTTTTATATCTTATCATATTTTCTTTAATCACATTGTAGTGCTTTTAAAAATTTATTTAGAATTTTATTTTCCCCCAATTACATGTAAAAATAATTTTAATATCCATTTTTAAAACTTTGGGTTCCAAATTCTCTTTCTTCCTCCCTCCCTCCCTCCCCACCCCTTAAGAGCACAAGCAATTTAGTATAAGTTAAACATGTGTAGTCATGCAAAACATTTCCACAATAGTCAGGTTGTAAAAGAAAACAGACAAAAAAAAAAGAAAAAAAACTCTTAAAAGTATGTTTCGGGGCAGCTAGGTGGCATAGTGGATAAAGCACTCATCCTGGATTCAGGAGGACCTGAGTTCAAATCTGGCCTCAGACACTTGACATTAGCTGTGTGACCTTGGGCAAGTCACTTAACCCTCACTGCCCTGCCCCCCAACCCCAAAAAATTACATTTCCATCTGTATTCAGATACCATCAATTCCTTCTCTGGAGATGGATTGCATATTTTATAAATCTTTCAAAGTTGTCTTGGATCATTGCATTGCTGAGAATAGCCAAGTCATTCACAACTGATCATCTTATAATATTGCTTTTACTTTGTATACAGTACATATCACTTTGCATCAGCTCCTGTAAGTCTTTCCAGGTTTTTCTGAGCACCCTGCTCACCATTTCACAGTTACTATTGCTAACTGAATTTCCCTCTATCCTACTCTCTCCCTATGTCATTTCCTCTATTCTCTATCTCCTTTCACTCTTTCCCTCCTCAAAGGTATTTTGCTTCTGACTGTCCCCTCTCCCAATCTGCCCTCCCTTCTATCACTTCCTCCCCTTATCCCCTTCCCCTCCTACTTTCCTGAAGGGCAAGATAGATGACTATACCCAATTGAGTGTGTATTTTATTACCTCTTTGAGCCAATTCTGATGAGAGTAAGGTTCACTCGCTCCCCAGCACCTCCCCCATAAAGTGTTTCTTGCTTCTTTTATGTGAGATACTTTCCCCCATTCCACCTCTCCCTTTCCCTTTCTCCCAGTGCATTCCTCTCTCACACCTTAATTTTATTTTTTTTAAGATATCATCCCTTCATATTCAACTTGTACCTGTTCCCTCTGTCTAAATATACTCCATCTACCCTCCCCAATAATAAGAAAGTTCTTATGAGTTACAAGTATCATCTTCCCATCTAGGAATGCAGTTTAAGGTTTTATATCCTTTATGGTTTCTTTTTCCTGTTTACCTTTTTATGCTTCTCTAGAGTCTTGTGTTTGAAAGTCAAATTTTCTATTCAGCTTAGGTCTTTTCATCAAGAATGCCTGAGGGGGCAGCTAAGTGGCACAGTGGGTAAAGCACCAGCCCTGGATTCAGGAAGACCTGAGTTCAAATCCAGCCTCAGACATTTGACACTTACTAGCTGTGTGACCCTGGACAAGTCACTTAACCCTCACTGCCCCACAAAAAAAAAGAAAAGGAAAGGAAAGAAAAAGGGGGAAAAAAAGAAGAATGCCTAAAAGTCTTATCTTTCATTGAATTCCCTTTTTTTTCCTTTAAAGATATACTTGGTTTTGCTGGGTAGATGATTCTTGGTTGTAATCCCAGTTCCTTCCAAACCCTCCAATCCTTTCATGTAGAAGCTGCTAGATCTTATATTACCCTGACTGTGGCTCCACAATACTTGAATTGTTTCTTTCTGGCTGTTTGCATTATTTTCTCCTTGACCCAGGAGCTCTGGAATGTGGTTATAGTATTCCTAAGAGTTTTCATTTTAGGATTGCTTTCAGGAGGTGATCATTGGATTCTTTCAATTTCTCTTTTACCTTATGGTTCTAGAATATCAGTGTAATTTTCCCTGACAATTTCTTGGATGATGATGTCTAGGCTCTTTTTTTGATCATGGCTTTCAGGTAGTCCAATAATTTTTAAATTATCTCTCCTGGATCTATTTTCCAGGTCAGTTGTTTTTTCACTGAGATATTTCACACTGCCTTCTATTTTTTCATTCTTTTGGTTTTGCTTTATTGTTTCTTGATCTCTCAAAAAGTCATTAGATTCTATTTGTTCAATACTAATTTTTAAGGAGTTTTTGTCTTCAGAGAGCTTTTGTACCTCCTTTTCTATTTGGCCAGTTCATCTTTTCAAGGCATTATTTTCCTCATTGGCCTTTTGTGCCTCTTTTACCATTTGGCCTAGTCTGTTTTTAATGTATTGTCTTCTTCAGTATTTTTTGTGTCTCCTTTACCAAACTGTTTACTTTTTTTCCATGATTTTCTTGTATCACTCATTTCTCTTTACATTTTTTCTTCTTACCTCTCTTCAAAGTTCTTTTTGAGCCCTTCTATGGTCTGAGACCAATTCATATTTTTCTTGGAAGCTTTGGATGTGAGATCTTTGACTTTGTTTTCTTCTTTTGAGTGTGTATTTTGATTTTCCTTGTCACCATAGAAACTTTCTAGCATCAACACATTTTTTTCTGTTTGCTCATTTTCCAAGCCTATTTCTTGACTTTTTACTCTTTGTTTATTTATTTATTTATGTATTTCTTTTTAGTGAGGCAACTGGGGTTAAGTGACTTGCCCAGGGTTACACAGCTAGTAAGTGTTAAGTGTCTGAGGCCAGATTTGAACTCAAGTACTCCTGACTCCAGGGCCAGTGCTCTAGCCACTGTGCCACCTAACTGCCCCTTAACTCTTTGTTAAAATGGGGCACTGTTTCCAGGGTGTAGAGTTCAGTGTCCCAAGCTTCAGGGGGTTTGTGCAGTTGTTTATAAAGATTTGCAAGTTTTTAGTTCTTCCAAGATGGTATGATTGAAGCAGAGGTATGTTTACCACTCTCCTGGCCTGTGCTCTGGTCTATAAGCAACCATAGTGTCCTCAGAAAAAAAGAGAAAGGAAGGAGGGAAGGAAGGAAGGAAGGAAGGAAGGAAGGAAGGAAGGAAGGAAGGAAGGAAGGAAGGAAGGAAGGAAGGAAGGAAGGAATTTGAAAATTAGTATGCTTCACTTTGTATTCAGACATCAGTTATTTCTCTGCTGGTAGATACCATTTTTCATCATGAGTTCTTTGGGATTGTCTTTGATCATTGTATTGCTGAGAATAGTTGTCATTTACAGCTCTTCATTGTATAATATTGCTGTTATTGTGTACGTTTTCCTGATTCTGCTTACTTTATTTTGCATCAGTACATGTAAGTCTTTCCAGGTTTTTCTGAAATCATCCTGCTTATTAGCTCTTGTAGCACAATAATATTCCATAACAATCATGTACCACTTGTTCAACCATTCTGCAACTGATGAACATCCCCTCAATTTCCAGTTCTTAGTCACTACAAAAAGAGCTGTTATAAATATTTTTGTACAAGTAGGCCTGTGGTGAAAATTTCTAAGTCACAATGTTAGATGAAGAAAAAACCAAAGTCTCCAAGCCCCCCCCCCCAAAAAAAAGATTTATTGAGGGAGGATCCTGTTGCACAATAAAACCATTTTCAGGTCTAGGACCCATAATCCCCATGCCTCAGGTTCCAGGGATATTTAAGCACAATGACTCCTCCTATAATCCAAGTGGTACAAATACAATAAGTATGATAGAGAAAAAAAGAAACCATCAGTCAGATAACAGCATAGTCACTGCCATTCTATATACAATACTTAAAATAACCCTGTTACTGGGGCAGCTAGGTGGTGCAGTGGATAGAGCACCGGCCCTAGAGTCAGGAGTACCTGAGTTCAAATCCAGCCTCAAACACTTAACACTTACTAGCTGTGTGACCCTGGGCAAGTCACTTAACCCAATTGCCTCACTAAAAAAAAAAACAAACACAAAAACAAACACACACACACAAAAATAACCCTATTACTATGTAACGGGCTCATAACATAGGAAACCATCTATCTGAATGTGTCTTTGCCATCTCAGAGGATGCTTTTCTTACCTCTTTTCCTCTGAGTTGTTTCCTACTATCAAGTATTTCCACGATATTGGTTTAAGCATGGCTTTCCAACTTCTCAAGAGCTCTGATTGGTCCCTTAAAGCTCAGAAGTTACTATTTTAGGGATCTGACCTTTAAGCTAATTGGTAACTATACCTAACCACAATTGGGAATCAGATAGATGGATTCTAGGTAAGTTGTAGAAAAGACAAGTTGACAATATAGCATTTGCATTTGCTGCTACCAATATCTATCTTACTTTCTTCATTATCATTTGCTCAATCTACTAAAGAATATCTAAATATTTTAAATCATAGATTGTAGTCTATACAACTGATTAGTACAACTATTAGATCACTTGTATCTAAGGGATGGAAAAAACCCCACTCACAGGTCCTTTTCCCCTTTTTGATTTCTTTGTGATATAGACCTCATAGTGGTATTGCTGGATCAAAGACTATGCAGTTTTATAGCCCTTTGGGCATGATTTCAAATTGTTCTCCAGAATGGTTGGATCGCTTCATAAGCCTACCATGAGTTCATTAATGTACTAGTTTTCCTACATCCCCAACAACATTTATCATTTTCCTTTTCTGTCATATTAGATACTCTGATAGCTGTGAGGTGGTACCTCAGAGTCATTTTAATTTGCATTTCTCTAACCAATCATGATTTAGAGCATTTGTCATATTACTACAGACATCATTGATTTCTGTTCATATCCTTTGACCATTTATTAATTGGGGAGTAACTTTTATTCTTGTAAATTTAACTTAATTCCCTATATATTTAAGAAAAGAAGCCTTTATCAGAGATAATTGTTGTAAAAGAAATTTTTCCCAGCTTTCTGCTTTCCTTCTAATTTAGGTTGTCTTGTGCTACATGGCATTTACTGACTCCTCTAATCTCTCTCTCTCCCTCCCTCTCTATGTCTCTATCTCTCATTACTTTGTATAACTTTGCTCATACCTTACATTTACTTACTATGTACTTCATGGATGTTCACCTCTGCTATAAAATGTAAATCCATGATTGAAGTAATTATTTTTTTTTGTATTTGTATAACCAGCGTCTAGCCCACTACTATGCATATGGGAGGCACTCACTTAGTACTTGTTGAAAGAGATTGAATTGAACTTAGTTAAATTATGTAACAAAACTGAATTGTGTATATATTGAACCCAATTAATGAGAACAATGAGACTTTAGTAGAAATGATGTAGACAATGGAATTGCATCTTTAAACTAGAAGTAATAATCATAAACTTTAATTTTACAAAAATAGATTAATAGAATTTCTCATAAGAACATGAAGAATAAGGACATTGGGAGGTTGGAAAAATGACAGGCTCTCAGACTATCATTCTAGAACACCCAGGAAAGGTCCTAATTAAGTAATAAAGAGGTGTTAAGTTACAAAAAGGATATTAATGTGGATGAGAATACTGAAATAATGATGATCATAATATAATTATGTATATATTTGTATGTGGAGTGAAGAAAGGTCACTTTGGAGAAAGAATGAAACGCAAAGAAATATTTCATAAAATTACTGGATTTTAGAAGAGAAATTGTTTAAATGCAAGCATTAGTTAGAACACTGAGAAGATTAAAAATTCAAAAATTCACAGGACATAGTGGATCTTTTATAATACCATACTGAAAGCCTAGAATAAATGTGTGTTTAGCAAATTTTAGAGAAGATGTAAAAGGTAAGAAATGCCAGTGTAATGATTAGAATGATGCCACCTGCTGGAGACTTACTGTATAAAAGTTCCACCATGAAAGGAAGGTCTTTGAGGGCAAGAACATGTGTCTTTTCTTTGGCATCAGGAAGTGACGTTTGCTAGTGGGAGGAAGAAGGAAGAGCTGGGTACTCAGACTCACTCTCTTCCTGAGGACTCCGGTGGAGAAGGGAGCTAGAAATGCACTCTCCCTTTAATAGATAGGAATCTAGGCCTTTCTCTCTCTCTTTACCAAATTCTTATTCTCATTAATAAATGCTTAAAAGCCTAATTCTTGCTAAAGCTTATAATTTATTGGCGACCACTTATTAGATATTTTAGACAGACTAGCTAGAATTTTAGCCCTTAACACCAGACAGTGAAAGGCCTAAATGGTAAATAGTTTAATACAGAATACAGGGTCAGCTAGGTGGCACAGTGGATAAAGCACCTACCCTGGATTCAGGAGGACCTGATTTCAAATCCAGCCTCAGACACTTGACACTTACCAGCTGTGTGAGCCTGGGCAAGTCACTTAATCCCTATTGCCCTGCAAAAACAAAAACAAAAACAAACCAAAAAAAAAATACACAATACAATGTCTAACATACCTTAAACTGTTAGGTTCTTGCCAAAGCAATATTCCTAAAGCACATCTTACCATATCACACACATACACACACACCCCTACTCAATAAATTCCACTGGCTCCCAATCACCTCCAGTATCAAATATAAAATCCTCTATTTGGCATTCAAACTCACTCATATCTTCCCTCCCCAACCTCTCCAGTCTTCTTATACATCATATTCCTCTTTTCCTTCCCCTACCCATACTCTACAATATAGCCTCCTTGCTCTTTTTCACTAGACAAACCTTCTTGCTTCTTCTGGCATTTTCACTGGCTATTTCCAATGCCTAGAATGTTCTCTCTCCTAATTTCCACCTCTGAGCATCCCTGCCTTCCTTCAAGACCCAGGCAAGGCTGGAGAAATATTTTTCCAAGAGGAATTCCCTTAATTCTAGTGCCTTCCATTTATCATAGCCAATTTTTCATTCATATATATGTGTGTGTGTATACATACACATATACATATATGTACACATACACATATATATGTATTGTATATTTCTCTCTGTTTGTAGCTTGTTTATACATAGTTTGCATGTTGTCTCCCCCATTAGACGACACTGAGTTCCTTAAGAGTCAAGACTATATCATGCCTTTCTTTGAATCCCTAATCCTTAGCACAATGCCTGACACATAGTTAGATGTTTAATAAATGTTCACCTATGCTCCAGGCACTGTGCTAAGGACCAAGGCTACAAAGAAAGGCACAACAGTCCTGACTCTCGAGGAGCTCACAGTCTTCCAATGGAGAAGACAGCATGAAAGTAACTATAAAGTCAATATACAATAGGGAATATCACAAATTATCATATAGCAGATATCAACTAGAAATTAGGCAAACCAAAAGATAATTTCAGGAGTACCTTATGGAAGACTTCAAAGTTAATAATAATAAGTTAACTGAAACCACATATACAATATCCTTATCAGCAATATTTAGCAATCCAAATAGATTAACAAACTTCCTTGTGGAAACTAAAAATGTGCAAGAAGTTGAGCTTGCACAATTATTAGTGTAGTTTTATTTTAATTAAATAAATGGCTATTTCCTAGAATAATAATTTTAGAACATATAAGATAGGAAAATTTTTTGGAATGGATAGGAAGGAATTTAAAAAAAAACACTAACCCTCTTCTTATGCAACATTTCTATCAGCCATCATCTCTTTTTTAAAAACTTTCTTCACGTTGTTCTTTTGTATCACAGATATCTTTTTCTTCTGTTCCTTTTCTGACTGTTGCTTCTCCATTCCTTCATTGTTCTTTTACCTTCTACCAGTTAAATAAGATAATTCTTCTATTATCAAACTCCTCTCTCTGCATTGTCTATACTATTAAATTTATTATCTTGCATAAATCCTTTATTTGAACTAAAATATTTATGTAGACAACTTATCAATCCTTTCCCCACCCCTAGTCTGTCTATATGTCTGTTTCTCCATCTCTGTCTCTCTCTCTGTCTCTCTCTATCTCTCCCTGTCTCTCTCTGTCTCTGTCTCTCTCTGTCTCTCTATCTCTCTGTCTCTCTCTGTCTCTCTCTCTCTCTCTGTCTCTCTCTCTCTCTCTCTGTCTCTCTCCCTCTGTTTCTCTCTCTTCCAGATCTAAACAATATTCCCAGCTGACTACTGTCACTTCAATGTCCCTGCAGGAACTCAGACTCAGCCAAGCAAAGCCAAACTCATCCTTTCCACCCTCCCCAAATAAAATATTTTGATGTTCTCTTCTAGTCATTTAAGAGATTTTCTTGAAATTTGCAAGCTGGCTACACACTTTCTTCATTGCCACCTTCATCTCTTTGTTTCTGAGTGTATAAATGACTGGATTGAGAAAAGGAGTAAGAACTGCATCAAAAATGGCAAGAAATTTATCTATGTGTGATGTGGGGAATGGCCAGGTGTAGAAAAATATTAAGGGACCAAAAAACAAAACCACAACAGTGATGTGAGCTGATAGAGTGGAGAGAGCCTTGGAAGAACCACCTGAAGAATGTTTCTGAACAGTGACCAGGATGAAAATGTAGGAGATGACTAAAATAAAGAAAGAGCCCAAGGAAATGAAACCACTATTGGCAGTGACCATGAATTCCAGTCTGTATGTATCTGTGCAGGCAAGTTTGATGAACCGAGGGAGGTCACAGTAAAAACTATCCAATTCATTAGGACCACAGAAGGGTAGGTTTACAACAAAAGCCAATTGGACCACTGAATGGATGAAGCCAATGGTCCAAGCAGCAACCAGGAACAGAGTACACATTCTTGGACTCATAATAGTCAGATAATGGAGAGGTTTGCATATGGCAACATATCTGTCAAAGGCCATGGCAATAAGTAGCACCATCTCAACACCACCAATCAAGTGAATAAAGAACATCTGAGTGATGCAGCCTGAGAATGAAATGACTTTGTGTTTTCTGAAAAGGTCATATATCATCTTGGGGGAAGTGACAGAGGAAACTCCCAAATCAATGAAAGAGAGGTTGGCAAGCAGAAAGTACATGGGAGAGTGTAAATGAGAGTCAGAAATCACTGTGAGCACAATGAGGGAGTTTCCCAGCATGCTTGCCACATAGAACACAGAGGAAAACACAAAGAGGAGAAGCTGCATATCCCAGGAATTGGTGAGTCCCAAGAACACAAACTCAGACGCCACGGTGTGATTCTTTCTGTCCATTGATTCAGTTAGCAAATGTGCTGCTGAAATTGTCTATAGAAGGAAAATAAAGGCAAAATCCAAATTATTGAAAACCACAGTAATGTCCTAGAATTCAATTTTATTCCAAAAACATTTGTCATGTTAAATATTTGCTATCCTATGTGTAATACATAATTTAAAATTCTCATTTTTGTCATTCAGTGATGTCCAACTCTTTGTGATTCCATTTGGGATTTTCTTGGCAAAGGCACTGGAGTAGTTTGTCATTTCCTTCTCCAGCTCATTTTATAGGTGAGAAAATTGAGGCAAACAGAGTTAATGATTTGCTCAGACTCTTACAACTAGTAAGTGTCTGAGGCCAGATTTGAACTCAGGAAGATGAGTCTTCCTGACTTCAGGTTTGGCACACTATCCACTCTGCCACTTAGCTGCCTCAAAATTCCCACTATGAAAACCCAATCTCACCTCATCATTTCATAGCCCATGATTACATGGAACTGCAGAGTCTTTGCTATGTGGAAGTTCACACACTTTTCCCACTCTTTATTGAAACAGTTCAGACAAAAGTCAGGAACTGATATTCATTCAGGAGAAACATTGGGAGAGGAATGAAGAGAATGCCCCTAAGGACAATGTAAGAAGCCAAAGAGTTACAGATTAACTTAGTCATTTCATCTCAACATTCATGTCTTCTCTTGGTCAATTCACTCACTGATCACTGCAAATTAGAAATTCTTTTCTACCCCTACCTTGGCCTATTCCTCTCTTAAATGAATATTCAATCCCTATTATATTCATTCTTTCAGGTATAGTGGGGCATACAATGCGGACCTGATTCAAGTCCTGATTCTTCTATTTTTTGAGGAATCTTAGGAAAATCATTTAATCTTCCTATCCTCAACTTTTTCATGTATTATGTGGAGATAATAATATACAATTAAGCTATATGGGGGAGTAGATGGAGGATCATTCTTGCAGTCAGGATGATTTCATGGTTTTAGAAAATCACCATGGGTACTAAAAGTTAAGGGACTTCACTATGGTTAGACAATCATATACAATCAGCCTATCCATTGATAAAATCATAGGTCATTACCATAAAATAAAATATATGTATTAGCTTCCTCATAGAACTAGGGTAGGGACCAGATATATCCAGAGCAGACAGAGGAGGGGACCTGCACCTAGGGATGGCATTTCAGGGTTAAGAGCAGTTGTGGTGACCTTCAGCTGAGTACCAAACTGGAGAAAATTCAGAAGCAAGTGTCAGCTGTATGGCTCAGACCTGAGAGTAGAACAAGGTCTCAGTTCTAACTTTCAGCCCAGTCTAAAGCCTACAGAAGTGTAACCAGGACAGGATTCCCAGACCAAAAGGAAACCTACAGTTCTATTACTCTGAAACATCAAAGCTTTAAAGCTGGCTGATAGGAGCTGAGTTCAGCAACACTTTACTGGAACTCTATAGAGGGCAAGCCTAAAAGCCTGTTACCCAGACCCAAACCCACATCAGGACCTTTCAGAGCTCAGATAAGGGGAATAGTAATCAGATTTTTCCTTGTATTAAACCACTTGGGGATCAATGAAAGCTTGTTTTTTCCCAGTCTAAACAGTCCCTGAGATATTGAAGTAACATAGCAATCAAAACCCCCAAGAAAGCAGCAACAAGATCAGCCCATATCTTTCCTTCAGAATTGTGCAAAGCACAGCCCTAACATAAAGTCTGAAGTCAGGAAGTAGGATGGAAGAATAAGCAAACTACAACAAAAAAGGAATTTCATCATAAAAACCTATTTTGATGACATAGACAATCAAGACACCAACCCAGGAGACAATGACTCCAAAACATCTATAAGCAACTTCATTTCAAGTTCTTCTAAAATTCCTGAAATATATGAAATCAAAGATTTTTTAATAATCGTAAATTTTTAGAAATAAAATTAGAGTAATGAAAAAAAGTGAGAGTTATGGGGAAAAAACTATAAAGAGAATTAACAGGTTGGCACAAAAGGTATAAAACCTTGCCAGGCAACAAATTCCCTGAAAATTAGAATGGACCAAATAGAAGCTAATGACTCCAAGAAATAACAAGAAATATTAAAACAAAGTGAAAAGATTGAAAAATAGTAAAAAATGTAAAGTATCTCAAAGCAAAAATGAATGACTAGGAAAGAGATCAAGGAGAAATAATTTACAAATCACTGTGCTACATGAAAGCCATGATCAAAAAAAAAAAGGCCTAGGTATAATATTTCAAGAAGTCATAAAAGAAGATTGCCCAAATCTTTTAGAACCAGACAACAGTGTAGAAATAAAAAGAACCCACCATTCAATTCCTGAGAAAAGCCTTAAAATGAAAACTTCTAGGAACTCAAAATCAAAAACCTTCACACAGCCCACCAGCAAATCAATCCAGACAAGTAAAAGGTCCATTGTCTGTCATTTAGGCTTCTCCAATTATCAGATGACATGCTATATTTCCACCTTAATCCACACGATTCTCCTCCAGATGTAATTACCAAAATGGACCATTCACCTAATAGTACTCACCTTCTAGGACTTCACATACTGTTTTGCTTATTTTTCATATCATATATCCCTTTGTATATAGTTAATAGCACATAGCACATCCCCTACTACACTGTAAGTTCCATGAGTGCAAAAGACAAGAATTGGACTGTCTTATTTCATCTTTGTATCTCTACAGTGCCTAGCCGTGTCTCTGCATTAGTGCTTTTAAATGTTTTTTAAACTTGAAATTGAACCTACTAAAAAAAATTATAATTAAATCAAAGAAAAAAATTATAATTAAATCTAGGTTATTGTGATATGTTGCTATTGTGAACATTTCCTTTAATTCACATTCAAAGGAATTCAATAAGAAATTATTAGTCATCTATTATAGATGTGTAGGTTCAAATCCCATCTCTGTCAACTTGACACCTGGTTAGCTCAGCCAGCTCACTTAAACTCTTGGTTTCCTCATATGTAAAATGAGTTAAACCAGATGGTTCAGATCTTTATCACATTTCACATGGACCACCACAACACCCTTCTAATTGGTATCCCTGCCTTGGGATATCTCCCTTCTTCAATCTATCCTCAACAAACCTACCAATGTGATTTTCCTGAAGTAAGTCTGATCATGTCATTCCCCTAGTCAATAAATTCCAATGGCTCTCTATTGCTTCTAGTACTAAATATGTTTCTCTTTTAGTTTTTAAGACCCTTCTCAACATGGAACCAACCTACCTTTAAAAATTATTCTATCCCCTATCTTCATTCCTTTATACTGGTTATCTCCCCATACCTGGAAAATACTCCCTCCTCACCTCCAATTCTTTGAATCCCTTCCTTCAAAACTCCATTTAAAAGTTGATTTCAGGAAAACCTGAAAAGAATTACATGAACTGATAGTAAAGTGAGCAGAGCCAGGAGAACATTGTACATGGTAACAACAATATTGCATGATAAACAACTGTGAATGGCTTAGCTATTCTCAGCAATACTCTGATCCAAGATAATCCCAAAGGACTCAAGATGAAAAATGCTGTCTGTCTCTGGAGAAAGAACTGATGGCATCTAAATACAGATCAAAACATACTATTTTTCACTTTCATCCTTTTTGTTTGTTTTCTTCCACAAAATTACTAATATGTAAATATGTCTTTCATGATTGCACTTGTATAACCTATATCAGATTGCTTACCTTCTCAGGAAGGGGGAAAGGGAGGAAGAAAAAGGTTTGGAACTCAAACCTTTTTTAAAAGAATTTTCAAAATTGGTTTTACATGTTAAAAAAAGAAAGAAAGAAAGAAATTCTATGTAAGCTGCACCATGTAAAATACAGATTTTCCTGATTTTCACCCCCTCCAACTGTGAGTGCTGTCTCACTCTCAAGATTTACATTTTCAGATAAGTAGATTGATGCAGAGAGAGAGGATGTGAGAGGTAAAAGCAAAGTCATAGACAGAGAGAATATATTTATTTATGTACACATTGTTTTCTCTGATAGAAGCATCAACAGGAAAAAATTATTTCATTTTGTTTTTAAATCCACAATGCAAACTTGATTCATAGTAGGTTGGAGGCAGCTAGGTGGCACAGTGGATAGACTACTGGACTCAGAGCCAGAAAGAAATGAGTTCTACTCCTGTCTCAGATACTTACTACTATGTGACCCTAGGCAAATCTCTTAATTTCTATTTGCTTCAGTTTCCTCAATTGCAAAGTGGGGATAATAATAGTAGTTATCATGAAAATTAAGTAAGATAATATTTATAAAGTATTTAACAGTTCCTGGCACATGGTTGGTGATATATAAATATTTATTCCCTTCCCTAGATAGTTAATAAATGGATGTTGATTGATTTATCAATACAAAGACAAAAACAAAGCAGTCTCTGCCTTTAAGTAGATTATATTTTACTAAATAATGTAGCATGCCCACAAATCAGTATAATAAAAGGTAATTTGGGAGAACAGAGAACTAGCTACCTGGTTGGTGGAGGTCAGGAAAGGATCTTGGAAACACTTTGGAGAAGGGAGCAACTAAGCTGAACTTTTAAGAAAAGCAAGAATTCTGAGAGGGGAAAGTGAGTAAGGAGTACATTCCAGACAATGGGAATGACTCTGCCAAGTAGAAAATGGAATGATAAATTCAAAGAATGTCCATAGAGAGAGTAGAATCTGTGAAAGGGAATAATATGAACTGAGGCCGAAAAGGGAGGTGAGAGACAGATTATGCAGGACTTTACATGCCAGGTCAAGGAATTCGCATTTTATTATAGAAACAACTGATAGACACTGAAGAATTTTGAGCAGGATGGTGACATAATCCAACCTCTGTCTTAGAAAAATTACAAAAAGTTAATTAACATAAGGGAATGTTAACAATGATAAATGATAAATGAACCTTGGAATATTTGAGTTGGAAGATCCTTTACAAAGAATTTAGCCCAACCTCCTTATTTTATAAATGAAGACATTGAGGTTCACAGGGGTCAATAAGTCACATGGGAAGCCAGTAGCAAAATTTAAAATGAAACATAGGACCTCTGATTCCTAATTTGGAGACATTTCTAATATACCACATTTCTCTAGAAAAATAGGAAGTAACAGAGATTACTCAGGTTTGTAGTGGTAGACACTCTGCTGCCTATATGGAATTTAGATAACCTACTTAAACTATCTGGACCTCAGTTTCTTCATCTGTAAAAAGAAGGCATTTAAATAGATGACTTCTAACATCCCTTATTTTTCTAAGTCCAATGATCTACCGAATTCATCAAATCCTTTTTTGCTTTGCATGTTTCATTTCCTAATTAGATATTAAGCTTCTTGTGTTCACATTATAATATCTACTTCTTTCAAAGTCCATAGCACCCCTGGTAGGCACAGAGAAGACACAGATAACTAATTGATGATCAAATGTTTTATTGATAGAAATCAAGTACGTATTGTCTCCCTCAATAAAACATAAGCTTCTTAAGGACAGGGATAATTCTGGGTTGTTGGGTTTTCTTATATCCTGAAAAACAGTCATAGGATAATCTTGATGAATTTTTGCTGATTAATTAATAATAATAGCTAGCATTTATATAACATTTTAAAGTCTGCAAAGATCTTTACAAATATGCACATTTGATCCTCACAACAAACCTGGAAAGTAGGTGTTATTATTATCCTCATTTTACATATGAGGAAACCCACAGCTAATAAGGGTCTAAGACTGGTTCTGAACACAGGTCTTCCTGCCTCTAGGCCCAGTGCTCTTCCCACAAGCTCCTTTTCACTATTTTTGTTCCTTTCCATCACTTTCTCAGAGAAAAGAGGGAGTCAGGGGATAAGAGGAGGATCAGGCTGAACACACATAATAGAATGCTTCCCAGATTAAAAATTCATGGTCATTAGGTCAAATGGTCCATCAACCAAAGGGCTCAAAACTCATTACTATATCTTTCTTTGTAAATCAAGGGGCAACTTTAAACTCCCATACTATGGGCAGTACTGATGAAAGCATAGGAGTTAGAGGAGAGAGAATGGAGAAAGAAAAGGAAAAGGGGGAAGGAGGCATTCATGTTCAAAAAGACCCTCCACAGCAGTTAAGCTAGAAACTTAGACTTCTTGGGTTTTCAATGTTTACTTATTACATCAATAGGTTCTATCTCCCAGCCCTGAAAAGCTGCTATAGGTGCTGGTTCTGAATCTAATGCTAGACTGTCTCTAAGATATAGGAAAGAAAGGAGATGAATCATTACCGAGACCAAATTCTATATCTCTAGTTCAGGCTCTTAGATAATCTCACTGCCACTATTCTATTATGTATAAATTTTTTATGTAAGTGTCAGATTTCACTTAATAGATTTTAAACTCAATGATGCCAGGTACTGGAGACATTTATCTTTGTATTTACCCCAGCACCAACTGTACTGCCTTTCACATAAATATTTTTTTTTATTTAATGGAATTGAATAAGGCTAGAATAGCAACCTGGAATCAGGACATAGAGGACATTAAAAATGGCCAAGAAGGGGCAGCTAGGTGATGCAGTAGATAAAGCACTAGCCCTGGATTCAGGAGGACCCGAGTTCAAATCCAGCCTCAGACGCTTGACACTTACTAGCTGTGTGACCCTGGGCAAATCACAATGCTCATTGCCCCACAAAAAAAAGTAAGTCCAAAACTAAAACATAGCCAAGACCTTTGTGCATTAGGGAGCTATCAAAGGTTTTTGAGGAGGGAATTAACAGGTAACCAGAGTGGTTAGGAAAATTAGTCTGATGTTCATTTAAAATCTGAAGGCAGATGATAAGCTCTTAAGACAAAGAGAATACCAAGAAAGGAAATGTAATAACTTAAGTGGGAGATCATAAGGAATTGAAGTAAGGTAATGTCAGTGGGAAGAGAAAGATGTAAGAAATATGTCAAAGGATGAATAAAAAGAATTTGGTTACTCAAAAGGGTTAGGTTCAAATCTTGGCTCTGCCATTCACTATCAATGTAACTTTGAGCAAATAACTTTACCTTCCTTGGCCCCAGGTTTATTCATTTATGAAATTAGGAGACTGAACTAGATTTACCTTTCAAGTCTAAATTCTATGATCCTAAAACAGTATGTAGGAAATCATCTTTTTAAGCCCAACCCAAACACTTCTTTCTATTCTAAGTACTCATTGATCCTGGTTGAAAGTAGCCTTCCCCTTTGGACTTCACATATCACTTTTGCCCCTTTCTTATGTACTAGAGAGGCATTGGGTATAAAAGTAAAAACAATGAAAAAAAATTTTAGCATGACACTGGATAAAGACCTGTCCTCAAAGTGGGAAGACCTAGGTTCAAATTCTGCCTCTGACATGCTTGCTGAATGATCCTTATCAAATTACTTAACCTCTCAGTGACCTAAACACTCCTGTAAGACTCAAGTTTATAGAATGGTCTGCCTCATTAGATATTACTCTCTTTCCTGACTCTACAATTGAGACCAACTGGTCTTCTATATGTTCCCATTTTATAATGCGACATCTACCAACACCTTTGAATTGTCCATCCCCCCCAACCCCAGCCCTGGAATATACTTCCTTGTTAGGACCCAATAGAATACCTCTGTTCCTATAAGATGTAGCTCAGACATGATCTTTTCATGAACACTATCCTCATTCCTCCAAATTCTGGAACCTCCCTCCCAAAATGCTTTGTATTTACTATTTTGCATGTATATGTGTGCAAAATTTAGATTTGTACCATATATACTTTTTATATGTACTTTTAATAAAGGAAGTTTCCTCACCAGAAGTTCCCATACCAATGATATCAAAAGTCCAGTCCCCCAAAAAAGTACTCAACATGAAATATTTCTATTATAGTTACCTGCATTTTTATGTCTTATCTTCTCATTCAAATGTCTGTAAATTCTGAAACTGCATAGATCTGATGCTATCTTATCAAAATTTTTATTTTACCTAACACCTGAAACATGGTACTCTACATGCAATGGGAATTTAATATGGTTGCTGAATGTTGAATTGAAGAAAAATTATAAGAGCTGTCTGAAGTTTCATCATTGAGTTCTGGGGAAAATTCAATGCAGCACTAAGAAAAGTGGAAAAGAATGGAAGAAGATGAGTTCTGTTTTAAACACACTAATTTTGAGGTGCTATAAGGATACATAAATTGAAATGTCTAGTTGGCAATTAGAAATGCAAGACTGGAACTTAGGGAAATGTAGAAAGAAAAAACAAGATGGAATAATTATAGGACCTTCAGACAAGGGTTTATTTCCTATTATCTTTATTTGTATCTACTGTGCCTATCAGAATGACAAATAGCAGGCAATTTATAATTCTTGAATTGAAAGGAGATATACACTATGCTTTTGAGAAGTCTAGCAAAGAAGGGAGAGAAGGAATGGTAGACTAGATGGTGTAAGAGGATAGAGGATAATTGCTATAGAATGGAAAGACTGCAAACAAATGGAAAAGAATGAATGGAGAAAGACAAAATTGAAAATCCTTGAGAATAGCTACCTGATTGTTCAGATGCAGTGAATGTTGAAGGCAAAAGGGCATGGTATCAAAGGCAAAAGTAGAAGAATGAACCTTGGAAAGGAGTTATCTTGGGGCAGCTTGGTGGTGCAGTGAATAAAGCACCAGCCCTGGATTCAGGAGGACTTGAGTTCAAATCCAGCCTCAGACACTTGACACTTACTAGCTGTGTGACCCAGGGCAAATCACTTAACCCTCATTGCCCTACAAAACAAAACAAAAACAAAAGAAAGGAGTTATCTCCATAGTTCTTCTGTAAGATAAAAAGGAAGAAAAAAGTGCAAAAAGATATTGAGAAGGGCAGCTAGGTGGTGCAGTGGATAGAGCACTGGCCCTGGAGTCAGAAGGACCTGAGTTCAAATCCGACCTCAGACACTCAACACTTACTAGCTGTGTGACCCTGGGCAAGTCACTTAACCCCAATTGCCTCACTAAAAAAAAAAAGATATAGAGAAATTTTGAGGTGCAGTGATAGGAGAAAAAGGGAAGTTTAAGGAGGTCTCAGTAGAGAATCACAGTATTTTCCCAAAAAATGAAGAAAAGGTCAACTGAAAGTGAAGGAATTTGAAAAGCAACTGGGAAAGATTTAGAACAGCTGTTTTGGGCAAATAGAGTTAACAGAAAATGAAGAAAAGTCTTGTGAAACAGCAAAAAGGACCTCATTAAATTTGGATAGTATAAATCTATAGTGAAGCTGATCGGCCAGATTTTTTGGCTTTTTCCATTAATATTAAATATTGGGGGCTGGGGGTTGAGGGGCACCAAAGAAAGTAGTCAAAGGAGATGCTTGGGATTAGGAATTTTCATGGCAAATAGGACAGAATGTTTAATAAGTAACTGATTCAAGTGTTTGAGAGAGATTACTATAGAAATGATCAGCCCTGAAGTCCTGGAAATGTAAGGGAGCAAGGAAAACCAGAAGGGAAGAAATGAACTAGAAGGACAAGAAAAGGCAGGGATTTCCATCAAGCAAAAGAGAAGGTTCAGTAGGTGTTAATAAATTAGCTGAATAATATTTTTTCACTCCTAGATTTCGCTCCTGACCCTTGGACCTCTAACATAACTCCCATCAGGAAGTTAGATCAGGTCCATTTTCTACTTGTGTACACCAATCTCCATAATTAAAAACCCTTTGACTCTCCCCTGCTGTGTTCAATTCCTGCTTCCCCCCCCCATGCATCCTATCCTTATAGAGGCCAACCCTGCATTGTTATGGGCAATGATTTATACTGCCCATAGCATAATCTCTTCATCACTAGAACTTGGGGATCCAGAAAATCAGTAGTTCTTCCTATTGGAAAATGTATTCCTATCTCTCTCCTACCTACCTCTTTTGTCAACATCTTCAGGAAACTGAAAAGTTCCAATAGTTCAACCTTCTCTTGGAATGACCAAAAATTGTAAGAGCTATATAAAATGCTTCCAAAAGAGGGAAAATTGCTAATGAATGGTAGTGAAGATTAGTAACCAAGTAATGCTGCAGAGACCAGGACTGCCAGCCAGACCTCATTTGGTCAAAATAATTGTCTCCCAGGATTCTATTGGTGTTCCCAGGGTAACCACATGAAGTTGATGTCAGTAAAGTATTGACCTATGTGTATATATCCTGGGCAAAGGATTCTTTTTGTTTTTAATAATTATACTTTATTTGAGCTCCAAATTCTCCCCCTTCTTTTAGCTTCTCTCCCAGCCATTGAGAAGGCAAGCAATGTGATACCAATTATATATGTGAAGTCCTACAAAACATTTCTGTATTGGCCGTGTTGCAAAAAAAAAGAAGAAAAATAAAGTGGAAAAAGTATACTTCATTCTGCACTCAGTACTCCAGTAATTTAGGATTTGTGATAATGACATTATTAGTTCAGTATTACAGTAACAGGATTTGTGATAACATTATTACACACATGGTATTAAGTTCAAAATCATTCCTTGCTTTGAGAATGTCTTACTAGCAAACAATGAGAATCAATATAAAAACAATAATATTCTGAATCAAGTATTTGAAGAAACAAGGGTTCCTTTAAAACATTTTCAACTTTTAAATCTGGGAAGATACATAAATTTAATAAATAAATTCCATTCATGGCACCTTGTACATTATAGGCCTCTTCTTAATTTTCAATTTCTTCTTAACTTATTTTATTATGCATTTCCTGGATTTCATGACTTGCAAGGACTGGAATAGGAGATGAACTCCAAATTCTGATTTTTTGGGATGATATTCATACCAGTACCACAGTATAGGCTTATATAATAATATAATAATTCTATGCCTCATTGAAGGCAGTATCAAAGCAATGATATGACAGATTCCTTTAATAATATACCATGGCCTCAGACACTTAACACTTACTAGCTGTGTGACCCTGGGCAAGTCACTTAAACCCAATTTCCTCACCAAAAAAAAAGAAATCATATTGCACCAATACTAATTGTTTTAAATGTGCTCTTCCCATTTAACTTAGATTTCAAGATGACAGTCTTAATTATTCAGCCATAACCTTCTCCTTGATAACTTTATTTTGCTATGTATTGACTGAAAGAGACCAAGGTATTTGCAGGCATTGTCTTCATCCATTGCTCGATATGACTTTCAAATTAAAACCAAAACACTCCAGGCCTTATGCTTCTTTGGTGCAAATTTAAAATTTTACATTTATTAATTTGAAAAGATATTTCTATATCATTGGAGAAAGATTTTATGATCTTAAGAAGCTATATAATATGTATTAAGGTGGGTCCATATAACTTTATGTCATTCAAATAAGATGTTTTGATTCAAACCCCTCTTTAACTAGAAAGCTATACTTAGTTCTATTATGAAGAGGTAATAATGGATATCAGTCTAGGCAATACGATAATGAATTATCTCCATGTAGAAATATAATTTATAGCTATCTTTTTTGACATTGTGTTGCTGACATGTTTTAAATAGACATCATATTTCTATGAGAACATGAGACACTAGTATTGTCAGTATATGTGAATTTATTTTGTATATTTGCAGTACCAAAGTGACAGGTTCAGAACTATGTCAAAGGCTTGATTATCAACAAAAGCAGTATAACTATGATGGTGCTTTTAGGCAGCTTTTCAAATAATTATCAAAATGATGATAAATTATTCTTTACAGCTTTAGAATTTGGGAGTACACTCCTTTTTTGTCCTCTAGTCAATATATTACCTTTGTGCAATCAGTTATGGCATTTTTGAAAGTGATATAAACCATGATTGCTTGTTACAAGTAAATAAACATATAATTACCCTATATTTGAAGAAGTCATTGACAATCTTGTCTTTTAGAAATAAACATGGGGAGGGGGAAGGGGAGAGGTAGAATGGGGTGAAAGCCCACATGAAAGAAACAGGAAAGCACTTATGGAGTTGAGGGAGAGATGGAGGAAGAGCAGGGCAGTGAAAGAGCCTTACACTCATCAGAATTGGCTCAAAAACCTTAATCTCATCAGAGTTAGCTCAAGGAGGGATTAACACATATACTCAATTGAGTGGAGTAATCTATCTAACCCTGCAAGAAAGTAGGAGGGGAAGGGCATAAGGAGGGAGGAGTGAAAGAAGGGAGGCCAGAGTGGGGGAGGGGGTAGTCAGAACCAAATCCCTTTTGAAGGGGGAATGCCCATCAATTGGGGAATGACTAAACAAGCTGTGGTATATGCTTGTAATGGAATATTATTATGCTATAAGAAATGATAAGCAGGATGATTTCAGAAAAACCTGGAAAGACTCATATGAACTGATGTATAGTGAAGTGAACAGAACCAGGAGAACACTGTGCACAGTGACAGCATTATTGTTCTATGAGCAATTGTGAATGACTTAACTACTCTCAGCAATACAATGATCCAAGACAATCCCAATGGACTAATAATGAAACATACTATCCACCTTCAGAGAAAGAACTGATGTTGATTTAGCACAGACTGAAACAGGCTGTTTTGTGCTTCTTTTATATAATTGTACATGTATTAACTATATCTGGTTGTTTGCAGCCTCAAGGAAGGTGGGTGGGAGGGAGGGAGGGAATGAAAGAAGGATAGAATTTGGAACTTAAAACTATAGATAGATAGATAGATAGATAGATAGATAGATAGATAGATAGATAGATAGACAGACAGAAAATTGAAAAATAAAAAAGAAATAAATATGTGATGTCTCTATTAAGATGGAATCAATTTTACTTCTGTTTCTTAGAATTAATAAATCTAGAACCCACAGGAAAGGACTGTGATGTTTAAAATGTAAATTGTGGTTGCCTTAAATCAGAAGCTTCAGCACCAGTCTTTAGGCATTAAACATTTATTAAAGCATAGAGGTATTCACAAGGAGTTAAGAAAAAGAAGTCCTACCTAGCCTAGAATTCTAGCCTGGTTGGGTTCTTCCTGAAGTCCTCCTCCACGAGTCTGCTTTAATCAGGAACTCTATGTTTATGGAAGCTTTTTATAGAACTGGAACAGAGGCGGTCCTTACACACTGCTTCAAGGTGATTGGTTGGCGTCATCCAAATCCATTGTCCCTCGTTAGTTTCTTTTCCTCTGCTGACTAATATGCTTAAATTCAGCGGGTCGCCATGTCTGATCTGAGGTCGCAACCTCTCAACAGTTTCACGCCCTCTTGAACTCTCTCTTCAAAGTTTTTGAAGGTGTTTTCAAGTTGAGTTCACAGTCTAGTTTCTGAGAACAATACCTTCTTAACTTTTCAACTTTCCCTTGGGTACTTGTTGATTACAATCCAATTAATTTGAAGTAGGCTTAATCAGCAGTCAATCACTCTCACTTGATTTAATCAGTATAGATTAATCTCCAGGTGGGTCTTTGAGTATCTGCTAAATCCCATTATTTCATCACAGGACTTTGTATCAGAGTTGGTGATAAGAAGTAAACCAGTAGCCATTTCCACACTTTAAATTGTCAACAAGCAGTCAGTCCCTTCTAGAAATTCTCTTCATGTTGGAATTTTCTGGCACTGAAATCTTTTCAATCTATGCTTGCCTTTCAGACCATTGTTTTTTCCATTTCCTTAATTATCTATATTCATTCTATAACTATACTCTGTCCTCAGTTTTCTTTTCTGCTCTATTGATACCCTTCAATGATAATTGCATATTATGTATAAATATGCATGTTTATTGTTAGAGCTATTGTTTTTCTGTAGTCACCTCCAAGTGTACATCCTTAACCTCTTTCCCAGAATCCTGTTTTCAAATCTGTAGTCAAAATGTCCATTGTTTATGTCCCTCCAGGAACTCAAAATGAACAGGCTCAAAAACAAATTTGTCTTCTCCCTTGTCAACAACTTCTTCCATATATTCCTATTAAGTTAATTAGAAGTTCTTGTCTTCTCACATCATTTAAGAGGTTTTCCTGAAACTCACAAGCTAACTACGCATTCTCCTCATTGCCAAATTCATCACTTTTTTTCTGAGTGTGTAGATGACTAGATTCAGAGAAGGAGTCAGAATTGCATCAAAGAAACTTGTCCAAATATTGAATGTTCTTGCATAGAAAAAAGGTGATTGGAGGGCAGCTAGGTGGTGTGGTGGATAGAGCACTGGCCCTGGAGTCAGGAGGACCTGAGTTCAAATCCAGCCTCAGACATTTGACACTTACTAGCTGTGTGACCCTGGGCAAGTCACTTAACCCCAATTGCCTCACAAAAAAAAAAAGAAAGAAAAAGAAAAAAGGTGATTGGACCAAAGAGTAAAATAACCACAATTACGTGAGCTGAAAGAGTGTAGAATGCCTTAGAGTAATAACCTCATATATGCTTCAAATCTGTGACTAGAATGAAAATGTAGGATATGATCAAAATGAGTAAGGTACATATAGGACTTGAAATCACAATTGTGATGATGAGATCTAGTCTATATGTGTCTATGCAAGGAAGTTTATTGAACTGAAGATGGTCAAAATAAAAATTGTCTAATTCATCAGGGACACAGAGGAGCAGATTGATAACAAAAGCTAGTTAGACCACTGAGTGGATGAGAGCAATGATTCCAAAAGAAATCAGAAACAAAGTGCACATTCTTGAACACATAATAATCAGATAATAGAGAAGCTTAAGGCCATGGGTATGAACAATATCATCTCAAAGTAGTAATATAGGGAATAAAAAAACATCTCAGTGATGCAGCCAAAGAATGAAATTACTTTAAACTTTCTGAAAAAATTGTATATCATCTTGGGGGAAGTGACAGAAGAAATCTCCAAATCAATGAAGAAAAGGTTGAATGGCAGGAAGTACATAGATGAGTATAAGTGAGGATCAGAGGCAACTGTAGGCACTGGGAAACTTCCCAGAATGCTGCCCAAATAGAAGCTAGAGGAGAATAGAAAGGGTCAAAGCTGAATATCTCAAGAATTAAAGAGTCCCAAGAACACAAACTCAGATATTACAGTATGGTTCGTTCTATCCATTGACTCAGTCAACAGGGTTACCCCTGCATTTACCTGTAGGAAAAGAATA
The DNA here is from genome assembly GCF_019393635.1 of Dromiciops gliroides. NCBI lineage: Eukaryota > Metazoa > Chordata > Mammalia > Microbiotheria > Microbiotheriidae > Dromiciops > Dromiciops gliroides. The sequence continues at coordinate 181,368,955 of NC_057862.1, forward strand.
AAAGAATCCAAATTACTAGATATGATGATACTATCCTGAATTCAAGTTAATTAAGCAAGCATTTGTCAAGGAGTACTATGTGAATGGCATAATTAACAAACTCACACTATGAAAACCTCTTCTCATCTCACCACTTTACAGACAGATAGTTGCCACTTAACCTGCAATCTCTTGGTACTGCAAAATCAATACCATCCAGAAGATAGTAACCCTATGGCATCCTAGGACAATTTCTAGCTCTTTCCTGGAGAGGATTGGGTGAAATTAGAGGCATGATTGTTACACAAGAAAGATTAAAAGAGACATAAGGAAATTCACAAAACACAATGTGACAGGAAAAGAATGTTGAATTCATCCATTTTACCCTACAATTCACAATTCTGATTGGTGAAGATGCCCTTGGTGAATTAAAAGCATTTTGTTTACGTTCACACCCAAGCCTTCTCCATCATGAACACTGAGGGTCTCTGATTCCTATTTTTCTTTTCTGTGAGAGCAAATCCTGTACTGTTCTTAGAGTCAGAAGATCTGCAGTGTTTAACAGACTCTGCTGCTTGCTGCTTCCTTTCTTTTTTTTCTTTTCTTTTCTTTTTTTTTTTTTTTTTGGTTGTTTGTTTTTGTGGAGCAGTAAGGGTTAAGTGACTTACCCAGGTCACAGAGCTAGCAAGTGTCAAGTGTCTGAGGCCGGATTTGAACTCAGGTCCTCCTGAATTCAAGACCAGTGCTTTATACACTGGACCACCTAGCTGCCCCCTGTTTCCTTTCTACCTGCAAGATTTTAGCCAAATTAGTTAAATTCTCTGGGCCTTACTTTCTCCAAGTCTAAAGAAAGGGATAATAATCCTGTCATGCCTACAATAATATACAGGATTGTTGTGACAAATAACTGAGATGATGCATGTATCCTTTGGAGTAACTAGAAAGGCCTACCTTGACAAGGCCTGCTATCATTTTTTTTTCTTCATAATCTGGTACCATTGCACTCACAATGCATAGCAAATATTAAATAAATAAATAAATAAGGACACCTACTTGTGTCTAGCAACAGGAGCCTAATCTCAGAAGTGGAAAAGGACTCAGGAAGTAAGATGGGACAAGACTATGCTGAACACAATCTTTAGTCAGAGTTAGAAACAGAAGGGGAATTGAGTGGTCATCTATCTAGTCTATCCCTCCCTCTCACCCCTCTCATTTCACAGATGAGGATAACTGAGACCCAGAGAAGTCAATTATCTAAGCTGAATTAGTAACAAAGTTGGGATCTGAGCCTGGGTCCCTTGATCTCCAGGCTAGTTGACTTTCTACTATACCATGTTTTTCTAGATATAAGGAGTTGGAGATTGCTGTGGGATGATTGGTAGAGAAGGCAGAGAACTAAAGGAAAGCATCCATTAGCATAATGGAAAGAGTTCAGGATCTACTCATTGCCTGTGACAAGTTGGACAAGTTGCTTAAGTTTCTGGGCTGTGAAAGTAAGGGGGTTGGATTAGATGATCTCTAATATTTTGTACCATGAACCATTGAATATCTTTATCTCCATCTATACAACACAATTTAACTTTGTAGTATTGTCAGTACCATCTACTTTTTCTTTTAGGGTTTTTTGTGGAGGGGGGGTGGGTTTGGAAGCAATTAGGTATGACTTGCCCAGAGTCACACAGCTAGTAAGGGTCTAATGTAGGATTTGAGCTCAGGCCCTCCAGGCTCCAGGCTCAGTGCTCTATACACTGCACCATCTAGCTGCCCCTTTTTTTTTCCATCAGTCAAGTCTATAAATTATTCCATTCCTCTCTGTCTTATTTCTAATGATAGCTAGCAATTTATGTGGAGATTTAAAGTTTTCAAAGTGCTTTGCAAATATTATCTCCTTTTATCTTCACAACAACCCTGGGAGGTAATTGTAATTATTATTCCAATTTTATAGATAAAGAAACTGAGGTAGACAGAAGTTAAGTGGCTTGCCCAGGGCCACATAGATAGTGTCTAACACCTTTAGAACTCAGCATTTCCTGACTCTAGGTCCAACATTTTAATGCTGTGCCACCTACCTACCTCAACTAGGTTTTTGAACTCCATGCAGAAAAACTTTCCTGGGGGCAGCTAGGTGGTGGAGTGGATAAAGCACTGACCCTGGATTCAGGAAGACCTGAATTCAAATCCAGACTTGGGCACTTGACACTTACTAGCTATGTGACCCTGGGCAAGTCACTTAACCCTTATTGCCCTGCCAAAAAAAAAAAAAGTCTTTCCTTCTTTTGTAGCCCAAGATACAAAGCAGGCATTTAATAAAATAGTTGATTGATTGATTGATTGATTGACAATGTATCTTTCTGCTAAGAACTATTTCTTAACATGTTTTAACATTCCTGAATCACAATCCTCCACCTTCTTTCCCAAATAATCAACAAGAATTTATCTTCTTTTCATTATTTGTTAATGTTATTCTCATTTTCTAGAAGTTCAAACATAAATAGGAGAAAGTTTTCCAGTTAAAATTTGTTGGTCATGATTTTTAAAGACCTCCCAACCAGAGGATACCTAAAACTTTTATATTTCTACCTGAGCAGTGGACAAAATTTATTTCTCATGCTAAATGCAACTTGGAAAGTAACAAAGAGAAAGAAAAAACAGAGAAAAAAAGAAAGAAGAAACTAAAGGAAATATAGGGAAAATAAAGAAATGAGGTTTAAATTTAAAAGAATTAATATATCTATAATAGTAAGAAGAAGTAAGAACTAAAACAATGAGATAAAAAACAGTGAGAAGAGCCCAAAGAGCAGTGAATCAATAAACCTAAACTGCTTGTGTCTTCAAGGCTTAATAATCAATCAACAGGGGCAGCTAGGTGGCACAATGGATAGAGCACCGGCCCCGGAATCAGGAGGACCTGAGTTCAAATCCGGCCTCAGATGCTTAACACTTACTAGCTGTGTGACCCTGGGCAAGTCACTTAATCCCAATTGCCTCACTAAAAATAATAATAATAATAATAATAATAATCAATCAACAAGCATTTATTAAGCCCACATAATTAGAAGCCATCTCCTAACCATAAGTGGTTGCACTCAGTACTGGTCTTGAATCTAATTCAAGGCTCTCCTTAAGGGAGAAGAGAGATAGCAAGTGTCTCATTCCCATACCAGATTCTGTGCACTTCTACCCCTAATTCAAGCTCTTTTTCCCTTTCATTGACACTACTGTAATAGTCTTCTTACTATTCTCCCTGATTCCTGTCATTTCTTCTTCCAATCCAAGCTATGCACTAATAACATGAAATCTTCTTAAGGAGAAACTCTATTCATATGACTCCCCTATTCAAAAATGTCAGGCAAGGCTCTCTGGGTTAGGCCCTCTAGGGGGGCCTCTGGGAGTCCCATTATTTTCTCACACATCCGTTTTTAAAACTTCCTGTGATGTATTTTGATGGTGAATATATCTCAAAAACAAGGTTTAGCAGTGTCCCATAAATGGAAGATCCTTAACAAATACTTGTTGACTTGACTTGAATGCAGATCTTTATGACTCCAAGGCACCCTGAGGAAGAGACAGGATTACATAGGACTTAGTAGCTTCTACATTTAAGGATCAGAGGGCTTGGAATATGATATACTGGAAGGCAAAGGAGTTTAGATTACAACCAAGAATCAACTACCCAGTAAAACTGAACATAATCTTTCAGGGGAAAAGATGGACATTCAATGAAATAGGTGACTTTCAAACTTTGCTGATTAAAAGACCAGAGCTGAACATAAAATTCCATCTTCAAATGCAGGACTCAAGAGAAGTGGGGCTCTTCAAACTCCCCCTCTCAGAACTAGATAAATCTAACCACAAAATAAATGAAAAAGGAGTTAAGGAAGTGAACAGAATTTTAGAAAGTTAGATATTATAGACCTCTGGAGAAAACTGAATGGGGATAAAAAGGAATATACATTTTTCTCAGTGGTACATGGCACCTACATAAAAATTGACCATGTATTACAGCATTAAAATCTCACAATCAAATGCAGAAAGACAGAAATAGTAAATGCATCCCTTTCATACAATGCTGTAATTAAATTGCATGAAATAAAGGGCCATGGAAAGATAGACTAAAAATTAATTGGAAACTAAATAATCTAATCCTAAAGAATGAGTGGGGGGCAGCTAGGTAGCACAGTGGATAAAGCACTGGCCCTAGATTCAGGAGGACCTGAGTTCAAATCCAGACTCAGACATGACATACTTACTAGCTGTGTGACCCTGGGCAAGTCACTTAACTCTCATTGCCCTGCAAAAAACAAAAAACAAAATACAAACAAGAATGAGTGGATAAAATAACAAATCATAGAAACTATCAATAATTTCATCAAAGAGAATAACAATAATGAGACAAGATACCAAAACTTATAAGATGCAGCCAAAGCAGTTCTTAGGGAGAATTTTCTATCTCTAACTGCTTCTATAAATAAAATAGAGAAAGAATAAATCAATGAATTGGGCATATAACTAAAAAAAGCTAGAAAAAAAAACAAATTTAAAATCCCAAATTAAATACTAAATTAGAAATTCTGAAAATGAGAGAAATTAATAAAATTGAAAATAAGAAAATTGTGGAACTAATAAATGAAGCATGGAGGGGTTGAGAAAAGAGATAAACCTTTGGTTATTTTGATTTTTAAAAAGGAAGAAGAAAACCAAATTACCAGTATCAAAAATGAAAAGGATGAATTCTCTACCAATGAAGAGAAAATTAAAACAATAATTAGGAGCTATTTTGCCCAACTATATGCCAATTAATCTGATCATCTAAGTGAAGTGGATGAATATTTACAAAAATATAAATTGCCCAGATTAGCAGAAGAGGAAATAAAATACTTAAATAACCCCATTTTTAAAATAAAGAAATTGAACAAGGCATCAATGGACCCCCTACCAAAAAAAAAAAAAAACCCTTCAGGGCCAGATGGATTTACAAATAAATTCTATCAAACATTTAAAGAAAAATTAATTCCAATACTATATAAACTATTCTTTTTATGACACAAACGTGATGCTAATACCTAAACCAGAGACAAAATGATGAAAGAAAATTATAGACCAATTTCCCTAATATTGATGAAACATTTTTAAATAAAATATTAGCAAAGAGATTACAGCAATTTATCACCAGGATAATGCACTATGACCAGATGGCATTTATAACAATAATGCACGCTGGTTCAATATTAAGAAAACTATCAGTATAATTGACCATATCAGTAACAAAACTAACAGAAATAATGTGATTATCTCAATAGATGCAGAAAAAGCTTTTGCCAAAATACAGCACCCATTCCTATTAAAAACACTAGAAAACATAGGAATAAATGGAGTTTCCTTAAAATGATAGGCAGTATCTATCTAAAACAATAAGTAAGCATTATATGCATTGGGGATAAGCTAGAAGCATTCCCAATAAGATCGGGGGTGAAACAAGGATGCCCATTATCACCACTATTATTCAATATTGTATTGGAAATGTTAAGTTTAGCAATAAGGGAAGAGATCAGTGGAACCGAGCAGACATTACACAGTAGTAAATTATTATAGTAACCTTATTCTTGACAAATATAAAGATTTAAGTTTGGGGGATAAGAATTCAAGATTTGGTTTAAAATATTGTTGGGAAAACTGAAAAGAAGTCTGACAGAAATTGGGTCTAGATCAATATCTTATACTATTTACCAAGACACTATCAAAATGAAAACATGACCTAGATATGAAGGGAGTATCATAAGAAAATTAGAAAATGGTATGTATTACCTATCAGACTTATGGATAAGAGAAGAATTTGTGAATAAACAAGAGATAGCATTGTGAAATGTAAAATGGATAATTTTGATTACATTAAATTAAAAAGGGGCTGTCCAAATAAAACCAATGTAGCCAAGATTAGAAGGAAAGCAGAAAATTGGGGGGGAGGGTGGACAAATGGGGTAGCTTTATAAACAGTTTCTCAGATAAAGGTTTCATATCTTAAATATATAGAGAACGTTGTCAAATTTATAAGAATATGAGCCATTCCCCAATAGTCAAAGGATATGAACAGGCAATTTTTTGATGAAGAAATCAAAATAATATATAGTCATATGAAAAATGCCCTAAATCATTATTGATTTATTAAATTAAAACAACTTTGAGGTACCATTTCATACTTATCAGATTGGCTTAAATGACAGAGGGGGAAATGATAAATGTTGGAGGGGATGTGGAAAATTGGGACATTAATTCGCTGTTGGTAAAACTATGAATTGATCCAACCATTATGCCAACAATACCACTACTAGGTCTTCTTCCCAAGGTGATCAGTTGATTCCTAAGGTGATTATATGTTCTAAAATATAAATAGCAGTTCTCTATGTGGAGGCAAAGAACTAGAAATTGAGGGGATGCCCATCAATTGGGGAATGGATAAACAAGTTATGGTATATGATTGTGGTGGAATACTACTGTGCTATAAGAAAAGATGAGCTGGTGGATTTATGGAAAATGTGGAAAGATTTCCATGAAATAATGAAGAGTGAAATGAGCAGAACCAAGAGAACATTGTATACAGTAACAGCAATATCATTCAAAGAACAACTGCAAATGACTAAGTTATTCTGAGTATCATAAATACTCAAAGCAACTACAAAGGCCCCATGGAGGAAGATGTTATCCACCTCCAAAGAAAGAACTGATAAATAGAAGTATGCATAGTATAGTTTTATGTATGTATGTGTACATATATATATATATAAATATAATGCATATACATATACATGTGTGTATGTGTGTTTGTACACACAAATATGTCAAATGGTGGCCTTCTCTAGTACAGGGTAGAGAAATGGGAGGTAGTTCAGAACTGAAATTCAACCAAAAAAAAAAAAAAAAGAAAGAAAGACAATTTAAAAGAAAATAAAAAGATGGGATTAGATTTGCATCTTAGAGAAAGCTAGTAAAGTGCCTTCCTAATTTGAAGTAGAAAGAGCACTGAACCAGGAGAGAAGATAACCTGGGTTTCAATTCTAATTCTGACTTTTACTATCTACATGACCTAATTTTCCTCTTTTGCAAAACAGGGATAGAGCCTTTGATTTGATGGTCCCTTTCAGCTCTATATCTATCATCCTATGATTTGAGTAATGCATGAACCCTTCTGAAGCATCTGAGCCAATAGTTATGGATCTTACCTGACTCAGCCATTTTCCAAGAGTTTCAGGCACTTCTCTTGATGTAACTATTTTGTCATTTCCTATATTAATGGTGCATAAACTTTGTTTCTCATTTGATAACACTTGCCTTTTTTATTGTGTCAGACTTCTTATGACAAAGATGACCAGATGACCAGATGGCCAGATCCTTTTTGGGGAATTCTGTCCCCAATGATCACATCCTCCTTTTGGGGGAATTCTGACTTGTCCCTGGTTTCTTTACTTCTCAAGCCTTTATATTGAAGTTTTAGATTGATTTTTATTTGTTTATTTTGTTCTTTGCACTGTTTTAACTTCATGTATCACCTTAACGTTTTAACTTTTGCTTTCAGTTAATGATTAAGAGAATCTAGAATTCAGTATGCTTTTCTTTTCTGAATTCATTTCCATATGTTTCTTTTTTGTTGCCTTTAATATTCACGTTTTCTGCTGCATTTACCACCAAACATTGACATAATCTTTCAAAGAATTTCTATATATCTTCAAAGCTCTGAAGTCAATTCTTTCATTATTATTGTTACCATATATTTTTTGTATTGGATTGGATTAGTAGTACCTTGAAAATATGATTCAATACTACAAAATGTCCACAATCTTGTTGATGTGAACACTTCTTTCACTAATGCCAATCAGAACTTCTCTTTGACTCCTAAGTCTCAAAAGACTAACATCATAAGTATTTTGAGGGGGGAGGGATAAATCACAACATTTTAATTTTCTTTGAATTTTCACTGGTTATTCCACATGCTTGGAACATTCTTCTGACTCATTACCACCTCCTGGTTTCCCTGAATTTCTTTAAGTCACAACTAAAATCCCACCTTGTTCAGGAAGTCTTTCTCATTCTCTCTAATTCTTGTGTCTTCTTTCTGTTGATAATCTCTAATTTATCCTGTAAATATTTTGTTGGTCTGCATATTGTTTTCCTTATTAGACTGTAACCTCCTTGAGAGCAGTTACTGTCTTTTAACTTTCTTTGTAGCACTTAACAGAGTGCCTGACATATAGTAGGTATTTAATAAATGCTATCTCAAAGGAAGCCCAACCTGATTTCCTGAATTATTAGTGTTTGCTCTCTCTTCCTCAAATTATCATTGATATTTACTATACCACTTATACATTTCTTTTATATTCCCAAGCATTTTGCCTCTTGAATGCAAAAGCTATTTTTTTATTTTTAATTATACACTCTTTGGATCTCTTACACTCAGCACATTCAACAAGCACTTAATTAAGCACCTACTTTATTTCAGAAACATGACTTTTCTAAATTGGATTAGATAATAATATAACAGGAGTCTAAGATGTGAGATAATTATGAGATTTGTAGTTCAGAAGTATAGTGTTCCTTCCAAGTCCTGAAATAGACTAGACTATCATGATCCATGAGCCACAAGGTAGACTTTGGCTACACATGAGAGTTTTGAAAGGAGATCACACATTACCTAGAGAAAGCCAGAGAATAGCCAGAGTCAGGGAGAAGAGTCTGTCTATGATGGAGCTTCAATAAAGGAAGTCACTCAAACAGCATCATAATGGCATACACATTGAACCAGTCATGAAAAAGGGTGTGGTTGGAGTTAGAGCTTCCCCTGCTTGCTACTATAGTTATTAAAAGAAACAGTAGGAAGAATGTTTTCATTGTTTCCTTCTACCCCAAGAGGATGCTAAAAATGGTGATGTAGGGGCAGCTAGGTGGCGCAGTGGATAGAGCACCGGCCCTGGAGTCAGGAGTACCTGAATTCAAATCCGGCCTCAGACACTTAACACTTACTAGCTGTGTGACCCTGGGCAAGTCACTTAACCCCAATTGCCTAACTAAAAAGAAAAAAAAATACAATTGAAAAATGGTGATGTATCTCACCTTTCTTTTTCCCTTCAGTTTTATGTCTGCCTATAAACAATGGGAATTTCACTCCTAAGCATTTGTTTCTTGTTTGCTATGCCTTTTGATTTGATTCTCTTAAAGTACTTTCTCTTTCCATAAAATCAATTATCAATGTGTACAGTATTATATGTCTGAACATATATTTTTCCATGATGGAAAAGAGAAAATAGTCAAAATGCATGTCTGCCTGAAAAATACACAAGATTTAAATAGGTCAGAGATCAAAAGCTTTGTTCAAACTTCAGGTATTCTCCTTACTGGGGGCTCTGAGCTGTTGTGACTAAATCTCTCCCTTTTGGATATAATTGCTTAATCCAGTAGAAAAAAATTATATACTTGAATTGGATTTTACTCCTGAGCTAAAAGGAGCTCATTTATGTAGCTAGTAGTAGCTGATCATACTGTGGAAGCCTCAGTTAGTGCTCCAGTCTGACTTAAAACATTGGGGAAGGGGCAGCTAGGTGGCGCAGTGGATAGAGCACCGGCCCTGGAGTCAGGAGGACCTGAGTTCAAATCTGGCCTCAGACACTTAACACTTACTAGCTGTGTGACCCTGGGCAAGTCACTTAACCCCAACTGCCTCACTAAAAAAAAATTAAAAATTAAAAAAATAAAACATTGGGGAAGGGGATGGGGTAGAGGCAATGACCAAAAAGAGGTTCATGTTCTCAAAGCCTTCCCAATGAGAGGTTAAGTGTGTGGCCTGGAAGGATTGAACTCTTCTTCCTTTTTTCCTATTGGGAAAGGGGAGTAAATGAGTGTTCAGACTACTTTGTTTCTCAGAGACCCTTTGGTTACAATAGCAAAAGAAGAGAAAGTTAGGCATATTCAAACATGTATCCTATACTACAAAAGGTAACTTCAAAAAGTTCAGAGAAAAGATAAGCATGAGGCCATGGCCATAAATTCTAAAAAGGAATTGAGGCAAAGAAAGAAAAAAAGACTTTTTTAAATGAAATTATTATTGTATGGTCATAAATAATCCCCAGAAGGAAGAGAAACAGAAGCATCTAAGGCAAATGATGGCACAGTGATAGAGTGTTGGACCCAGATTCAAGAAGAAAAGTTCAAATCCAGCCTCAGACACTTACTAATTGTTTAATCTAGAGCAAGTCACTGAACTTCTGTTTGCTTCAGTTTACTCAGCTATAAAATGGGGATAATAATTGCACCTTCCTCCCATGGTTCTTATGAGGATCAAATGAGATAATACTTGTGAAAAATAAAAAGTACCAATGACTGACACAAAGTAGATGCTATCTATTCCTTTTTCTCTTCCCTTCCCTTTTGCCCCACTCCATCTAAGGAAACTAATGTGATTGGAAGAATACTCTCTAGAAACCTGACATATAAAATAAGTGAAACCAGGCAGTTGGAGTCCAATAATCAGTTCTTGTACTGTGGCAACATAGGAGAAACCTGGCTTAAGAGCAGTTCGTCTAAAGAAAAAATCTCAGGTTCTCAATTAAATGGAAGTCCACTATGACAAAAGAGAATGATGTAGTTCCTACAAATCTAATGCCAATTACATAGAGACTCCTAGATTTCAAAGTGGTAGGGGCCTCAAAAGCCATCAAGTCCAATTCCCTCTTCATTGAAACCAAGAGAGATTAGATTACTCACCTAAAATCACAAAGGGGCAAGATATGAACCCAAGATCTCTGATCCCCAAATCAGTGGACATAGCCTCATAGTGCTTTTCAGATCTTGTCCAGAGAATTTTGTTCAGTGCTATATGCTACACTTTAAGAAGTATGTTGACAAATTGTAAAATGTGTGGTTTTATATAGGTAAACACAGGAGAATAGGAGAAGAGGTCAAAAACTATGCAGACTCAAAATTAGACAAACCAATAGATAATTTCAGGAGCACTTTGTAAGAAGTCTAAAACCAATCATAAGTTCTTTTAAAAATACAAAATATGTAATACTCATGGTAGTTATACTTTATTTATTGAAAAATAGATTTTTACATACTGATTAACAGGAACAAAAATAAGAAGGGAGTTAAGTTTGTTTTGTATTGGACAAATGACAATTTCCTAGAATTAATAATTCTGGGACAAGAAAGGATAATTTACAGAAGTTGATGAGAAAGGGTTGACAATTATCCCTAACTCTCTCCTCATTTTGAAGTATTTGAAACTGGTAACCAACATCACTTTCTTGAAACATCTTCACCAAAACATTCTCTTGCCTCCCTCTCTTTTTTTCTGTTTCTATCATTAACTCTTTGTTCTCCTTCACTGTGTTGTCTATGCTCTTGTCAATCTCATCCACCTTCAGGGTTTTGACTATGATCTATATTTAGACAACTTCTAACTTTATATCTCCAGCATCAGTATCTCTCCCAACTCCATATTTATGTTTCTAGCTGACCACAGATTATTACCACTTGGAAGTCTCTCTAGGACCTTAAACTTCACTGGTCCAAATACTAGCTCATGATCTTCTGCAAATAAGCTCTTCCATAAAACTTTCTTGTTTCTCCTAATAAAAACAGTTCATGTTATAAAATCATTTAAGAGACTTTCCTAAGACTCCCAATCTGACTGCACAATCTCCTCATTGCCACCTTCATCTCTTTGTTCCTGAATGTGTAGATGACTGGATTCATAAAAGGAGTAAGAACTGCATCAAAAATGGCAAGAAACTTATCCAAGTGTGATGTGGGGTGTGGCCATGTATAAACAAAGATCAATGGACCAAAAAACAAAACCACCACAGTGATATGAGCTGACAGAGTGGAGAGAGCCTTGGAAGAACCACCTGAAGAATGCTTCTGAACAGTAACCAGGATGAAAATGTAGGAGATGACCAAGATGCAGAAAGAGCCCAAGGAAATGAAGCCACTGTTGGCAGTGACCATGAATTCCAGTCTATATGTGTCTGTGCAGGCAAGTTTGATGAACCGAGGAAGGTCACAATAAAAGCTATCCAATTCATTAGGGCCACAAAATGGCAGATTAACAACAAAAGCCAGTTGGACAACTGAGTGGATGAAGCCAATGGTCCAAGCAGCAACCAGGAACAGAGTACACATTCTTGGACTCATGATAGTCAGATAATGGAGAGGCTTACATATAGCTACATATCTGTCAAAGGCCATAGCAATAAGTAGCACCATCTCAACACCACCAATCAAGTGAATAAAGAACATTTGAATGATGCAGTCTGAGAATGAAATAACTTTGCGCTTTTTGAAAAGATCATATATCATCTTGGGGGAAGTAACTGAGGAAACTCCCAGGTCAATGAAGGAGAGGTTGGCCAGCAAGAAGTACATGGGAGAATGTAAGTGTGGGTCAGAGGTCACTGTGAGCACAATGAGGGAGTTTCCCAGCATGCTTGCCACATAAAATATAGAGGAGATAACAAAGAGGAAAAGTTGGATATACCAAGAATTGGAGAGTCCCAGGAATACAAACTCAGACACCAGAGTATGATTGGCTCTGTTCATTGTCTTAGCAGCAGTGTATCTGTAGCCACCTTTAGGAAGAGAATGAAGGGAGAATCCAAATTATTGGAAATAATGTTAATATTCCAGAATTTGATTTAACAAATATTTATTAAACACCTATTCTGTGTGATGCATAAGCAGTTCACATAATGGAAACCCAGCCTTACTTCATCATTTCGCAGCAACATAGCCGTCTTTTATCCTGTGGTTACATGAAGCCCGAAGGGCACTGCCAAAGAGCACTGGTTTTAATTAACACTATGGCCTCCTATAACATTTCTCCAGTTTTTTATCTGAGAAAATCGAGCAAGAACAGAAGTAACACTGATACATAGAAGGATTTGGAGGAACAGATGGAGCAATAAACCAGAGCAGAATGTGGGAAAGAAAAGGAGGATAAGATGAATGTTTCATGTCAGCCCGAACTTCATATCTATTGTAATTCATCCAAACTGTCTGAGCTGCCATTTTCTCCTGTGTAAAATTGAGATAATACTATCTGTATATCTATCTTAAAGCATTGTGAGGAACAAATGAATGTTTTACACATAGCATGGGGGCAGGGTCCCTCAAGCCCCTTATTCTCTCTCTCTTCTCTCTGGGTTGGCTTACTTGTCCAACCTACATTCAAGCTGTTAAATTGGGGGTTCCCAAAGAAGGCAGCCATACCCTCTGTTTCTATAACTCTCAGCATCCTAGGAACAATCCTGGTTGGAGAAATACATTCCTATTACTCCTACTCACAACTGTAGCTCCTGAGACACAACCATTGTACTTCCATTTAGCAAATAAGTCAACAGGACAGTGTTAATTCAATCAAAAACATTTGCAAAACAGAAAACAAATCAAGAAGAATTAATAATAATAATAATAATAATAATAGCATTTAAATAGGGCCTACTATGTGCCAAGTACTGTGCTAAATATTTTTTATAAAAATTTTCTCATTTTATCCTTACCCTAGAAGGTAAGTGATATTATTATTCCCATTTCATTTTTAAAAACTGGGCAGCTAGGTGGCACAGTGGATAGAGCACCAGCCCTGGAATCAGGAATACCTGAGTTCAAATCCGGCTTCAGACGCTTGACACTTACTAGCTGTGTGACCCTGGGCAAGTCACTTAACCCCAATTGCCTCACCAAAAAAACAAACAAACAAACAAACAAAAACTAATGTAAACATTAGTCAAGTAACTTGCCCACTGACACACAGCTAGTAAGTTTCTTGGGCAGTATTTGAACTCACATCTTCCTGACTCTAGGATGAGCATCTATCCACTGTGCCACCCAGCTGCCTCTACATTCGACTCATAAACTGAAGACATGGTTTCTCACCAGTGCACAACATCTGTGGAAGAAAGTGGTAAAATACTTACAAAATCATAGTATTAAGGAACATGAAGAGGAAATGTGTGCCCAGGGAGACTCAGAACTCTAGAACATTGAACCAAAATGTTATTGCCTTTGCAAAGACAGTATAACAATCCTCTAATGTGTTGGGCCACTCATATTCTGAGTATCTTCAATCTCCAGATTAAAAATACTCAGGTCCTTTTCCCTACTGGATGATAGATCCTCTGAGGTACTGAAACATTATGAACCTCTTTTAGCAAAACAGAAACCATAAGCTTGAAGGATGAAGAACCTTTCCATATCTTCTTCTTTGGCTGGCCTCTGAAAAAAATAATATATTCTTTCAGCCAAAAGCAGGTCCCCCATGCCTAAGATTTCCATACTTTTTCCTGGTCAGTTTTCTGGACTAAACTTGAAGCGGTTTCCACCTCTCAAATCGTAGAGGGTAATGTAAGAAAAGATAGAGGTAGAACCTTTCCCCTTTAATCAGCTTTACTAAGCAGCAAAGTTTTTCCTCCATCAGTTCTTCCCAGCAGTAAAACTTTTCCTCCCATTGAATCTTCCCATTAATAGCTCTCTTTTGAGCTGTAAGCTTAGCTCAGCTCCCAGAAACCAATGACAGGGAAATCTCTGAGGTATTTCTGTGACCCATCTCTGAACTCCCCTTCTGGATCCAGCTCTGAGAACTCTTCTCAGACTCATGCCAGAAAGGGTGTGGTTTTGACCTACACTATTTCTCCAAAGTAGGGACAGTTGAGAAACCAAAAGCCAGGGGCAGCTAGGTGGCTCAGTGGATAGAGCACTGGCCCTGGATTCAGGAGGACCTAAGTTCAAATCCAGCTTCAGACACTTGACTCTTACTAGCTATGTGACCCTGAGCAAATCACTTAACTCCAATTGCCTCACAAAAATAAAGAGAGAGAAACCAAAAGCCACATTTCTGTCAGCCACATCACAAACAATATACAGTTGGTTTATAAAATAGTTCTAGATATAGAGAATTCACTGATTGGTAAGAGGTATAAGGGTTTTCAAATTTTTAGTATTAAAATCTTCATGTCATTCATGTATAAATTAGATGATGGGAAATAGGACAATTTGACAATCTGTATTCTGAATTTCATCTCTTTGGTACTACTTTATCAATGGTTCTCAAAAGACTATCATTGAATTTGCCCCCTTTCCAATCAATAAAATTGTCCCAAACAGAAATGGGAGTCATCTTACACACATAAAATGTTTTATAACTAGGAAGCATTGTATAAAATGTGAGCTATTATTATTTTTGTTATTGCTGTTATTTTGCAGTATTTGTTTATACAGGGATGTGGTGAGAAAAACATCTATTTGGGACTAGTAGTTACATTCTAGCCTAGGGATTCTGAGATGACTCAGAATTATGGTACAAAGAAGCATAGGGAATGGTGTGACAGAAGGTGAACCAAGCATACAAGTGGGAGTAAGATATGAGTTGCTTGAAGAATAAGGATAACTATTTTTTATCATTTCTACTCTTCTACTCTAAATTTTTTCTGGTATTTTGACATCTTTAACATTGAAGAGGCCCTCTATAGATACTAATGACACACCAATGTCATTGTTCTCAACCACATCAAATCCAACAAATTCCTTTACATTCCACTTCAGCCCCACACTACTATGGACACACTTCATAATTGACAGTCACACAGAACTGTGCCAGTTCAAAGGTTCTAAACTCCAAAGTTCTACCTTCCAACTACAACCTCCTCCATTGGCAACTCTCCCACTCTCTCATTCTCCTGAAACCTGTTCTTCACATTCATTGAAATCTCAGGTTGCCCACTCTTCTCCAGGTTCAAATCCTCTTTCTGACTTCACTTGCCAATGTACTCAGTCTTTTTTTTGGGGGGGGGGCAGAGCAATGAGGGTTAAGCAACTTGCCCAGGGTCACACAGCTAGTAAGTGTCAAGTGTCTGAGGCCAGGTTTGAACTCAGATCCTCCTGAATCCAGGGCTAGTGCACTGCACCACCTAGCTGCCCCTGTACTCAGTCTTAATATCATGGTACGCTGCTTCAGTGATTCATTAGCCACAACTCTAGAATCCCTTGTCCCCAGACCTCATATAATGTTTAATGAGCTACTTCTTAACTCTGGATCCCCTCCACCCTCTAACTATTCCTACCCCCATACTGTCAAGAACACATAGAAGGGGGGCAGTGGATAGAGCACCAGCCCTGGAGTCAGGAGAACCTGAGTTCAAATCCGGCCTCAGACACTTAACACTTACTAGCTGTGTGACCCTGGGCAAGTCACTTAACCCCAATTGCCTCACTAAAAAAAAAAATTTTTTTTTAATTTTTAAAAAATTTTTAAAAAAAGAACACATAGAAGGACAATCACAAAATCATACAGCTTTATTCATAAGAAATTTTTGATGCATAACGTCAGCTGAGCCCTCCCTGTTGCTATATCATTCTTTTATGCAAATCTCATTGATTTACTAGTTGATTGACCAAAATTACTATTATGAAACTTTTCCTATTTCTTAACCCTCTAGCCTTACACACTTAGTTGGTCAAAACTTCTCCACACTCAGCCAGTCAATGAGAATTTATTAAGTGCCTGCTATGTTATAGGAACTATGCTAAGAGCTGGGAAAACAAAGAAATGTAAAGGTCATTCAAGGAGCTCACAGACTAATAAAGAGAACATGTAAACAGCTATGTACAAACAATATATATATACAGAATAAGTGGGAAATGATCAACAGAGAAAAGGCATTAAAATTAAGAGAGATTGTGAAAAGCTTTCTGGGACCTGAAGGAGATGAGAAGGGATACAGGCATAGGATAAAGGCAGACAAAACGCCCAGAGCCAAGAGATGGAGTATCTTGTTGAAGGGACAAGCAGGGTGGCCAACATCACAGGGAGGCTAAAGAGTACATTGGAGGGCAGGGGAGGCAGATGGTAAGTATAGAGTTTATTGACTCAGGGGAAGAGGTGACATGGTTACATATGGAGGAAGTATGGAGGATGGACTGGAGTGAGGAGAGACTTGTGATAGGCAGACCAAGTAGCAAGCTATTGCAATAGTCCAGTGTGAGATTAAAAATTCTCTCCACCCCGGAAGTCGAGTCCGTCGCAGGCCGTCTGACGTGCGCAGCAGGCAGACTGTTGGTCTCCTCCCTAAAAGGGTGGTCCTTCAAAAACTGGCGTCTTTCAGTTATCCTAAC
Source organism: Dromiciops gliroides (assembly GCF_019393635.1). Classification (NCBI taxonomy): domain Eukaryota; kingdom Metazoa; phylum Chordata; class Mammalia; order Microbiotheria; family Microbiotheriidae; genus Dromiciops; species Dromiciops gliroides. The sequence goes on from NC_057862.1 coordinate 181,386,088, forward strand.
CAACTGTTAAAAACCTTTCATATTTTTTTACCACACCAGGCATGAGAAGATGAGGGCTTGTAACAGGGTGGCAGTGCTTTTAGAGGAAAGGAGGTAATGTATTCAATAGACATTGCAAGAGTGATATAGAGAGGTCTTGGCAACAGATTAAATATGGGCATGAGACTGAGAGATAGTGAGGAGTTAAGGATGACCCCTAGATTGCAAGCCTCTGGGGACAGAATGATGGTGCCCTCAACAATAATAGGGAAGTTTAGAAAGGGGAGAAGGATAATGAGTTCAGTTTTAGACATGTTGAACTCAAGATGTCTACTGAACATCTAGTTCAAAATGTCTGATAGTGGGGCAGCTAGGTGGTACAGTGGATAAAGCACCAGTCCTGGATTCAGGAGGACCTAAGTTCAAATCCAGCCTCAGACACTTGACACTTACTAGGTATGTGACCCTGGGCAAGTCACTTAACCCTCATTGCCCCACTTTAAAAAAAATGTCTGATAGGCAGTTGAAGATACAAGACTGGAAGTCAGCAAAGAGGTTAGGGCTAGATAAGTAGATTTTAGAATCATCAGAAAAGAGACATTAACAACAGATTAACTTAGTTACCACATAGTTAAGAAGACTAAAGTTATCATGACCTCAGTGCCTGAAAATGTCTCAGTATTTTTGCCCATTCATTTCCAAATCATTCTTCAACCCAGACTCAAATATATATATAGATTACATTAAATATATATGTATACGGGGCAGCTAGGTGGTGCAGTGGATAAAGCACCGGCCCTGGATTCAGGAGTACCTGGGTTCAAGTCCGGCCTCAGACACCTAACACTTACTAGCTGTGTGACCCTGGGCAAGTCACTTAACCCCAATTGCCTCACTAAAAAAATAAAAATTATATATATATATATATATATATATATGACTAGAATTTGAGGAAATGAAGAGAGAAAGAGGCAATGACCCACATAGTTCCCTCCACATTATTTTTTTATCAAAAACATTAAATAGTTTCCACTGCCACTAAATAAAATCCATACCAGTCAGCCTGCCAGCCAAGATATTACACAACCTGTCCCCAGCCTAACTTTTCAACCTTATATCACATTTTTCCCTTATACTCTGTCCAAATTGATCTTATTGCAGATAGAAATTCTACCTTGGGGAATGCTTACATTAAAGAGAAAGAAAAAGTAAGTCAAGTAGCAAGGTAGAAGAAGAAACAGAGTAAGTCAGTCCCATAGAAAGCAAGAAAAAGAAAATTTCAAGAAACAATGAGTGATTGCTAAAACCCAATGTAACAAATTAGGTGAAACTCTTTCTATTAAGACTCCCCTGTTCGCACTCTCAAGTCTAAGCCCACCATACTCCTGAAATGATGACAAGGATTTCTTTCTATACAAAATTTCTCAAAAGTTCCTTCTCTCATAGTTATTTGTGTACATATTCTACCCACAAACACACATGCATGTGCAACCAAATAAGACTGTAAGCTCAGTGACAGCAGAATCTGTGTCTTATCTATTTTTGTATCCATAGTATATATCAGGTGCTTAATAGATATTTGAATAAGTGATTAGAAATGAAGCCTACTAATGTGAAGGTTTACAGTGAAAGGAGAAGTGGGCAATATAGTTCAAAGATCTGGTCAAAGACATTTCTCAGGCAAAGGAAAGGGAACAAAGAAAAATTGGAGTTGAAAAGAGGGGGAAAGAAGGGAATATGCATTATGTAGCAACTACTATGTGCCAGGCACTGTGTTAAGCACTTTACAAATATTATCTCATTTAATCCTCACAATAATGCTGTATGGCAAGTGCTATTATTATCTCCATTTTATTGTTGAGGAAACAGGCAAAATTTAAGTGACTTGCCCAGGGTCACATAGCTACTAAGTGTCTAAGGCTGGATTTAAGCTCAGGTCTTCTTGACTCTAGACCCAAAACTCTATCCATTGCAGCTGGATCAATTAGAGGGAGCAATCAGCTGAAGGAGAAGGGGATGGATCAAAAGCAGATTGTGATAATAGGAGTAACATGTAATTTTTGTCTTTTCTCTCCCCAACCATTAACACAGTTGCTGGCACAGAGTGTTTAATAAATCCTTACAAATTAATTTGTTGATAAAAAGGAATAGGGTTGACTTTTCCTGAGGTGAGATGATGAGAAATGAATAATAGTAAAGGTATAAATCAGTTTTGAAGTGTCAAGCAGTGTAGTAACAGACAAAGGAAAAGATTAGGAAAACCTCAAAAGAGGATATCGACCTTTTTATTAAAGTAGGAGATAAAGTTATCCACTGAAAATTTGTGAAGATGAATAGGATTAGTAATGTGAGAAATATGGAAAAGGTTTAGAACAAAGATTGGATAAATCAAAAGGGAATTTTAAGAGATAAAGAAAAGCTTTACCAATTAGAAACAAGGGTCAAGTTAAGTTTGAATAGCATGAATTTGTGGTAAATTCAGTCATCAGGTTTTTATGGCCTTATCCATCAATATTAGGGATTGTGAACAGGGGACAAAATAAAATTATAACAAAGGTCCTCTAGAATTGAGAGTTGGCATGGTAGGAAGTTGACTCTAGTCAACTGGACAGTTCAAACTCAGCATGGATATAATCAACCATGAGGATGATACAGCTTAAGGGGCCAAGTCAACACAAAAGTGAGATGATGAACTAGGAGAATAGGAAAGGATACTTATATCAATAAAGAAGGGCAGTAACTAAGGGATAGGGACTGGACCTATGATGTCAATAGTATAGGGAATTTCCAGATGAGGGGACTTCCTCTACCAATGCAAGTCACCACCTTCTCTGCAACTTAGAGTCTTTTTTATTCATTTATTTTATTTTGAACTTAAACACCAAATAAAATGAAGAAAGTACCTAAAACTCTGTGACTTGTAATCTTAGAGAACTGAAAGGTTAAGTGATTTTCCATGGGTCATACAGTCAATATATATCAGAGGAAGGATTTGAACCCAGGTTTTCCTGGCTTTAAAGCCCCTTCTCTTTCTACTATGTGAAGCTGCCCCTCAAATAAGTAAGGAGGAAGGGAAAATCCTAATTCTTGTTTGAATCTCAAATTTTGATTCTTACCCTTGAATCCTGAGACATTTGCCATCAGGAATTGGGATCAGTTCCACTTTCTAGGTATGGGTACCAGGCTCCATAATTAAAAACCTTCACACTATCTTCCAATTTCCATTCTCAACTCTTGCTGCTTTCTTGTTTCCATCGCATTCTGTGCTCTCAGAAGATGGTGGCCCACTCAATTTGTCCTGTGCAATGAGTAATCTTGTTACTAGAATTATCTCAGGAACATAGAGAATCTGATGGTCAGTCTGTTCTTCATTATGGAAAATTTATTCTTGTCTTTCCCACCTACCTGTATTGTCTATGAATGCAATATGATAACATTGTTCAGAAGCCTGGGAGGCTCCTATGTGTTCTGACCAGATATATAAGATGCTTCCATTATTTTTTAAAAAGGCAGCTAATTATCAGCATTTGAGGAAAGTAGCCAAATAATGTTACAGAAATTGGGATTGCTAGCCTGACATCGTTTGGCCAAGAATATTGTCTCTTAGGAATCTGTTTTCCCCAGGTATCCAAGAGAAAATGTTAATAAAGCATAGCTAAAGAAAACTGTAAACATGAAAAAGACCCTTTTGATCCTTTCTTGATCTGCTTTGAAACCTTTATTTTATAATGTAAATAATGAGGAAACTTTTTAAAACTTTCACATTTTTAATTAAAAACCTTCCAAAACCCTTCCAAAATTCCAATCTCCTTCCTGCGCCATTGAAAGAAGAAAATAAATGCAAATTCCAGATTAAATAGAATAAAATATGTGGTATATAACATCAATAAAAATTTCATTAAAATGTAAGGCATTCTTACTGTCATTAAAAATAAAATACTCAATGTTAACATCAGACTGTCAAGGTTAAAGAAAACACCTATATATTAACCATCAAACTGTATTATTCTACATAGCCTTTAAATCTTTGTATTTTCCAAATAATTCAAAAAGTGATAATTCTTGGAATGTTAAAACCAGCTGGGGTTTCTCTCTTTTCTCAATAATAACTCCATAGATAAGGTATCCATCTAGACCCAAAAGGCCCCATAAAACCTAACATCATAGATAAGACCCTCAATGGCCCCATTGTTAGCCAACCTTGAGTAAATCAGAAAACACTTCATCTTCATACTTTTATCTTATTCAACCAGATGCTGAACTTGGAGGCCCCAAACTGTACATCTGAAAGCAGAAGTAGCAAATATCTCATTGCTCTCCACCAATCACCATCCAATCATCAAAAAGGAGAAAGCAAGTCTAATGAATGTCAGATGAAGGACTTTCCCAATACAAAGAGAAAAGGCTGGGAAGCTACTTTAGAGGATACCTTATCCACCACCCCCATTTGGACATGAATTTTGAGGATAACAGCAATCCAATCCTATCTCTAACTCTCCTGGGGCCTTGTTTGGCTATATAAATATCCATTTTAATAAATGTTTTGTTTGACATTCAGGTCTTATTTCCTTTTTTTTCCTAGTGAAGATGCTAAGTTGCCACATGTTCATTTGAAGAGGCCTTTGCTGCCAAATATAGGAATATAGGAACTCATAAAGAGAGGCCTCAACTTCAACGAATGCTCCTTAATTCACTGGTTGAAGGAACCAGGGGTGTTTAGTCTGGAAAAAACCATTCTTAGAAGCAACATTATACCTGTTGTCATACGTTGGAAGGACTATTGTGTGCAAGAGTATTAATAACATATGATTGGGGGCAGCTAGGTGGCTCAGTGGATAGAGCACAGACCCTGGAGTCAAGAGGACCTGAGTTCAAATCCAGCCTCAGACTCTTGATACTTACTAGGTGTGTGACCCTGGGCAAGTCACTTAACCCTCATTGCCCTGCAATAAATAAATAAATAAATAATATGGTTGGCCCCAAAAGGCAGAACTAGGAGCAATAGATAGAAGTGATAAAAAGATTAAGACAAAGAAAAATCTTCCTAAGTCATCCAAGGGTATAATGGATTGCCTCCAAAAATAGTGAATTTCCCCCATAAAAATCTTAAAGCAAAGGCTGAATGGCCTCTTTCTGCTAATGTTGTAGAGAAAATTACTATACAGAAATGGATAGAACCACATGGCTTCTGAAATATCCTCCAACTCTTGATATTCTGTAATAGCAAAATGGAAAAGATTGTGGCCATCATCGGGGTAGCTAGGTGGTGCAGTGGATAGAGCACTGGCCCTGGATTTAGGAGGACCTGAGTTCAAATCCAGCCTCAGACACTTGACACTTAACTAGCTGTGTGACCCTGGGCAAGTCACTTAACCCCAATTGCCTCACATACACACACAAAAAAAATTGTTGCTGTCATCTACACAAAGCCGTTCTTTATTATCTCAATAGTTAGTTCTTTCCCCATACTCCCCAAGAAAAGATTTTGTATTTACTTTGTATACATTTTATATATGTGGCACAGTGGATAGCATGCTAGACTTGAAATCAGAAAAATCCAAGTTCAAATCCTGCCTGAAACTCTTACTAGCTAACTAACTCCAGAATACTCACTTAGCCTCACTGTACTTCAGTGTCCTCATCTACAAAATCGTAAAAATAAAAGGACTCTTTTCTCAAGATCGTTATGAGGATCAGATGAGAGAATAAATGTAAAATCCCTTTGCAAGCCTCAAGCACCATATAAATGGTAGCTAGTAGTAGTAGTAGTAGTAGTAGTAACATACATATTGTTTCCCCTGGTGAAATGTAAGTCCCTTTGAGGTCAGGGATTATTTTATCTTTGCCATAGTATCCATAGTATCAGGTATAGTTCCTTCTATTTGTTAATAAATTTATAAATACTTGTTAAATTGAATTCAATCTAATTTAATTAGCTGGCATATCTGTTATGCCTTCCTTTAAAATCTACATGTACAAAATAAGTATATTAGGAGCCAATGGACAATCCAAAATAAAACTTTCTAGAGGAATTAGCCCATAGTACAGACTTTTCAAATTAAATAAATATCATACAGTGCTATAAAATCATCCTTAGTGAAACTTCAGATTCCATGGAATTATGCCTTAAGCTCAGACTGTAGAATAAATAATAATTTCTAGCAGTGATTTTGCTGGATAAAAGGGTATGCACAGTTCCAAATTGCTCTCCAGAATGGTTGGATCTTTTCACCACTCCACCAACAGTGGATAAGCATCCCAGCTTTCCCACATCCCTTCCAATATCCAATATTTTCCATTTTTGTTATATTTGCCACTCTGATAGGTGTGAGGTGATACCTCAGAGTTGTTTTAATCTGCATTTCTCTGACCAATAGTCATCTAGAGCATTTTTCATATGATTATAGATAGCTTTGTTTTCTTTGTCTGAAAACTGCCTGTTCTTATCCATTGACCATTTATCAATTGAGGAATGACTTGTATTTTTACAAATTTGACTCAGTTCTCTATAAATTTAAGAAATGAGGCCTCTCTCAGAGATATTTATTTCAAAAATCTTTATCAGTTTTCTACTTCCCTTGTAATATTGGTTACATTCGTTTTGTTTTTGCAAAAGCTTTTTAATTTTATATAATCAAAATTATCTATTTTACATTTTGTTTTACTTATATAAGCAATTCCATTCTCTCTCTCTCTCTCTCTCTTTCTTTGCAGGGCAATCAGGTTTAAGTGACTTGCCCAGGGTCACACAGCTTGTGTGGAAATTTATTTTGATTTGGGGACCCTACCTAGAAAGCCTTAGGCCCTCAGGGTCTCTTCTGTGTGGGAGGTGCTGGTGCCCCTCCCCCTCCACTTCAGCTGAGCCAAAAAGCCCCGTGGGCTGTATGAGATGCCAGGTCAGACAGCTGGGGGAAAAAGCCCCCAGCTCCCTCCAACCTGAGCGGATCTATCCCAGAGATCCTGGGATTGTCCAGGCCAGGCTCTGGCGTGGCCTGTGCTGAGACACGTGATGCTCAAGCATCCCCCAGCCCCAGCTGCAGCCCGGGCTGGCGGATTAGCTTGGGGGGGGGGGGAAGCCCTGAGATTTGAGTGGAGAAAAGGAAAATATATATAGACCTGGGAATTAGACTCAGGGGGGGCGGAGGACAAGATTAAAGGAGGCTGACAAGATTAGAAGAACAGAGAAGGAGAAGGATGACAAAGGCAGCAGATTGACGGAGCAGACAGACAGACAGAACAGGAGGCAGCAGAGAGCACAGAAGTGGTCAGCACAAGGTACAGGTTGGAGAAAGTGAACTAGGAGAACGGAAGGAGAGATCGGTGAGAGAGAAGCACAGGGGTTCAGTGGTGGCAGTAAGGAGAAGAAAGTTAGAAGCAGGGGGATTTACAAAGTGAAAGGGGCTTGGAGTTAGCTGAGCAGTGAAAGTGGAACATACCCTAAGGCAAGAGGCAGCTAAGGCCCTCATTGTATTAAAAAAGTTTGGGACCAGCAGTCAGGTTGTACATTTTATTTCTATGTATTTTTATGTTTAAATTGTATCTCATAAATAAACTCTGTTTTCATTATTTAGGTAAGAGGCTTCTTAATCTTTTGCTTATCAATTTGGGGAGTGGCACAGTATGGTGGAACTTTATAAACGACCCACATTAAATTAATAGCAGTCAAAGAGCCAGTTAGTTAAAAGTCCCCAGATTGGTCATCCACATATTAGCCCCCCCCCCCCAATTAGCCTTAGTCATTTAAAATATTTCCACATTTGAATGGCAACCCAGATGGGACTTACAGCCCAATTATAATTTTTCTAAGCTTATAATTTTTCATATAGTTATAATTTTTATAAGTCTAATTATATAATTTTTCAGACTAGATTAGTTATTAATAATTAATTTTTTTTACACTAGTAAGTGTCAAGTGTCTAAGGCCATATTTGAACTCAGGTCCTCCTGAATCCAGGGCCAGTTTTTTATCCACTGCGCCACCTAGCTGCCCCTCCATACTCTCTTAATTTGTTTGTGGTATCATCCTTTAAGTGTAATCATGTACCCATTTTGACCTTATTTTAGTATACAGTGTGAGATGCTGGTCTTATACCTAGCTTCTGCCATACTGTTTTCCTGTTTTCCCAGCAGTTTTTATCAAATAATGAGTTTTTGTTCCAAAAACTTGGATCTTTTGGTTTCTCATATACTAAATTACTTTAGTCATTTACTATAGTGAAATTTCTATCTATGCTATTCCATTGATCTACCTCTCTATTTCTTAGCCAGCACCAGACTGTTTTGATACTTACCGCTTTATAATACAGTTTGAGATCTGGTACTGCTAGACCACCTTCTTTCATATGTTTTTCATTGATTCCCATGATATCCTTGAATTTTGTTTTTCCAGATGATTTTTTTATTTTTTTCTAGCTCTATAAAATATTTTTGATAGTCTAATTGGTATAGCACTAAATAAATAAACTTAGGTAGGATTATAACTTTTATTATATTGGCTCTGCTTACCCATGAGCAATTAATACTTTTCCAATTGTTTAGAACTGATTTTATCCTGTGAAGAGTTTTGTAGTTCTGGTCATACAGTTGTTGGGTTTGTTTTGGCAGGTAGACTCCCAAGTATTTCATACTGGCCACAGATTTTTTATTGTTTTGGTTTTGGTTTTGGTTTTGGTGAGGCAATTGGGGTTAAGTGACTTGCCCAGGATCACACAGCTAGTAAGTATTAATATTTTTTTAATCATAAAGGTATTATATTATTTTCTATTTATATGTAGAGATAGTTTTCAACATTTGTTTTTATAAGATTTCCAGTTTCAAGTTTTTCTCCCCCTCCCCCCTCCCTCCTCCCCAAGACAGCAAGCAATCTGATATAGGTTATATATGTACAATCACATCAAACATATTTCTGCATTAGTCATGCTGTGAAAGAAGAATCAAATAAAAAGAGGGAAAACTCAAAAAAAAAAAAACAAAAAAAGTAGAAATAGTATGGTTCAATCTGCATCTAGATTCCACAGTTCTTTTTTCTGGATTTGGAGAGCATTTTCCATCATGAGTCCTTTGGAACCATCGTGGACCATTGCATTGCTGAGAAGAGTCAAGTCTTCTCACAGCCAATCAAGCCACAGTTATTTTAAATGGAATTTCTCTTTCTATCTGTTGTTGGTTGACTTTATTGGTAATGTATAGAAATGCTGATGATTTTTGTGGAGTTTTTTATATCCTGCAACTTTGCTAAAGTTGTTAATAATTTTGAGTAGCTTTTTAGTTGATTCTCTAGGATTTTCTAAGTATAACATCATATCATCTGCAAAGAGTGATAGTTTTGCTTCCTCATTGCCTATTCTAATTCTTTAATTTCCTTTTCTTCTCTTATTGCTATATTTAACATTTCTAGTACAATATTAAATAATAGAAGTGATAATGGGCATCCTTGCTTCACCCCTGATTGTATTGGGAAGACTTCTAGCTTATCCTCATTACAGATAATGCTTGCTGGTAGTTTTAAATAAAAAGTACTTATCATTTTAAGGTAAGCCCCTTTAATTCCTATGCTTTCTAGTCTTTTTAATAGGAATAGGTGCTGTATTGTGTCAAAGGCCTTTTCTGCATCTATTGAGATAATCATATGATTTCTGTTGTTTTTGTTATTGATATGGTCAATTATGCTGATAGTTTTTCTAATATTGAACCAGTTCTGCATTCCTGGAATAAAGGATCATATGTATGATCCTTGTGATGTATTGCTGTAATCTTTTTGCTAGTGTTTTATTTAAAATTTTTGCATCAATATTCATTAGGGAGGGGCAGCTAGGTAGCACAGTGGATAAAGCACCAGCCCTGGAGTCAGGAGGACCTGAGTTCAAATCCAGCTTCAGACACTTGACACTTACTAGCTGTGTGACCCTGGGCAAGTCACTTAACCCCAATTGCCTCAAAAAAAAAAAAAACAATATTCATTAGGGAAATTGGTCTATAATTTTCTTTCTCCATTTTGGCTCTTCCTGGTTTGGGTATCAGCATAAAAGGAATTTGGTAGGACTCCACTTATTTTTTCAAATAATTTATATACTATTGGGATTAATTGTTCTTTAAATGTTTGGTAGAATTTTATTGTGAATCCATCTGGTACTGAGGATTTTTTCTTCGGTAATTCATTGATGGCTCATTCAATTTCTTTTACTAATATTGGGTTATTTTAATATTTTATTTCTTTTTCTGTTAATCTGGGTAATTTATATTTTTGTAGATATTCGTCCATTTCACTTAGATTGTCAAATTTATTGGCATATAGGGGTGGCTAGGTGGCGCACTGGATAAAGCACCGGCCCTGGATTCAGGAGTACCTGAGTTCAAATCCAGCCTCAGACACTTGACACTTACTAGCTATGTGACCCTGGGAAAGTCACTTAACCCCCATTGCCCCACAAAAAAACAAACAAATTTATTGGCATATGATTGGGCAAAATAGTTCCTAATAATTGTCTTAATTTCCTGTTCATTGGTAGTGACTTCACCCCATTCATTTTTTTTTTTTACGGGCAATGGGGTTAAGTGACTTGCCCAGGGTCACACAGATAGTAAGTGTTAAGTGTCTGAGGCCGGATTTGAACTCAGGAACTCCTGAATCCAGGGCCGGTGCTTTATCCACTGTGCCACCTAGCCACCCCTACCCCATTCATTTTTTATACTAGTAATTGGATTTTCTTCTTTCCTCTTTTTGATCAACTTAACCAATGATTTATTTTTTTTTCATAAAACCAGCTTCTAGTTTTGTTTATTAATTCAATGGTTTTCTTGCTTTCCTTTTTTTTCAGGATTTTTAATTTGGTGTGTAGTTGGGTATTTTTAATTTGTTCAATTTCTAGGTTTTTTAGTAGCATATCCAATTCATTGATCTGCTTTTTCACTATTTTATTGATGTAAGCAGTTAGGGATATAAATTTTCCCCTAAGTACCACTTTGGCTGGATCCCATAAATTTTGATATGTGGTCTCATCATTGTCATTTTCTTTTATGAAATCATTGATTGTTTCTATGATTTGTTCTGTGATCCACTTGTTTTTTAGGCTCAGATTATTTAATTTCCAATTGATTTTTAATCTCTCAATTGTACATTATTGAATGTAAATTTTATTGCATTATGATCTGAAAAGTGTTTACTATTTCTGCTTTTCTGCATCTGGTTATAAGGTATTTATGCCCTAATACATGGCCAATTTTTGTGTAGGTCCCATGTGTTGCTGAGAAGGTATATTCCTTTCTATTCCCATTCAGTTTTCTCCAGAGATCTATCATATCTAACTTTTCCAGAATTTGATTCATTTTCTTAACTTCTTTCTTGTTTATTATTAGATTTATCCATTTCTGAGATGGGAAGTTTAAGGTCCCACACTAGGAAAGCTTTATTACCTATTTCCTCCTGTAACTCATTCAACTTCTTAAAAAATTTAGATGCTATACCAATTGGTACTTATATGTTAAGTATTGATATGACTTCATTGTCTATGGTACCTTACAGCAAGATATAGCTTCCTTCTTTATCTCTTTTAACTAGATCTATTTTTGCTTTTGCTTTGTCTGAAATCATGATTTCTACCCTTGCTTTCTTTGCTTCAGCTGAAGCATAATAGATTCTGTTCCACCCCCTTACATGTACCCTGTGTATATCTCTCTGCTTCAGATGTGTTTCTTGTAAACAGCATATTGTAGGATTTTGGTTTTTAATCCATTCTGCTATAGTTCATCCCATTCACAATGATAGTTATGATGACTACTTCTTTATTTCTCTCCATGCTATTTTTCACCTGTTTATCCTCCCCCCACCCACTCTTTACCCCATCCTTTCCCTCCTCACAAGTGTTTTACTTATGGTCACTGCCTTCCCCAATATCTTGTATCAGTTCCTCCCTTCCCCTTCCCTTTTTAAACTTCCTTATAGGGTAAGATAGATTTCTATAGGCCACTAATTGTGTTTGTTATTCCCTCTTTGAGCCAATTTTGATGAGAGTAAGGTTTAATCTTTTCCCATCCTTCCCATCTTCCCCTCCATTATTATAATTCTTTTATGCCTCTTTTTTTGGGGGGTAGACAATTCACCCCTTTCAATTTCTCCCTTCCTTCTTCTATGCAATTTTTTTCTTACCAGTTTATTTTAATTTGGGGGTATTGTTTCATCAATATCACCTTATAACCACACCCTCTGTCTACATATACTCTTTTTTTTTTTTTGGTGAGGCAATTGGGATTAAGTGACTTGCACAAGGTCACACAGCTAGTAAGTGTCAAGTGTCTGAGGCCAGATTTGAACTCATGTCCTCCCGACTCCAGGGTGGGTGCTCTATCCACTGTGCCACCTAGCTGCCCCTGTCTACATATACTCTTAAGTATTCTTATAATAAAGTTGTTAAGACTTACAAATATTATCTTATCATATAGAAATATAAACAGTTTAACCTTACTGAATTTCTTACAGTTTTTCTTTCTTATTTCTTTTTTACCTTGTTATGTTTCTCTTGAATTTTGTATTTGGAGGTCAAATTTTTTATTCAACTCTGGCCTTTTAATCAGAAATGCTTGAAAGTTCTCTATTTTGTTAAATGTCCATTTTTTTCTCCAAAAGAATATATTCAATTTTGCTGGGTAGGTGATTCTTGGTCATAAACCTAACTCCTTTGCTTTCCAGTATATTATATTCCAAGCTTTGCAACTCTTTAATGTGGCAGCTGCCAAATCCTGTGTAATTCTGACTGTAGCTCCACAGTTTTTTAATTGTTTCTTTTTGACTGCTTGCAATATTTTTTCCTTGATCTATGAGCTTTGAAGTTTGGCTATGAGGTTCTGGGGAGTTTTCATTCTGGTATCTCTTCAGGAGGTGATTGGTAGATTCTTTCAATTTCTATTTTCCCCTTCTAGTTCTAATATTTAAGGAAAGTTTTCTTTAATAATTTCTTGAAATATATTTTCCAGGATTTTTTCTTTGGTCAGGGCTTCCAGGTAGTCCAATAATTCTTATATTATTTCTCCTATATCTATTTTCTAGGTCAGTTGTTTTTCCAATGAGAAATTTCACATTTTCTTCTATTTTTTTTTACTTTTTTTATTTTGTTTTATTGTATCTTGGTGTCTCATAGAGTCATTAGTTTCCATTTGTTCAATTCTAATTTTTAAAGAATTCTTTTCTTCAGTTACCTTTTGTACATCCTTTTCCATTTGGTTAAATCTGTTTTTTTGTTGCTGTTGTCGTTTTTGTTTTTGTTTTTTTGCAGGCAATGGGGGTTAAGTGACTTTCCCAAGGTCACACAGCTAGTAAGTATCAAGTGTCTGAGGCCGGATTTGAACTCAGGTACTCCTGAATCCAGAGCCGGTGCTTTAACCACTGCACCATCTAGCTGCCCTTTTTTTTTTTTTTTTGCAGGGTAATAGGGGTTAAGTGATTTGCCCAGGGTCACACAGCTAGCAAGTGTCTGAGGCTGGATGTGAACTCAGGTCCTCCTGAATCCAAGGCTGGTGCCTTATCCACTGCGCCACCTAGCTGCCCCCTAAATCTGTTTTTTAGGGAATTATTTTCCTCAGCAAATTTTAGTATTTCTTTTTCATGGTTCTCTGTCATTACTTTTATTTCTTTCTCCAATTTTTCTACTACTTCTCTAATTTGCTTTTTTTTTTTTTTGCAGGACAATGAGGGTTAAGTGACTTGCCCAGGCAAAAGGTCAGGAATTCCAAAGAAACCAAGCAAAAAAGATGCAAAGGAAGGAAATTCAGTAATCTCAGACCTTAAACTATATAAGGAGAGAGCTTTGTTGAACTGTAAAATGTATAATTTTGATTATTTTAAATTAAAAATTTCTTGTATAGACTTCCTGTGCTAAGACAGCTAAGTGAGGAAGAAACCCTCTGGAGCTCTCCCAAAATTTCCCCCCCAAACCAATATAAAACTGCCTCTGAATTGTTCCAGGAGCAGGGAGGGAAGCAGTCTATCAGTCTGGCAGGAAAGGTCTGTCTTACCTGGGTGGGAGGGAAGTGAGGTCCAGTAGCAGCAGCACCTTCTGGGCTTACAGCAGGGAGCCTGAGGCAGGCCCTGAATCCAAGGCCAGTGCTTTATCCACTGTGCCACCTAGCTGCCCTAATTTGCTTTTTAAAGTCCTTTTTATGCTCTTCCAGGAATGCTTTTTGGGCCTGAGACCAGTTTACATTTTATTTTGAAGCTTCCCCTGTAGCCATTTTATTACTCTTGTTCTCCTCTATATTTATGCCTTGATTTTCCCTATCATCACAGTAACTGTCAATAGTCAAGCTTTTTTTGTTTTTGGTGTTGTTGAGGGGTTTTTGCTTATTTTTGTGCCTTGATGTCTTTATGAAAGAGTTGGGCTTTATTCCTACACTGTCCCAAGTTTTTGTGCTGAGACTGGGTCTTGCTGGTGGCTTTTTCAATCAGCTTCAGGGCCTAGCTACTTGTTTTCTTTGTAGAGTATTGCTTGCTTTCTTTGATGAGTATGGGGGGGGGGGGGGAGTAGTCCTCCTTTTTTGCCTCCCCTGGCTGTGGAATGGCCTTCTCCAGGGGTGGTGTCCTGGTGCTGGGTTGCAAAAGTTGACAGTCTTTCTGGTGACTGGCCCTGGAGGAGTGATCTGATTGTTGGTCTTCCCCAGAGGTGGTGCCCTGCTGCTTAGTTGCTCTGTTAGCAGGCCCTGGAGGAGTAATTTCATTGTCAATCTGCCCAAGTGTAGGGGTCCTGCTGCAGGGTTGCTATGGTTACTGAGTCCCTCTGTTAGCAAGCCCTGAAAGTGTAATTTCATTTTGATCTACTAAGGTTTGGAGCCCCTTGATGTTGGTTTGCTATAGAAACAGTCTCTCTGCTGGGAGGTCACTAGGGTGGGAACTTGATGTTGACCAGTCTTGGGTGAGGCTTCACTACTGGTCAGCAGTGGGGTCAAAGCCTCCCTGATGGTCTCTGTTAGCCGTAGGGTGCCTGGTGTGGGTCACAGCTGCCCAGGGAGCTGCTGGTTTGAAGGTGGGTGGAGCCTCACTAGTGATTTGCCCCAGGCTCAGAGGCCTGCTTCAAGCTCCATGCTGTAAGCCCAGAAGGTGCTGCTGCTACTGCACCTCACTTCCCTCCCACCCAGGTAAGACAGACCTTTCCTGCCAGGCTGATAGGCTGCTTCCCTCCCTGCTCCTGGAACAATTCAGAAGCAGTTTTATATTGGTTTGGGGGGGAAATTTTGGTAGAGCTCCATAGAGTTTCTTCCTCACTTAGCCATCTTAGCACAGGAAGTCTATACAAGAAATTTTTAATTTAAAATAATCAAAATTATACATTTTACAGTTCAACAAAGTTTAAGGTCTGAGATCACTGAATTTCCTTCCTTTGCATCTTTTTTGCTTGGTTTCTTTGGAATTCCTGGCCTTTTGTTCTTCCAAATAAGCTTTCAAATTCTTTTTTCTCAGGAAGATAATTTTTTAGTAATTTAATTGTAATGTCATTGAATAAATAGATGTTAGGTAAAATTGCCACTTTTTAAATTATATTGGCTTTACATACCCATGAACAATATATATTATTACCATTCAAATTTGACTTTATTTGTATAAAAAGTGTTTTATGTTTATGTTCATTTTGTTCCTATGTCTGTTTTGGCAGGCATACTCTCATGTATTTTATACCGTCTAGTTATTTTAAATAGTCTAAAATAATACTGAATGATATTGGTGACACATTGTAGTTTCCCTATTTTCCTCTTTTAATTAAATCTATTTTGGTTTTAACTCTGTCTGAGATCATGATTACTATCTCTGCTTTTTTTACATAATAAATTCTACTCCAGTCCTTTATTTTATTTTTGTGTATATCCCTCATTTTTATTGTGTTTCCTGAAAGCACCATATTTGTTTAATTTAAATTTTTAATCTGCTATCCATTTCCATTTTATGGGTAAATTTATCCCAGTCACATTCTAAGCTACAATTACTTGTTGTGTATTTCTTTTCTTCCTATTTTTCCTTACTTTCTCACCCTATTTTACCCTGTCTCCTTACTTCTCTAATTTTTTTTATTTATCCTTTTTTTTGCAGAGCAATGAAGGTTAAGTGACTTGCCTAGGGTCACACAGCTAGTAAGTATCAAGTGTCTGAGGCTGGATTTGAACTCAGGTCCTCCTGAATCCATGGCTGGTGCTTTATCCACTGCACCACCTAGCTGCTCCCTCTAATTGATTTCTACCCACTACCTTTCCCTCCTATTTCTTAACCTGCCCACCTTTCTAACAGTCCTTCCCTTATCCCCTCTTCCAACCTTATCCCTTTGCCCTCTTATTTCTTTCTGAATTTAAAAGACTTTTATATCCTTCAAGATGCATATGTTGTTCCCTCTTTAAACCATTCTGAATGAGAGTAAGGATCCAGTACTACCTGTCCTCCCCAACTACCCACCACTTGCTTCATCTATATAAATTCTTCCTTTCATGCCTCATTTGTATGAGATAATTACTCCTTTTTATCTCTCCCTACACAGTTTTATTTTTCTAGAATCATCCCATTATATGGAGCCTAAGCCTCTCTTTCAAACTACCCATATAATGGGGCAACTAGGTGGCACAGTGGATAAAGCAGCAGCTCTGGATTCAGAGGGACTTGACTTCAAATCCAGCCTCAGACATTTGACACTTACTAGCTCTGTGACCCTGGGCAAGTCACTTAACCCCTCATTGCACTGCAAAGAAAAAAAACTACCCATATAACAGTCATGAATACTGATAACATTTTCACATATAAGTAAACAAATTTACCTTATTGAGTCCCTTATAATTGATCTTTAATGTTTATCTTATATTTCTCTTAAATATCATGTCAAAATTTCCATTAAGTTCTGCTGTTTTGCCAGAAGTATCTGAAAGTCTTTCAGTTTATTAAATGTCTCTATTTTTTTTTCATTCAGAGTTATACTTAACTTTGCTAGGTAAGTTCCCCTTGGTTGTAAACCCCTCCCACTTTTACTCTATGAAATTTAGTATTCCAAGACCCATGGCCTTTCAATGTACTAGCTGCTAGGTCTTATGTAATCCTTATTGTAGCTCCATGATATTTGAATTGGGGGTTTTTTCTTGTCGCTTGCAATATTTTATCTTTAACCTTAACCAGATATTCCTATAACTTTTCCTCTAGAAATGTCTTTCAGGTTGTGATCAGGGGATTTTTTTTTTCTATTTTGGCTTTGCCCTCTTCTTCTAGAACTTCAGGGCATTTTTCCTTGATAATTTCTTGTAATATTGCATCAAGATTCTTTTTTTCAAGAGACATTATTTACTAAGTTCTAATACTATCTCAGACACAGTAACTGTGTGACTCTGGACAACCTAACTTCTGTTTGTCTCAGTTTTCTCATCTTCAAAATGGGGATAATAATAGTTTATAGGATATTTGTGAGGATAAAATTTGTAAAGCATTTTACAAACCTTAGAGTGCTATATAAATGCTAGCTATAGATATCATGTAAAAGATGTCATTTTAAAATGCATGATAAATAATGGAAAATGGGCTAACCACTTGGGAAGGGCAAAAGATAAATGGTTGAAAGCACATGTGCAGGGGCAGCTAGGTGGCGCAGTGGATAGAGCACCAGCCCTGGAGTCAGGAGTACCTGAGTTCAAATCCGGCCTCAGACACCTAACACTTACTAGCTGTGTGACCCTGGGCAAGTCACTTAATCCTCAATTGCCTCACTAAAAAAAAAAAAAAGAAAAAAAAAAAAAAGAAAGCACATGTGCTCCACTGGTAACCCCATAATCTCAAAACCCAGTGAAGACTCCTGTAGCATGCCTATGGAGAACGTGAAAGAATTACACATATCATCCCATTCATGTCTTATGATCTGCATCATTGGAGGGAACATCCAAATGAGTGAGGTCACAGATCCACTGAAATAAGAAAGATAGGATGGTGCTAGGCATAGAAATCCCATATTGTGATAAAACATAATTCTCTTAGTAAATAGTTTCTAATTTGGTAAATTAATTATGGAGACAGAAATTAGAAAAGGATTTAGAGAAAGCTTTGAAATTATGTCAGGAGGCAGCTAGGTGTCGCAGTGGATAGAGCACCAGCCCTGGATTCAGGAGGTCCTGAGTTCAAATGCAGCCTCAGACACTTGACACTTACTAGCTGTGTGACCCTGGGCAAGTCACTTGACCCTCACTGCCCCGCAATAAATAAATAAAAATTTTTTTAAAAAAGAAAGAAATTATGTCAGGATCTAACAAGAAAGTTTTTTTAAAAGAATAAATAAGGGGAGGGTAGGTGGTGCAGTGGATAAAGCACTGGCTCTGGATTCAGGAGGGCCTGAATTCAAATCTGGCCTCAGACACTTGACACTTACTAGCTGTGTGACCCTGGGCAAGTCACTTGACCCTCATTGCTCCTCAAAAAAAAAGAATAAATAGGGGCATAATGAATTCTAGGAGAACACTTCTGATTCAACTATTGTCAGAAATAAGATCATGGATTATGATCTACATTATTGGAGGGAACATCCAAATCAATGGGATCACAGATCCACTGTAATACCAAAGGAAGGAGGGCACTAGTTGTAGAAATACCACATTGTGATAAAATAGATTTATCAAGAAATAACTAGTTTCTAATTTAGTAAATTAATTATGGAGATGGAAATTAGAGAAGAATTTAGAGAAAGCTTTGAAATAATGTCAGGATCTAACAAGAAAGTTTCAAAAAATAATAAATAGGGGCATGATGGGTTCTAGGAGAACACTTCTGATTCAAATTTCATCAGAAATAAAAATATGGAATAGGACTCAATGCACTATATGGGTGGAATTCAACAAGATTTAATGAACATTTATTCAATTTTTACACATGTAAGTGTGGTATTGTGGATAGAAAGTCATCCTTGGAGTCATGATGCTTTGAGTTTGAGTAGTTTCCACCACTGATACACACTGGCTCTGTAACTAAACAATTCACCTATTCTCCCAGTGCTATAGGCAGTTCTATAAGATTGAAAGTCGCAGAAGAGTTGTCAATTTTCTTTGATTAAGAGTTTCCTCACCAGGGAGTTCCCTGCATCAATGAAATCATAGATCCAGAACTTTAGAATAAAATGCTATGTATTACGAATAGACAGAAACAAACAAAATAAGATAATCATTGCCTTTAAAGAGTTTTCATTCTATGAGGTAAAATACAATATGTACTATAAATTTGTGTTATATAACCTCAATTGTGTCCTTACTACTGCTAGCCAATCTTTCTAGACATCCCTGATCAACTTACTGTCCCATTCATCATAGCAACTCTTCCAAACCTTAAACCTCCCATTGCTCCCCCTGTCTCCACCCTCTCAGTTAAGGAGGCCATTGCCTCAAAATTTATTGAAAAAAGTAGAGCCATATTCCAAGAACTCACTCTTATCCCCCTCTACTTCATCTCCTATCACTCAGATGCCTTCCGAACTATCATCTCCTTCACCCTTTGTCTCTCATAATGAAGTATACTTTCCCTTTCTCAAGGTAAGGACCTCTGTGTACATATAATCATCCCATTTCATCCCATCTTTAGCAGTTTTTCCCCTCTATCATACCCATTCTCCCACTTATCTTCAGTCTTTCCCAGTATACTAGCTGCTACCCTTTGCCTACAAACATGCCCATGTCTCCCTCATCCTCAAAAACCATCTCCACTAGCTAGCTATTATCTGATATCTCTCCTTTTTGTGGCTAAACTCCTTGAGAAAGCTGTCTACAATAGATACTTCCAATTGATTCTTCTTAATGTCTTTTTAACTCTCTACAGTCTGATTTCTAATTTCATTCAACTGAAAATATTCTCTATAAAGTTACTGATGATCTTTAACTGTTTAATTCAATGGGCTTTTTTCAATCCACATCTTTCTTGATCGCTCTATATATCCTTTGATATTGTCAGTCATTCTCTTCTCATTGATACTCTTCTCTCTTCATTTTCCATTAGTCTCTCATGGTGTTCCTCCTATTTAGATGACTTTTCCTCTGTTTCCTTTGCTGGATCCTCACCCAATCCATGCCCAATAACTATGAGTGCCCCCCAGAGCTCTATCTTGGATCTTCTTCTCTTATCCCTCTATACTAGAAGGACTTAACAGTTCCCAAGATTTCATTTATCATCCCTATGAATATGTATCTAAGATTTAATTATCCAATTCTAACCTCCAGATTGAATCTCCTACTGCTTATTGGACATCTCAACCTGAATATCCCAAAGATATCTTAAAACCAACCTGTCCAAAACTGAATTCTTTATCATTTCCTGAAAACCTCTTCCTAACCTCTCTCTCTCTCTCTCTCTCTCTCTCTCTCTCTCTCTCTCTCTCTCTCTCTCTCTCTCTCTCCCTCCCTCCCTCCCTCCCTCCTTCTCTTTCTCTCTGTCACCTCCCACATCCAATATGTTACAAGGTCTGTCAATTTTACCTTCAAAATATCTTTCAAATATGCCCTCTTCTCTTCTCTGGAGCTGCCATCACCCTGATGCAGGCCCTCATCAACTCACACCTGGACTATTGTAATAGCCTACTGATTGGTCTCCCTGACTCTAGTCTCTTCACACTCCAGTCCACTCGTCAATTTAATCTTCCTAAAGTGCAAGTCTGACCATGTCATCACCACCACCACCACCACCTTCACTCAGTAAACTCCATTGTCTGCTTATTACCTCAAAAATCAAATCTAAACCACTGGTTGATGTTCAAAATCCTTTGTAATGTGCTCCTTCCTACATATCCAGTCTGCTTACACCTTACCCTCGCCCCAAACATACTCTGTGATCCAATGACACTATCGTATTTGTTGTTCCTCAAAAACATTCTATCTCCCAACTCAGAATATTTTCATTGGCTGTTCCTCAAGCTGAAATTCCCTCTCTTCTCTCCACCTCCTGGCATCCTGGATTTTTTCAAGTATATGCTGAAACCCTTCCTTCTACATGAGACCTATCCTGATCCTCTAATTATAGTGCCTTCCTTCTGTTGATTTATTTATACCTATCCTGAATATGGTTTGTTTATACAGTTATTTTCATGTTGTCTCCCCCATTAAACTGTGAGCTTCTTGAGAACAGGGGTTGTCTTTTATATTTCTTTGTATTATCAGAATTTAATATAGTTCCTGGCATAGTGTACACATGTAATGAATGTTTATTGACTGACTGATTTACAGATAAGTACATATAAAGTTATTTGAGGAGAGGTAGAACAGCTTAGATCACAAAAGCTTTCACAGAAGAAATGGCACCTCAGTTAAGGAATTCTGAGATATAGTGATGAAAAGGTAATATATTCTAGGAATGGGGGAAGAATTTGTTCAAAAGCACAGAGATGGAAGATGGAATGTCAAGATCAGGTAACAGGTAGTAGTCTAGGTTGTCTAAAATGTAGAATGTGTGAAGGATAGTAATATAAAAGAGGCATACTGGAGCTATATTAAGAAAAGTCGTCAATTTTAGTCTCATGAATTTGCATTTTCTCCTGGTGGCAATGATAAGGAGATATTGACATCTTTTAAGTTGGGAAGTGATAGGGTCAGATATATGTCTTAAGATAATTTTGGCAACTGTGTGAAACAAAAGTGTCAAACTTGCAGCTTTAAAGAGAAAGCCACAAAATTCCCCAGTGCTGCCAAACCAGATTAAAATGTAATTGGAAATTATTTTACAAAATAAGTAAAAATATTATAAAACATAGGAAATGTTAATTTATAATTTACTAAGTTAATATGTGGCAGCATATCCATTTCTGTTTGAGTCTGACACCATGGTTGTGAAGGATTAACTTAATTAGAGAGATATGGAAATGAAAGAAGGAGGGGCAGTTAAGAGGCTATTAGAATAGTTCAGACAAGACTAAGATGCCTGAACTAATACTATGGTTTTATGAGGGAGAGGTGAGAAAAAGGTGCATTTCAGCCACAAGGGATGACCAGTGAAAAGACAGATAAGAGATGGTGTGCCAAATCTAAGGAAGAGAGAAAAAGCCACTTTGATTGGATCATACCCATAGGTTATGGGAAGGGGAGTAACATATACTAAGGTTTGAGAAATAAGTTGGATCAGGATGTGAAAGGCTTTAAGAGTCAAACAGGAGAGTTTATATTTAAGCTAGAAGCAATAGGAAGCCACTGACATTTATTGAGCAGGGGAGTGACATCATCAGAATTCTGCTTAAGGAGAATAACCTTGATAGCTGTGTGGATATATGTGTCTATATGTATGTGTGTATGGATGAAAGGATGGATGGATGGATGGATGGGTCGGTGAATGTATGGATGGATGATGGACGGATGGGTGGGTGGTTGGATGGATGTGGAGGAAGGAGAGAGAGTGTAGAGCAAAGGAAAACCAAAAGATTATGAACCTAGGAGACTGGGAAGATGGAGGAGCCCTCAGAAAAACTATAGAAGTTCAGAAAAGGTGTAGCTTGGATGGGAAAATAATAAGATAGGAGCTATGGTAGATAGAATACTAGACTTAAAGTCGGGAAGTCCTGAGTTCAAATGTTGCCTCAGACATTTGCTAGCTCTATGACTCTGAGAAGTCACAATATCCATCAGTTTCTCCATCTGTAATATGGATATAATAATAACACCAACCTCAGAGGGTTTTTGCAAGAATGAAATAATACCTGTAAAATGCTTTGCAAGTCTTAAAGAGATATATAAATGCTAGCAATTATTAAATTTTTATTACATTTTAGAAACATTGAGTTTAAGATATCTAAGAAACATTCAAAGGGATTATTTGGGACACATCAGACTTAAGAAGAGTCTCAGGATTGACAGTCTTTACCCTTAATGAATTTAAACAACTTTTTTCAAAAACCAGCTACACACCCTTCCCATTGCCACTTTCATCTCTTTGTTCCTGAATGTGTAGATGACTGGGTTCAGAAATGGAGTAAGTACTGCATCAAAGATAGCAAGAAACTTATCCAGGCTTGATGTAGGAAATGGCCATGTATAGAAAAATATTAAGGGACCAAAGAATAAAACCACCACAGTAATATGAGCTGCCAGAGTGGAAAGAGCCTTGGAAGAAGCACCTGATGAATGTTTTTGAACAGTGACCAGGATGAAAATGTAGGAAATAATCAGTACACAGAAAGATCCAAGAGAAATGAAACCACTGTTGGCAGTGACCATGAATTGCAATCTATAAGTCTCAGTGCAGGCTAGTTTGATGAACCGGGGAAGGTCACAGAAAAAGCTGTCCAATTCATTAGGACCACAAAAAGGTAAGTTTACAACAAAAGCCAATTGGACCAATGAGTGGATGAGGCCAATGATCCAGGCAATAATCAAAAGGCAAATGCACATTCTTGGCTTCATAATGGTCAAGTAGTGGAGGGGTTTACAAATGGCCACATATCTGTCAAAGGCCATAGCTATGAGCAACACCATCTCAGTGCCACCCAATGCATGAATGAGGAAGATCTGAGCAATGCAACCCCCAAAAGAGATTAATTTATGCTTCCTGAAAAGGTCACAAATCATTTTAGGGGCTGTGACTGAGGCAAAACCTAAGTCAATCAAAGAGAGGTTGGCCAGCAGGATATACATAGGGGAGTGTAAATGAGAATCAAAGGTCACAGTGAGCAAAATGAGCATGTTTCCCAGAATGCTCAGCACATAAAGTACAGAGGAGGACACGAAGAGGAGGCACTGAATCTCCCATGAATCAGAGAGCCCAAGGAACACAAACTGAGATACTATAGAATGATTCTCTCCATCCATTGACTCCAATGGGCACAGCTGGATATCACCCTACCTAAAGGAAAAAGATGATAAGAGAATCAGAATAACACCTTAATATGTCACAAGCCAAGCAACATTCACACAATCCCTGAAATTGTTCAATATTGGTTTTTTCTGCTTCTGTTTCTATTTTTCTGTTGATGAATAAGGTGGGAGTATAAAAGAAGGATGCTAAGTCTTTAACAAATACCCCCAAATTCATCACAGAATCCCAAAAATTATACAACTCAGAAGGATCTTAAAAACCATCTAGTCTGGGGGCAGCTAGGCGGCACAGTGGATAAAGCACCGGCCCTGGATTCAGGAGTACCTGAGTTCAAATCCAGCCTCAGCCACTTGACACTTACTAGCTGTGTGACCCTGGGCAAGTCACTTAACCCCCATTGCCCTGTACAAAAAAAAAACAAAAACACATCTAGTCTAACACAATAATTTTATAGATAAGGAAACTGGGGTTGGAATTAAGTTGCCCAGGTCACTGTAACTTTTCAAGCAGAGATCTTACTGATTCCAGGTCCAAGGCTCCTTAAGCTCCACCTAAATACTTCTAGAGGTATAAACAGAGGGATGTCATTTAAGTGGAATGTGAAATGTTGAACCATTGAGGTAAATAGAAGCTAGAGATATAAATTCCCAAGAATGATATTAATAAAAATACTCAATTTAAGCATTGTAATTGCCCAAAATAATTGTGAAGTCTCTTTTGAAAATTGCCTTGAAAGCAAGAGAGTCATTCTTTTTAAGATCCTCAGTAGTAACAAATCTTTGTCCTTAGAAATCACTTGGATATTAAGAAACAACCAGCACCGGCCCTGGATTCAGGAGTACCTGAGTTCAAATCCGGCCTCAGACACTGAACACTCACCAGCTGTGTGACCCTGGGCAAGTCATTTAACCCCCATTGCCCTGCAAAAAAAAAAAAAAAAGAAAGAAAGGAAGAAAGAAAAGAAACAACCAAACACACACACACACACACAAAAATAACCAATCATTTAGAGCCAAGTGTGAGAAAAGAGGACCTTAAGGTGGATTAATGTGATTTCAGGTTAACTAGTTGTGACTATAAAGTGATGAGATAAATTTTCTTTCATGTCTCATAAAGTAGTTATGGAGAAAATTCTAAACTATATTATTCCCAATGACATGAGACTTAAGTTGGAGTAAATATAATTAAGTCTTTTGTCTAAAGTTTGGGGACAAGAATAAGGACAGGATGTCAAAGGAAGCAGAAAAACAAGCTCAAGAAATTACACAACCAGAAAAACATGGAATCTACAGAGACTGACATGACAGATCCAAAAGAAACAACAAAGAGGGATATTATTAGAACTATCTGACTTGGTTCCACCTAATATCCATCCCATTGGCAAAACTGGCTAAAAGGAAAATGTCAAATGTTGGAAGGATCATGAGAAAAATATCACTTTAATGCACTGTTGATAAAACTATGAGTTGGCCCACCCATTTTGGAAAACAATTTGGAACTATGCCTCAAAATTTACTAAACTGCACATACCATTTGACCAATGATACCACTATTACACCTATACCCAAAATAGATTAAAGAAATATGAAAAGGACCAATACATACAAAAGTATTCACAGAAGTTCTTTTTGTGGCATCAAAAAGCTGAAAATTAAAGGGATGCCCATCATTTGTGTAATGGATGAACAAACTATGGTATATGAATGCGATGGAATTACATTGATCAGAATTGCTCTGATCAACAAAATGACCAATCAAGATTCCAAATATCCAAGGATGAAACATACTACCTACCTTCTTACAAAATTGTGATGGACTCAAGGTACAGACCAAGTCTCATGTTTCATAGAGATGCCCAATGCAAAAATTTGTTTGGCTTAATTATGCATATTTGTTATAAGGGTTTTGTTTTTCTTTTTTTCTAAATCTGAGGGAATGGAAAGGAATGGAAAGAAAATAGATGTTAGTAAGGTAAAAACAATAAATTTTAAAGAATTATCAGACTTCTCAAAAAATAAAATAATTTTACTACAATATTTCAAGAAGTGGTGCAAGCACGTTTTTCAGAAATATTGAAAAATTAGAAATCAACAGAATGAGGAGGGAGAGAATGGATACATTGGGGATGTAAATTGAAATGTAATATGAAAAGCAATAGAAATGTTACTTTGATCACAGTTGAATGACACAAATGAACTTGGGTCACAGAAGGAGGAGGAGATAAAAAATAAGTTGATTTGGACCAATGAGGAAAAATAATTTCTTGTGGTATAAGAAATAAAGAACCAGTTTCAGAGAAATCTGGGAAGACTTTTATGAACCAATGAAAAGTAAAAAGAACCAGAAGAATAATTTTAAAAGTAACAACATTGTAAAATGATGTAAATGCTTTTTAACTGTTGGCTATAAAAACAGTCTGAAAGGACATAAGAACTCTTATCAACATAATGACTGACTAGGATTCTAAACACCTGAGGACAAAACATTCAACTTACCTCCTTACAGAGTTGTGATGGATTCCAAGTGTAGACTAAATCCTATATTTCCTGGAGATGGCCAATGTAAGAATTTGTTTTGTTTGATTATACATAATTGTTATAAGGTTTTTCTTTTTCTTCTGATGGAGAGTAGGTGGAAAAGGAATGGAAAGGAAATAGCTTTTAATAAAGTAAAAAATGTCATTTTAAAAAAGAATTATTGGACTTCTCAAAAAAAAAGAAAATTTTACCATGATATTTCAAGAAACTATACAAGAAAAATTTCAAAAATATTGAAAAAATTATAAATTAAAAGAATTTAAGGGCCACTAATAAGCATGCATCTGAAATTTAATTTGATCCTTGACTTCATAATAGTCAATTGCAGTAAACATATGATTCTCAATCTTTGAGAATACAACATAATTTGATGGATAACGAAAAGGAAAACCAACATATATATTTTAAAAAATCAAAGTAGCTCTTTTTTGGTAGAAATTAGAAATAAAAGAAACTGCAATATGATATGCTGAAGGTTAAGAGACATAACACTTTATCTCCATTTTAAAAACTGACATAGGATATGAACAGGAAGTTTTCAGACAAAGAAATTAAAGCTATCCATAATAATATGAAAAAATCCCTAAACCATTATTGATCAGAAAATGCAAATTAAAACAACTCTGAGGTATCACCTCACACCTATCAGAGTGATAAATTTTGGAGGGGATATGGGAAAAGTAGGACTCTCATCCACTGTTGGTGGAGTTGTGAACCAATGCAACCTTTCTGGAGAGCAATTTGGAACTACGCCCTACAGGCTATAAAACTGCATATACCCTTTGTTCCAGCAAAATCACTACTAGGTTTATATCTCAAAGACATCCCAAAAAAAGTGGAGGAAAAAGCTATTTGTACAAAAATATTTAAAGCAGCTCTCCTTGTAGTGACTAAGTATTGGAAATTAAAGGAAGGCCCATCAATTGGGGAATGGTTAAATAAGCTGTGCTATATGATTGTGATGGAATATTATTGTGCTATAAGAAATGACAAGTAGGACAATTTCAGAAAGGCTTGGAAAGACTTACATGAACTGATGTATAGTGAAGTGAGCAGAACCAGGGAGACACTACACACAGTGACAGCAATATTATTCAATGAACTGTGTGAATGACTTAACTATTCTCAGAAATACAATCATCCAAGACAACACCAAAGGACTATCCACCTTTAAAGATAGAACTTATACTAATTGAACACAGACTGAAGCATGCTATTTTTTACTTTCATTTTTTCTTTTATTCAAGTTTTCTTATACAAAATTACTAACATGGAAATGTTTTTGTATGTTTTTGTATAATTGCACATGTATCCAATTGCTTACTACCTTAATGGGATAGGGGAGGGAAGAAAGGAAAAATAGAGTTTGGAACTCAAAACTTTAAATAAAGTTGTTTATTATCAATTAAATAAAAACCGACAAAGGATCATAGTATTTTAGATTTAGAAGTAAAAGTCCATCAGGAATAAATGCAGAAACCACACAACTAGTTCAGGACAATACAACTAGTGTCTGAGGAAATATATAAATTCAGATCTTCCTAACTATAAATCCATCTCTCTAGCAGCCATCAGTTTGAAGAATGAGGATAGAAAGAACAAACTGCATGGAAGTTTTTCATATAAGACAAAAACAAAAAGAGCACATGTATTCAAATGAATGTACAATTTGAATCTATGAAAAATTACCGGGGGCAGCTAGATGGCGCAGTGGATAGAGCACCGGCCTTGGAGTCAGGAGGACCTGAGTTCAAATCCAGCCTCAGACACTTAACATTTACTAGCTGTGTGACCCTGGGCAAGTCACTTAACCCCAATTGCCTTACTTAAAAAAAAAAAATACTTAATATCTCAATGTAATTGAGGATTTCAGGAATGGAAATTACATTAGGGAATGTAAATTGACATATAATGTGAAAAACAATAGAAATGTTGCCTTTAATCAACAGCTGTCTGAAACAAATGGGTTTGAATCACAAAAGAGAAGGAAAAGGAAGAATAAGTTGATTTTGACCAATACAGAATAATAAGAAAAGAAAAAAGTCAAGGAAAAAGGATAGGGTACAGAAGAGAGTTCAATATGAGGGGCATGACAATCTTAAATATGGGTGAGAGGAAGGGACTCCAAGTTTTATAAGTGTATTTCATAATAATTTAAATATAGTAACTATATTTAGTGTTGTGTAATATGTGTTAAGGTTAGGGAAATATTAATATTGGTTAAAGAGGAAGATTGTATCCCCTTCTGATAAAATTATTAATTTAACAAAGTACAGGAAAGGGTAAGACATTTTATTGATAAGTCATTTCAGTCACGTATGACTCTTCTCTGACCCCTTTTGGGGGTTTTCTTAGAATGATTTACCATTTCCTACTCCAGTTCATTTTATATATGAAGAACTGAAGCAAACAGGGTTAAGTGACTTGATCATAGTCACACAGCCAGTAAGTCTCTGAGACCAGATTTGAGCTCAGGAAGATAAGTCTTCCTGACTTTGGCTTCTCTTCACCATCTTGGCTCTGCCTTCAGTTTTCCTGACTTTGGGCCCAACACTCTATTGACTGAGGTGCCTCACTGCCCAATAAGATAAATATATAACAATTATAATTTCAAATGTAAATGTGTTTAATTCTCAGTAAAATTAAAAATTATTATCAAATATACTAAAAATCACAAGTATTTCAATACTCAGCTAATGTAATATGATAAATCAAGAAAAAATATGAACAAAAAATTGCTGATAGGATAGTGTATTGAATCTAGTAAATATACTGACAACTGAATCAGATAAATAGGGAATATAACTTTTTCAAATACACATGGTACATTTATACAAATCAATTACCTCAGATAAAAAAATGAGAAAAGCAAAAAAAATTTAAATGTTACAGTTAAAGATGACAACACAGTAAAAAAGAGTAATCTCTAAGAAAAGCAAGATTGAGACACAGAAAAAAGTACTAGTTGAATAACAGTTGTCTTAAAAGGCAAATTATAGAAACAATACAAAAATTATGTGAGTATGCATATATACATACATATATGTATATATATATATATACACACAACATATCAAAATGTGTGGCTTACATTTATATACCATAATTTCTTTTCCTATTCCACAATTATTGGACACATAGATTGTCTTTACCTGTCATGATGCACTGGGATGCAGTCAAATGAAAACTCAAAGCCAAAATGATATTTATTCCCAAATACTTTATAAACATGATAAAATAGTAGAAAATTAATGAATCTTATTGCTGTAAATTTGCTAATTAGAAAATGAACAAATTGATTCACCAAAAGCAAGCACAAAATAAGAAATCATCACAACTAGTGGAGAAATTTATTTTTTAAAAATAGAAAATAAAAGGATAATCAAATTAATAAGACTCCATAACATGAACAAGCCATTAATTAAAGTAATTAGTGAAGTTTTTTTAAAAATTAGAGACTATTATATGCAACTAGATAGATGCCTCCAATAAAACTTAGAATTTTAGGGGGCAACTAGGTGGTGCAGTGGATAAAGCACCAGCCCTAGATTCAGGAGGACCTGAGTTCAAATCCAGCCTCAGACACATGACACTCACTAGCTGTGTGACCATGGGCAAGTCACTTAACCCTGATTGCCTCACCAAAAAAAAAAACCTTAGAATATTAAAATACAAAATTCTCAAAAGACTAAATAGGAAATAAATTACATAAATAAACAAATATCAGAAGAAAAAATTAAATTACTATAAACAACTTGCCATATAAAAAGGACAAGATAAAATCACAAGGAAATTCTAGGAAGAATACATCAAAGAAAAAAAAAACCTCTACCATAAAACTATTTTAAAAATTAGAGATTCCATGAAGAAAATCTGATCCTCCTCTCAAAACTTATAAAAATGTAAAAAGGGGAAAAAAGACAACTATATCATTAACCATGAACATTAGAAAATATTAAATAAGATACCACTGGGTAAAATTCAGCAATTTATCAAAAATTAATCATTATTGTCAAAAAGCCCTGGCTCTGGATTCAAAGAACCTGAATTTCAATTCAACATCTGAAACTAACTGTGTGAACTTAGTTAAGTCACTTAAACTTGTTGGACCTCAGGTTCTCGATCAGTAAAATGACAAAGTTGGATTATATGAATTCCAAAATCCCTTCCAACTCTAGTTCTATGATATTATGATTCTAAGAAGGTTATATCAAGAAATTAAGAATAGTTTAACAAAAAGAACTCAATCAGCATACTAAGGCAAATAAGACAATCCATAAATATTATGTAATTATATCAATAAATACCCCCCCCGAACTTTAATAAAATGCCTGGTTTTTTATTCTAAAAAGCTTAAGAACAGAAAGATTGGGGCAACTAGGTGGTACAGTGGATAAAGCACCAACCCTGCATTCAGGAGGACCTGAGATCAAATCTGGCCTCAGACACTTGACACTTACTGGCTGTGTGACTCTGTGCGAGTCACTTAACCCTCATTGCCCTGCAAAAAAGGAAAAAAGAAAAGAAAAAGGAAAAGAATAGAAAGATTTTTCCTTAACAGAATAAAAAGGTCTTCTTTCAAACCAAGAATTAGCATTTTATTTAATGTAGAAACATTAGAGGTTTTCCTACAAAGAATCAGGATAAAGTGGGGGGGGGGGTTTACTCTCCCCAGTGCTGATATTAAATAAATGCCTTCCCACATTACCTCCTTTACATCTATCTCACATACAGAGGTGACCCTTCTCCTTGCCAAGACTAACCTTTCTAAATCCACAAAAGAATTCTTTCTATCTCCAACAGATTGCTCCTTCTATCATCTCTACTCTCACTAATCTTCGATCTTTCTCTGTCAATTGGTGGCTTTCCTACTGCTTACAGACATGCCCATGTCTCCCTCATCCTTTAGATATCCTCACTTGATCTATCCATCCCTGATAGCTATCATCCCATATCTCTCCTCCCTTTTGTGGCTTAACTCCTTAGGAAGGCTATTTACAATAGATGTCTCCACTTCCTTTCCTTCTATGGTTCATAACTGTCTATAATCCAACTAATAACTTCATTATTCAACTGAACCCTCTCTCTCCAAAGTTACCAATGATCTCTTAATTGCCAAATCTAATGATCTTTTTACCATCTTCAACCTTCTTTAACTTCTCTGCAGTCTTTGACACTGTCATTCACTCTTCTCAATATTCTCTTCTCTCTTGGTTTAACTGACATTGCTTTCTCCTGGTTCTTCTATGTGTCAAACCATTTCTCTGTCTCCTTTGTTGGACCATGGTCACCCAGATCATGCCCATTAACAGTGGGTATCTCTTCATTGTCCTAGCCCTGTTCTCTTCTCCCTCTATACTATATCACATGGTGATTTCATTAGTTCCTATGGATTTAATTATCATCTTCATGTAGATGATTCTCAGACCTATTTTTCCAACCCTAATGTCTCTTCTAACTTCTAGTCCCACATCTTTGACTGCCTATTTGACATCTGAAACTAGATGTTCCACAGACATCTTAAACTCAATATCCAAAACTGAATCTGTTATCATTCCCTGCCTCCCCTCTTCCTAAACTTCCCTTGTACCTACTGAGGGCACCACTACTTTCTGAATCATTCCAACTCACAACCCAAGTGTCATCTTTGATTTTTCACTCTCTCTCTCTCACCTCCCATATGCAATATATTGTCAAGTATTGTTGATTCTACCTTCATATCCTATATACCTGTTTCTCTTCTTTTACATTGCCTCCACTCTAGTTCAGGCCATTATCACCTCACACCTGGACTACTACAATAGCTTGCTATTGATCTCCATGACTCATGTTTTTCCCACACATTCATCTTCTACTGAGCTATCAAAATGATTTTCCTAAAGCACAAATCTGACATTCTCTCTCTCTCTCTGAATAAACTTCAGATGCTCCCTATTGTTTCTGACATCAAATATACAATCCTCTATTTAGCATCCAAAACCCTTTATAATGTGGCCCTCTCCGACCTTTCCAGTCTTCTTATACCTTCCTTCTCACCATATATTCTGTGATTGGGTGACACTGACTTCCTTGCTTTTCCTTACATAAGACTCTCCATCTTATGCCTCCCACTTTTTTTCCACTGGCTAGGACCAATGGCTAAATTCTCTCCTTCCTCATCTCCAACTCCTGGCCTTTCTACCTTCCTACAAGTTGCAGCTAAAACCCTACCTTCTACCAAAAAAACTTTCAAATCCCCTTTAATACTAGTGTCTTCCCTTTGCTAGTTATCTCCAATTTATGTAGACTGTATCTCGTTTGCAAATAGCTGTTTATACATTCTCTTGCTCATTAAACTGTGAGCTCCTTGAGAAACCTTTTATTTCTAATGTCCAGCATGTCAGGCATTTTGTTGAATGCAGTTTTCAGACAAAGAAATCAGTTATCTATAGTTATATGGGAAGAACACTCTAAATCATTATTGATTAGAGAAATACAAATTAAAACAACTATGTGGTACCACATCACATGTATAAGATTGGCTAATATGACAAAAAAAAAGAAAATGATGGCTGTTGGACACAATGTGGGGAAAGTGGGACACTAATGCATTATTGATAGAGCTATGAACTTATCCAACCATTCTGGAGAGCAATTTGGAACTATGCCCAAAGGGCTATAAAACTCTATTTTATACCCTTAGATCCAACAACACCACTGCTAGGTCTATGTCCCAAAGACATCAAAAAGGGGGGTGAAACCTATTTGTACAAAAATAGTTATAGCAGCTCATTTTGTGGTGGCTAAGAATTGGGTATCATAGGGATGCCCATCAATTGGGGAATGGCTAAACAAACTGTGGTATATTGTGCTAAGAAATGACAAGCAAGATGATTTCAGAAAAACCTAGAAAGACTTAAATAAACTGATGTGAAGTGAACTGAAAAGAACCAGGAGAACATTGTACATAGCAAGCAATATTGTATGAAGAACTGTGAATGATTTAGCTATTATCAGCAATACAATGATCCAAGACAATCCCAAAGGATTAATGATGAAGCATACTGTCTGCCTCCAGAGAAAGAACTGATATTATTTAAATACAGAATAAAATAAGCTATTTTTCACTTTCTTTCATTCTTTTTCTTTATTCATTTCTTATATAAAATGACTAATATGAACATGTTTAAAGTGATTGCATATATATAACTTATACGTGATTGTTCACTGTCTCAGGAATGTGCATGGGGAAGGGGGAAGGAAGAGAGGGATAGAATTTAGAATTAAAAACTTTTTTTAAATATTAAAAAAATATTTAACATGTAATGGGGAAAAACAAAATGTATATTAAAAATAAATCCTTTCTAACTGATGGTTTTTAAAATAATAACTAAAGCAATAAAATGAAAAGAAAAAATTGAAGTAATAAGCACAGGCAAAGCACTTAAATTATCTTTATTTGCCATTGGTATGAAGAAACAACAAAAAGAGTAATTGAGTTAATAAATTTAAACAACATAAATCCACAAATATCAGTATTTCTACAGATCAATACCAAAAATAATTGATAGAAGTGATATAAACATAAATATAACTTATAATAAAAACAAAATGTATCAAATACTTGGGAATTGACTCATCAAGGCACTTTAAACCTATATAGAAACAACTATGAAACAATTTTAAATAATTAAAACAATTGGAGAGACATCCAATATATACAGCCAGCTCAGGTCATATTCTTTGGTTATGCCCCTGCAAGAAGGAAACTTGATTTTAAAAAGAACCACAAGACTGCATAGTCTTGAGTTTTGGTTCTAATTTCATTAGTTTGTTTTGTGTGACCATGCAAAGCTTATATTTAATTACTTGAGTACTTGGGGGAGTGGGGAGGGAGGGAGGAAGAGAATTTGGAAGACAAAGTTTTAAAAAATTGATGTCAAAATTTGTATTTTACATGCAATTTGGGAAAATAAAATCCTTTTATTTTTATTTATTTTTTTTTTTGGTGAGGCAATTGGGGTTAAGTGACTTGCCCAGAGTCACACAGCTAGTAAGTATTAAGTGTCTGAGGCTGGATTTGAACTCAGGTACTCCTGACTCCAGGGCCGGTGCTCTATCCACTGAGCCACCTAGCTGCCCCTGAAAATAAAATTCTTAATATAAATATGGACATCAATTTCATTAGTTCTCTGCTCTGTAACCTTCTT
The DNA here is from genome assembly GCF_019393635.1 of Dromiciops gliroides. Taxonomy (NCBI): domain Eukaryota; kingdom Metazoa; phylum Chordata; class Mammalia; order Microbiotheria; family Microbiotheriidae; genus Dromiciops; species Dromiciops gliroides. Next base: position 181,420,566 of record NC_057862.1, read on the forward strand.
CAAGTTCCAGGTAAACTCCTACCTTCCACAGAAAGCCCTTCCCACTCCTTAATTCTATTGCCTTCCCTCTAATGTTCATCTCCAATTTATCTTGAGCAACACATTTTTTTTTGGTGGGGCAATGGGGGTTAAGTGACTTTCCCAGGGTCACAAAGCTAGTGTCAAGTGTCTGAGGTTGGATTTGAATTCAGATCCTCCTGAATCCAGGGCCAGTGCTTTATCCACTGCTACACCTAGCTGCCCCCCAATTTATATTGTATATAGCTTGTTGGCACATAGTTGTCAACAAGATTGTTTGTATGTAGTCTCCCCCATTACATTGTATGCGTGCTCCTTAAGAGCAGAGATTGGCTTCTGCCTCTATTTGTATTTCCAGTGTTTTATGTTTCATGTGCTTGGCACATAGTAGGTGCTTAATAAATACTTATAGATGAACTGACTAGATTTCTCTGGACCTCAAATTACTCATCTGCAAAATGAGGAAACTGAACTAGATGATCTCTAAAATCCCCTTTAGGAATAATATTGTATTAGATTAACCAGTCGGAAAGGCATTACTTTATTGTGGTTCTCAAAGAACTTCAAAGAACTTCAAAGACTTTCTGTGAGTTACATTCATTATTGGTTTTATCTGAGTAAAGAGCCATGATGCAAACAGCAAAGCTACCTCTACAACACCCATGCTCAGAATCTCATCTTCCATCATCAGGGAAGTAAGCAGATGCATAAATTGTCATTACCATAGTCAGTAATAAAATTATTAAACAATTGAGGCTTAGAACCTGGTCCTATGTTTGACCCAATCCACAGTGCTGATTCTCAAAGCACTTCTAGGACACTCCCTCTCACATTTTGGTTCTGAGTCCCAAAAAGTCAGTTCCCAAAATATTTGTTCTGCTCCATAGTTTAAAACTTTACTGATTTGACTATGGCACTCAGATCCTCCATCCTTATATTGTATTATGGTGAGAAAGCATAAGATATAATGGATGACATACTGGATTGAGAGTCAGGAAGATCTGAATTCAAATCTGGTCTTAAATCACTTAATCTAACTAATTTTCTTTAGCTGTAAAAATGAAGATAACAGCAACAGTAGTCTCTATCTCAAGAGTCTTTTGAGGTTCAAATTAAATAATGTAAGCTTCTTTTATAAATGTCATATGATAGTCTCATTGCATCCTCCATGCTTAAAGCCAACACTCCATTCACTTGTGTAAATCCTAATTCTATCACCAGAACCAGCTATTAGTCACTAAAATCTAAGGATCTGGTTGAATCTTATTCTGTACTGCCAACTTCATATCTATCATTCCACCTACCTTTTCTGAGCAATAGCATCAACAGCAAGTGCCAGGAGCCCTAAAAGCTCAGCCTCTTCAGTCTTGTGTAATGTAATTACCTCCAAAGCATAAAGCTTTTTAAGATGCTGCCAGAGAAGAAGAGATAGTTAATTAGCCAAACTCAATGGGCTCAAACAAGTGAGACTTGCAGAGGCCTGGGGATGCCAGCCAGAGACCATATTGCTAAGGGAATTGCATCCTTAAATTGTATAAGTTTATTCTGACCAGTCAGGTGAAGAAGCATTTGGAATTTGTCATACACCTAAACGAGAAACAAGTTGTTCGTGGTGTAGATTCTCAACCGCATGTGCAATCCTTTTTTTTCCTTTTATATTTTGTATCTGGAAATGCTGATCTTACTTTTTAAAATTCAGAATAAAAGCAATCTTAAAGGAAAAGAGCCATAACATATAGAACCTATTACATGATTGATACATCCATTAAAAGAGGGGGGAAACAGAACTAAATAATTTTTAAAAATCTCTATAATTACAAATGTCTACATTACGTGATTATATAAATAATGTGGTGGCAAAAAAATAAGAGCTAACACAGGACTTAGTACAGAATAAGTTAGTCAACAAGCATTTATTAAACACATCACATACAATGCACTGTGCTAAACACTAAGGAGACAAAGAAAGAGAAAATAGTATCTGCTCTTAAGGAGCTCACAATCTACTGGGAGACATAACAGGCAAATTGTTGTTGTTCAGTCATGTTCAACTCTCATGACCCAAATTGGGGGTTTCTTTTTTTTAAGTAGTAAACACTTTTGTTAAGTTTTGATTTTCAAATTTTATCCCTCCTTCTCTCCCCCCCTCCCCATTTCCTGAGGCAGTAAGCAATCAGATATAGGTTATTCATGTGCAATTATGTAAAACATTACCATATTAGTCATTTTAGATAAGAAAACTAAAAGAAAAGAAAAATGAAAGAATGAAAGTGAAAAATAGAATGCTTCAGTCTGTTCAATCAATATCAATTCTTTTTTTTCGGCAGGGCAATGAGGGTTAAGTGACTTACCCAGGGTCACACAGCTAATAAGTGTCAAGTGTCTGAGGTCTGATTTGAACTCAGGTCCTCCTGAATCCAGGGCCAGTGCTTTATCCACTGCACCACCTATCTGCCCTCAATATCAGTTCTTTCTTTGGAGGTGGATAGTATACATCATTAGTCCTTTGGGATTTTCTTGGATCATTGTATTGCTGAGAATAGTTGTCATTCACAGTTCTTCATCAAACAATATTGCTTTCATTGTGCACAATATTCTCCTGGTTCTGCTCACTTCACTATATATCAGTTCATACAAGTCTTCCCAGGCCTTTCTGAAATCATCCTATTTGTCATGTCTTATGGCACAATAATATCCCATCACAGTCATATACCACAGCTTGTTTAGCAATTCTCCAATTGATGGGCATTACTTTGATTTCCAAATTGGGTTTGGGTTTTTTGGAGTTTTTAGGAAGCAATGATGGTTAAGTGACTTGCCCAGGGTCGCACAGCTAGTAAGTGTCAAATGTCTGAGGTCAGATTTTAACTCAGGTCCTCCTGAATCCAGGGCCAGTGCTTTATTCACTGCACCACCTAGCTGCCCCCGCAAATTGGGGTTTTCTTGAGAAAGGTACTGGAGCAGCTTGTTTCACCTCATTTTAGAGATGAGGAAAACTGAGACAAGCAGAGTTTAGTGACCTACCCAGGGTCTAATAAATGTCTAAAGTCAAATTTGAACTCAACTCTTCCTGACTCTAGGTCCAGTGCTCTATCAACTGTGCCACCTACCTGCTCCAACAGACAAACTAGGTACATGCAAGATATTCAAAGTAAATGGAAGGTAAATTGCAAGGAAAAGACTGGGAAGACTAGGAAGGACCTCCTACAAAGGGTCAGCTTTGAGTTGAGTCTTGAGGAAATCCAGGAAAGTTAGCAATTGGAAGCAAGTTGGCCAATGTAGCTGGATCCAAAAGGAATAGAGGGATTTAAAGTATAAGATTGTTTTTTTAATTGATGTGAAGTAAATTAAGTCAAAAGCAATCAAGTTAGATTGAGACAGACTGGGTATAGTGTACGTGAACAGTTTGATATTCAATAAGAAAGTTGATTATTATAGAGGGAAATAGAGCTTAAAGGGGGGAAACAAAGTTGATTCCATCACTCTGAGGCATTTGTATCACTTCTGCTTGGCAGCATTCTGAAAATAAGACCATTAGAACTTGTGGATTGAGGTGAATATCAGTTCCAATTTGCTGAAGAAACAAACTCTTAAGAGCAATGAACTTCTGGTTATATCCAACAACTCAAGACATAATGTATAACACAGATTTATCTCTGATAGTTCAGTGGCAATTTTTATTTCCTACATACTCTAGGAGACTATCAAGATCCACAGTCTTTATCCAGAGTGCACTTAAGGGAACTTCCTGAAACTCATAAGCCTACTACACACTCTCTTCATTCCCATTTTCATCTCTTTATCCCTGAATGGATAGATGACTGGATTCAGGAAAGGAGTAAGAACCACACCAAACATGCAAGAAACTTATCCAGGTGAGATGGGAGGTGAGGTCATGCATAGAAAAAAATCAACAGGCAAGAGAACAAAACCACCACAGTGGTATGAACTGCCAGAATAGATAGAACCTTGTAGGAAACACCTGAAGAATATTTCTGAACCATGACTAGGATGAAGATGTAGGAAATGAACAATACACAGATGCAGATAAGGGAAATGAACTCACTATTAGTAGGGACTATGAATTACAATTTGTGAGGGTTAGGGCATGGTGGATCAAGAAGATTTGGGTATGTTTGTAGGCAATGGGAAAAGATCCAGGAGATGAAGGAGAGAGTGAAAATTAGATATTGAAGGGGTATTATTAAGATTGCAATCTCCAAAAAGGTGATTTTTTTTTAATCTTGTACTACTTGTAATTCTATTGTACCACAGTCTATGGGGATAAAGTTGTCAGCTTAAAAGGGTTTCAATCTATTATTTTCAAGGGACTTCAAGGACTTTCCATGTATTATACCCATCATTATTTTTACTTGGTTAAATGCCCCTAATGAAAATGAGCAACCTACTTCTCTAGTACTCACTCTCTGAAGTCCCATATTCTGTTTTCTTGATTTATTTGGAAATGAACCATCTCACATAATTGATTTGTGGCCCAAATCTCCTTCTAACAACTACTTCAACAAAGACATTAAAAGACTACCATACTGAAACAAATAGAAAATCTAGGGGGAATCACAGAAAGTCATTTTTCCACCTCTGGTCAGGATAGAGAAATGGAGGTGTCTAGACATTGGGTATGGGGTCTAGCCAGACAAGTACCAAGCAGGTACCTCCAACATGAAGAACAGACTGGTGCTTTCAGCTGAAGAGGTCTTACATCCAATAATCACAGGCCTGTCACTATGCTGGGAAGAGGAACAGGAGCCAACTGGAAGCTCTGTCTGTTATCTTGGAGCTGAGTTGCAGATCCATTGTAAACTGAAGAGGGGACCTGCTCATAGATAGATCTGTCAGAAAAAGTCAAGGAATGGTTGTAGGCCTGAGGCGAGGAGTACGAACTGAACTGAACAGCTGCTGTTATAGCTCTGAATCTCTGAATCTGACACCCTGGCAAGGAGTTCAGGCTAGGAGGAGTCTATAGTTTTGTTTTCCCTGATCCTGAAAAACTAGCTGACAGAAGCTAGGACCAGCAGCAGTCTACTGGAACTCCAACCTGAGGTAAGCTTCCTATTGTATCATCATTATGAGTCTAGCATTCCTGTGGCCCATGCCCAAACTGGGGTTGAGAGCTCACAAAGCTCAGACCAGGAGGTCACTGATCACACATGGCCTCACATCAGACCACTTAGGGTTTACCAAAATCTTGACTATCCCCAGACTGAGCTGCCTCTGAGATTCTTCTTTTTTTTTTTTTTTTTTGGCGGGGCAATGGGGGTTAAGTGACTTGCCCAGGGTCACACAGCTAGTAAGTGTCAAGTGTCTGAGGCCGTATTTGAACCCAGGTACTCCTGAATCCAAGGCCGGTGCTTTATCCACTGCGCCACCTAGCTGCCCCTCTGAGATTCTTAAAGAATATAGCATTCAAAACCCAGAGAAAACAGTAGCAAAATCCCAAGGAATACATATCAGAACCAAACAGGATTCAGATATTCCTCCAGAAGTAGGCAGAACCAAAACCTTAACACAAAGTCCCAATTCAGGAAGTAAGGCTAGAAGAATGACTAAACAAACAAACAAACATTCCTACCATAAAAAGCTATTATACTGATAGTGTTGTTGTTTTTCTGTTGTTTCATTCATGTCTGACTCTTTGCTATTCCATTTGGAGTTTTCTTGGCAAAGATGCTGGAGTTTGCCATTTCCTTCTCCAGCTCATTTTACAAATGAGGAACTAATGCAGACAGGGTCAAGTGACTTGCCCACAGTCACACAGCTACTAAATGTCTGAGGCCAGATTTGAACTCAAGATGAGTCTTCCTGACTCCAGGCCCAGCCCTCTACCCACTATACCACTTAGCTGCCCATTATAAAGATAAGGAGTCCTAATACACAAACCCAGAAGAAAAGTAACTACAAAATACCTACAAGCAAATCTTCAAAGAAGAACATAGCTTGGGGACAAAGAACAGCTAGAATTCCTGAGGAAAATGGAGCAAGAGGTGTTTCTAAGGATTGAAATGATTTTATAAATAAGTAGAGTGCTAGAGGAAAGAATAAAAAAAGGAAGGAAGGAAGAAAGAAAGAAAGAAAGAAAGAAAGAAAGAAAGAAAGAAAGAAAGAAAGAAAGAAAGAAAGAAAGAAAGAAAGAAAGAAAGAAAGAAAGAAAGAAATGAGAGCCATGGAGGAAAGACTAGAAAAGACAAGAAACAGCTTAGTATAAGGGATGGGGGGGGGCAGAGAAACCTCACCCAATCAATAGACTCCTTGAAAATAGAATGTTTAAACAGAAGTTAAAGACTCCAAGAAACAATAAGAAATATTTTTTAAAAGTCAAAAGTCAAGAAAAATAAGGTGAAAATGAACAATGATCTCTCATCAAAAATAATTTAAGAAACAGCCAGAAAAAGAGCCTAAACATCCTATTTCAAGAAATCATGAAAAGAAACTATCCAGATATATTAAAATGAGACAGCAAAATAAAAAATAAGAAGAATCTACTAGTCACCTCAGGAAGAAATGAAAACTGTCAAGAATATTATAGGGGCGGCTAGGTGGTACAATGGATAAAGCACCGGCCCTGGATTCAGGAGGACCTGAGTTCAAATCCGGCCTCAGACACTTGACACTTACTAGCTGTGTGACCCTGGGCAAGTCACTTAACTCCCATTGCCCAGCAAAAAAAAAAAAAAAAGAATATTATAGACAAAATATGGAGCTTCCAGGTCAAAGGAGAAAACTACAAGCAGCCAAAAAGAAAGAATTCGAGTTTTGAAGAGCCACAGTCAGGCTCACACAAGATTGAACTACCATGACAATAAAGGAGCAGAAAACTTGGAATATTATATTCCATAAGGCAAAAGATAAAATTGTTAAAAGAGATCTTGGTTTGGGCCTCACAGTGTGGCAAACTCAGGAGAAGAAAGCCAAAAGTATTTTATTAGCACATAAAGGCAGCAAGCAGTTGAAATGTAGCCAGTGCTACATTATCAAGAAACAAGTGGCCAAGGACCACTAATTGGTGTTGGGGTCCTTTCTCAGCTTAAGTGGGTGTAGGGCCTGATCAGGGGTTGCTTCCCCTAATGAGTTGAGGTCAACCATAGTAGGCTTCACATGGGAGTCATGTATCCAGGTTGTCTGTTTGGCAACCTTGATGGCAGAATCGAGGTCAACAGAACCTAGAAAGGTCCATTTCAGGAAGTCTTCCTGAAGTTGCAGATCCACAGGCAGTCTCCTAGCTCAAATGGATGTACCATATCTTCCAAAGGTGGAATTTACATCCAAGGCTTCTTTCTTCCAGACCTATAAAAGAGAACTAAACTGAGAGATAATAGAGCTTATCAGGATTTAATCCCCTGTGGCCAGGCTTAGGCTTTGAGGGTTCAACCCTGTAAGGGGCTAAAATTCTAGCTATGCTGTCTAAAATATCTAATGAGTAGTTGCCAATAAATTATAAGCTTTAGCAAGAGTATTTAAGTGTTTAAGTATTAATTAAAGAGCATTAGGACCAGAGAGAAAGGTAAAAATCTAACTATTTCTAAGAGACCCCATCATCCGACCTGCCATGGTGAGGTCAGCAACAAAAAGGACCAACACTTCCTTCTTCATCCCAAAAACCTCCTGTGGAACCAGCAACATCCCATCGATAGGCACGCACATCTCCAAGCTAATTGGCTGGTAACCTTGATTGACAGTACCCACAAGCAAACATCACTTCCTGATGCCAAGGAAAGGCTGCATGGCTTGCCTTCAGACACCTTCTCCTCATGGTGGAGCTTTCCTACAGTAACTCTCCAACAGATGGCATCACTCCAATCGTTACAGCCCCTAGTAGTAGGAGGTAGCCTACCAAACTGAATTTCTAAAGATGACAATTCACAATCCTGCCTATTAGGATTTCTAAGTTGGAACAACACAGGCAGAAGTATCATAGGCCATTTTAACTGTGTTTCCTGGGATAGTTTGCCCAAAAGGGTCTTAACTTCCCTAATTATCCATTCAACTCTCCCTGATCATTGTGGATAATGAGGGATGTGCAGGCTCAAGGTTTCCCAAGAGTTGCTTAGTTACTTTGTGTGTGTGTGTGTGTGTGTGTGTGTGTGTGTGTGTGTGTGTGTGTGTGTGTGGCAATCGGGGTTAAGTGACTTGCCCAGGGTCACACAGCTAGTAAGTGTTAGGTGTCTGAGGTCAGATTTGAACTCAGGTCCTCCTGACTCCAGGGCCAGTGCTCTATCCACTGTGCCATCTAGCTGCCCCGCTTAGTTACTTTTTTGATAAAATGTGGCCTTTGCTCACAGACAATAGTACATGGAAAGCCAAATATTGGTTTTATGTCTTTGATCAGGCACTTTGCTACTACATCTGCTGTGGCATGTGTTGCTGGGAAGATCTCTAGCCAGTCGCTCAATTGGTCATTGCATACCAAAACATATCTGTAGCCCATAGACTATGACAAATGGTAGGGTGTCCCATGATCTACCTATTGGCACAGTTTTCTTCCAGGAAGAGTTGGACTGTTGACAAGAAAAAACACCAGAGTAAAAAGTACAGAATGGAAAAACCTGAATGAGCTTTGATCTACATTATAGATTTCATCACTTTATCTTTTCCCCAAAAACCCACCCCTCTTGCAAACTTCCCTATCTCTGCTGAGGGAACTACCATCTTACTAGTCACCTAGTTTCATAAAATAAGTATCACCTTTAACTCCTCTGTCTTCATGCCACGTATCCAATTAGTTGCCAAACAATGTCTCTTCTGCTTCCTCAATATCTGTCACATCTGTCATCTTTTTTCTACTCACCTAATTACCACCCAAGTTTGACCCCTCTTACCTCTAGCCTGGACTATTAAAATGGTCTTCTGATTAGGAAAAGAGTTCAAGCCTAGAGCTGTCTTTTATTTTTAATTGATTCAGTATCTCCATCCTTCTGTCACTGTCATGGAGTGGGAAGAATAAGGTACCAATTATGGCTTGTCATATCACAGCAAAACATGAAGTCTTTCCCAGCTCTAGGCCAGGAGGAGGCCCTAAATCACCCATGTGGTCAAGGAGAACGAGGAAGGACAACTCCAAACATGCTTAATGGAATAATACACACATACATACACACACACACACTGTGGCATTTCAAAAGGCTCAAGAGACATAACTTCTGGGTAATTTAATCCTTTTATTAATAATGCAAACATTTTAATCAAAAGATGACCAATTGACCCTCTCTCTCTTAGACCAAAGACTCCTAATGGTGTTGGGCTCACAGTTTATATGGTCTTGGAAGAGCAGGTATTCCTCAGGGTGGCGATCAATACTGATTGGTTAACAATTAATGAGAAAATGAATATTACAATGAGAGAGTAGGCTATATTACAATTAAGGTCTTGGGGTACATGACTTGGGTCACCCAAAATTTGGTCAAAGGGACTTGTCAATTTCCATATTACCTATCTGACAAAATGGAGAATCAACACCTCCCAGACCTATCTTAGTAAACACAATAAACAGGAATGGACCTATTAGACCAAATTTAGAATTTCTTTTACTGTCTGATTAGGTCTTGGCCTGGGTAAACCTCTGCCTAAAATTTCCCACACTTGCTTTCTGGATGAGGAAATAGAAAAGAGGAAAAACCTTGGTCCTAATACAATAATTAGTTATTAAATACAAGAGAAATAATCATTTCTCACAACATACTATACTTATAGTGGGAGTGCATATTGAAAAATATTTTACTGATAGAGATGAGCAGTCAAAAGAGTTTGGCGATTACTATCCTAAAAGATAACCAAGTTTTTCCCAATAGTCTATGGACTAACTTCTAAATACACAAATACAAAAAGAGGGAATAAATGCCACCAGGAAAACTCTCCTAAATTACCCAATATCATGGGAATTTGCCTTGTGCCGTGGGACAGGTACTCTGGCCAATGACAAAAGAATAAATCAGAAGAGATTAAATATAGGAGAGTGATTCATTTGACCTCACTTTTGTGTGTAAGCAAGTTATTAAATAAGAAAAAAAGGATAATATACTCAGTTAAATACTACTTAATTTGTAGAATTTTGACCACTTACCATGGTGCTAATAATAAATATACAAGCTGTAGAGGTGCTTTCCTCACAACAACCACATGAGGTACAAGTATTGTTATTCCTATTTTAAGATGATCATACTATGAATGAGTGGTTAAATAACTTGACTATGGTCACAAAACTAAAAAATGTTGTACCTGTGACTCACATACTTGTCTCCCAGTTCTAGGCTCAGTATTTTCTTCATTATCCCCTGCTACCTAGATAAGTAGCTGTGGGTAGAAAGTTCAAGGCATGAAGGTATAATGTTCAGAACACTTCAGAATTAACTTGATTTGGAAATTGACTTTTTGGATCCAATGCTGTGATTTCATTAGCATAGGGCATTCCCAATGTACAAAATCCCTCTGCTAACACAGAGTAACAGTCAGGGTTGTGCTAGAGCCATCTCAGATGTGATGGAGAAAGCCAATTGTTAAGTTTTCAGAATAAGTATTTCTACCTTGGAAATCACAAACACTATAAATCAGGACTTGATTTATTATTTTGTTGATTGTCTAGACTTAAGAAAGTAATGGAGAAAATGTTAATGATGCAGATTAAACTTAATGTTGTGCATTCCTTTTTTTTTTTTTTGGTTGTTAAATCCAGTTGTTAAAATTTATCAGGACATCTATGGAACAATTTATCTGTCACTTATTAGGGAACTACCTGGGCATTGAGATGTTCAGTGGATCAAGGGTTTTATAGTCAATGTATGATAGATGAGGTGCCAGAACCAGGTATTCTTGATTCTGAGACTGGCTCCCAAGCCGATAAGTCTCCAGGGAGCTTTTTTTTTTAAGGCTAAAGTATTGAGTTAAATCTACTAAGATGAAAATTATTAGGGATTAATGAAAAATCTTTGATTTTGGTATAAAAATCCAGTTCTCAATTATAAAATGGGGAGCTGTGAATAGACAGAAATTGTTCGGAAAAAGATCTGAGAGTCTTAGTGAACTGTAAGCTCGCTATGATGTGCACTGTAATATGATACCTAAAAAAGTTCATGAGAACTTAGTCTACATTAAGAAGGACAAAGCTTCCAGGAATGGATAGTTGATAGCCCCACTGTAATCAACTCTCCTCATACCTCATCTGGAGTATGATGTTCAATTCTGGGCACCACAGTTTAAGAAGGATATGTTCTAGAGAGTGTCTAAAGGAGAGCAACCAGCAGGGTAAAAGACTTTGAGTCTATGATATATGAAAAAACTAGGCACATTTAGCCTGAAGGAGGGAAAAAATACTAAGGGAAAGGTAGGAAGGATTTGATAGCTGTAAAGTATTTGAAGAGCTGTCATGTAGAAGAGACTAAATATCCATTTGGCACCAATGAGCAAAATGAGGAGCACTAGGTGGAGCCTGCAAATGGGCAAATTTAGACTTGACACCAGGAAAAACTTTCTAATCATTTGTGTTATATAAAAGTGGAGGAGGCAGCTAGGTGGCGCAGTGGATAGAGCACTGGCCCCAGAGTCAGGAGTACCTGAGTTCAAATCTGGCCTCAGACATTTCACACTTACTGGCTGTGTGACCCTGGGCAAGTCACTTAACCCCCATTGCCTCACTTAAAAAAAAAAAAGTGGAAAGGCCTGACTTGAAACATGGGGAGAGTGGGGTTTACACCATCCAAGAAAGTCTTTAAGCAAAGTCCACTTCTTGCTTGCTTGTTCAGTCATTTTCAGTCAAGTCCAACTCTTCATGACCCCATCTGGGGTTTTCTTGGCAAAGATACTAGAATGGTTTACCATTTCCTTCTCCAGATCATTTTACAAATGAGAAAACTGAGGCAAATGAGGCTAAGTGATTCACCCAAGGTCCCATAACTATTGTCTGAGTGTCTGAAACCAGATTTGAACCCAGGGAGATAAGTCTTCCTGACTCCAGGTCCAGAGTTCTATCCATAGCACTACCTAGCTGCCCATAACTACTTCTAGGATGTGTAGATTGATTTTGGGTATAGGACAAACTATATGGCCACTGAAATCCTTTCTAATTCTCAAATGCTGTGATTCTCTAATTCTGTGAGTTCATGATGGAGGTGAAAGTATGGGAAGAATTGAAAGTAAACATTAAAATAATGGTGGAATCTAATAATAAATGAGAGGAAAGAATGCAGATGAGGGTGTAATGCACATTGAGAAATTCCTTCTGATTTTCATATGGTCAGACTTAAAAATATGTGATATGGCTCAATGTGCTCTCAGGGTAAAAGAAAGGTTCAAGAATCTAAACGCACTTGAAAGTGAAAAAAAAATAGTTACAAAGACACAAAGGTAAAGAGACCTTGGTTCCTGTACAAATTGATTAATAATGTTAACCTCAAACAAGCCATTTAAGCTCTCTCTCCCTAAGATTATACATTGTTTTAAATAAGAAGTTATTAATTTCCATGAAAGTGCTAATATTATATAGTCATATGATTCTATAATTATGTTTATATATATAATGATATACTATATAGTTATGTTATATCATTACATAGTCATATAATTATATAGTTATGTTATATCATTATATAGTTATATGATAGTTGGGGGCAGAACCAAAGCAATCTAATAAGAACCAAGGAAAGTAGGAAATGGGGCAGAGGAAGGCAAACAAATAGTAACTGAGAATTTCAGTAAATCATGGTTCATGTTTATGCAGAGTTATAAAGTGTACTAAGCATAGGTCATATGTTATCTCATTTGAGGTCAGTGCTATCATTACCCCCATGTAGTGAGAAAACAGAGATACAGAGAAGTTAAGCAACATGTCTAGGACCACACAGCTAATAACATGTGAGTTAAGATTTGAACCCAGGGCTTCATGGCTTCACTCATCCCATTATACCACAGCAGGGACTGGCTTTCCATTTTGTCTTCCTCTCCCTGGGGCCTAGTACAATGCCATCTACATAGTGAGTGGTTAATAAATTCAAATGCAATGAAATTAGAAACAAACCAGTTGGATGGTAAGACAAACTTGGAGTAGGTAGTACATATGGTTAGTACATTTTTGGTCACAATAAAAAAACTAAATATTGGGGCAGCTGGATGGCACAGTGGATAGAGCACTGGCCCTGGAGTCAGGAGTACCTGAGTTCAAATCCGGCCTCAGACACTTAACACTTACTAGCTGTGTGACCCTGGGCAAGTCACTTAACCCCAATTGCCTCACTAAAAAAAAAAAAAAAAAAAAAAAAAAAAAAAAAGCTAAATATTGTGGAGGGAAATAAAGATGAGACAAAACAAAAATAACATTCATTTCCAGCACTATGGGACATTTGTATCACTTCTCCTTCACAAGGTTCCAGGAACAGGATCATAGAAGTTTAAGGGTTTAGAGGCAGCTAAGTACCCCAGTGAAGAGAGTACAGGGCCTGGAGTCAAAAAGAAAAAAAAATTGTTCAAATCCAGGCTGGGAATAATATTCATTAGCCCCTTCCTACCTCTCAGGGTTGTTGTGAGAATCAAATGAAATAATTATTTTAAAGCACTTAGCACAGGATTTGGCACATTGGAAGCACTATGTACATGTTAGCTATTATTATTATTATAACAGCTTTAATTAGATGAAGACACAAAATCTTGAGAGTAATGAATTTCTGGTTACACACAACAAATTATGACATATTCTGTGACATAAATTTATCTCTGCTAGTTCAATGACAGAGTTTTTCATTACTCCAGACTCAAGAATCTCAAAGTCCATGGTCTTAACCCACAATGTATTTAAGAGAATTTCTTTAAGACAAGTCGGCTGTACATTCTTCTCATACCCACTTTCATCTCTTTGTTCCTGAATGTATAGATGACTGGATTCAGAAAAGGAATAAGAACTGCATCAAAGATGGCAAGAAATTTATCCAGGTGGGATATGGGGTGAGGCCATGTATAAAAAAAAATCAAGGGGGAAAAGAATAAAACAACCACAGTAATGTGAGCTGACAGAGTAGAGAAGGCCTTGGAAGAAACACCTGTAGAATGTTTCTGTACAGTGACTAAGATGAAGATGTAGGAGATGATCAATACAAAAAAGCAGGCCAGGGAGATGAATCCACTATTAGCAGTAACCATGAATTGCAGTCTATAGGTATCAGTACAGGCCAGTTTGATGAACTGAGGAAGGTCACAAAAAAAACTATCTAATACATTAGGACCACAAAAAGGCAAATCTACAACAAAAGCCAACTGGACCCCTGAGTGAGTTATGCCAGTGATCCAGGCAAGAATCAAAAGAAAAATACACATTCTTGGGTTCATAATGGTCAGGTAGTGGAGAGGCTTACATATGGCAACATATCTGTCAAAGGCCATGGCTATGAGCAACACCATCTCAACACCACCAAGAGCATGACTAAAGAAGATCTGAGCAACACAGCCACCAAATGAAATGACTTTGTGATTCCTGAAAAGATCACAAATCATTTTAGGGGCTGCAATGGAGCACCCTCCCATGTCAATAAGGGAAAGGTTAGCCAGTAGAAAATACATAGGAGAGTGTAAGTGAGGATCAAAAATCACAGTGAGCAAAATAAGCAGGTTTCCCAGAATACTTGCCACATAGACTACAGAGGAGAACAGAAAGAGAAGAAGTTGGATCTCCCATGAATCAGAGAGTCCAAGGAACACAAACTCAGCTACTACAGAATGATTCACTTCATCCATTGACTCCAATGAACACTGCTGGTGGTGACATTACCTGAAGGAAGAGGATAACAAGAAAATGAAAAATGTGACTATATTATTAGTGGTCTGGATTGCTCAGTGTCTGTGTTTTAGGTTTAATTAGACTTTAACCTTTCACACAAGCCAATATCTCTTCAAAGTCTCTGTCTCTGTAGCAAAACAAAGTGTGAGAACAAAGGAACAAAAATTCAGTAAATGTAGTAAAACTCATGCATACAATTAAGTGTAATTACCTTCAAAGTGTTCACCTGAGAAAGTTACATGGTTTTTCTAAAATAGATGGGGGAGAAGACTTGAATTACAATAAGATTAATGACTCTGGTAAGGAAGTTTGTTTAATTGTACAATTGGAATTGATATGTTTCTGAGACCGAATTTGAATAGAGTCCTACTTGCCTCCATCTCCTATACTCTATCTACTGCACCACAACAGGGACCATTTTATCAGAGTTGAAACTATACATTACTTAATATGGTTAGAGAGTTTAAAGGATATGAGGAAGATAATGTAGAAAGGAATACTGCTTAGTTGTTGGATATTCCACTATATTGTAAGATCTCCAAGGCAAGTACATTGGAATTTGTAATCCCAAACATCTCACTACTTTGAATGTAAAGCTTGCTTAAGGGGCAACTAGGTGGCACAGTAGATAAAGCACTGGCCCTGGATTCAGGAGGACCTGAGTTCAAATCTGGCCTCGGACACTTGACATTTACTAGCTATGTGACCCTGGGCAAGTCACTTAGCCCTTATTGCCCTGGAAAAACAAAAAAGATTGCTTAATAAAATGTTTATTGCTTAATTTAATGTAAATGAATTTGACTTGATGTTATAGATAGAAGTTGTAGATGAAAATTCAGGGATGGTGAGAGCAATATCCGTATATAGAAATACTTGATAAAGCCATTATAGTTGCTCAAAATAAAGCCATAGCTCCTTTATATGACTTTGAATTCTTTGATTGTGGCAAATCTTTGTCCTTTGAGAGTGGATTCAATTTTCAAAAATAGGTAAATTTTTAGAGATAAGGCTGATGCATGAAAAGGCAATGTCAGATTGTAGAAAGAGTACTAGCTCTAGTCATAGAATCAAATCCAGCCTCATACTTGAAACCTACATGACCTTAGACAAGTCAATCAACTTCCCTTGCCTTCACTTTTCTCATAATCAAGATGTGAGGATTAGACAAGATTACCTCTAAGGACCTTTTCAGTAAGAACAAATAATAGAAGAGTGGTTAGCTCAAAAGGATTAGGTAGTTTTGTGGTTCTCCAGGGACTTCATGGATTTTCCATGCATTATATATCTATGCCTTCTTTTATCTGATTAAATCACTTTGATGAAAAAGGTAAACCTATTTCTCCATTACTCCCTCTCTGGAGTCTTATATTCCATTTTTCTCTAAATGGTATGGTCATTCTCATATAATGGATTTGCTGCCAATGTGACAACAAATAAAACAAAGATAAGCAGTATTCTTATTCAGAATTGTGATTCTATAAAGGAACTCAAAAGGTCATCTGGCCCAATCCTTCCCTGTCTTCTACAATATGTGAGCCTTGTAAGCCCCATTTATCTTTTGTTTTCTTCTTCAAGTTGTAAGTAGTAAGAATCCACCATCTCACTAAGCACTTCATACAAGTGTTTGATCATCCCAATAGTCTAAAAGTTGTTGTTGTCGTTGTTGTTGTTGTTAAGTTTCAATCATGTTCAATTCTTTGTGACCGCATTTGGGGTTTTTCTTGGCAAAGAGACTGGATTGGTTTGCCATTTCCTCCTCCAGCCCATTTGACAGATGAAGAAATTGAGGCAAACATTACTAAGTATCTTCCTCAGATTCACAGAGCTAGTAAGTTTCTGAATCCAGATTTGAACTCAGGGGAGATGAGTCTTCATAACTTCAGACCCAGCCCATTGTGCTATTTAGCTGGCCCCAAAGGGTCTTCCTTGCATCCAAATGAAATTTCTCTTAAATTCTAGTCCTTTTCCTCTCGTTTGTTGCTGATGCTCATTATAATTTTCCATGTAAGTACTTGAAGTCATTACCAAAGCAATATCCTATAATATCTTTTCTGGGAACTCTGGTTTCCTGCTGATTTTCACCCTTTCAATCATCTTTGTCACTTTCCTCTTTAACTCTGTCCAAATCATCTCAAAATTGCTATGACTGAAACTGAAGAATCTCAAATAACAAAAACTCTAGTAGAAGGAATAATAATATTTTTGTTGTTTAGCCTTTGTTCATATTATAGGGTCAATCAGTAGTACATTACTGACTGTTAGACTGAAATATCCCAAGGTAATTTTTTTTCAATGGACCAATTCCCAACTAGACTTTCTATATCTTATTCCACTGGGGTTTATACCCAGGAATGATACTTTGTACTGATCCAAACTGAAAGCCCTCCCATTGCATCGGATTGGTTGCATACATCTGATCTTTAACAATAAAAATAAAGCATATGGTGGTTTTTTTTAAGCCTTCCTTCTCACCTTCCTGTGGTTAATTTTCCTGATAGGAAATGGAAAATTAAAAAATGAATCATCGGCAAGGGCAACAAGTAAAGAACTAAGTTCCCAAATCTTGTGCTTGACCTAATCCATAGTGCTAATTCCAGATTTACTCTTATGTGATGGGTCTTTGCCTGGGGTCCCTGACCCTGGGTTAAAACCAAGGGTGATTTCACAGAATTATTTTGCCTTCTCTAGAACTCCTCATATTTATTCTTCTGTGCAGCTCAAATGCTGTCCATCCTTCCTGTCTACAAGCCAGCATCCCACTCATTTCTGTAAATTTTAAATCTGTCACCACAATAGTCTATCTGCCACTGAAAGCTGAGAAAATCTATTCTTTCTGTGATCAGTTTTATACACATCTTTCCCACCTACCTGGGCTGAGGCAACACCATATCAAGAAATCCAAGGATATCCAACAGTTCAGCAACACAAAGAACCACATAAAATGCTGTGATAGGAGAAAAGACAACTAATTAGCAACCCTGGTGAGTACAGAGACATGGGTGGCTAGCTCATTTGACCAAGGGAATTATCTTCTTGAATCTTACTGGTTTGGCCCAAAGAGCCAAGGAAAGCAGATAATGAGTCACCTGAGGGAAAGGGGGTGGGGGAGAGGTGAATGGAAAATACCTAAGGAAATAATCATTTGTAATTTTGTGTGTCAACATGTAAATCGTTCTTGGTGACTGCTGGGATTGAAGAGGAATCACTAAGGATTATAAAAAAATCTCCTCTTTGAAGAGAAATGTGTGGAAATTATTTTGGTTATATCCTGAAAGTTTAGTGTGCTTCCCCCATAGTTATAGATGAACAGATAAAAATGAAGTATCATTGGAGGAAAGTCCTGTAAAGGTAACAGGGAAAATGTGCCCCACAGTTGTATTTGGGGGAAAATGCATGTATCATCTAAACAAACAAAAAACCACAGAACTCGTTGTTAAGCAGTTCATAGTTTGCTGAGACTTAAAGTCAAGAAAATTTACATTCAAATCCCACCTTTAACATTTATTCACTGTGTGAACTAGGACATACCCTTCAACCTCAATGAATCTCAGATTCCTCAAAAACAAAATGGGGACGATGAAACCTATGATACCTATAGAATACCCACAGGACCCAGTTGTTCAAACTATATATCAGTAGAATGAATCAGTGGTATACATCACATGGGTTGTTGTGAGGTTCAAAAGAGATAATGTACCCAAAATTCTTTACAAACTTTGAAATTGAGTGTGTGGCTACTATTGTGATTCTTTCATCCTTTTCATTTTATTCGTGAAGTTTAGATAGAAATGATGTGATGACGTGTTGTTCTAATATTGTTCTTTTATATATTCTGTAGCCACCAAGAATGATTTAAAAGTTGAATTCAGGGAGATAAGTCTTCTTGACTTCAGGCCTGTCACTCTATCCACTGGGTCACCCTAGTTGCCCACATTCTTAATGTACATCAAGTATTTAATAATCTCTTGAATCCCTAGTCCTTTTATCATATCATGGATTACATTCCAAACAATCCTCAGCCTTGGATCACTCCCACCATTTGTCTCCTTACTGCTCACATATATGCTGCTGAATGAAGGTAGAAAAAATCATGCAACTGTTCTGCCTGGGTCTACTAAAAATTTATGTTACATAGCCTCAACTGAACCCTCACCACTGTTAGGCTATCCTACTATATATACCTCCCTAATCAACTCACTATCCCCCTCTGCACATCAGCTCTTCCAAACCTTTGCATCCCTCCTCAAACCTTCATTGCTTCCCCACCCCACTCCCTCAACTGAGAACTCTCCCTCCTTTTTACAGAAAAAAATGAAACCGTTCACTGGGAACTATTCTCACCTATTCTTCATCTAACTTCACTTAGATGTCCTGTGTTCACATGATGAAGTGGCCTTATTCCTTATCAAAGCTGACTCCTCTACGTATTCAAGTGATTCCATTCCATTTCTTTTTTTTTATCCCATTCCATTTCATCAGCTACAATAGATTGCCTCCTCTGTTATATCCATTTTTTCACTTCTTTTCAATCTCTTCTCTCTGTGTTCGCTCCTCTCCTACTGCCTATAAACATGCCCATTTCTCCCTTATCTTTACTATATCCTTCCATCACTACTATTGTTCTATTTCTCTTCTACTCTTTCATAGCTAAATGCCTCATAAAGGCTGTTTACAATCAGTGCCTCCATTTTCTCTCCTCTCACTCTCTTCTTAACCCCTTATAATCTGGCTTCTAACCTTATCATTCTACCAAAACTGCTCTCTCCAAAGTTACTAATGATCTCTTACTTGACAAATCAATGGTCTTTTCTCAATCCTCGTTCTCCTTGACTTCTCTACAGCCTTTGACACTATTCATCACTCTCTCCTCCTTACTACTCTCTTCTCTCTACATTTTTGGGACAATATTCTTTCCTGATCTTCCTCCTGCTTATCTGACCACTCTTTCTCTTTCTTTTGATGGATCCTCCTCCAGATTACACCTTCTAACTGTAGGTGTCCCCCAGGTATCTGTCCTAGGTCCTCCTCTCTTCTCCCTCTATACTATTTCACTCAGCAGTCTCATCAGCTCCCATGGATTTAGTAGCCATCATTTTGCTGGTGAATCTCAGATCCACCCTTCCTGCCCCAATCTCATATCTCCAAATTGCCTTTAATCAATCTCAAGCTGGGCATCTAATGGGCATCTTAAACTCAATCTATACAAAATAAAGTTCATTATCTTTTACCCTAACCCATCCCCCCTCCTATTTTCTCTATTACTGTGGTGGGAAAAATCATCTTCCCAATCCCTCAGGCTCACAACCTAGGTATCATCCTGGATTCCTCACTGTCTCTCCCCATATCCAAGCTCTTGCCAAGGCTTGTTAATTTCACCTTTGCAATATATCCCCAATATGTCCCCTTCTCTCATATGAAACTGCCATCACTCCAGTGCAGGCCATCCTCACTTCACACCTGGACTATTGTAATATCTTTCTGGTGAGTCTGCCTGCCTCAAATCTCTCCCCATTATCTCTCCAAAATCTCTCCAGTCTAAATTCAGCCACTAAAGTAGTTTTCCTAAAAAGAAGTTCTGATCATGTCACCTCCCTACTCAATAAACTCCAGTGGCTTTCTATTGCTTCCAGGAACAAATACAAAATGCTTTGTTTGGCATTCAGAGTCCCTAATAACCTAGATGCCATTATCATCCTGAATTTACAGATGAGGAAACTGAGGTAGACAGAGGTTTAAGTAAACTTGTTATAACATCCAATGTCATACCACCACTCTTCTACCAACAACCTCAGAAGAGGAGAGCAGGGTCCAGAGGGCCCTGAGTCAAAACCAGACCCAGGCCTAGCCACTAACCCAAGTCTTCTATCCTCAGGGAACCACCACTCACCACTCCCCAGTTCCATTAGCTCTATTAGATTCCCAAGGAAAGGAATAGACCCAGACCAAGCTCATTCTTCATACCCCTTGGAGACTATGATCTTCTCACCCCATCTGTCATCCACTATATCTTCTCCTATTTCTACCCCTAATCTTATAATAATTAATCAAGGGGCAGCTAGGTGGCGCAGTGGATAGAGCACCGGCCCTGGATTCAGGAGTACCTGAGTTAAAATCCAGCCTCAGACACTTAACACTTACTAGCTGTGTGACCCTGGGCAAGTCACTTAACCCCAATTGCCTCACTTAAATAATAATAATAATAATTAATCAGTAGCCATTTACAGAAAAAAAAATTATAATTTCTGTGTCTTCCCAAACCAAAAACTACACCCTGGTACCACTGTATAATTGTAAAAATTTTGCCATTTTCCCAGTACTGGTCTATCACATGGGTAGAAGAGGGTCCTAAAAACACCCATTTAGTCAAGAGAAACCACAGAAAACTCTAAGTATGCCAATTGGGATAAATCACCTCCCATTACATTGATACTAGAAGTACATGCTCATAAATATTTTGCTAATGGGGTGAACAGTCAAAAAACTTTGGGGATCACTGTCATAAATGATAGTCTTATTAAATCCATAGCCTATGAAATAATGGCTTTAAATATACATAAATAAAAAAGACTTTAGATTGCCACCAGAAAAACTCTCTCAAATTGACCGGTATCATGGGAATTTGCCTTGTGCCCTGGGACAAGTAATCTGGCCAGTGACAGAAGAATAAAACAGAAAAGATTAAAGACAGGACAGTGATTCACTTGAGCTCACTTATGCATATAAGCAAGGTATTACATAACAAACAAACAAAAAAAAAAAGGATGATGTTCATCATGGAACACTATTTATTGTGGAATTTTAACCATTTACCACGGTGTTTATAATAAAAATACAACTTGATAATGCACTTCCTTTACAAGAACCACAGGAGGTAGGTAGTACAAATATTATCCCTATTTTTAGATGAGCATAAAATAGCTGAGTGCTTGTATGACTTTACATGATCACAGAGCTAGCAAGAGTTATAACTGGTTTTGTTTTTGTTTTTTTCTTTTTTTTTCAGGGCAATGAGGGTTAAG
The DNA here is from genome assembly GCF_019393635.1 of Dromiciops gliroides. Classification (NCBI taxonomy): domain Eukaryota; kingdom Metazoa; phylum Chordata; class Mammalia; order Microbiotheria; family Microbiotheriidae; genus Dromiciops; species Dromiciops gliroides. The sequence goes on from NC_057862.1 coordinate 181,442,373, forward strand.
TGACTTGCCCAGGGTCACACAGCTAGTAAGTGTCAAGTGTCTGAGGCTGAATTTGAACTCAGGTCCTCCTGAATCTAGGGCTGGTACTTTATCCACTGAACCACCTAACTGCCCCAAGAGTTATAACTGGAACTCATACTCTCCCAATTCTAGGCTCAGTGTTGTTTTCGTTAACCCATGCTAAATGGAGTGGAGATACAGTGACTTCAGAATTAAATAGATCCAGGAATTCATTTCTGTACCCAATCCACAGGAAAAAAAAAACCCAATGTACAAATTCTCTCAGCCAATGCAGAATAATGGTTGGACTTCAACTTATTAGAAAGCTACCTGGTTTTAATGAAATAATGTTTGTAAAGCACTTAACACATGGGCATTAAATAAATGTTTGTTCCCTTCCCTCCTTGCCCAGTCATTATGAGACACAAGAGTTACTAAAATCCAGGGAATGGGACAAAAGAAATCTAACAGCTAGTGATTTAAGAAGATTTTAATATAATAATAATATTACATTATGATATGTAATATAATAAAATAATAATAAATTATTTATATCATGATTTAAAGTTTTCTTGATGCTTTATTTATATTATCTCATTTGAGATTCACATGAGGTAGATGCAAACTCATCTACATCTCCCTGTGACAGATAAGGAAACTGAGGCTCATGGAATTTAAACAACATGCCCAGAATTATACAGGTAGCAATTACTTGCAGATGGATTTGAACTTTTTGATTTCAGCTCCAGCATGGTATCCACTAGACTACACCAAGGATTGTGTTTGTTTGGTTTTTTATTTATCTTCACATCTCCAGGGTCTAGTACAGTGCATATAGTGCTTAATAAAGGCTTGTGGAATGAATGGAATAGAATAGGAAACATAGCATTCAGATAGATAATAAGACAGACTGAGGGAAATATAAAAGGACAGCTTGATATAAAATTTTTAATTTTAATATTGTGGAGGAAAATAGAGATTAAAAAATAAATAACATTCATTTCCAGCGCTCGAGACATTTGTATCACTTCTTGTCAGCATGCTGAGAACAGGACCATTAGAAGTTGTGGATTGAAGTGGCTATCATATTTAATTTGCCAAAGAAACAAACTCTTGAATATAATGAACTTTGCTTAGATTCAACACATCAAGACATAGTGTATAAAAATGAATTTATCTCTTACAGTTCAATGATAATGTTTATTTCCTGCATACTCTAAAAGACTATCCAGGATCCACAGTCTTTACCCACAGAGCATTTAAGAGAACTTCCTGAAACTCACAAGCCTGTTACACACTCTTTTCATTCCCACTTTCATCTCTTTGTTTCTGAATGTATAAATGACTGGATTCAGAAAGGGAGTAATAACTGCATCAAAGATGGCAAGAAATTTATCCAAATTTGATATGTGGAATGGCCATGTATAGAAAAAGATCAATGGACCAAAGAACAAAACCACCACAGTGATATGAGCTGCCAGAGTAGAGAAAGCCTTGAGGGAAACACCTGAAGAATGTTTCTGGACTGTGACCAAGATGAAGATGTAGGAGATGATCAATACACAGAAGCAAGCCAGGGAGATGAATCCACTATTAGCAGTAACCATGAATTGCAGTCTATAGGTATCAGTACAGGCCAGTTTGATGAACTGAGGAAGGTCACAAAAAAAACTATCTAATACATTAGGACCACAAAAAGGCAAATCTGCAACAAAAGCCAACTGGACCCCTGAGTGAGTGATGCCAGTGATCCAGGCAAGAATCAAAAGAAAAATACACATTCTTGGGTTCATAATGGTCAGGTAGTGGAGAGGCTTACATATAGCAATATATCTGTCAAAGGACATGGCTATGAGCAACACCATCTCAACACCACCAAAAGCATGACTAAAGAAGATCTGAGCAACACAGCCACCAAATGAGATGACTTTGTGCTTCCTGAAAAGATCACAAATCATTTTAGGAGCTGCAATGGAGCAAAATCCCAAGTCAATAAAGGACAGATTAGCCAGCAGGAAGTACATAGGAGAATGTAAGTGAGGATCAAAGATCACAGTGAGCAAAATAAGCAGGTTTCCCATTATACTTGCCACATAGACCACAGAGGAGAACAGAAAAAGAAGAAGTTGGATCTCCCATGAATCAGAGAGTCCAAGGAACACAAACTCAACTACTACAGAATGATTCACTTCATCCATTGACTCCAATGAACACAGCTGGCAGTGGCATTACCTTAAGGAAAAAGATGAAGAGGGAAGAATAATAATAGGTAACATTTATATGGGCCTTTAAAGTTTGCAAAGCACTTTTCTTAAGTTATCTCATTTGATCCTCACAATAACACTGTGCAGAAAATATTATTATTCACCTCATTTTGAAGATGAGGAAACTGATAGAGAGTATATGACTTTCCCTGGGTCATATTGATGTATCAAATGGCCATATATAGAAAAAGATCAATAGAACAAATTTAAAAACCACCACTATAATGTGAGATGCTAGTAAGCTCTAATGTAGAATTTAAACTCAGTTCTTTCTGACTCCTAATCCTACAATGTGCCCTGTCCACTATACTATCTGCCTTAAAATCTCTGGAAATAATGTTAGTGTCATAAGTTAAGCAGTTTCTAAATTTTAAGTCAAATGTCACTTTATCATTTCATACAACCAAATAATGTATTCACAATCCCTGAACCTGTGGTAATGTAAGTTATAAGCATAAAATAAGGATGATGTGATTAGCAAATACAGTAGAATTCAAACACATAATTAAATGTGATTTCCTTCCAATTGTAACTTTATAAGATTATAAAGTTATTCTTATGTAGATGGGAGGGGAGGGACACAGATTAGGTGGCACTAACAAATGTGCCTTTTGTAAAGAGCCATTCACTTCAATTACTCCATTGTATGTAGTAAATATCTGAAACAGGATTTGAACTCAGGTCTTCTTAACACCAACTCCTGTGTACTCTCCACTACACCATACCAGGAATTTTTATTAGTTCTTAATCTATTACCTAATATTTATATATAAATTAAAGTATGTTAGACTTTAATTATGTATTTTTTATAAGATCCTCAGGGGCAAGGACTGTGTCATTTATCATGTTTGTGTCCCCAACATCTGATACAGTGACTTGAACATAAAGATTACCTGAATTCAAATCCTGACTTTAGTAGTAACTATCCATTTGAACTCAGGCAAATCACTTAATCTTTCTAGGACTAATTTTCATCCTATATAAAGTGAAGGGAATTGGACTAGTTTGTGTCTAAGATCCCTTCCAACTCTAAATCTAAGCTACTAAGGGGGGAAATGCCTGCTGAATTTATTTAATTGAATTTTTACTTCATTTCATAGGAACTATGGTTGAGGAACATCCATATATAGAAATGGTTGGTAAAGATATTACAATTACTCAAAAATAAATCTGTAACCCCTATGGAATTGCATTAACAATATAAGGCATCCTTTTTGTTTTTGTTTTTTTTAGTGAGGCAGTTGGGGTTAAGTGACTTGCCCAGGGCCACACAGCTAGTAAGTATTAAGTGTCTGAGGCCAGATTTGAACTCAGGTACTCCTGACTCCAGGGCCGGTGCTCTATCCACTGTGCCACCTAGCTGCCCCAGGCATACTTTTTAATACCATCAGTGGTAGCAAACCATTATCCTTTGAGAAGTCATTGGAGCCAAATCAGCTGGGTTAAGGGAATGATCAAGCTGTCTAAAATGAAGAAAAGTGAAGAGATAGATATTCTTTCATGGTTCATAACCCAGTCAGGTAGGCAGTTCACAAAAATAGTTTTCACATAGGCAAGGGACATCAGTGGCTTTATCCAAATCTTTGATCTTTTATTTGGGGAATAAACCTATCGCTTTACCCTACATTTACTTGGCAATGAGTCAGAAAGTTCTGGGAAGAGAAATATATCATTCTCCATTTCAACCCTTTTCCCATTTTTTCCAAATATAAACAAGAGCCCACCATATAACCACAACATGTAGAATAATCAATGGGACTATCTTTAAGACATACTTGTCGGGGCAGCTAGATGGCGCAGTGGATAGAGCACCAGCCCTGGAGTCAGGAGTACCTGAGTTCAAATCCGGCCTCAGACACTTAACACTTACTAGCTGTGTGACCCTGGGCAAGTCACTTAACCCCAATTGCCTCACTAAAAAAAAAAAAAAAAAAAAAAAGACATACTTGTCTATAATTACTAAATGAAGGAGTATATTTATTCAAGAAGACTGCACTAGGACTCAGAATACCCAGGATTTTCTCCCCTCTCAGCTATATGATCTCATAGAAGTTAGATAATTTCAGTCATAACAGTGTATGAGTGTGGTTGGCTCAAATCCAAAAGAAAAGATATAGGAATTTTAACAAAGCACAATAAGTGTTCTTTTAAAAAGAGAGAGAAAATAAAACTAAAAATAGATGAAATGGAGCAACACCTCAATTCAAAAACCTCTACCCTTTGAATATGGCATTTGTATATACTCAAATGACTTCACAGACTTCCCATTTGTCATATCTATTATTTTTACCTAGTTAAGTGGCCATGATGAAAATGGCAAACCTGTTTCTCTGTGACTCACTCTCTGGGGTCTCATCTTCCTTTTTTCTTACAAGGAAATGGTCAGCATCCTGTAACAGATTCACAGCCAACGTGATAATGAATAAAATAAATGACTGAAAGTCTGAACTCAGAATTATCATTCTAGAAAGAATCTCAAAAGATCGCCTGGTTCAGCCTGTCTTCTACCATATGTAAACCATGCAGAACTCATTGTCTTTTGTCTTCCTCAGACTGCAAAGATTGACGACCCATTACTTCACTCAGAATGTAATACCTGTGCTTGTTCACTCCAACAGTCAAAAAGTCCTTCCTTATATTCAAATTAAATTCCTTCTGCTTTAATTTAGGCCCTTTTCCTATTATTTGTTGTTCTGCAATCATGAAAAACAAACAATCAGCATTCTTCTCATTATAATCATCCATATGTTTAAAGTCATAAACAAGTTATCACCCCATAATCTTCCCTTCTGAATATTCTACAGCTCTACTTCCTCCCAGGCCTCCCTCAGAAGATTTACTTTCCAGTCTTTCAATCAAGTTTGTCAGTCTACTTTTGAACCCTCTCCACAGAAGGGAACAAAAGAAAGTTTAGGAGGAAGGAATAACAAGCAGGATAGCATTGCTACTTACATGTTAAATTTAATGTATATGTTAAAAAAAATAAGTTATACATAATAGAGATCACATTTATATGCTATCATCTTTTCTCTGTTCTTTGTATTTAGAAATATTCATGTTTATTGATGTTTATCAAATTTACCTCTCTAAATTGTGATGACACAAATAGCAAATAATATTTAAATATGGTTCTGCAAGTAGAAGTATCTGTTACCTTTTATAAATATATACCAATATCATTACCTTTTTTGTTTGCATTTATCTATGTTATTGTTGTAGTCAGAACGGTTGTTCATTTTCAGTCTGAGAGATGCATGAGTATTCTTACTTTAGAATTTTTTCCCAGATAGTCCTCCATCCTATGCTGTTGTTAGGTTTTCTAAGAATAATAACACTTTATCTTCCTCCCTTCTACTTTAGGGGAGCAGATTAACTGTTTACATCTGATTTTTAAATAAATATAAAAGTAAAGCATGTAACAAAATACCTTGCCTTCTCACTATCATGAGATAATTTCCTAATAAGGAAATTATTATAATAAGGAAATGAAGCTTAAAATGGATTGAACAATGTCACCTCTAAAAGACTGATATACCTTTCTCACTTCTTGCCAGAGAATCAGTAGACTAGTAGAATAGAAATGAGGAATGTATTTTCAGAATTGGCCAATAGGTATAGATTCCTTTGATTTTATTAAACTTACTGGCTTCAAGGGAGGGGACTTTTATTTTGAGGGAGGGAGAAAAGGAAGGACAGTGAAAATGGTGCCAAAATAAAGAGAAGAAATGAAAGAAACACAATGAAACATTTTTAAAATATAAAGAAGACATCAGAAGGAGGTTCTAAAGGGGAGATCAATGATAACGGTGGTCTTGAAAATTAAATTTAATATGTTTTTTAAAGTCATATGTAATAGAGAATCACAGTTTCATATATTATATTTTTTCTTTTTTATATATAGAAATGTTTGTGTTTATGGATGTTTGTGAAATTCATAATAAAGAAAGAATTTTAATGTATCTTTAGTACAGTGGCAAGTAAATAATTATGAGTAAATAAATAAATTCCTGAATCTTGCATTCCACTTATGTGTTTAACCTAATTCATACTGATAAATCCAAACTTACTTCTATATAGTGGGTATCTATCTTGGATCTCTGGCCCCGGGTAAAAACCAAGGGTCATTTCATAGAATATTTGTTCTTTACACTTTAGAATATTTCATTTTCATTCTTCTGTAGTGTTCAAATCCTTCCGACATATCATCTTTACCACCTAAAAACCAATATCCCACTCATTTATGCAAATGTTATTTCTATCATCACAATAGTCTGCCACTGAAATCTGAAGAAATTTATTCTTTCTGTGGTCAGCTTTATATCCATCTTTCACACCTACCTATGCTGAGACAGAAGCCTATTCAAGGACTCCAAAGATCTCTAACATCTCATCCAACATAGAGAACCATATAAAATGCTCCCATAGGAGGCAAAGCAGCTAATTAGCCACCCTGGTAAGTGCAAGAGAAAGGGATGGCTAACATGAGCTTCCCTGACCAAGGGAATTATCTCCTTGAATAATGTTGTTTTGACCAGAACAGCCAAGGGAAGAAGCAGGTAAATGGGTCACCTGAGGAAAAGGGGGTTGGGAGTAGAAACTACCTAAAGAAATAATCTTTTATAATTTTGTATGGCAATTTTAAAATCTTTCCTCATGTCTGTGGCTAAGGAAGAATCCCCGAAGATTGTTTAAAAAAAAAAGGTCTACTTTCAAAAGAGAAGAATGCAAATTATCTTAATTACATCCAGAAATGTCAATGTTTTCCCCAAAGTTATAGACAAACAGATAGGAAAAAGAAACAGCATGATAATTCTTAGATGAACGATCTACAATGTGAAGGAGAAAGCATGACCAAGAAATCTGTTTGGGGGAAAATATGCATAACAAAATGAAAATAAATAGTTGGTTGCCAAGTGGTTTGTGGCTTCCCAGATTTGGAGTCAAGAAACCAGGAATAAAAATCCCACCTCGGGCATTTACTATTTGTATGATCATGGGCATTTAATTTCTCTGAGTCTCAATTTCTTTATCTGTAAAATGAGAATAGTCAAAATAACAATACCCATCTTTATCTCAGAAGATTGTTGTGAGGCTCAAATAAGATAATACATGTAAAATACTTTGCAGACTTTAAAGCATTATACAAATGGTGATTATTAGTAGCACTACTTTATTTTTTAATGTTTATTTGTTATTTGTTTTTAATTTATGGAACAAAACAAGCATTTCTATAACACTATATAATAAAAAAGATAACACATGAAACTGCACATCTATCATGTGCAACTTACTATTCCTTTTAAATATACAATAAAGTTGTAAATTTCTTTTTTCTTTTTTTCCTTCCCTCTCCCCCACCTCAGAGATGGTTACCATTAGACACAAATAGGCATATATAGTAAAATTATTCCATGCATACTTCTATTTATCAGTTCTTTCTCTGGATGTAAATACTTTAGTCACTTAATGTGTATATAATGATGAGAGGCAAACAAAGCTCTGCTTGGCAACATGCAGAAATGAGTCCCAATACATTGTGGGAAAGCCAAGGAAGAGCTCTGCAGAAATATATCCATTTTTTAAAAATAAAAACAAACTAATTTTGATTTTGTTTAGATTACTGTGGTCACTGCATGTAATTATTCCCTTGGTTCTACATTCTTCATTTTGTATCAATTCATACATGTCTTTTTTTCCTTTCTATGAATTCCTCATACACATTGCTTCATGGGACACAATAGCATTACATTTCATTTATATACTAGAAAAAGATACTGATGTTTTCAAAAGTATAAATAAAATTTATTAACTAGATAAAAAAAGAAACTGTCATACAATCTTTAAAACTCACTTCCCTTTCTAATACATACCATTTGATTGAATTGAGCAAACATAAGGAGTCTTTAATAAAGCATTTTTAAAGGAGCCTATAATTTCTTATTTTGATTTTTATTCATTGGCATTTTTTCCCAAATGCTTTAGATCAAAGACAATGTCTAATACTCCCTTGTTATCTCCTTATCTTTCTTAGGACACTTTTGTACATAGTGGACATTAAATAATTACCAAGAGGGAACCCTGAAAAAATCACTGCACTTTACTTTTTTTGCCACTTAAAACTATATTAAGAGAATCAACCCACTTTTATGACCATGTTTCTCTAATATCGGGCCAGAAATGTGTTTTGGCTGATGACTATTGCAAAGTGAGTACAGAGTAATCTTTTAAAATAAACTGAAAATATCCAAGAAGAATGAAATTAAGACAAGTTAAAGTGTAAGGATAAGTTTCATATTAGAATTGTCAAAAATTAAATTAGTCAAATACATCACTGTCATTTAACTGTAGCATCTAAAGAATCTTTAGTTCCTTTTTTATTAAATTTTTAACAGAACTATGTTTATCTATCTCCCATCCTTCCCACCAATAAAAAACAAGACAAAATCTTCTTAACAGTATCCGTAGTGAAGCAAAACAAATTCCCTCATTAACAGTGAGGGGGGAAATATATGTCTCATTCTTCAGTGTAAGTCAGGAAGTGGATTGCATGCTTCACTGTTAGACTCATAGTTGATCATTGTGCCATTCATAGTTCAAATGGCTTTCAAAATTATTTTTACAGTATTGTTGTTTTGGTGTAAGTTCTTCTCCTGGTTCTACTTATTTCATTCTTTATTAGCTTAAATATCTTCAAAATTATTCGTTTTTATAATATTGATGTTATAGTATAAATTGTTCTGATTCTGCTTACTTTACTCTGCATCAGTTCATACAAGTCTTCATGTCTCATTGAAATCATCTTTTTCCTCATTTCATACAGCAAAATAGTTTTCCATTACATTCATATACCACAGTTTGTTTACCCATTCCATAATAGATGGATACCACCTTAATTTCTGGTTCTTTACCACCACGAAAAGAGCTGTTATAAACATTTTTGTATGATATGTATATATATATATGTGTGTGTGTGTGTGTGTGTGTGTGTGTATACATGTACATATGTATGTACATATATAGATATATGTAAAACCTTTTCTTTGATCTTTTGGGGGTGTAGGTCTAGCAGAAGTAGGGACAAATGGCATTGTTTAGTTAGTAACTTTTCCTGGATAATTACAAATTGCTTTCCAGAGTGGTTATACCTATTCATAGCTCCAACAAGAATACATCAATGTGCTTATTTTTTCAGAGGTATTATAAGGCTAAAATGAGATAAAGGATGCAAATTATTATTATTGTTGTTGTTGTTGTTATTATTATTATTAGCTTATAGTAAACAGGCCTCCAATCTGGTAGTGACTATATTTCCTGAGTCTTCTGCTGGACTCCTAATGAGCTCTGGTAAATGTTTAATAACCCAATTGAGGGAGTAGGATAGGGGATAATGTATGGCTGCACACTTTTAAGTTTAATCTACATTAACACTTTCTTAAGTCTAGCCGGTCTACAAAACAATAAATCAATCCCTAACTTGTATCAACTGCAAATTTCTGAAGTATAAATATTCACACTGAAAATTCAACAACTGGCCCTCCAATTCAAAACTGGCTGTAGAACATTTCTGTTTTCTCTGCTGCCTCTGTAACATTTCTCAATTTTGGGTTTTTGTTGTCTTAGTCATTCTAGTAGGTGTGATTTGCTTTAATTTGCATTTCTCTAATTAGCAGTGATTTTCAATTTTTTTCATATATAAAAATCCTGAGCTACTTCACTTGAGAACTTTCTATTCATATCTTAGACCATTTGCCATTTGGGAAATGGCTCTTATTCTTATAAATTTATATCAGTTCCTTATATATCTTGGAAATGGGATCCTTTGAGAGGAACTTATTGAAAATTCCTAGTTAATTATTTCCCTTTTAACCTTAGCTTTATTGGATTTTGTGTAAAAATGTTTTAATTTTATGCAATCAAAATTATCTTCTGTGATCCTCTTTTTTTCCCTTGTTTGGCCATGAAATTTTTCTCTATTCATAAATCTAATAGATAATTTTTTCCTTATTTCTCTAATTTGTTTATGATCTGACCTTTGATACCTTGGTCCTATCCATTTAGAGCTTATCTTAGTAACTAAGTTGAGAAGCTACAGGGATAAAATACATTCCTATGTCAAGGTATTTTATTTTTATCTCCTGGTCTTATTCTTGAATGGACACTAATTAAAATTATCCACAAGAAAATCCCCTAACAATGTAAACCCATGAGGCACACCTAAAGATAATAAAGAAGGCTTCATACAATATCTCTACAAGTACATGTCAGCCAGAAGAGTTAAATGGTAGTCAAGTAGGGTAATTTCCCTATTTTTGTACCACTATTCTTCTAATCACCCAATCTACCAACCTAGATGGATGTCAACCTCAACTCCTAACTCTCCCTCTTACCTCCCATATCCAATCTGTCACTGGGTCCTATTGTTTCTACCTTCATAACATTTTTCATATATGACCCCTTTTCTCCTCAGACTTTGGTGAATGCCCTCCTCATCTCCCACCTGGACTATTGAAATAGCCTACTGGTAGGTCTCCCTGTCTCACATCCCTCTTCCCCTCTCCAGGCCATCTTCTACTCAGCTGTCAAAGTGATCTTCCTAAAGTGTAGGTCTTACCATGTCATCCCAACTCCCCTACTCAGTAAACCTCAGTAGGTCCCTATTACCTCCAGGAACAAATATAAAAATCATCTATTTGGCTTTTAAAGCCCTCCATAAACTGACCCTTCCTACCTTTCCAGTCTTCTTGCCCTTTACTTTTTTCCCTGGACTCTATGATTCACTGATGCTGGCCACCTTGCTACTTCTTGGATGTAACACTTCTAAGAGTTCCTGATTCTAGACTCATCTCCACCACCTACATTTCCTGGCTTCCTTCAAGTTTCAGATAAAGTTCCTACAAGAAACCTTTCCTAGTCCTCTTTACTTTAATGCCTTTCCCCTGAGATTATCTCCAATTTATCCTGTATATGTCTTATTTATATATAATTGTTTGAATATTGTCTCCCTCATTAGAATGCAAGCTCCCTGAGAGCAGGGACTGTTTTTGTTTTGCCTTTCTTTATATCCCTATCACTTACCATAGTACCTAGAATGTGGTAGGTTCTTAATAAATGCTTATTGACTTGATGAGGTATTTGTTTCTGACAATAATTACAATAATAGGCACAGCTTAGCATGGATTTCTATGAAGACATCTAAGCTAAGGAAAGATAAAATTGGCTATGTAGGATCATAAATTAATAGATTTAGAGCTTTAAGAGATCAGAAAAGTTGTGACTAGCCCTGAGTGATATGGGATGTAAGTGGCAGAGCCAGGAGAATAATCTTCTCTGATTATTTTGAATTGTTTTATATTGGGGGGTGGGGGGGGGATAGATTGTCCAAATTGCCAAAAGATCTGTCGTGATATATTTTTTTTTGCAGGGCAATGAGGGTTAAGTGACTTGCCCAGGGTCACACAGCTAGTACGTGTCAAGTGTCTGAGGCCGGATTTGAATTCAGGTATTCCTGAATCCAGGGCCAGTGCTTTACCACTGTGCCATCTAGCTGACCCTTGTCATGATATTTTAACAGAATATTGAGTCTATAGATTCCATTTTGAAAAGTGACTTGTGAGTGCACAAATATAGGACAGAGTCAAATGAGTTTGTAGTATTAAAAAAACCCAATCCACACTCAAAATCAAAATGGTGTGAGAAAATAATGGGATTTTGGCAGATACTCAAAGGCCCACCTGGAGATTAATCTAAATTGATTGAATTAAGTGATAGTAATTGACTGCTTATTAGCCTACTTCAAGTTAATTAGATTGTAACCACACCTGGCTAGCCCTTAAGAAGGTATTGTTCTCAGAAGCTAAGGACTTTGAACTCAATTCAAGACCACCTTCAAGTCCAGTGAACCAATAGATTTGGATGACTCCTTCAGCTTCAAGCAATGTGTAAGGATCACCTCTGCTCCAGACCTATAAAAAGCTTCCACACTCAGTTTGAGAAGAGTTTGTGGTTGAAGAAGGCTTATGGCAGAGGACTTGAGTTAGAATCAAACCAGGCTGGAACTCTAGGCTAGATAGGCCTTTTCTTAACTCCACTTGTTCTTTTTTTTTGCTAATACCTAGTATGTTTTAATAAATGTTTAATGCCCAAAAACTGGTGCTAAAGCTTCTAATTTAAGGCGACCACACATTTAGATTTTAAACATCACAATGGTCCCACAGGAAGAATTAAATTGATGCTAACTTATAGCTGTTTTGATGAGAAGGGTCTGGATTCATTGTTAAACTATGTAGTCCATACATAGACCCTGAGAACATTCCTCCAAGTTCAAGGTGTTTTGTGCATTGGTCGCTATTCAAAACCATAGTTCATGAGCCCTCTACAATATATTACTTTTATTGAACCAAACAGAAGGGATTATGTTAGCTCAAATCAGACATTTAACCAAACAATATATAACAAAAGGCAAGAAAAAGTCATTCACATTTCCCCATAGTGCACACTCTCCTATAGGCTTCCATGCTACCCAAAAGGAAGGGCACACATATAAAGACAGGAGCACACATACAACTAAGAGTCACACCCTAAAGTAACACAAGTAGACAATGCATGTGGACAATGAACATGTATGAAAAGACATGTGGCAGAAACACTTGAGCAATTCACATGTCTCTATCCAGGGTACACATATGTCAACTCAGACCTTCAATGCTGCAAAATCAATAATGATCCCAATGATATAACCTTGCTCCTCTCTGCTAGATGACCTGTCTCCCCACTGAGCATAGTGTCATCTCCATTGAAATATTCTCATGTTCAGAGTTACTTTCAGTTAGTCTTTAGCTTTTCAGTCTCTTCAGAGTCATCTGTTGTTCTCTGCTACCATCTGCCATAGTGGAGAACATAGCTGGCCTCCCACTGTAAAGGAAGTACTAGAGTTCTTTTAGTGTATAACCTAGAACAATGATCCACTGTACCCAGCCTGACAGTCTGAAAAAACTAGAAATTTCACACTGATTGTCTTTTCCTGAGGTCAATCAACTAAACAACTTGGGGTTAGAAAATTCCTTTTAATGTTTGTCAAATTCCTAATCATAATATAGTCACAAGTCACCTCGTTGGAGAAGAGCTTTAAAGATTCCACTTTGTTGTACTAAGTCAATTTGGGGTAGGGGTGGGGCAATTAAGAAATAGCATGATATTGAATTCTCTGCATGTTTGGACTATCAAGATATTGTCTATGGTTTAAAAAAAAAACACATTTCCTTCTCTTAAGATGCTTAGCTTCCTTCAAGACTCAGTTCAGATACCACCTCCAACACAAAATCTTCCTTATTCCCTTGGTTGTTAGTGTTCTCTCCCTCCTCTAATTGTCTTCTATTTACTTGTCTGAGTATAGTATATGCTGTAATCCCCAGTAAAATAAAAGCACCTTGAAGCTAAGAACTATCTTTCATTTTGTCTTTGTAGCCCAACATCTAGGATTTCAACAAGGGGTTTCAATATTTAATAACTCCCTTATTTTTGTTTTTAATTTATAATATTATAGTATCATATTCAGTAAATAAAGGAAATGAATTTGCACTATGTGTGAAAAATCAAATCTCGTAAGTGGTGAAAAATAAAGAATTTTCAAAAAGTTACTAAAACATTGTGACTTTTGGCCCACCATGTACATAGTAGATGATTAATAAATGTTTATAGAATTTGCAAAAACCTGCCTGTTCCCTGCTTGTATTTTCATCAGGGATGCACTTGAATTTTGGGTCAATGTTATCTATAATTTTTTCCATTCTTTTGATATGCTTCCCTCCCTGGATATCCCTCAGTGATTTCAAGATTGTATCATTTCTAGTATGTATTTCTACGGTATATATAGTTAATTGGTCCAGTCCACCTGCAATTGGACTTCACAAATTTATCTTCTTAAGTGTCATTTCAATTTCCCTTTATGGATCTTTGGAGGACTGATGTTCTAAGGTTCAAATGTGTTGATCCCATTAATGCTAATAACAATATGTCACATGGAAATAGGTGGTGGGGGATCCTTAGTTATTTCTCTTTAAAGAATTACAATGCTTGCACACAATCCAATTAGAATAAAGACAGTCTTTTATTTGGGTGCTAGAGAAGGTGACCAAGAGAGAAGTCAAAGACTTTGCCTCCAGGGGAGGAGATAGCTTAGAGATATCTTTCTCCCTAGTGGAAGAAAGGCCAAAGCTTTTATAGAGCATAGATGGGGTGACCACCTGACAATGTAAAGTTCCTTTTGGGGTTGGGGAAGGTTTAAATGAGGGGTGGGAGGGAAAGGCTTGAATGAGGGGTGGTGGTCCCAATTTTTGAAGCTATGTTTGTCTCTGTGCTGCTCATCTCCCCCTACTTCTTAGGTGTATCCTTCCTTCAGTTTAGCTTCTCAAGGAGAAAATCTATGAGTTAGTCCAGTTGCATATCAAACACTATAACATTATGGTCCTTTACACATCTATTCTATTTTTATTCTATTTGACAAATCTGATTAGTTGTTGTCCTTCCACCAGTCCTTCCACCATGAATGCTCTTGGAAGAGTATTCCTTAATTGGGTATCACACCAAACTTTCTGAAGTCTTATCTTTACTTTCACTATTTTAAACTATTTTATGAGGTGCTACTGCCCATAATTTTTTGTCATCCCTCTCTGAAATGGTTTAGAATGAGTTTGTATTCTAAATCATTATTGTCCTTGGCTTCAACCTCTATCTGCCTGTCACAGAGATCAGGGGTCTTCTGGCCACAGCAGTTTCCCAGATCCTTCAGCTTCTTCCTTGTGGTAACTGTCTGGAGTTAAAAAAAAAAATGTCAGAAAGATAATGTTTGTTGGCCACAATTTGGGAATCACAGATATATATTGTTTTGAATGAGGTGCAACCAACAGGTTTCACTATAGAGTGCAAAATTTGATTGACAAGGGTTTTCCCACGTCCCATTTGGAAAGGGAAAGAGTTGATCTCTCTCAGTCAATGCCGTTCTCTTTCCACTGGGTCACTTCAAAGACATTTAGTCCCCACAGGTACTCACTGACCCCTCCTTTTTGCTTGTAGGCTAAAGTTTTGCCAGATACTCCAAATTTCAAAGTGACCTGGTCTAGCCAAAACAAAGAGAGCTTGCTTAGCTTGAGGGAAAAAGAAAAGCCCCAAATTCAGTTTAAATTCTGCTTTTCAATTATATTCAAAAGGTGTTATGGGTAGGAAGAAAAGTCCCTATATACACCAAAACATTTACAGAAGCACTTTTAGGGGAGCAAAGAATTAGAAACAAAGTAAATGCTCATTATTTGGGAAATGGCAAACCTAATTGTGGCATATGAATTAATGAATATTATTATACTGTAAGAAATGACAAATATGATGAATACAGAGAAGCCTGAAAAGATTAACATGTTCTGATGCCAAGTGAAGTAAGCAGGGCCTATAAAACATTATAGTACAATGACTACAATAATGTAATAATAATGGAAATGGAAATAACAATCACAAAATAATCAAAAATTAGTGTTGCAAAATTACAAAAAACAGTCATGGCCCCAAAGAAGATATTAAGGAAGGCATCTTAACCCCATTCTTTTGCAAATCTGGAAGGTTCATGGGTATAGTACATCACATTTACTGTTAAAGAGATTTTTTTTGATGCTTTCATCAGTTTTGCTTGGTTTTTTTCCTGTCTTCTTTCTCATTTTTATTTGTTATATGGGATGGCTCTCTGAGAGGGGAAAAAAGAGGTATACTATGAGAAATTTTGGATTTTGAATGTAAGAGAACAAAAGAAATAAAAATTGATTTAAAATAAACTCCACCTTTTCGCACATTTAATAAAAATTATTCATCAGAGAAAATCATCACCATAAGCTTCTCTCACTTACATATATCTTATCAAGCCTCCAGGTAGGAAAATCTTTAACATTTGAACAAATATTCAGATTTCTGATCTATTTTTTTTTTTAGTGAGGCCAATGGGGTTAAGTGACTTGCCCAGGGTCACACAGCTAGTAAGTGTTAAGTGTCTGAGGCTGGATTTGAACTCAGGTACTCCTGACTCTGGGGCCAGTGCTTTATCCACTGCGCCATCTAGCTGCCCCATTTCTGATCTATTTAAATTCTGTGTGTTTCTAGCTAACCACTGGTATCACTACACACAATTAAAGACATAGGAATCTAAAGTTATTAAGGCTGACATTAGCTTTACGTAACAAAATTTCACTTTAAAGTTCAATTGGCAAATAAGTAACTTTAAAAAAAAGAAAAAGCTCTGTATTTTGTCATCCATCCCTTCAGATGAAAAGGGAGGGCAGAAAGAGTAAAGGAGAAAGAGGTCATTCAACAGCCACCTGAATTCTTGGCCAGGGGAAAATTAACAATTGTACATGTCTCACACACTGACCATAGATGTCCCATCTGCTTCCAAGGGATGAAGAAGATTTAATAGCATGTATACTATTTTGTATATATATAATATATATATATGTATGTATATATATATATGTATATATACACACACATATATATGATGACAAAAAGCCACTATGAGCAATTATTCCATTGTGTTATAAAATTTTCAGATAATATACTTTGTTTTTTGGTTATTTTTCTTTGCTCTGTTAAAATAAGGTTGATCAATAAAAAAATTACTAAGTATTCAATAATACTTTCAAATGAATTTATTTTTATTCACCATAACAGCATTTACAACATTTGAAAATATGAATATATATATATATGTGCAATCATCATTCAATCTACAGAAAATATGGTTCCCAATATATCATATCATCAAGCTGCATATTATTAGAGCTACATAAAAATCAAAATGACAGTGCTCAACATAGAGATTTTCAGACCCCTTTGCAATAATTACCAAGCCCCATGATGATCACTGGCCCACATGTTGGCAACTACTGGTTTAAATAAAGAATGAACCAAGACAAGACAATAAATAAAAATAACAAAGAATGTAGATATTTGTTCAGAAAATAATATTTGTAATATTTGTTCAGAAAATCTGTGAAATTATACAGAAAATGAATAAAATGAAAAATGCAGGTACAGTATCCAAAAGATTGCACATGTCCCTGACAGTAGCTTCCAAATAACAGTCTTATAGGAAGGGGAAGGGAAGAGACAACATAGTATAGTGAAAGAGAACAGGCCTTAAAAATAAAAACATCATAGCTTCAAGTTCCATCACTAACACTTACTGGTTGTGTGACCCAGGACAAGTCATTTAACCTCTCAATGCTCTAGGCAGCCAAGTGCCAGAGAAGGTACCAAAGTGCATTAGTAGGGGGAGTTCCCTAAAGTAGTTCCTTATACCAATGAATTCAGATTCATTCTATTCCTATTATATCCCAACTTTTTAAAAGGGGTTAAAGGCAACAAGTTACAATAGAAAGAGTACTGAGTCTGGGGCCAAAGGACCTAACTTCATATCCTACTTAGTACCCTTATAAACTTGGGTAAATCATTTAGTCTCCCTGGGCCTCAGTTTCCTCACCTGTAAAAATAGAAAGCTTGGCTAGAGGGCCTCTAAAGTCCATTCTGGCTCTAGATCTATAGTCTTTTTTGGTTTTGGTTTTTTTGTTTGTTTATTTTTGTTGCGGGGCAATGAGGGTTAAGTGACTTGCCCAGGGTCACACAGCTAGTGAATGTCAAGTGTCTGAGGCCAGATTTGAACTCAAATCCTCCTGAATCCAGGGCCGGTGGCTTTATCCACAATGCCACATAGCTGCCCCTAGATCTATAGTCTTGATGATCAGAGTAGCCTAAGGAGCCCACCTTGTGTGAGAACAGCCATCAAGACAGTCTTTTTTTTTTTTTTGAGGCAATTGGGGTTAAGTGACTTGCCCAGAGTCACACAGCTAGTAAGTGTTAAGTGTCTGAGGTTGGATTTGAACTCAGGTCCTCCTGACTCCAGGGCTGGTGCTCTATTCACTGCACCACCTAGCTGCCCCCAAGACAGTCTTGAATAATAATCAGGGAGGATATTACAGTCTCATTCTGATTCTAACATTTATCTATTCAGAGCTAAAAAGGAAACATTTCAATTCTATCTCCATTTTGGAGATAACTGGAGGGTGAAAAAATTTGAATGACTTGACCTTGGTCACTCAGCTATCAAGTGTCTAAAGTAGGATTAAATTCATGGCCTGGGGAAAGTTCACTAACAATTGAGTATATCTGGTACTCCGATCACAGATATCCCATCTGCTCCTGTCCCATATGCTCCCACCAGATGAAGAAAACTTGATAAAATTTTACTATTTTTATTTATTTTTTAAAACATGATTTAAAAAAACCACTGTGAGCAGTTATTCCATAGTATTGTATAATTTTCAGGTAATATGCCTTGTTTTGTGTTTGTTGTATGATCTTAAAGATTCAATAAGCCAAAGTGGCTCACCATCTGTGATAACAGCCATCAGGACAATCTTGAATAATAACCAAGAAAGACTTTAGAATCTCAGACTCAGGTCTTAATGACTCCAAGTCCAGTTCTCTATCCATTGTACTATCTTGACATCTCAATTGTCTTTGGAGTATAGATTCCTTGGAAGGACTTAGCTAATTGTAAACAAGAGTCCTGAAGAGAAACATTTTCCTGCCACAGTGTTCAAACCCTAACTAACCCTAACTTCTAACATCTCAACAGGTATATTTGTGGCTCCAATCTGTTTAACAGCCTCAAATTATGTAGTTATAAAAACTTCCTGGAACTCATGATGTTACTAAACAGCTTTCTCATTGCTACTTTCATCTCTTTATTTCTGAATGTATAGATGACAGGATTCATAAAAGGGGTAATAAGTGCATCAAAGATGGCAAGAAATTTATCTATTGGCAATGTGGGGAATGGCCATACATAGACAATGATGCATGGACCAAAGAAAAAGATCACTACTGTGATGTGAGCTGACAGAGTAGAAAGGGCCTTGGATGAACCACCTGAAGAGTGTTTACGAACAGTGACCAGGATGAAGATGTAAGAGACAATTAATATGAAGAAAGTGCCCATGGATATGAAGCCACTGTTAGCAGTGACCAAGAACTCCAGTCTATAGGTATCCATGCAGGCAAGTTTGATGAACCTAGGGAAATCACAGTAAAAACTATCTACTTTGTTAGGGCCACAGAAAGGTAGGTTTACAACAAAAGCCAATTGCATCACAGAATGTATAAAGCCAATAATCCAAGACACTGACAAAAGCAAGATGCACCTTCTCAGGCTCATAATGGTCAAGTAGTGAAGAGGTTTACATATTGCAATGTATCGATCGAAGGCCATAACTATAAGGAGCACCATCTCAGTACCTCCAACAGTGTGAATAAAGAACATCTGGGTTATGCAGCCATTCCGGGAGATGACTTTGTGCTTTCTGAAGAGATCGGAAATCATCTTAGGGGTTGCAATACTGCAAACACATGTATCAATGAAAGAGAGGTTAGCCAGCAGAAAGTACATGGGTGAGTGTAATCGGGCATCAGCTATAACTGTCAGTACAATTAGGAGGTTTCCTAGCATGCTTGCCACATAAAACACTGAGAAGAACAGAAACAGAAAAACTCGCATCTCCTGAGAACTTGCAAGTCCCAACAAAACAAATTCATATACCATAGACTCATTTGATCCATCCATTAGCTCAGTACACAGAGTAGAGTCTGGAATTTACCTGAAGAAAATAGTAAGAAAAAAAAAAAACAGCATTATTGGGATCAAAACCAGACAGCTTGAGAAGATAAGGGCTCAAACTTCAAAAATCACATATTACTTCATCATTTTATATGATTGGATAACCATCCACATTATAGGATCATAGATTTAGAACTGGAAGAGACCTTAGAAGCCATTGAATCTATTTCCCTTATTTTATAAATAAGGAAACAGACTGAGAAAGGTTGAGTGACTTGGTTTGATTCAAACTCAGTTCTTTCTGATGCAAAGTCCATAACTTTATACACTGCATTGGCTTGCTCTCTTACTGACACTAAACTTGTAATGTCCCAATACAAGTGATTTCTGGGCCTGAAATGCACTGCCTCTTCATTACTATCTCTCAAAAACCTTTTCTTTCTTCAAGTCTCTCCTTTGTGAAGTTTCCTGATCCCTTCTTCCCTTCCTCACCCCAATACATGCCCTTAGAGGACGTTTTAGTGCCCTCTCTCCCTCCTCTATTTTCCTGGGATAAACAGATACTAATTTTAAAGCACTTTTCAAGTTGAAAGTATTATGTAAATAATGCTAGCTTTGATCATTATTACCATACTTATTTGCATAGATATATCACATCAGTAAAATGTAAGTTCCCAGAGAGGAGACATAGTTTTGGTTTTGCATTTCTACTCCCAGGATCTTGCACAGAGTAGGCATTTAAATATTTGTTGTACTTAATTTTAATATTTGTACCACATCTGATTTCTTTATACTTCCTGATAGTATTTCTAATAGGACACATTTCTGAGAGACTCCAATGTGCAACTTCAAGTTAAGGTTGAGTCTTTATGACTGTTGCAGAGATTACTAGATACGATGAGGGACATTGGGAAATTTAGGGATGACCAAATCCAATAAAGAGGCATATCATAAAGGGGGCAGCTAGGTGGTGCAGTGGGTAAAGCACTGGCCCTGGATTCAGGAAGACCTGAGTTCAAATACAGCCTCAGACACTTGACACTAATTATATGAACCTGGGCAAGGCACTTAATCCTCATTGCCCTGAAAAAAAAAAAAGTATATCATAGGGAGTAGTTTGTTGCTGCCTGAGATCTCATTGTTAGTAATGTTCAACAATGCAAAATGTGTCAATGATATTCAATTTTTCTATTTTGACTCGAGTCATACATATCTCCATAAAACATGCTTCATAGAAGAGAAACCTAGAAGTGAAAAGGTATGAGATGGAGGAGGAAGGAGTGGGGGAGGTGATTAAGAAAGAGCAGATGTCCAGAAGAATGGGAAATAATGGGAAATGCATTGGGCAGTATTAGGAGAAACAACCAAAGTAGCAGAGTCTTAATAAGGGAAGGACAAAGAATTAGGAAAGGAAACCTACTATCTTTTTCCTCTCTCCTCTCACTGCTATCTTTTAACAGGCACTTTGAAGCTTCATCTATTTCTTTACAACCTGAACTTCTACTCATTTCCGACATATATACAATAATTTCTTTAAAAAATTATATAATCATCCCCATACAACTGTTTTACACCAGAGCCCTGGGCACCATTTTGATGCTGAAAAGATGTTGCTTGTATATTCCAATATTATTGTATGTTAAGAAAACTCTTTTCCATGAAAAAAAAAATCCCCCTCAAGTAGTCTCACAGCCTACTTGCATACCATTAGTGAAAAGGAACTCACTACTACCATTCCAATTTTGGAAGCTTTTAAAGTTATACATTCTTCACAATAGACTAAAACAAAAGCTTCCTATTTCCAGAATGGACACCTTATTCATCTCTTCTCACAAAATCTGTTTTCTATTATTTGCCATCATTTTGGTTATTCTCTGGATCTCCTTCAGTCTCAACCAATTATTTATTAACTATATCGAGCAAAATGAGGCACAAAAAATGGTCCTAAAGTGGATCTGACAAATAATAGGTCAGAGAAGAGAATTATTTTCTTATATTTGCACTTCACATTTCTCTTTATCCATCCCAATATTATGTTGACATTTACTCACACAATCTTGATAATACAGTGAAAACATCCTATATCCAAGAGATTTGGGATACTCTGGTATGGATATGGATGGGTTCTTATTCATGTTGTCTACAACTAAAGAGCTATGAAACCATCCAAAGTGAGAAGGACCACAGATATCACTCTTAGTAGACTATAGTACAGTTCAGACAACAGATTGCTGCCTGAGAAACAATGTGTGTAAGTATAGAAAGGCTTATCACCAGTAGGCTGGATGTAAACTGACAAATTATTTGGTCATGGAATTCTATATTTATAGTTAAAGCCATTTAAAGTACTACTTTAAAATAATTCCTGATAGAGTTAGAGCTGGAAGGGATTTAAAGGTCAATTTATCCAACCCCTTCATTTTATAGATGAAACTGAGGTCTAAAGAGATTAAGAGATTTGCCCATGATCCCATAGGTAGAAAATGTCAGAGCTGGGATTTGACATCCGACCCACTACTCTTTCTTCCTCCTTCTTTTTCATGCTTATAGTTGAAATGATGTATCAAATGATAAAGATAACATTTGTAAATGCTTAGCATGGTGCCTAACATATTATGTGCTTGTTCCCTTCCTTTGCCTCTTCCTTCATCAATTTATAACAGTAAATTGTACTAAAAAGTAAATTGTAAAAGGTACCAAAGAGTACATGGAGATAGTTTCTTCTGGAAAAGGAGGCAATTTTTTACAACCTGGGCTCTCATAAAAATTAGAAAATAGGTAATATTTCCTTCGATGCTATCCAACCTCCTAGTATCCCCTCCTCTTTCTGTCATCTACCTTCTCTGCTTCTCATGTACCCAGTGATCTCATATATTATTCTCCCTAAAGTACCACATCTCATCTAGTCCTAAATGCCTTTAAATCATCCCTCTATCCTAGCCATTTAAAATACCTATTTTCTCTGTATGACAGGTCAAGGTAGAAGGAAAGTAATTAAAATAATCCGTGCAAATGTGTAAATTTAATCTTCATAGATCCAAAGAGCTAGAGCTAGAAGGAACCTCAATCTAGCCCAACTCCCCCTCATTTTACTGATAAGCAAACAGATACTCACAGAGATTTGCCCAGTGTCACATATGTAAGAAATGTCAATGATAAGATATGAACCCAGGTCTGCCTCTAGGTCTTCCCACTCTACTATCCTGGTTATGTCTTTGTGAACAGTATTTGCTTAACCCTCCT
Source organism: Dromiciops gliroides (assembly GCF_019393635.1). Lineage (NCBI taxonomy): Eukaryota > Metazoa > Chordata > Mammalia > Microbiotheria > Microbiotheriidae > Dromiciops > Dromiciops gliroides. Next base: position 181,465,530 of record NC_057862.1, read on the forward strand.
ACAAAGACTTTTAGAGTAGGAAGAAATTGTTGGGGCTTTTGTCTGCTCTAGACCAATTCCACTATCTTGGCACTGAGCCCTCCTTGCATTCCAGGAGAATGGGGGTCAGTTCTTGGTACCACAGTGCTGAATGGTTACAAATTCCAGCCATAGGACTCAAAGCTAGAGGCAAATTTGCAGATCATCTAGTCAGTTTCCTCCTCGTTTCACAGATGATGAAGGCAAGAAGCAGAAATCAAAGTGACCTTCCCAAGGTCACACAACTGCTAAGTGGTAGAAGTAGAGTTAGAACCCAGATCTTTTGACTCCAAAGCCAGGCTGGTTTCTACTATGGCATGTTGTCTCCAAACCACGTGTGATAAAGTATTCCTAATGGAATTGATGACCATGTTCTACCCAAAGTTACCAAGTCACAAATAATACTGATTGGTCTCATCTGAGCTCTGGAGCTGGCCCTACACAAGTACTGAAAGGGAGCCATTAAATATATAAAACAATGACTTCCAAGGAGAAGTTGATACCATACTCACCTTCAAGTTGGACTGGAGATACTCTTCCCCTTCACCTGGCTCACCAGTTTCCTCTGTAGCCTGGTTCTGTCACAAAGACAGAACTAGGATAGTACAGTGGGAAGACCTAGAGGCAGACCTGGGTTCACCAGAACCTGCCCTTTGCAGAATTCCTATTATCCTTGAACCACAATTATTGAGGTACATGCCTTATTTCATATTAGATTACAAATTCCATATGAAAAAGGACAGGCATTTTTCATTTTTGTCCCCAGTGCCTCACACATAGTAAATGTTTAATGAATGTTTGTGACATTGAATTGAGTCAAAATTTCTCCTTATAACTTTCATCCATTGGTTCTAGTTCTCCTCTCTCAAATAAATCAATGAAAAATAGAAGTAGATTGAGAAAAAGAGAAATAGGAATAAAAAGTTGGTGATCACGAATTGAGATTGTGTTTTCCCAACAATTCAAAAATATAGCTTTCAAAAATCTACCTTCTTTGAATTCTGGCCTGAAGCTGTAGCATCTTCCAAGTGTCAGAGCACCTCTGATTTCTTAACACTCTGGATAGCAGCACAATCTCCACATCCTTCATAAATTACTATATGCCATTTTCCTTAGTACAAATGGCACCTAATTAACAGCCTGGAATGTTAGTGACCAAGTAATGGTTCTGCAACTTGGGATTAGCAAGACTTTGATTGTATTGCTCTGGGAATTGTGCCTCACAAACACATTTTTCATCCCATAGGAAATGAAAGGGACAGGAGAATGGAGGGGGAAAATAACATATGAAATAGGTTTCATGGTCCCTGATTTGGGAGAAAATGACTATTTTTATGTAAAATGAGAAAAAATAATAAGAATTAACATTTGTATATCACTTTCAGACTTTTTCAAATGCTTTCTTTATGAAAATTAAATTAAATCTCACTTTGAGGGAATTAATGCAATTATTATCATGCTCATATTACAGATGAGGAAACTGAGGTACAGGGACATTAAGTGGCTTGCCTAATGTAATATAGTTAGTAAATACTCAAACTAGGACTCAAACTCAGATCTTCTAACTATAAGACTAGTTTTATTTCTACTACTTTGGGTTGAAATGACTGTGATGCAGAGATGAAAAACAGTGAAAGCAACTAATATCCTAACTAGATTTCATAGAGCACTTAACCTCCTCATGGATGACAAGGAGGGAAAAGGAAATAAAACTCTTCAGAATGTAAGCAAGGTCTTACAATTGAAGAACAATTTTTCAAGTTTTTGAAAGTTTTTCTTCCCACCTTTTATCTCATTTTATCTTCATAATAATATGGCGAGGTTAAGTGAATTGTATATTTCAATACTCATTTTACAGATGAAAAAATTAAAATTGTGTAACTTGCTCATATCTCATAGTAAGTCATTAGGAAAGCCAGATCCAGATCCCACATCTCTTACCTTTTCATTTCAACCTCTTTCCCCTAGATCACAAATTACCTCCAAACCTTAACCACCAACTGGGATCAGAACAATTATATCAAATCACCTTCCCTGAACAAGTAATCAGAACTAACCACATCCATCCTCCCTGTTTAGGGTTTTAGTAGAAGAGAATGGGTTTCTCTGAGTACCATATGACTTCAATCTTCCAAGGAGCCTTAAATAGAAGAATTTGATTTGGCAGTCAGGATTGTTAGAAAGCATAGAATTCTTTGGAATAAATTTCAATGGGTGAAAACTGAATTAACAAAGAAAATTGGCCTCTTTAGAGGAGAAAAATATTTAAGTAGGTAGGTAAGTAGCTTGCAGCAAAGCTATGTTAGTAAAATATTTTTAATTTAGATAGACAACAGTAGAAAATCTCACGTGATCGGATTTTTCTGTTTTGTTTTGTTTTGTTTTTTACAAACTATATGACTTTTCCATAGACTATGGACAAGCTGAGGACCAAAGCTTTTCAGTGTCTAAGGGTACTGAGAGTGAAATTAAGTAAAAGTTTTTCTTTAGAATATATGGGAGGGGGGGCAGCTAGGTGGCACAGTGGATAAAGCACCGGCCTTGGATTCAGGAAGACCTGAGTTCAAATCCAGCTTCAGATACTTGACACTCACTAGCTGTGTGACCTTGGGCAAGTCACTTAACCCTCATTGCCCTGCAAAAAAAAAAGAATATATAGGAGGGGCAGCTAGATGGTGCAGTGGATAGAGCACCGGCCCTGGATTCAGGAGTACCTGAGTTCAAATCCAGCCTCAGACACTTGACACTTACTAGCTGTGTGACCCTGGGCAAGTCACTTAACCCCAATTGCATCATTTAAAAAGCAATTTAAAAATATATATATATATATAGGAAAGTTGGGGGCAGCTAGGTGGTACAGTGGATAAAGCACCAGCCCTAGATTCAGGAGGACCTTAGTTCAAATCTGGCCTCGGACACTTGACACTTAGTAGCTATGTGACCCCGGGCAAGTCACTTAACCCTCGTTGACCCGCAATATATGTCAAAGTTTACCTAAGGTCATCAATAAACACTGAAGAAAAGATGTTTATAATGTACTCAGGCATTTATATTTCTTTTAAAGTTCTAGAGTATATCTTTTCTTGAAAATAATTAAGTAGTGTTTAGTTACATAATGTAGGATATTAGTTGACTCTTTGTAGAAAAAAAATTCCATGCTATTTATTTCTCTCAGTTACCTATATCCTAGGTGAGCCTCTCCATTGGCCTATCCACTAACAATCACTCACCCCTGTTAATTTGGTAGCACCTACCAAAATGGCAAAGAAGTCCTTAGGAGTAAATAATTAGTCACTATGAGTCTAGCACTGATTTCCAAACTTATTAAGTGACAGAAAGCATCACACTAGACAATAAGCAGGTGTTAAAAAGCTATTTCTTCTCTTCTGTCCTTGGGGTTCACTAGGAGTAGCTAATAATCTACATGAATAAGATACATAGTACTCTAATGTTTCCTAATGCACATGACTTTTATGTCCAAATACTTTCCTCTTCCAGTAACATTCTATTTCTTATAAAGGACATGCTATCTGCCCTCTCATCACCACATGCCTAGCAAACTATTTTGAGCTTGGGGATGATTTAAGACCTTTTCATTGCTCCTTTTTCCCTTTGCTCCATTCACTAGAAAATGAAATTTACATGATTTGAAAGTACTAACACCCATATAATGAACTAGTTATTAGCACAGCCTTTGGGTGAGACTATAAGTGAATCCCAGTTTCTGGGGAAATCTGCATTTCTACTAAGCAAATAATTGCAGCTTCTACCACTTCCATGACCCATAATATGATCTTCCAGTATCCCAGTTCCCTTCTTCCTTAATGATTCAGGTCATCCATCTACCCTTGCCTAAATAGCTTTTCTGTTTTGGGATATTCACTTTTATACTTCCATCTAAACTGCATTCTCACTCTCTTATCACTCTCCCTCAGTCTCAATTAATCATAAAAATTTGGAAAAGAAATCAGAAACAGGATAAAATTGTTGGAGATGCTGTTCAGATGAATGGAATATTATATGGGTAGGTGGGCTAAAGTAAGAGATAAAGACTAAGTATAGGATGCAATATTATCTTATATAGATATTTTGACTTCATGGCTAAAAATAATGAATGAAGGGGCAGCTAAGTGACACAGTAGATAGACCACTGGCCCTGGATTCAGGAGTACCTGAATTCAAATCCAGCCTCAGACACTTGACACTTACTAGCTGTGTGACCTTGGGGAAGTCACTTAACCCTCATTTCCCAACCAAAAAAACAAAACAAAACAAAATAAGAATAATGAATGAAAAAGTGAGGAGAGAGAAATTCATATAAGGAATAACTGGGCCAAGGAATTTGTCTTTCATTGGAGAGGAAAAAAAGAACTTACTAGCTGGACTATAAAGTTGACTGGGGACAATCTACAGGCATAACTTAAAAGAATAGATAATATTTTTTGCATGAAATTGAAAAGGTTGTACATGAACAGAATCAATTCAGCCAGGATAATATGGGAAAGTGTCAACTGGGCAAAAAAAGATATTTGCTGATATTCAACATACATAGGGAATTAACAAAAACATATTTGATTTAGTCATTCCCCAATGAATAAATATTCAAAGGATATTAGCAAACAGTTCTGTGCTTGATTAAGCAGCAGATACTAAAATTGGAACAAAATGGAGTAAATTACAATTGCCTGTTACACAAAGATTAACATGCAAATTTGCAAAGCCATCTATATTTCTAGGGAGAAAAATTAGAGTTCCAGGAGCCAAGATGGTGGAGTAAGCAAGATGGTAGAGTAAGCACCTTAATTCTCCCATATTTACCTCCAAACAACCATAAATAGCACCCCCAAAATGAATCCTGAAACAGCAGAACCATCAAAAAAGACTGAGTAAAACAAACTTCTAACCCAAGAAACTTGGAAGGTCAGCAGGAAAGGTCTATTTCATTCCTATAAAAGAAAAGTGCAATCCAAGACAGGAAACATCCTGGCAAACCAACAATAAGCCCCACCTCAGCAAGCCAGCCTGAGCCCCAGCAGAAAGCAATGCCAACTCCAGGAATTCCCAAATACTTCAGCATAGCCAGGTAGATGCCAGTGCTGGGACCCACCACGTGACCTGGACAGACAGACACAAGGCCAGGACACATGTCTTCAGCACACTAGTAGATACCTATGCCTAGATCCTACACATGCCTAAGCAAATAGGCAAATACTATTACTGGGACCCCCCCATGTAACCCAACACATCCAGGTCAACAGGCAGATGACAGCACCTATACCACCACCACAGATGCCTATGTCAGAACCCCACCCCCACAGCACCAGGAAAGCTGCCAGACCCCTTTGGCCTCCTGTAAGCAGCATCAGTCACCCCTCTACTCCACCTCCTCAGCATAAGGGTCCCTCATGGGCCTCAGGGCAACACCAGTGCAGCACCAGGCAAACAACCAGGGCCCCTGGTACAAGAAGCTTGGGGCAATGCCTCTTCTCTATCCCATCCCCGCAAGGAACAGAGCTCAAATTTAAAAATAAGAAAAAAGGTTAGAAAATATGAAGAAGAAAAGGAAGGAAGGAAGGAAGGAAGGAAGGAAAGAAGGAAGGAAGGAAGGAAGGAAGGAAGGAAGGAAGGAAGGAAGGAAGGAAGGAAGGAAGGAAGGAAGGAAGGAAGGAAGGAAGGAGGAAGAAGGAAGGAAATTGACCATAGGAAATTATTCTGGTAATGGGGAAGATTAAAACACCAAATCAGAATAAAACAACAATGTTTTAAAAAAAACCCTTATGGGCAAAGCCCACAAAGAAAAATGGAAATTGTTCTCAAATCCAGAAAGAAATCATTCAAGAGTTCAAAAAGAAGTTTAATCAAATAAGAGAGGTAGAAGAAAAAATGGGGAAAGACTGAATGATTCAAGAGAATTATGAAAAGGTTTTCTATTCCATTAAATATCTCTTTTTTTTCCCCTGAAGGATTATTCTCAGTTTTGCTGGGTGGGTGATTCTTAGTTGTAATCCTAGTTCCTTTGCCCTCCAAAATATCACATTCCCAGCCCTATGATCCTTTAATGTAAAAGCTGCGATGGAGCTTGTGTTATCCTGACTGTGGCTCCATATTTAAATTGTTTCTCTCTGGCTGCTTGCAGCATTTTCTCCTTAACCTGGAAACTCCAGAATTTGACTATAATATTCCTGGTAGTTTTCATTTGGGGATCTCTTTCAGGAAGTGATCAGTGGATTCTTTCAATTTCTATTTTATTCTGTAGTTCTAGAGTATCAGGGCAGTTTTCCTTGTTGATTTCTTGAAATATGAAGTATAGGCTCTTTTTCTGATAATAACTTTCAGGTAGCCCACTAATTCTTTTTTTTTATTGAATAGAATTTTGTTTTCCAAAATATATATATAAACAAATTTTAACATCAATTTTTTTAAAGTTTGTGTTCCAACTTCTCTTCCTCCTCCATTCCCACCCCCCACCCACTAGAACTCAAGCATTTCAAAATAAGTTATACATGAGTAGTCATGGAAAACATTCCTGCATTAGCTAGGCTGTAAGAGAAAACAGTCCAAAAAAACCCCAAAACTTCAGATTGAAGAATTATCAAAGAGGAAAAAGAAAATTTTTGAAAAATGTTTCCATCTGTTTTCAGATACTATCAGTTCTTTCTCTGTAGATGGGTTGCTATTTTCATAAGTCCTTCAGGGTTATATTGGATTATTGCCTTGCTGAAAATAACCACATGCTTCCCAGCAGATCATCTTACACTATTGCTGTTATTTTGTGTATAGTATAGTACATTTCACTCTGCTTCAGTTCATGTAGATATTTCCACATTTTTCTGATAGTATCCTGTTCATCATAACCTGAATAAAGTACCTTAAACTTGACAAAGAATTTTCTTCATATTAGCCCAGCAAAGTAGGTACCATACATTTTGCCATTATAATCAATCATCTTAACTATTTCCCTCCATCCTATTCCCTTCCCATGATATTTATTCTATTTTCTATCTTCTTTTAACCTATTCCTCCTCAAAAGTGTTTTACTTCTGACTGTCCCCTCCCCTATTCTGCACTCCCTTTTTTTCACCCTTCCTTCCCTATCCTCTTCCCCTCATACTTTCCAGTAGGGTTAAATAGATTACTCTTCCCAACTGGGTGTGAATGTTATTCCCTCCATGAGCCCACTCTGATGAGTTTAAGGTCTTTGAGCTAATTCTGTGTTCTAAATTTTCTTCCTCCCTCCCTCCTCAACCCTCCCTATGAAATCAAGCAGTTCAATATGTCATACTTGTGCAGTTATGCAGAACATTTTTACCTTCCTCAAAAGTGTTTTGCTTTTTACTTCTCTCTCCCCCAATCTGCCCTTCCCTCCTTCCCCTCTCCCCCGCCCCCATCTCCCTACCCTCCCTAAGGGCAAAAATATATTATCCTAGCCCACTAATTCTTAAATTATGTATTCTCAATCTATTTACCAGGTCAATTGTTTTTCCAATGAGATCTTTCACATTTTCTTCTACTTATTCATTCTCTTTCATTTTTGTTTTTGTTCCTTGATGACTCATAGAGTCATTAGCTTGCACTATTCTAATTTTTAAGGAATTATTGTCTTCAGTGAGAATTTGTACCTCCTTTTTCATTTGGTAGGCTCTCCTTTTTAAGGACTTCTCTTCAGTGGATTTTTGTGCCTCCTTTATCATTTGGCCTATTCTGTTTTTTAAAGTGTTGTTTACTTCAGTGTTTTTGTGACTCTTTTACCAAGCTGTTGACTCTTTTTTCTGATTTTTTTTGAATAACACATTTCTTTTCCCAATTTTTCCCCTGTCACTCTTATTTGATTCTTAAAATACTTTTATTTTTTAGTGAGGCAATTGGGGTTAAGTGACTTGCCCAGGGTCACACAGCTAGTAAGTGTTAAATGTCTGAGGCCGGATTTGAACCGAGGTACTCCTGACTTCAGGGCCGCTGCTCTATCCACTGTGCCACCTAGCTGCCCCCAATTTTTAAAATACTTTTTGAGCTCTTCCAGGAATTCTTTTTTTTGTCCTGAGACCAATTCACATTTTTCTTTGAGGCTTTTTTTGGTGCTGTTTTGATTTTGGGGTGTATAGGATATTCAAGAAGGCCTTGCTGAATCCTTTTCAAGGCTGTTCATCTCTTGTTGGTGTCCACCTGCCACCCATGGCATCAAAAATCTGTACATGCACAGCAGCCACATGCTAATAAAACTGTCTCAGTAGATGGGTTAAATCAAGTTGAGTATAACCAATAGGCCTCAAACCCATCAGTGAGGTAAGGAGATTTCTGCCCCAAGCATGTGAAGACTCCTTATGGTAGAATGGATGGATGAAAACAATTTGTTCCAACAGCCATGAAGGTGGCTGAAGCTGCCATTGTGGAGCACTTAGGACTTAGTCAGACACTGAAGATGCAAGGTCATCCATCACATCCCAGGCTATTGCCAATTATTTTGACTTTTATCTTGCCATTGGATTTCAATGATTGGAAGAGTGAATGAAGCTAAAAAATTTGTGCAATTCTGCCTCCCACTTAAATCCAATTCACACGAAGTCAAGACATCACCCATGATGTCATTGGTCCTCTATGAAAATGAAGGACAAACAGCAATAAGAAATCAGATTTTATATAAGGAACAAAATATTATTATCAATTTAATTTTAATTAAGCTCTTATTTTCTCTGATTATCCATTAATTTAGAGTGTCCTCATACCCTTTGTTAGTCTTTTTTTTCTCCTGCATCTTTAAATAGTAAGAAAAGAACTTTGACTAAATAGAGATAAATACTATTACTTGGTCTCCTGAGGGAAGATTTAAACATATTCTGTAGTCAGAAAAGCCACAAGATATTTTTTATTACCACTCCAAAATGAAAAAAGTCCCATAAAAATAAAAAATAAACTAGAAAATAGTGTCTCATCTCCTTTCTTTTTACTAGATTCTCTAGAACTTTTGTTAAATTATTGATAAAATTAAACTTCAAGTTATCTTCAAATCAAAACAACAAATGCATAGAACTAGGTCTTTTTAAAAGCCATCATTCAATATAATAAATAGAATTTACCTAAGAACAAATTTGGTAGAAATTTGATGAAAACTTATGTTCTATGGCTGTTCAACATAGTAACAGACCTGCTGTCAAGAAGGTAGAACTTCATTCAATCAATCAATCAAAGAAACATTTATGCATCCATCATTTTCCAGATTTTTGGTAACATGCATATTTTTCCCAGATAACTTTGCCTCCTTGTGTCACAAGGCCCAGTTTACTCACATGCAGTTCAATGATAGTACCTTTGGTAATAACACCCAAATTGGTATAAAGTGGGGATGAGGGATAGACAAAAAGTGGCTTTAAATTCAGGATGAGTTACATGAGCCTTCTTAAAATGCAAACTCATTAGCCTAATAAATATTTCATATTTTGGTTGTTTTCAAGTAAAGCCATTTCCAACAAATGAGACTTTACTGTTCTCTTTTAAGCTTTTTTATCTCTCTTTCTTGTATGAATAACCTTTACTACTTCTATTTCTCCCCAGGCATGAACTTTTAGCAAGGGCACTTCCCACTTGCCAGCTTTTTCTTTTCACTTCTGTTTAATCACATTAGAGGGGATTTTGGCTCAGGATTGTCCCACTCTGTCCAGCAAGTGTGCAGACACTGCTCCTTAGGAGTTTTTTCATTATTCTTTAGCTTGGAATTACTCTTTTCATGAATATTGATAGTCTTTTTCATCTGAATCTTCTCAGCATGATGCTGTTTATGGTAGAGTTTGGTCTTTAGATTAATAATTTTCCTTTTTTTCTTTGAACAATTATGAACCTCTTGACTTTCCTTCTTTCTCTCTTTTTCATGGTAATCCAGGTAGTAGCCATACCACTTTTGCTGTAACTCTATGGATTCTCTGTGGCATGGCAAGAGCTGAGGGGAAGGTGAGAGGTCACCAAAAATGCTCCCATTCATCAGACCCTGTGCTTTTAATGACCCATAGTCTCATTTCTAAAAGGAAAATTGCCTATGGAAAAGTGTAGAACTAAATGGAACCTTAAAGATCATTCAACTACCTGATTTTACAGACTAAGAATGAAAGAAGTCAAATAATTTGCCAATGATCAGACAAGTATTAAGTAGCAGTGCTGGGATTGTGACTCAAATCTACATCTGATTCTAAATCCATCGCACCTTCTGCTACACATCTTCTGGCCTCGCAATCTCTTGCTGAAATAAAATGAATATGTGTTATTATATAAAATATAGTTTATAAGAAATATGATAGTATATGAGGTCCATAAAGTAGCAGAAAAGAACTTAAATGAAAAAAAACAAGAGATTTGTTTCTAGTCTTAGCTCTGCCAAAAACTAACAATGTGACCTTACTCAAGTGACTTCATTTCTCTAGGTCTGTTTCCTCATTTGTTTAAATACTTGATGATTTCTTAAGACCAGATGATATTTTAAAAGTTGAACTAGATTATATCTAAAAGTCCATTTTGCTATAACATTTCATAATTCTAATTCACTTATGTAATGTTCTATTGAAAATATTATATACTTAAGTGGTGTGGATTTTCCTATGGAAAATTCACTTGTCATTAATAGAGTATGACTACCATCTAGTGGAGTATTTGTGAAAGTTCAGGTGTCAGGATTCCCATTTAATGAGGAAATTGGCATAATAATTGTGCCACCTCAACTGTGGGTGACATATTTGACAACTAAGGGACAGTCCCTATTACAGTTACAGTTGAAAATATATACACATATATACATGTGTGTATACATACATACAAATGTGCGTACACATACACGCACAAAGGGGAATTAATAACTCTGTCCTTGGTCAACTTACTTGAACTGTCTAAGATTCCTGTTCCTTATGGTAAATGGTTATACTAATACTACAAGAAACAACAATAATAAAGCATACTAGACATACTTGATTCATTGCTAATTAAGGATCTTCTTCAAGATAATTGAGAAAACTTTCTACAGATTCTCTCATACTCATTTTTAGCTTCAACAACTGGAAAGAAATTAAATATATCATAACACATTAGACAGAGACCCTTTTCTATGGGATTCTTATAGGGAGCTGAAATATATTCATATTAGGAATATATAGGGAAAATATATTTATATTTTCTTCAACATTGTCACAGTATTATCTTTTTGTTTTGTTTTGTTTTGGGTTTTGTTGTTGTTGTTGTTTTTTAATAGAATTTTATTTTCACAGTATTATCTTTGATATTATGCTGTCTTTGCCATTAAGATTACTTTTTCTTTAGTCACAGGAGAAGCTATGTTTTCATCCATTTGCATATATCTGGTCATTATACTCCTCTATTCTACATCCTTCAATGACTACCTATTGCTTCCCAAAGAAAAATTTTTAAATCTTTAACTTGACATTCAAAGGTCCCTCACAGTCTGATTCAACCACTCCTGTACATTATCTCCTGTTCTTTCCCTCCACATTGTCTATCCTCTAACTAAACTGGATTATTTGTCAACCCCTATTAATAATACACGACTTCCCCCTCCAAGCATTTACTCAAACTATGCTTTATGCCAGGGTAACAATGGCTGGCCAATGGAGAATGGCCCTTTGGGAGTTATTACATGGAGCAGGTATAGAGCTGAGCATGAAACCTAGCCACTTCCTATGACAAATTTGTTTGGCTTCTTGACAAGGGGCATGTACAAAGACTTCTATTTATTCCCCATATGCTTCCTTCTTGTAATGGGGATGTAGGTGGAGGCTGCATTAGGGGATTGACTAGTGAAAAGCAAGTGTTTCTCACTCAGTAGACTTTAAAGGAAGAGACAACTTCCAATACTGCTTTCTTTCTCCTCTGTCCTGTGGCTTGGAACTTCAATAGATCTCCCTTGGACTTCCTGGAAGAAGAAATCCAATTCTCCCTCTTTCTCTCTCCTCCAAACAGAATTGTATACACATGTCAATGAGAATATGTACTGTCTAAAGGAACCTAAAGCTCTCTGGGAGAGCCTCAAGTGTCTGACTGCCTATTTTATTTTATGTTTCTTTCCCTAAGCACAGGTAACCAAACATTAAACTAGATGTTTCAATTTGGTGACCACCTTAGAGGCTCAAGAAATTTCAAGTCATTAAGAGGTTCAGATGGCTTACACTGATATGTAATACCTGACACTACTATCACACTTTTCAAAGGATAATATGACCAAGAAGATGATGAACCATTACTCCTGTGGTAGGAGGGACACTTGTTTTATGTAAGTTAGAATGATTTCCTTTTAAGAGGGCAAGAAGACCGTTCTTAGGATCATCAATTGGTTTGACTTCCCTGGGTTGTTGTTGTTCATCCTTCATTCTCAAAGATAATGATGTCTTGACTTGCAAGTGAATTGGATTTAAGTGAGGCTGTGCAAAGTCAGCCTGACTGTCTCCTCTAGAGTCATTCAGGGTCCAGTGGCAAGACATAGGTCAGGACAACTGGTGATGGCCCCCACTTCCTTGGGACTGAAGGTCTAAAAGGCACAGACCATGAAGAGCTAGCATCAGAGGCTTTAGAAAGATTCCCATTGCCTTATGGGAATACCTTTCTAGCCTAAATTGGCCAAATGCCATGCTCAATGCAGAGATGAAGGGGAGTAACTATTTTATCTGAATTTACCTTAGGTTTTTTATCTTTTTTATACTTTGTAATTAGTAATGTAATTTTTATTGCATGTTATGGTCCATTTGAAACAAGGTGACACAGTGGAAGGAGCACTGGGCCTGACATCAGGAAGACCTAAGTTCAAATCTAGCCTTAGACACTTACTAGTTGTGTAACTCTGGGCAAGTCATTTACCCTCTGTTTGCCTCAATTTTCTCAACTATAAAATAGGAAGAATAACAGTACCTAGTTTGCAGGGTTGTTGTGAGGATTAAATTAGATAATATTTTTAAATGATTAACATAGTGCCTGGCACAAAGTGGTACCATAGTGCCATGGCACCATATAAATGTTTTCCCTTAATTTTCCTTCCCTTCCCCACACCACTGCACCCCTGCATCCTCCTCCCCATAGCCACTCCACTTCTCCCATTGGTGAGTTCCTTCTGAAGTCTCTATTTTGTAGAAGGGTCCAGTCTACCTTCATTCTCATCCCAGTTGTGTCTCTGACTTTTTGGACTTCAAAACCATGCCCTTTACTGCTGACTCTTCCTGAAAATTCACACAGTATCTGGGTCTACTTGCCCTGTAATAGTCTACCACCCCTGTGGCCTGCTCACCGTGGGCCTGCTCATCCTTTACAAGGCCTATCTCAATTCTCCCATTTGTGAGGTCCCCTTGGAACATTAATTTTGTGGAAGGGTCCAAGCCAGCCTACCCCTTCATTGTCCTCCTCGCTCTGTCCTAGACTTTTTTCAAAACCATGCTTCTCTACTAATGGTTCATCCTGGAACTTCCTTCAGCATCTGGGGCCTCCTTGTTCTAGGACAGTGGTGTCAAACTCAAATAGAAACAGGAGCCTCTAATCTGTACACGAGAATTCCTGTGGGCTACATATTGCCTTGGTTTTAAAATGCAATGTTATTCGTATTTTGTTGTATTTTTATCTATTTTGTTCAATATTTCCCAATTGCATTTCAATCTTGTCTGGCTATGCTCAGGAATCTTGCAGCCCTTAGGCCCATATATTTAACACCTCTGCTCTAGAACAGTCAACCATTCCTGCAGAGTGTTCACCGGAATATTCCTCACCAGAATATTCATCAATTGGTGTATTTCTCCTGGACCATCCATTTTATGGAAGGGTCCAGGCTGGCATGCCTGCATTCTCATCTCCACCCTTCCCTGATTTTTTGGACTTCAAAACCATGCCTTCAAATATAACAAAAAAGGAAAACATTGGATGTTAGAGGGGATGTGGGAAAACTGGGATACTGATCCACTGTTGGCAGAATTCTGAACTGATCCAACCATTCTGGAGAGCGATTTTGAATTATCTTTTCTGGGATTGTCTTAGATCATTGTATTGTTGAGAATAGTTAATCATTCACAGTTCTTTATCAAACAATATTGCTTTCACTATTCTCAGCAATACAATGATCTAAGACAATCCCAAAGGACTAATGATAAAGCATACTATCTACTTTCAAAGAAAGAACTGATATGGATTGAACACAGACTGAAGCATGCTATTTTTCACTTTCATTCTTTTCTTTTATTCAAGTTTTCTTATACAAAATGACTAATATGGTAATGTTTTACATAATTGCGTATGTTAACCTATATCTGATTGCTTACTGCCTCAGAGAAGAGGGAGGGGAGAGAGGGAAGGAGGAATAAAATTTGGAACTCAAAACTTTAAATTAAAATGTTTGTTATTATTTTTGTTTAAAATGCCTTCTCTAGTGCTGTCTCGTAGACATAAGGAAACTGAAGATAAATTTCCATTGAGTATTTAGCAATTGGTGACAGAGTTGAAGGAGCTTTTGATCTTTGAGAACTGAACCTTGAAGACAGAAGAACAGCTTATGGATCTAGTAATAGCAGAGATGAAAAAGGTTATGCTGGGGCAGCTAGATGGTGCAGTGGATAGAGCACTGGCCCTGGAGTTAGGAGTACCTGAGTTCAAATCCGACCTCAGACACTTAACACTTACTAGCTGTGTGACCCTGGGCAAGTCACTTAACCCCAATTGCCTCACTAAAAAAAAAAAAAGAAAAGGCTATGCTTAGGAGGTAGTTTGAGACCTGAAGCTATGGGTGAGTAGCATGACCTCTGACCCATAGGTTTCTCTGGAGAATGTGTTATAACCCACTGAAATTACTGTTATAAGATAAGAAAACAAGAACAATATGAAGATGAGGACTGGGAACTGGTACTGGTAGAAATAGATCATTGGGTCTATTCTATTATTGCCCCATCTCAACACTACTTTGAGAGGTATGACTTTCTTAGGCAACTAGGTGGCACAAAGGAGAGCACACCAGGCCTAGAATCAGGAAGCCCTGAGCTCATACCCAGCCTCAGACACTTACTGTGTGAACCTACACAAGTCACTTAACTTCTGTTTATCTCAGTTTTCTCATCTGAAAAATTGGGATAATAATAGTGCCTACCTTCCAGGGTTGTTGTGAGTTCAAATGAGATAACTGTAAAGTGTTTAACCCAGTGACTGGCATATAGTAAGTACTATATAAATGTTTGTAGATGTTTTTCAATTGTGTCTGATTCTTCATGACCCCATGAATTATACTGTCCATGGGGTTTTCTTGGCAAAAATACTGAAATTGTTTGCAATTTCCTTCTCCAGTGGATTAAGGCAAATAGAGATTAAGTGATTTACCCATAGTAACACAGTAAGTGTCTGAGGCTGGATTTGAACTCAGATCTTCCTTATTCCAAGCCCAGCACTCTAACCACTGAGCCATCTAGCTGCCTCCTAGGCAAACAGAGGTTAAGTGATTTGCCCAAGGTCACAGTAGTAGTAAGTGACTGAGCTCACATTTGAACTCAGGTCTTCCTGACTTTAGGGTAGCTAGTGCTCTATCCACTGAGCTATTTAGCTGCCCAATATAAGTGTTAGCTAGTATTATTAGCTATTATTTATCTATAGGAGAATCAGAGGATGAGAAGGCTTTTATCACCAAATAACTGTGGAGGTTACAGAGAAATTTAAAGAGTAGGCTAATGAATCATTAGGAAAAAATTGGGGAGCAGCTAGGTGGCAAAGTGGATAAAGCACTGGCCCCAGATTCAGGAGGACCTGAGTTCAAATCTGGCCTCAGACACTTGACACTTACTAGCTGTGTGATCCTGGGCAAGTTACTTAACCCTCGTTTCCCCTCGCAAAAAAAAAAAAATTAACTAAAAAAAGAAAAATGTTAATGGGGGTATGTTCTAATGAATACAACTGAGTTTTTGTCAGTTTTAGAGTTCTATTAGCTTGGAGAAATGACAAATTGCCC
Source organism: Dromiciops gliroides (assembly GCF_019393635.1). Taxonomy (NCBI): domain Eukaryota; kingdom Metazoa; phylum Chordata; class Mammalia; order Microbiotheria; family Microbiotheriidae; genus Dromiciops; species Dromiciops gliroides. Next base: position 181,481,500 of record NC_057862.1, read on the forward strand.
TTGAAAAGTCAGCTAAACCAAGTAGTTATAAGAGACACAGAAAAAGAGACCAAGCATTATGGAAGACATTGCAAAAGTTAAGGTTCTGTTGGCCCTGCAACAATCATCAATAATACTTTTTTAGATTGAGAAAGCCCCCTTCCGACAAACCTAAAATCCATAGACATCTCATACAAACTCTCACAGATATATCCCACAATCCATTACCTCTTTCTACAGCTAGGAGATTTCCTGGGAAGGGTTAAACAAACTTCCCCTCAACAGAGACTCAAATTCATTCTCTGTGCCTAACATCTCTTTTATATCTGTTGTTTACATACTGAGCTCTCTCATCTCCCTTTATCAAACCTGTCTACTCCCTTCCCCTCCACCCACACATTCCCCACATTGTTTGGTTAGTTAGCTTTTTCCATCTCATTTGACATTTTTTTAAACCTTTCTTCTCTTCCAGTTTGAACCCTCCCTTCTGACAAAGAAAAACAATGAAGAAAAAAAAATTCAACATTGTAAGGACAACTACTCATGTATACAAAATTCTTTCTAAGTAATCTCTCTCCTCTCTACTATTTTTTTTTTGGTGAGGCAATTGGGGTTAAGTGACTTGTCTAGGGTCACACAGCCACTAAGTGTCAAATGCCTGAGGTCAGATTTGAACTCAGGTCCTCCTGAATCCAGGGCCTCTACTCTATCTACTGTACCACCTAGCTGCCCCTCCTCTCTTCTATTAAAGGAGAAGTTCAATGATCTGTTTTTCAGATCCTTCATTGGTTTTTCAGTTACTCAGGGTCAATTTCTGTTAAGTGATCTTTTTTTAAGAATTTTATTTGTCCAAATTACATGTAAAAACAAATTTTGACATCAATTTTTTAAAATTTTGTGTTCCAACTTCTCTTCCTCCTTCCCTCCCCAACCCCACCCCAAGAACTCAAGCAGTTCAATATAAGTTATACCTGAGAAGTCATGCAAAACATCTCCACATTAGCCAGGTTGTGAAAGAAAACAGACAAAAACAAAACTTCAGATTAAGGAACTATCAAAAAAATATGCTTCAATCTGTTTTCAGATACCATCAGTTCTTTCTCTGTAGATGGATTGCAATTTTCATAAGTCCTTCAGAGTTATCTTGGATCATTGCATTTCTGAAAATAACCAAGTCATTCACAGCAGATCATCTTATAATATTGCTGTTATTTTGTATATAGTACATTTCACTCTGCATCAGTTCATATAGGTCCTTCCAGGTTTTCTGATAGCATCCTGCTCATCATTTTTGTTTGTTTGTTTGTTTGTTTGTTTGTTTGTTTGTTTCTGATAAAGGAACTAACAAAAAAAATTGTGTTTCAATCTGTATTCAAGTACCATCAGTTCTCTCTCTGTAGATGGATTGTATTTTTCATAAGACCTTCAGAGTTGTCTTGGATCATTAAGTGATCTTTTAATTGATATCGCCATAATTGTTTTGTATGTTGATCTTTGGGTTCTCATTTCACTCTGCATCACTTCATACAGCCTTTATGTCATGTTTTATTGCACAGTAATGTTCCCTTACATTCATGTACCATAGTTTTTTTCAGTCAATCTCCAATCAATAGACTTTGTTTCCATTTCTTTGCTACCACAAAGAGTGCTACTATGAATATTTTGCTATATATCTCTGTCTTTGTTTTCTTTGGGGTATGTGTCCAGTAATGTGATCAATGGGCCAAAGGATATTGATAGTGTAATCTTTCTATTTGCATATTTCCAATTACTATCCAGAAGCACAAACAGTGCATTAGTGTGTATGTGTCTATCTTCCCGAAGTCCTTTTTTTTTGTCATCTTTTTTTACAGTTGCTTGATATGGAGTGAAATCTCTCAGAACTGCTTTAATGTGTGTCTCTCTTGAAAATCTCCATTTAGCTACTCCCTTTTGAAGGTCAAATTCAGGGCTTCTTTTCAGATCCATAATGCTCACAGCCCACATAATGGGCTTACAAACACCCAGGAAAAGGGTACTCTTTCAGTTACCAAGGAGACTAATCAAAAATCAAAATAGGTATCAATGGGGATAATCAAATCTAGTTTAGGAAAATATCTTCAAAGCTAGAACAAAGGCCCCCTTCCTTTTATTCTTGAGGCTTTTGTCTTATACTTTCCAGTCTAGCACAGTTCCTGGCAAATAAAGATAAAGATAAAAATCCTTACTGAATTAACTAAATCATTGTTATTAATCCTTTAGCTTTGTTAAATTGAATTGATTAGTTTTGATCATACCCCCTCCATGGGGTTACTTTTGATAACAAATTTGAAAGATGACACAAAAATTGGAAAAATATGTTGGCCTTTAGAATCAGGACCCAAAGGGGTCTCAACAGGCTAAAATCTAATAATATTTGACTTAATCTACTAAGATGAAATTTAACAAGGCCAAATGTAATCTTATACTTGGGTTTTTAAAAAATGCCTTCACAAAAATGATATGAAAGAGGCATGGCTAGGCCACTGTTCATCTCGGTGGGGAAAAATCTGAGGGTTGGAATGAACTATAAACTTACTATGGGTCCACAATGTGATATGGCAGCCAAAAAAGCCAATGCCATATTAAAATAACAATAGCCATCATATAGTGTTTTAAGGTTAACAAAGCACTTTACAAGTACTATCTCATTTTATCTTCACAATAAACCCTGAAAAATAGGTGGTGTTATTATCATCACCATTTTACAGATGAGGAAACTGAGGCAGACAACGGTTAGGTGACTTGTCCAAGACCACACACCTAGTGTCTGAGGCTTCATTTGAACCCAGATCCTCCTGACTCCAGGTCTAGTGCTGTAGCCACTGTGTTAACTAGCTGCCTGTAAGAGACATCACTTTTAAGACAGCTTGGTGGAACAGTGGATAGAGCATCAACACTAAAGTCTGGAGGACTTGAATTCGAATCCAGCCTCAAACATTTACTAGCTATGTGACCCTGAGCAAGTTACTAAACACAAATTGCCTGAGAGAGAGGAGAGACATCACTTTCAAAATGAGGAAAGTTATAATCCACTTCTACTCTGACCTGATTAAACAACATCTGAAATATTGCATTTAGTTCTAAGTACCTTATTTTAATAAGGAAATTGATCATCTGAAGATCATTCAGAGGAGGGTGATCAGGATAGTGAAGGACTTCAAGGCCATGCCATATGAGGATATGCTTGAAGAACTGGGGATGCTTTAGCCTGGAGAAAATAATACCAGTCTTTAGTTATTTGACTGTCACATGGAAAAGGAATTGGGTTTATTCTGCTTATTGCCAAAGTACAGGAAAGAACAATGGGTGGGATTTACAAAGAGGCAGACTTTGGCTTGATATCAAGAAGAACTTCTTAACAATAAAAACTATCCAAAATTTGAATGGGCTGCTTCAGGAAGCAACACCCTAGACTCCCTCAGTCACTGTTGAGGGAAAGGGAATTAGATTCATATCTTAGTTCAGTTCCCATAGTTCCAAATCCAAAACCCACCTTGGCATTCAATGAAATGGGAAACTTTAAACTTTCCTAATGAAAAGTCCAGAAATGAACAGAAAATTCAATCTACAAATATAATTATCAAGAGACGCATGAAGGGGGCAACTAGGTGGCACAGTGGATAAAGCACTGGCCCTGAATTCAGGAGGACCTAAGTTCAAATCCGGCCTCAGACACTTGACACTAGCTGTGTGATCTTGGGCAAGTCACTTAACCCTCATTGCCCCACAAACAAAAAACAAAAACAAACAAACAACAGACGCATGAAAAGGTAAAAAGTGGGAAAAAAATGTTACTCAAATGTTTGCATCCCTACATGGGAAGAAGATACTTGCAACTCTTGAGAACTGCATCTTTATTAAGGCAGATGGGAGTACACACAGACAGAAGGTATGAGTATAAGTTGATTCTGATGTGATGATATTTAAAAAAAAAACCTTAAGGAGTAACAAAAAATATACTGGAGAAAAGGAAAGGGAAAGCAGAATAGGATAAATCACATCACATGAAGAGGCACAAAAGACCTATTACAATGGAGGAAAGAAGGGAGGGGTGAACATTGTTTTGACCTTACTCTTAGCTGATTTGGCTCGAAGAGGGAATAACATACACATTCAATTGAGTCTAGAATTTTATCTTACCCTATAGGAAAGGGAAAGGGGAAAGGGGAAAGAAAAGGGTGGGGTGCTGATAGGAAGAAGGGGAAAACTAGGAGGGGAGAGAGGAAAGGACTTTGTATTGTCTCCCTCAAGGCCTGTTGTCTTCTGGCATGCCAAGCTAGGTATTGGACTCTTCCTTCAGTGGGTGGTCATCTTCTCCTCCACAAAGTACTGGCATGGATGCAGGGCACAACTCCTATAGTACATCTGGCAACAAGTGAGCGATCTAGAAGCTCTCAAGTTTTCAAACTCACAAGGTCACATTCAAGGTTGAAAATGCCCATCTCCATATCACTGGTCACCTATCCTTCAAGGAAAGAAACACAAAGGAGAAAAGAATGTCAGGGCCTAAAATTTCAAGCTCACCTAGGAACATATGGCCCTGAATGTTATATATAAATAGTTCAAAGTTTCTGTGACAGTCAGAAAGAGTACTTGCCATTCTTCATAGGAAATTCCAGGGACAGCTAGGTGGCGCAGTGGATAGAGCACCGGCCTTGGATTCAGGAGGACCTGAGTTCAAATCTGACCTCAGACACTTAACATGTACTAGCTGTGTGACCCTGGGCAAGTCACTTAACCCCAATTGCCTCACCAAGGAAGAAAGAAAGAAAAAGGGTGTCTTATGTGCTACATTTTCCAAGAAGAGAGGAAAAGAGAATTCCCAAGAGCAGAGTTACTTACTCCTTTTAGAGTCTTCCAAATACATGGCTATTCCTAGTGATGTGGAATGGAATTTGGGGTCAAATTGATCGTGAGTTGTCCCAAAAGAATTACAAGACTCAGTGACTCAGTTTACCAAGTTTTATTGCAATGCTGTGAATGATCACAAGGAGAGAACCAGAAAAGTGGAAAGGTATCTCTCGAATAGTAAAAGAAAAGAGTTATATTTATAGTATAGATAAATTGATTTATCAGTCTCATAATAATCTCCACCTTAGGGAGGTACAGGGGAGGGCTTATTCTAATTTGGAGTTCCTGGGGTCCTAAGCTAACCCCCGAGGTGGGTACCTTTTCCCGTGGAGGTGTGTTTTGGGGGTTTACACGTAGTAAGGTGAATCTGGGGACAAATTTGGCATTTTCTGTGCATGTCTCTTTCTGATTCCCATGCTTAGTTTCAAAACATCTTCATTTTTCATTAGAATTTCTATAGCTTGTCATTTTATTTAAGGTCTTCATGGCCTAGCTCCCTCTGTTCCCATTATGGGTACTGATTTCTATGGGTAAGAGAATTTAGCATCCTGACTTGAAAGTTATCCATTAACTGGGGTCTGAATCCCTCTTAGAGCTCATATCTGAATTAGAGCTTGGGTCTTAGGTTTTTCTGTTAACCATTTTTTTGTCCATTTTGCAAATGGACAAGTTTTGCAGGCACGAAGGGAGATGGACAGAGATCCCATACATTTTTACCTTTATGGATTTAAGCCAGAAGTCAAAAGGAAAGGATGATGTCCTCTTGCCAGTAGAAAATCTCAGCAAGTCCATATGATTAGCTAACCTTTCTGGCACACCATCTGGAACCCCATCCCCTCCTGCTCCTCAGCCTCATTCCCCACCTGTTTCTCACTTCACCCCTTTATCCCCACCTGCTTCCGTACCTATGGGTCAACCACTGTCATACCACTCCATGACTGAGATTCCTCTTTGCCCACTGGTTTATCTCAGAACCAATCCCCTGTGCCCTCCACAGAAGAGCTCCAGACACACTGGGAGTGGATATCAGTATTCTTCTATTTGCCCTACCCAACAGCAGTCTCCACAACCTATCCAGCTGTACCCCTGTCATAATCTGGGGGGGGGGGGGGCGGGCTCCAATACGTTCTCTATTCTCCTATTTTTTTCATTCAGCAGCCTCTCTCATCTGCATTCCCTAATTCCTAATTCCTGCTTACGCCCATTCCTCCAGTCTCCTTTACCCCTCCCCCACCCACTCCACAAACTAATCAGGCTCCTCCATCTGACCCTCTGCATGTGGCTATTCCTATTCCACCAGCCCCCAGGTCCCCTCCCCAACCAGCTTCACCCAGGTCCCTAAACCACATGGTCACCTGCCTGGTTGAGGGAATAAAAAAGGAGGGGGGGGCAGATTAAGAAACAAGTTAATTATGAGAAAATAAAAGAGATCACACAGGGCCCTGAGGAAAATCCTGCTATTTTCATGAGTCACCTCGTAGACTCTATGAAAAGATATACAAACCTAGACCTGGACAAGGAAGTAGGAATTACAGTCCTCAATATGCATTTTATAAGTCAATCTGCTCCTAACATTAGGAGAAAATTCCAGAAATTGGAATTGGGTCCCCAAACCCCGCCCTTACAGCTCCTTGATGCTGCTTTTAAGATTTTTAATAACAGGGACCTTGCAGTAGCCAAAGAAAGAAAAGAAATGGCTCATGCCCACTCCATAGGACAAGCCTCACTAATAGTAGCAGCCATCACATCTGCTAGCAGCAGATCTCTGGGTGGCTAAGATTCTGGCAGCTGCAGTAAACTGGGACACAGGAGGGGGGAATGCTCCTCGAAGGTGAGGCTACCTCCTTGCCCCCAGTGTAGCCTCCAAGAAGTTGGCCTATTGAAAATCCAGCTCCCTGCAGTTCGGTCTCCTGGCTAGCCCCTTGTCACTGATATTTCTATGGCCAAGCCCAGGGTCAAGCTGGACATAGGAGGTAAGTCTATGGATGACTCAGAGGTGACCCCTGTCTTATTCTCTCGTTCAGGTCCTACTATTCCATCAAAGCTACAGGTTGTGAGGAGTTTAAGGGGAACGCCCCTTAAACGTAGGCCAACATTACCTTTAATGTGTATGCATGAGGATCAGAAATTCCTTCATCCCTTCCTGGTTCTACCCTCTTCACCTTGGCTCTTATTAGGGCATGATGTCAAAAAAAAAAGCAAGCTCAGTGAGAAATTCCTAGCTTATGGGGTCTTAGTTCACTGCATAGACCAGAAGAAATAACCTGTAGCCATCTCACAGTTGTTGATCTGTTTACTGCTACTCTTAAAATCTTTCATGGTAGAATAGTTTAAAATCGGGAATTATTTGTAATGTGTAAAAGTTGCAAAGAAAAAACTTTTTTTTAACCATTGAACTGCACAGAACTAAGCTTTGATCTGATTACTTAACTCTTGTAAGGCAGGCCACGCCCTGTCTTTCATTCAGCCTTGCTGGCTTCTGCTGGAAAAAAAAATGGCTACTTTTTACTCCTTATCTGATAAGTCCTTTTTCATCTTTTGTCCAGGACTCTTTTAAATTTTTTGTTTAAGTCTGTTCCATCTAGGCTCAAGGATTCAACCTCATGACAGCTACCCACTGTGCCTATGTGTCTCCTCCCACCCTCTGGACCTCACACTCCTTACCAGGCCTTTTCCACTTCTCCCCTCCCCCTCCCCCACGCCCTGATTTCTTCCACCCCGCTCAGCATGAAGCAGTTTCAGAAGAATCATCGTCCCTTTTCCATACATATACATATATATGTATGTGTGTGTATATATATGTGTGTATATATGTGTGTATATATACATATATGTCTATATATACATATATACACATACACACACACACACACATATATATATATATATGTGGGGAATGTTATGGGGACCTCTATAAAAGTATCTGCCTGTTTCCTGTTCAAGGAGATTGGTATCTCAGAGCCACGCTCTGTGCCATGCCTTTCTCCCCATGAGAAGAAGTCCAAGGATTTCTCTCTTGGTTTCCCTTCCCCTGCCCCTGAATAAACTATCTTATTCTACTGGTTTTATGTGCTAGAGGGTGTAATTCTTTAAAGAGGAATTCCTAAGGACACCAAACCCCTACCCCTATCCCCCTACCCTATTTTCCCCACATCACGTTAATATTGGGGAGACCCAGGATTTTTTCCCTTTCGCCTTTGGAAATAAGGTCAAAGTTTAGTTATCTAAAGGGCAGGGAGGATGATGAGATGAAATCATGGAGTTGTTGCCCCATCCAATCTTACAAAAAATTTAATCTAAGGTGAATTCTGGCATATTGTGTTCCTGTCAGGCAGGCTAGATTGCCGAGGGTGGGGTGGTCTAACTTGAAAATAGTCTCTCTTTGTCCATGAGTGGCATAACCAGTCATGTATCAGAGCCCCTTATTAGAATAGGTCTATATTTCATTATAGTATTCATTCATTCATTACTTGTTAACCAATCAGATTTGATTGCCACTGTCAGAAACACTCACTCTTCCAAGGACATATAAGCATTAAGTGAGTTTCATGAGGAGTCTTTGGCATTTGAAAGTGCCAATGACCCTTTTTATAGTTTACTGTGAACTGATTCCCTATCCAGTCCCCCTACCCAGACAGATGAATTGCCTGGGGCTGACTGTCTTTGTCATTCCCAGACTCTTGATGGATTTATGGACCTCCCCCACCTTTCCCCCTGGACTTTATGATTATTATGTGAAAGAGTTCATCTATACTAAGTAGTTTCTATTTAACTTAGGAGCAGTTCTATTGTTTCTTTTCTGTTCCCATCTTTGGTTATTCCTAGCTTCCACCTTTGTGATACCGTACCCGCCCCCCCCCCCAGCTAAAGTTCCTCTGCCCAGTTAAAGACCTTATTTCTCCTATATTGATTGTTTCCTTAATTTCCAGGTTAACAATAAAATCATTACCCGGAAACCATCTGTGGAACTTTATATACATCTTTTATTTTTTTTAATATTATAAAATTTATTTAATCAAGAATCCACATTTTAACAAGATCTGTAATACAATGATTTAAATATATAGCAATCAGGGCAGCTGGGTGGCGCAGTGGATAGAGCACTGGCCCTGGAGTCAGGAGGACCTGAGTTCAAATTTGGCCTCAGACACTTGACACTTACTAGTTGTGTGACCCTGGGCAAGTCACTTAACCCCAATTGCCTCACGAAAAAACAAACAAACAAATAAATATATAGCAATCTTATATTATCCACATTTCCATAGACTTAATAAGTCATGTTCAGTAGTCTTTCTCATTTTTTTTCTTGAAGAAGTTTTTCTCTCTTGTCCCTATCAGGTTTTTGTTTGTTTGTTTTTTTGTGGAGGCAGTTAGGGTTAAGTGACTTTCCCAGGGTCACACAGCTAGTAAGTGTCAAGTGTCTGAGGCCATATTTGAACTCAGGTACTCCTGACTCCAGGGCTGCTGCTCTATCCACTGCACCACCTAGCTGCCCCTGCCATCAGTTTTTAAAACATAATACCAGAAGACGAGGGCGCCAATTCCAAACAGACCACCTAAGAATGGAGTCTGGGGATGGGTCTGAAATTGGGGTAGATATTTGCTGTTCTTGCATAGGTCCAATGAGGCAAGGTAGGATCTTCGATGATCCCCCGCTGGGCAAGGGTCATTGTACTGCAGAAGGTACTGGTATTTGAGGCAGTGTGGATGGCCAGCTGCTCAAGCGGTGCCCACTGGACCTTAGGTGATGAGTCTTACTCAGCTGGATCAAGGGTCAGGGGCCAGACGAGATGGGACACATTTGGACATCCTGCAGATCCCTCTTTTAGATCTGAATCTTCAGCTACCTTCAGGACATACCTGTAGTCCCACCAGCACCTCAAATCAATGTGTCTAAAACCAAGCTTAACCTTTCTCCTTCAAACCTTTCCTTACTTCTAAGTTGGAATATTTCTATCAATGGCAGCATTGACAGAAATTATATCTTATAAAATTTGGTTTTACTTTCACATTTCCCTCTCCCTCACTTCTCACATTTATGCAGTCAACAAGTCCTATAAATTCTTCCTCCATGGTATTTCTCATATCCATTAAACTCTCTCTACTTTCACTGCTACCACCCTAAAATGGGCCTTCATACCACCTACCTGGTCTATTGCAAGAACTGCCTCTCCATTTCCATTTCTTCCCAGTCCATCCTACTTTCTGCTGTAAAAGTAGTATTTCTTGTGCATAGATCTGATCAAGTACCACCTCTGCTAAAGAAAAACAAATTTTTCAACAACTGCTATATTTCTTGCCAAGTAAAATTTAAACCACTTTGCCTAGTATGCCCTCCATAATCTGATGCCACCCTACTCTTTTCAGCCTGGTTTCATGATACTCTTGTCCATTTTGGATCCACAAATCTGGAGTATTCTCTGTATATCAAACATTTCCTCCACTTTCCTGACTCCTAGCCTTCAATCATGTTCTTCTCTATATCTGGAATGGTTTTCACCATATATGTCCTTTAAAAATCCAATTCAAATGTCACTTCCTACATGAAGTCCTCCCGGATTTTCCCATCAGTAATTGCCATATCCCTTACACCTTATGTAGGACTAGGTTTAGATTGTCTTTAATACACTTATCATGTAATATTATGTATTATACTTATATCTGTGCCTTATCTCCCTACTGGAATGCAAACCATCAGAAATATATTCCAGATTACTCAACTGGAGGGTACTCTCAGGAAGTTCATCTTATCCTCTTAGAGACAGGAAATAGTTCCAGGTAGTTTTTTGGTTTTTTTTCTTTTTTTTTGGCAGGGCAATGAGGGTTAAGTGACTTGCTCAGAGTCACACAGCTAGTTAAGTATCAAGTATCTGAGGCTGGATTTGAACTCAGGTACTCCTGAATCCAAGGCCAGTGCTTTATCCACTGCACCACCTAGCTGCCCCCCCCCCCAGGTAGTTTTTTTTGTTTATTTGTTTTTTGTTGTTGTTGTTTTGCAGGGCAAGGGGGATTAAGTGATTTGCCTAGGGTCACACAGTTAGTAAGTGTCAAGTGTCTGAGGCCGGATTTGAACTCAGGTCCTCCTGAATCCAAGGCCAGTGCTTTATCTACTGCACCACCTAGCTGCCCGCCCCTCCCCCCAGGTAGTTTTTAAAAGTTGGCCATGGGGCAGCTAGGTGGCACAGTGGATAGAGCACCGGCCCTGGAGTCAGGAGGACCTGAGTTCAAATCCGACCTCAGACACTTAACACTTACTAGCTGTGTGACCCCTGGGCAAGTCACTTAACCCCAATTGCTTCACCAAAAAAAAAAAAAAAAAAAGTTGGCCCAGCTGCAGCAGCTAGGTGGCGCAGTGGATAAGGCACCGGACATGGAGTCAGGAGTACCTAAATTCAGATCCGGCCTCAGACACTTAACACTTACTAGCTGTGTGACCCTGGGCAAGTCACTTAACCCCAATTGCCTCATTAAAGAAAAAAAAAAGTTGGCCCAGCTGCCAAAAGGGAAGCATGGAGAGGAGTAGAGGGCTCCTTTCTACCGTCTAAACCTGAGACAAAATGCTGACCAAGAGACAATAAGTCACCATGAGTTAGCATGTAATTAGGCAGACAAGTTAGATAAGTGTTGTTATTCCCATTTTACAGTTGAGAAAACTGAGGCAAAAAGAGGTTAAGTGACTTGTTTAGTGTCACACAGCTAACAAGTATCTGAGGCTGGATTTGAATTCAGGTCTTACTCTATGTGCAGTACTCTATCCATTATACCACCTAGCTGTAAGGATGTTCAACTGTGAAAAACTTAGCTACTCTGACCAAGATAATGATCCAAGACAATTCCAAAGGACCCATGATGAAAATGCTATCCCCCTCCAGAGAGAGAATTGATGAACTCTGAATGCAGATTGAAGCATACTTTTTAATTTTATTTTTCTTGAGTTTTTGTCTGTTTTCTTTTGCAACGTGATTAATTAATAAGGAAAGATGTTTTGCATAACTTAACATGTATAATCGACATCATATTGCTTGCCTTCTTAGGAAGTGAGGGAAGGGCTGTGTAACGATTGGAATGACGCCACCTGCTGGAGACTTACTGTAGAAGAGTTCTGCCCATGAAGCGAAGGTCTTTGAGGGCAAGACCAGGAGTCTTTTCTTTGTTGTCAGGAAGTGACGTGGGCTAGTGGGAGGAGGAAGGAAGAGACTGGCGCTCGGTCTCACGCTTTTTCCTGAGGACTCTGGTGGAGAGCGGAGCTAGAAATGTGCTCTCCCTTTAATAGATAGGAATCTAGGCCTTTCTTCTCTCTTTATCAAATTCTTATTCTCCTTAATAAATGCTTAAAAGTCTAACTCTTGCTAAAGCTTATAATTTATTGGCAACCACTCATTAGATATTTTAGACAGTTTAGCTAGAATTTTAGCTTTAACAGCTGGAAGAAGGAAAAAAAATTTTAATGAATGTTAAAAAAAATTTACATGAAATTGGGGAATATTTAACAAAATAAATGTTTTCAGTTACACACATACAAAAGAAAGAAAGAAAGAAAGAAAGAAAGAAAGAAAGAAAGAAAGAAAGAAAGAAAGAAAGAAAGAAAGAAAGAAAGAAAGAAAGAAAGAAAGAAAGGAATGTACTGTACTCTGAAAAGACATACTGTGCAATATCCTTCCCCTGTAAGGTCATGTTAGAAAGCTCATCCTCTGAGAAAGTAATGAGTACCTACCAACTGCTGAAAAGTTAATGACAGCTTTGACACAATGAAGAAGAACTAATTCTGGAGCAAATAGTATAGCTAGGATCTATGGGTTCTGACAAAGAGTCCTACTGATTTCACATACAGAATTATACAAGTCTCAAAGTTGGAAGGGACTTCAGAGAATCAGTTGATAGAGGACTGCACCTGGGATCAGGAAGACCTGAATTCAAATCTAGCTTCAGATACTTCCTAGATGTGTGACCCTGAGCAAGTCACTTAATTTGTTTCCTCAGTTTCTTCATTCATAAAATAGGGATAATAAGAGCATCTCCTTCCTAGGGTTGTTGTGAAGATCAAATGAGATAATAACTGTGAAGTGCTTAGCCCAGCATCTGGCACATAGAATTCACTGTATAAATGTTAATTTTGTTTTCTTTAGCTATTTAGCCTAATCAATACTTATAAAAGAATCTCTACAATTTACCCAACCATTAACTTCTAAGTATTTTTTTTTTGCGGGGCAATGGGGGTTAAGTGACTCGCCCAGGGTCACACAGCTAGTAAGTGTCAAGTGTCTGAGGCCGGATTTGAACTCAGGTACTCCTGAATCCAGGGCCAATGCTTTATCCACTGGGCCACCTAGCTGCCCCCAACTTTTAAGTATTTTTAATAATTTTAAATAATTAAGTTGAATTTCTAGTTCAATTCATTTAAACAAACATTTATTAAGCACCCACTATATGGGAGACAAGGTACTAGCAAGGCCTTGAAGATAAAAATCAAAAGACAAACTCAAAATAGTCCCTCCCCTCAGAAGCTTGCATTTTCTTAGGGAATGCATCATCTCTGTATACAAAGTTTGAGAAAACAGAGGATAATTATCATGCAGTTGCTTGTAAAAGGACCTTGGTGAGTAATACTCTTCCCTCCAACCATAGGAATGAGAGACAGAAGTTCTTAGATCATCTAGTTGAGGGAAAGGAGCCCTAGGGAAGATAGCGTTGTTCAGTTGTTGTCCAATTGTGTCTGATTCTTTGTAACCCCACGTGAGGTTTTCTGGGCAAAGACACTGGAGAGGTTTGACATTTCCTTCTCTGGCTCATTTTACAAAAAATTGAGGCAAACAGGATTAAGTGGCTTGCCCAGAATAAATACAGCTAGTAAATGTCTGAGCCCAGATTTGAATTCAGGAAGATGAGTCTTTCTGACTGCAGGCCTGATACTCTATCCATTGTAATACCTAGCCACCCCTAGAGAAGTAAGATGTGACATACTCCATGTCTGAGGGTTCTTCTTACTAGAAGGAAACTTCTGGCACATGACTTACACGGTTATAGGGATGTGCTGGTAAATATTTAAACCAGCTCTCCAAAATTATGCAACACACTTTTAAATTCAATCTCCATTATAAATATTTTGACCATCACTTTCTACCATTCTCTTTTTTTGTTTTGTTTTGTTTTTTGTCAGGGCAATGAGTGTTAAGTGACTTGCCCAGAGTCATACAGCTAGTAAGGGTCAAATATCTGAGTCCAGATTTGAACTCAGGTCCTCCTGAATCCAAGGCCAGTGCTTTATCCACTGTGCCGCCTAGCTGCCTCCCATCACTTTCTTAAGTCTAGACAATCAACAAAATAATAAATCAAGCTCCAATTGTTTATCTAAATCCTGTATCTTCCCCAACAGCTATGAGTAGAGGCACATAGCAAGATTTGCTGAGTTGAATTGAACACATATATATACATCTGTGTGTATGTGTGTGTCTGTCTTTGTGTGTATACATATATACACACATACACATGCATATGTGTATAAGTATGTTTATATGTGTATAATTGATCATAACTGAAATATAGATTGTGAGAAATGGGTAGTTGTCTCCTCTCAATGTGGATATAACAAGTCAGTCATACTCCCCTGACCTGTTTGTAGGACAAAGGTCTCAGATCCCCTCCTCCCCCTCAGGTTAGCAAGGTCACATGGTTCAAGGAGCCCTGGTCTCAATTAGGTCCTCTCCAGAGTTCTGTCCATATAAGGAAGTATAAGGTCCACTCCTGAGTTATGCCCATACAAGGAAGAGGGGTGGGAATACTGCGTCCAATTAGCTAGTTTTTGCTCGTAGATTCTAACCCCAACCAGTGATGAAAAAGGGGAAGGTCCATTCGCGTTAGGGACTAGGGTATAAAACAGGGCCTGCGAGCCCCCTTTTTGGGCACCCACTAGCTGCACACTAGGGTGCTTCCTTCTCATGAGAAGAAAATAAAGCCTTTGTCACCTCGCTGCTGAGTTCCTGAGAATTATTGAGAAGAGGATGGAATTTTCCCTCACATAGATGTTTGAAATATGTCTCTGAGTTAGGATGATTTGGGTCCAGGACTCATCTCTGATATTTACTATTATGGGACTTTGGTTAAGTCACATAACTAACTGCTCACTGGCCCAGGCTAAGAGTAAATGAGCGACCAATCTACATTGGCAGAGAGGGTTTCCTCCTTCTATATATCTGGATGATATCCTTACCCATGCCAATCTGACACACACACACACACACATGCAAAAATTTTTTAAATATAAAGGTCATTCATTCAATTCTTTTCCCCTCCACTTTATCACCAAGCTCTACTTATAGACCAACTTAGACAGGAAGAATAAAAATATAACCAAGTCAAGGATTCTAGCATGTAGAGATCAGGAATATAATAAAGAGTATTAGGCCTAATTTAAGAATGCTTCAGACCCTGTCCACCTACCCAAAGAGTCTTTTTTTAAAGGCTCTATAATTACATCCTGGAGAAAGCTCCCAAGCAAGTATTAATGGCTTTGATGCTCCAATTTAACACCTGTCAATCTCCCTTTTAATTAACAGGGAGTGCCAGAATGGTTTGTTCTGGAGTAGAAAGGAAAGGGACAACAGAACAGAGTAGAGAAAAGAGGGTCAGGAGGCATCGAATATTCAAAACTACATGAACTTTTAAACTCTAAATACATAGGGTTTCTGGGATTGTCATAAACTCAGAGAAACCTCTTCAGGGCCCAGACTTGTAGTGATATGCTTTGAGTGGCTCTTAGCTAGTTCCTTATTAAAGAAAGGGTGGAGCAAGAAGAAACCAGGCTGGCTCCAGACAAAATTGTGAATAAGATGATGTCTGCTTCACTGCTTCTCTGATTCCTCTTTCATCTTTCTCCTCCCCAACCCTACCTCTTTGCTTCTGGGTGCTAACCTTTTTGCTTACCGCATGACTACACGCCCCTATGGTCTACCCTCTCCAGGCATAGATTTAGAATTGCCAGGGCTGTTGACTGATCTTTCCACTATCAAACCTTCCTCTTTTTTGCATTTAAACAAGTTGTTATGGTTCTCTCCATCCTCAAAATATTTTCTTTTTGTTTATATTTCTTTCTTACGTGTTTTCCCAGTAGAATATAAACTCCCTGAGGGCATGGACTGTTTTTCCTTTTTGTCTTTGTATCTCCCAGACAGCTAGCACTGTGCCTTACACCAGTGGGGTGAAGGATCTGGACCTCTGATTTCCTCAGTGCAAAAATATTGCTGGTATAGAAACTCTCTCTACAAATTCAGATCAGCCACTCATCTGCAACTCAGTTGTAGAAAGATGTGTAAGACATTGAGAGCTTAAGTGGCTTTCCCAGGGTAATATAGGCAGTATGTGTGTCAAAGGCAAGACTGAACCCAATTCCTCCTGATTCCAAGGCCAGTCCTCTATCCACTATGTCAGATGTCTCTTGCCTTGAGCAGAATAGGCACTTAAGTTCTTATTGAATGGAATTGAACAATGTCTTTTTTAACATGAACTTAACATGTTTTAACATGTCTCAACACAAGGGAATGACGCTAATGAAGCAACTTCATACATGCCTTACAAGATAGAAAGAGGCCAATACTGGCACCCTTAAAGATCAAACCTCAGAGGTGTGAAAGCGCCTCTCTCTAGGCAGTCATGGAAAGTTATGTGTGTTATGGGCCCAGGGCACCCCAGAAGTTCTCTGGGGCACATCAAAGAACCTTCTCCTTGAGAAACTAAACCAGAGGACAGACACGCCTAGAGAGATAAGTGGAACCAGATCGAAGTGAGCTAGCTCTGGGACCCCCACCTTTCATTCCAGTCTCCTTCAACCCTGGAAGGATAAGATTAGGTGTGGCTGCTTCCTTTGTGTCCTGAAGAGACGGCTTGAGATCTGCAGCCACCCCTCACCCAATTCCTCCAGCCACCACCAGTGGGGGATGGTCCTCCCTCACTAAAGGAATTTTCCAGTCAGATGGTCACCCCCATCAGTCCTCTATAAAAGTACCTGCCAGTCTCCTGCTGGAGGAGATTGGTATCTCAGAGTCACTCTCTCTCTGTGCCATGCCTTTCTTCCCATGAGAAGTCCAAGGACTTCTTTCATGGTTTCCCTTCTCTTCCCCTTCCTCTAAATAAACTACCATCATATTCTAATTGCTTTTGTGTGCAAGAGGGTGTAATTCTTTAAAGAGGAATTCCTAAGGACCCCAAACTCCTATCCTTTATCCCTTACCCCATACCCCATTTTCCCCATGACATGTGCCTGATGACAAGTTGTGGGGATACAATAAACTCAACTATGTGATCCAGTTGCAGGCCTAGAGAGATATGTAGACAATGTATTCAGAACACAAATACCTTGGCTACAATGAATACCTGTAATCTAGAGATAATGTGGAATGGGTCACAAAGTAGCAAAATGGCCTGCACTGAGTATGTGAGCAGAAGGTGGGGAGACAGTATGTCTGTTAAAATCCTCCCTCTAGGGGCAGCTAGGTGGCGCAGTGGATAAAGCACCGGCCCTGGAGTCAGGAGTACCTGAGTTCAAATCCGGCCTCAGACACTTAACACTAGCTGTGTGACCCTGGGCAAGTCACTTAACCTCAATTGCCTCACTAAAAAAAAAAAAAAAAGTCTAAAAAAAAAAAAAATCTTCCCTCTCCTACCACTACTACTCTACCACCTGAGAACAACAAAATTTCCTAAGAACTGATTCCCTACCCAATCCCCTCTTTTCCAGACAAATGAATCGCCTGGGGCTAACCAATCTTTGTCATTTCCAGACTCTTGATGGACTTATGGACCTTCCCCCAAGCAACCTATCCCTTCCCAAGGTTCTCCACCTGACTCCCTAGACTTTATGATCATTCTGTAAAAGAGCCCATTTACATTAAGTAGTTTCTATTTAGAGTTAGTAGGTCAATACTTAACTTAGGAGCAGTTCTATTGTTTCTTTTGTTAAAGGTTCATTTGTATTAAGTAGTTGTACCTGACTCTTGGAGCAATCATTTGGTTCCTTTTTGTTCTGTTACCCTATAAAAAACCCTGTCTTCAGTTCCCATCTTTGGGTATTCCTAGCTTCCAAGCTTTGCAATACCATGAGCTATAGTTCCTTTGCCCCAATTAAAGACCTTATTTCTCCTATATTGATTGATTCCTCAATTTCCAGGTTAACACTCAAAAGCTTTTATAGAAGATAGATGAGGTATCCACCTGAAAACTGGAAAGTTCCCTTTTGGGATGGGTGGGGAAAGCTTGGATGCTTGTCATGTTCCGGACAGTAGTAAAGGGGGATTTTTTTTTAAATGATGGTCCTGACCTTTGGAGTTATCTATGTCTCCTGCTATAGAATTTTATCTCCCCTTACTTCTTAGGTGTGTTTATTCTGATATCTAGTTGGTCAATCTAAACTTTGATAGTCCCTTAATTCCTAGATATGTCTGTCCGGTTATCTGGTTGTCTTTGGTTTTTGCTTCCCACAGTAAAAACTTGATTTCTCCTAAGTCACATGTCAACATGAAAGTCAGGAAGTAAAAGGAGCACTTAAACTAGAAATCAAGGGACAAGGATTCTAGTCCTGGTGATGGCTGCTTGTAATATATATATTTAAAAAGTAAAGACCCTAAGCAGCTAAGCTATTTTTAGTCATTTGAGGCTGAAAGGAAATAATGATGGAGTCACAGGATTTAGAGTTGGAAGAAACTTTACAAGTAGTAAGAGACATCTGACATCGTGGATTGAGGGCTGGCCTTGGAATCAGGAGGAACTGGGTTCAGTCTTGCCTTTGACACACATACTGACTATATTACCCTGGGAAAGCCACTTAAGCTCTCAATGTCTTACACATCTTTCTACAACCGAGTTGCAGATGAGTGGCTGATCTGAATTTGTAGAGAGAGTTTCTATACCAGCAATTTTTTTACACTGAGGAAATCAGAGGTCCAGATCCTTCATCTCACTGGTGTAAGGCACAGTGCTAGCTGTCTGGGAGATACAAAGATATAGGGTTGAGATGGGATCTTAGGAAGTCAGAAGGAAAAGCAAGAAGAAAAACAGTTTTAGTACCACTAAAGGGAGGTGCATGAGAGTTATGGGACTGTTATGGGGTTAGGACTATTAAAATTTAAACTAGCCAGCTAACCTAAAGGACATGGTTCTGGGGTAACTCTCCTTGAGAAACTAAATTGAAGGACAAACACACCTTGAGAAGCAAGAGAGAGAAGTTCAGCTGCTGCCTGAATGGTGCCAAGGGGACAAAGATAGCTTCAGCTGCCCCTCACCCTACTTCTCCCAACCCACCCCCAGTAAGGGACATCCCACCCGCAGGTGATTATCTCCATCTACCATGTATAAAAGCTTTTGCCTTTCTCTTGTTTGAAAAGATAGGTATCTCAGAGAACCAAGTCTCTGAAACCATCTCCCCTCAAGAGAAGTTTGACTTGTTGGTTCCTCTTCTCTAGCGCCTTAATAAAAGATTATTTTATTCTAATGGATTTGTGTGGGAGAGGGTGTAATTTTTTTTTTTGGTGAGGCAATTGGGGTTAAGTGACTTGCCCAGGGTCACACAGCTAGTAAGTGTTAAATGTCTGAGGCCGGATTTGAACTCAGGTACTCCTGACTCCAGGGCTGGTGCTCTATCCACTGCGCCACCTAGCTGCACCTAGAGCACCAGCCCTGGAGTCAGGAGTACCTGAGTTCAAATCCGGCCTCAGACACTTAACACTTAACACTTAACACTTACTAGCTGTGTGACCCTGGGCAAGTCACCTAACCCCAATTGCCTCACTAAAAAATTAAAAATAAAAAAATAAAAAATAAAAAGAGAAATACCTAAGGACCCCCCACCACCAATTTCCCCTGTGACAAGGTTAATAAACAATTTGGAGGAGAAGTAATCAGTGAATATAAACTACAGTTATGCCTTCCACATTTCAACTTTCCCCTCACAGTTTCCATATATCCCCAGTCAGCACAAGAAATTAAATAGGAATTTGGGGGGAGTTTTGCAGAAGACCAGCAGATGAAAGTTTAGAGACTCAGAAATGCATTATATATGTTGCTGTATAATATCAACATATTTCATCTTTTAATACCATTTCCCCCTTCTCCACAGAAGTCTAGAGAGTTGGAAGAGTTCCAAAAGCTAGGATCAAAAGTGAGAGGATTGAGCCTTTCTACAATTCTTATAAGAATATTGAATTCCTCCTGACTCCATAGCCAATCACCTTTGATGCATCCCAGTCACAGGAACCAATCAGGAAGTTGCTGCCAAAGTAAATGTCCTTTAGAATTGAGCTCCAGGGGCAGCTAGGTGGCACAGTGGATAGAGCACCGGCCCTGGAGTCAGGAGGACCTGAGTTCAAATCCGGCCTCAGACACTTAACACTTACTAGCTGTGTGACCTTGGGCAAGTCACTTAACCCCAACTGCCTCACCAAAAAAATTTAATTGAGCCCCATAGGAAATGCTTTCACTCAACTAATCAGGGATGGCCCTCCATACAATTCTGTTCCACATGAATTAGGGGGTTTGGAGATATATTAAGGGCTGGTGTTTTTGTTGTTTTGGGTTTTTGCAGGGCAATGAGGGTCAAGTGACTTGTCCAGGGTCATGCAGCTAGTGTCAAGTGTCTGAAGTCGAATTTGAACTCAGGTCCTCCTGAATCCAGGGCCAGTGCTTTATCTACTATGCCACCTAGCTGCCCTCAAGGACTGGTGTTTTAAGGAAGATAAATTCAAAGTTTAAGAACTGGAGGAATCCAAAACAACTTCTATGTAGAGCCCTAAGGAACTAATCAGATGACATGGAGAACAGGGTCAAAGAGAATTTTTAAATGGGGGTTGGACAGTATGAATTCATAATGGTTTGCCTTGTTCCCAAGAAGAAGTCAGATAAAGAGAATAGTAGAAAAAGCAGGAAGTGAAGGTGACTGAGGGCAGGGGTTAGCATAGTGGACTTTTTTTTTTAAATCAGGGGACTAAGAGATCTTATGATGGTGTGGATAGCACTGAAGCAGCTAAACATGGAGGTTGGGTATGGAATTTAATGTAGTCAAGAAGGGAGTAATGATCTAACAAAAGTGGGAAGAGTTGAGTGATTAAAATTCAGATAATGATGGAAGGAAGACAGGTTTGGTAGGAGTTGGGGAGTGGGAGAGATGAATTGCAAGGAGGTGGAATTTTGAGTAGTAATGAAGTCCAAGGCACTATTGAGCAGGTTCCTAGCTGAAACAGAATAGAGATGGAGGGTGAGGAGTCAGTAACTAAAGTCCCTAAAGGTGACTCACCATAGTGAATTAATAAATGAAAAGAAATCATTTGAAGCAGACAAAGAACAAAGGTTACAAACCCTTATTACCTCATTCTTCATCCCAGTTGTTGGGTCTTTGTGGATTTTATTTTGTGACTTGGCTACATAAGTGGGCTTACCATGATTTGGATGAAACAGGAAGGATAATAATTATTATTTAATGACGGAGTCAAAAATCATAAATAACTTAACTACTCAGTTTATCTCTCCCACTTCTCACATACAGTAACAAACTTCTATCAGTTTGTTGGGGTTTTTTTGGTGAGACAATTGGGGTTAAGTGATTTGCCCAGGGTCACATAGCTAGTAAGTGTTAAGGGTCTGAGGCCAAATTTGAACTCAGGTCCTCCTGAATCCAGGGCTGGTGCTCTATCTACTGTGCCACCTAGCTGTCCCCTTCTATCAGTTTTTAAGTAAAAAAGTTATTGTTACCAAGAACCACTTTTGTATAGAATTTTGAAGAATGTATTGAAATGGAAACAATTTCAGCATAAAGAAGCTTTGAAATGGGATTCTATATAGACGAGGGAAGAATATTAACTAAATAAATTAATACTATAAACTGGAAATGTTAGTCTTTAAAAGTAACACTCAAATTCAAACAATGTATTTTTTTAGGCACAAATTATTGTGTTTTAGGAGTCTCCAAACTTTTTCTAAAACTTAGATGAAAGGGAGAGAGATATCTTTGTCTCCTGATACAGACACTTTTCAGCCACTTTTGTCCCATGGACACTGCCAATGAAAAATATCTAGTGTCAGCAATTTGGAATCATGCCCAAAAGGCTATAAAACAGTGCATACCCTTTGACCCAGCAATACCACTACTAGTTCTATATCCCAAAAAGATCATTAAAAAGGGAAAAGGACCTACATATACAAAAATATTTATAGCTGCTCTTTTTGTGGTGGCAAAGCATTGGAAATTGAAGAGATGCCCATCCGTTGAGGAATGGCTAAACAAGTTGTGGTACATAAATGTAATGCAATACTATTGTGCTGTAAGAAATGATGAGCAGAGGGGCAGCTAGGTGGCACAGTGGATAGAGCACCGGCCCTGGAGTCAGGAGTACCTGAGATCAAATTCGGCCTCAGACACTTAACACTTACTAGCTGTGTGACCCTGGGCAAGTCGCTTAACCCCAATTGCCTCAATAAAAAAAAGAAAAGAAATGATGAGCAGGCAGATTTCAGAAAAACCTGGAAAGACTTTTGTGAATTGAAGCTGAGTGAAATGAGCAGAACCAAGAGAACAGTGTACACAGTATCAACAACATTGTGTGATGATCAACTATGATAGACTTAGCTCTTCTCAGTAATACAATGATCCAAGATAATGCTAAAGACTCATGATAGAAAATGCTCTCCACATCCAGAAAAAGAATTGTGGAGTCTAAATGCAGAAAACAGACTATTTTCACTTTTCTTGTTGCTTTTTCTGGTGTTGTTGTTGTTTCTTCTTTCTTGTGTTATTTTTTTTCCTTTTGTTATGATTCTTCTTTCACAACATAAATAATGTTGTGAAATGTTTAACATGATTGTGTCAACCTGAAAATTAATGAAACAATATAGGAGAAATAAGGTCTTTAATAATCAGAACAGAGGAACTATAACTAGGAGTATTGCAAAACAAGAATGCTAGGAATACGCAAAGATGGGGACTGAGGACAGGGTTTATATGGCATAACAGAACAAAGGGAACTATGAGACTGCCCTAGAGTTAAGTATAGAAGCTACTTAACTCTAAACTACTTAATGTAAATGGATCCTTTTACATAATAACCTAAAGTCCAGGGAGTAAATTGGGGAATCTTTGGGAGGGGATCGTTTGTTTGGGGGAGATCCATAAAACAAGAGTCTAGAATAGACAGATTGGTTAGTCCCAAGCAATTCATTGGCCTGGGAATGGGGAGTAGATGGGGATCAGTCAGTTCTCAGTAAATTGCTGTTATCAATTGTAATAACCTATATCAGATTGCTTGCTGGCTTCCAGAGCGGGGAGGAGATGGAGGAAGGGAGAAAAATATGGAACTCAAAAAAATGAATGTTGAAAACTATCTTTACATGTAATTGGAAAAAAATATGATACTACCCCCTCCCCCCCAAAAAAAATCTAAAGTCTCTAACAAAATCTTTCAATCAATTCAATAAACATTTGGTAAGTGCCTACTACATGCCAGGCACTGTGCTAAGCACTGGGTATAAAAGAAGGGGGGGGGGAGAGACAGTTCTTGCCTTTAAGGAGTTTATAATCTAATGAAGGAGACAACATGCAAAAAGAGAAGTGGAGGGGGCAGCTAGGTGGCACAGTGGATAAAGCACCGGCCCTGGATTCAGGAGGACCTAAGTTTACTAGCTGTGTGACCCTGGGCAAGTCACTTAACCCTCACTGCCCTAAAGGGAGGGGGGGAGACACGTGGCAGAAGAGAAGACCTAAACTGGGACCAAGTTGATCTCTTCCATCCCCCAAGGGATTACTTCTCAGAGGCTTTCCTGGGGGCTTCTACCACTAAATTTCAAGACATTCTAATTCCCAATTCTAAAATAGCTTGCTATTAAGTCCCACAGGGAATGACTAAAACCCTTAACCAATCCAAATATATTGTTGTTTAGTTGTGTTCAACTCTTTGAGACCCCATTTGGGGATTTCTTTTCTTTTCTTTTTTTTTTTTTGTGAGGCAATTGGGATTAAGTGACTTGCCCAGGGTCACACAGCTAATAAGTGTCAAGTGTCTGAGGTAAGATTTGAATTTAGGTCCTCCTGATTCTAGGGCCAGTGCTCTCCATCCACTGCCCCACCTAGCTGCCCCCATTTGGGGTTTTCTTAACAAAGATACTAGAGTGGTTTGCCATTTCCTTTTCCAGCTCATTTTACAGATGAGGAACCCGAGACAAAAAGTTTAAGTGACTTGCCCAGGGGCACACAACTTGTAAGTATCTGAAGCCAAATTTAAAATCAGAAAAAGTCTTCCTGACTTTAGTCCCAGCACCCTACCCACTGCTACACCTAGCTACCTAATCGAAGTATATTTCCTATGTATTTGAACTCCAGTTCATCCAATGATTCACTCACTGACTTCTAATTTAATCAAGGATGATTTGTACCTAATAAATCCTTTGAGTGATTTACTAGTTGAATAGAGATACTCCCATCTATTTCAGGGAACGGCTCTTAAATGGTGCGGGATGATGATTATTCTGTGACTTCCCACCCTTACAACTTTAGTGCTAGATAAATATGGGTATGAGCTTTTCCTGTGGCTAAGCCTGACCCCATCCAACCATTCTCCACCTCCATTGAGATAAGAACTGGAAAAAATGGACAAGATTCTACAATTAAAAAGGATTTCTTAACAGGGGAAGAGTGTTATATAGTTAGGTAATAGAGTTGAAATAGGCTAACAGAATCTTCTCTAGAGAAAATTTAAAATATATATAATATATAAACAATATCTAGTCTGAAATGGTATAATCCTTTAAGTCACTGTTGACTGATCTATAATAATAGTGACAACAAAGTGCTTTACATGCTATCTTATTTGATTCTCATAACAATTTTGTGAGGTAGGTGCTATTCTTATCCCTATTTTTAAAATTTAGAAACAGAGACAAGACTTGCCCAGGGTCACACAGCTAATAAGTGTCTGAGGCCGGATTTGAACACAGATGTACCTGACTCCAAGTACAGCTCTGCTCCACCTAGCAGCCAGTTAAGTCTTCTTTCTAGAGGGCCGAGGGAGAAAGAAGTTTAAGTGACTGCAATGGGAGGGCTAAGGTCAACAATTAAGTCCCAGCTAAGTGAGGGTACAGGAAAAATTAATGAATATGCAAAGACAGTCTGCCCTAAAGGTGCTTACTTAACAAAGGGAAGGAAAGAGAAGGAATGCCACAGCATTTCCTGAGGTATACAAGGAGGAGCTGCAGTAGGTGGCTAAAGCAAAGCAAGGAACAGCAGTGGCTCAAGAAATTGAGAGGTCTTAGAAAGTGGATTTATTATTTACTAACAAAATGGAACATCTAGTCAAGAGGACACTTATTAGTTGTGTGACCTGGGCAAGTCACTTAACCCCAATTACCTTAAACATAGGGGCAATCTCCAGTCAGATAGATAGATGGATAGATAGATAGATAGATAGATAGATGACTGGAGATGGGTGTGTGTGTGTGTGTGTGTGTGTGTGTGTGTGTGTGTGTGTGTGTGTATCTCTTGCCACTGGACCCAGATGGCTCTGGAGGAGAAAGTGAGGTTGGTAACCTTGCACACTTAAATCCAATTCACTGCAAGTCATGACAGCCCCCCGATGTCATGGTCCTCTTCGAGAACGACGAAAAACAACCACCACCAAAATATACCTATACCTTTCCTGCGTGGTGGGGGATGGAGGCGGTTTCGGCGGGAAGGAAAACGGTGGTCTCTCCTGGCCTGGGTAAATGTGAGTACCTGATCCCTAGGTTGCTAGGGTTTCTTAGAAGTAAACTTTGAGCTTGATTTTTAAGGAGGGGGGCTGACCTTTCTCTCAGAAATGTTGGACTCTTATCAACCCCTCCTTAAAAATCAAGCTCAAAGTTTACTTATTCAGAGAGCAAAGAGAAAATGAACCACCGGACTTCTGGGAACCTGGGGCATCTCAGAAATACAAAGACTCCCCAAATCAGAGTTGGGGCGGGGGCGCGGGGGCGGGTAGAGAAGAGAGAAGAAATGGTCGAGGATTGGAGGAGTTAGAGACCACCAGAGGGCGGCAGACTGGAGCTACGAGGTTAACCCCTCTTCGTGTGATTAAAGAAAACTGGGGAGGGAGAGGGAAAGGCAGTAGAGGCTGTACTCGGGAGTCAGGAGAGGCGGAGGTGGTCCCTTACCCTTCACTTTGGAATCTGTGACTCCTTGTCCCGGTCTTCTCCTAGTTTATCCCCATTTCTTGTCATCGCCAAGGGTCCCCAACTGAAATCTTCTCCAAACCTCGTAGCTCTGGATTGAGAGGGTGGGACCTTCCAGCCTCTCCATCCATAGGACCCTCCCCACCCTCCATCCTCCATTCCCCCATCCCCACACCCTCAAAAGAAGCTTGCCACCCACACCTTCCTCCAGACTAAGGCTGGGCGCCAGAATAGTGAAGCCCTAGAAGGAAAGGTCCAAGGTTGGGGGCGGGGTGAGAGAGAAGAGCGGTGGAGAACAAGCAGTGGGAGGGCATCTCAGAGGAGAAGACTGCAAGGGGAGGAAGAGAAAGAACAGTAGGCCTGGGGCCCTAGGAGAAGTGGAGGACCAGGCGGGGGCTGAGCGTTCCGAAGAGCATCCGGCTTCTTCGGAACAATGGCCCTGGGAATTGGGGCGGGCGATGGGCTGTGGGGGGTTGGTGGCTAGGGAGGATGCAGAAGGTGGGTGTGGGGGAGCTCTGACTTCCTAAAGCGGGAAGCCCCGCCTCTTTCCAGAGCCCTGACAACGCTGGGCTCGTTGCGCGCTCCTTCTCCCCCTCCCTTCCTCTCTCCACCCAGCATCAGGCTGGGCCTGGGGCCAGAGTCGCCGCCGCCGCCGCCGCCGCCGCCACCACCACCGCAGCAGCAGGAGCAGCAGCAAGCACCGCTACAGCCACACGCTTTGCAGAGCTGGGGCCCGGGCCGGGGCCGGGGCCCCCAGCCTCCCGAAATCATGAGCCAGGGCAGCCCGGGGGACTGGGTTCCCCTTGACCCTACCCCCGGGCCCCCCCCACCACCTAATCCCTTCGTGCACGAGCTACACCTCTCCCGCCTTCAGAGGGTCAAGGTGAGGTGTGGACTGGGGAAGTATAGGGGAGATTGGATGAGGAAAACAGGATGAACTAATGGGGATGGGGGACGAATGGGACGTTTGGGCCCTGAGGGAGATGGAAGTGGGAAACTGGGAAAGATGAGCCTTGGAGGTAGGGAATATGGGAGAATGGTTGGGGGGAGGGTACTGTGGGGATGGAACCGTCTAGGAGGATAAAGGATACCAGAGTAGAGAGATATAATGAATGGAGGACTGGAAGGATTAGGAAGGTGATGGAGAAGAACCAAAAAGAGACTCAGAGAGACTAAAAGAGTAGGACGACACTGGGAGGGATGAAGATCGAATACTAAGGCTACTAAAGACTCTTGAGTATGGAGTTAGGAGGTTAAAGGGAACTTGGGGTGGGGATGTTGAACGTTCCACCTGGGAACTGGCTTAGGGGAGAAGACTATTGGGTTTGCCCCTGCCTGTGTCCCTATGCCCTTCCCACCTCCCCCCAACCCCCTGCACTGCAGCACCTTGATGGGGGGGTGTAGATGGAGAGAAGGATGGCTGCAGGAAAAGGACAACCCCACACAGGTCAGAAGGTTGAGAACTAGGAAAGGAACAAATAGGCTTGACTCTTGATTTCTGCTCCCAGGGCCAGGCTCTAGAGGCAGCGATTTGTTTACCTGCTCCTTCCCCAGGGTTACTGCCAGAGTAACCCCGGGCTCCTGGCAACTCTAACACTACCTCCCTAATCTGGGCCCCAATCCCCTTCCCTCCTCCATCCCAGATAGGAGAGAAGAGGGTTCCCATGGAGCTCTAGATAGTGGAGCTACATTTGGGTTGGGGTAGGGGCCTGAAAGATAGGAAAGGTGGGGCTCCCACTTAGTCTTTTATGTTCCTGTTCTCATCAGGGTCTTCACTGACCTTATTCTGTGCAAAATACTCTCTCCCCTTTCCTTCCCCTCTGTCTCCCCCAGTTTGATATTTAAGTGTTTTTATATCCATTATCTCTTTTGGTCACAGAACTATAAAGTCTTAAATAGAATTGGAATTTTCTCTCTTCTTCCTAGTTTGACCTCTCTCCTTAGCTTTCCCAGATTCTTCTTTCCTCCCCAAGTATACCCTATCTCTACCATATCGCCTGTGTCACCCTTTACTCTGTCAGGAGAAAGGGGGAACCTCTCTGGCCCTACTAGCATCCCTAAGAAAATGAGTAGGTTGTGTAGGGAGGTCTTCCAAGTACTGATAGCCCTACCCCCTTCCCACTGTCCCCAGTTCTGCCTGCTGGGGGCACTGCTGGCCCCCATCCGAGTGCTGCTGGCTTTCCTCGTCCTCTTTCTCCTCTGGCCCTTTGCCTGGCTCCAAGTGGCTGGTCTCTCCGAGGAGCAGCTGCAGGAGCCAATCACAGGATGGAGGAAGTAAGTGAGAAAGCAGGGGACAAACAGTAATGGCTATTCCATCCCCCAGTCCTTTATTCTTTCTTGCTATCCACCCCTCTCCTCTTTAAGAGGAACAAAACAGTGGGTAGAGAATGTGGGTAGAACACTGGAATCCATTGATGGGTTTAAAACCCCGTGGGTGGGATGTTTTTCTGATCCACCACTGCTACCTGGGACACCATGTCTAAAATGGGATGCTGTAAGTATATTGGGTCACATGACAAGATTGTCAGACTCAATTCTTTTCCCAAGGGTTTTAACATCAGGGTGAGATTCCCCTGAAATCTTGACTGGTTTTTAGCCCCATTGCCAGGATTCCTGGGGGGCGGGGGTTGAGGGGGGAGGGATGGATGGACGGGAGAAGAGAAGCCTTTTAAGGATAATAGTGATACTTGCCCAGGTATCAGGGACCTAGTGGTGGGTGAGGGTGAGTAGATTTGCCCTACTGATACCCAGAGTTACCTTTTACAGGACAGTGTGTCACAGTGGAGTGCTAGGCCTGAGTCGGCTACTCTTTTTCCTCCTGGGCTTTCTTCGAATCCGGGTTCGAGGTCATCGTGCCTCATGCCTAGAGGCACCTGTCCTGGTTGCTGCTCCCCATTCCACCTTCTTTGACCCCATTGTTCTCTTGCCCTGTGACCTACCCAAGGTTGTATCCCGAGCTGAGAACCTCTCTGTACCAGTCATTGGAGGTAAGAGAGCACACCAGGGTTGAAGAATTGCAGGGAAGGGGGTGGGGGTGCTAAATGGAAAGAACCAGGGATTGGGGATACTCTAGGGAGAACTGGCCTGGATTCATGAGGGGGAAAGGGCCACTTGGATTAGTGTTGACAGTAAATAACATGCAAATTAGTAACATTTGTAAATTAATGACTTGGCCTTTATCAGAATGACAGGAGTTGGATCCTATATTTAAAAATCACCTAGTCCAACCCTATTGTTTTATAAATGAGGAAACTGAGGCCCATGGAGGAACAGTGAAAAGTGACTTGCCTCAAGTAACAGTAGCAAGTAGACTGAGGATTCAGTCACACAAGAATGAGTAACAGAACATGAGGGAGAATCCTCAGTTTTCCTTATCTGTAAAATGAGGAGGTTGGACACAATCTTGTGATAAAGTCATTTGGTTGCCCTCAAAGCACAGATTAGAAAACAGTTTAGATATGGGGGGAAATGTATGAGTACCTCCAGGCTTGGGCTGGAGCTGGACAACTGGGTGCTAGTTCTGTCTTGTTACTTAAAGTCTCTTCCCCTGTTTCATTTTCCCTATCTAAATGAGGGGGTTGGGGCAGCTAGGTGGCACAGTGAATAGAGCACCAACTCTGGAGTCAGGAAGACCTGAGTTCAAATCTAGTCTCAGACACTTGACACTTACTAGCTGTATGACCCTGAGCAAGTCACTTAACCTCAATTGCCTCACCAAAAAAAAAAAAAATGAGTTGAGCTAGATGATCTATTAGATGTTTTCCATCCTTAAAATTCCATGATTCTGGAACATAACCAACCCCACTATTTTTACTTCTGCATCCCCCCTCCTCCCAACAAGCACTTCTCCGTTTCAACCAAGCCATCCTAGTGTCCCGGCATGACCCTGCTTCTCGAAGAAAGGTGGTAGAAGAGGTCCGAAGACGGGCAACCTCAAAAGGCAAGTGGCCTCAGGTAGGTCTGGGTTCTCTCACCCCCTCTGAGCCTCTCTCCTTCTATAGGACCCAATTCCTAACATATACCATATACCAACATCAGCAGCTGGGGTATCAACAATGTGCTTGGTGCTATTCTGCCCTCGGGGGAAAAAAGGCATGAGATGGTTATGCATGAACTTTCTCAGGCATAGGAGTGGTGGGCCTCTGCATGAAATAGGAGTTGGGAGCCACATCCAGTAAAGTCTATCATGAAATATTGAGGGTCACCCCAAGAAGGGGAGGGGAGAACCTCCGGGGGGGTGTCACCAGAAGCCACCGAGCCATTTCCTGTGTCCCTTTGAGGTGCCTTCCCAGAACATACAGCCCTCCTTCCCACCTCCATTCCCATTTTGCTTCCCTGTTGTACTCCTTAGGTGCTGTTTTTTCCTGAAGGCACCTGTTCCAACAAGAAGGCCTTGCTCAAATTCAAACCAGGTGAACAGGGAGTGGAAGAGGGGTGGAGGTAGAAGTAGGACTAGAGGAAAAGCAAGCATCAGAGTTGAGGAACAGTTTTGGCTTGGGTGGGGGGAGACCCCCTCTCCCACAGGAGGGAGTCAAGTGGTCCAGAGAATCCAAGGTGAACTTTAGATACTAAAAAGTCAAGATCTCAGGTTGTTACAAGTGATCCAGAGCAGGAGATGCTGTTAGAGATTGCTCTGACCCTCCATCCCTTCTTCCCCACACATGCACTAACCTTTATTTTGGGGGTTGGGCATGGGGTTTAGGAGCTTTCATCGCAGGGGTGCCTGTGCAGCCTGTCCTCATCCGATACCCCAACAGCCTGGTGAGTCTGAATTCAAGGTGTGAAGATGAAAAGAGCTTGAATCTGCCCTAATGTGGGATGGGGCCAACCATCAGTCACCATCATGAGAGAAATTACTTAAGCTGGGCAGAAGGGGTAGAGCTGGCAGAGTCTGGAGGAGGGGCACTTTCTGGAAAGAACGAGCAAGCCTTTCCTCTCATTCCTAATCTCTGCTTCTCCCTTAGGACACTACAAGCTGGGCATGGAGAGGCCCTGGAGTGTGAGTCCTGGTGGTGCCGTTGGGCCTGTGGTGGGTGGGGGGGAGGTGGGAGCTGAGGATGGGGTGTGGAAAAGGGAAAGGGCTGAGGATTCATCATGGGATTCTCAGCCTACCTACCACCAGGCTGGCCAAGCCCTCCAGAGGTCATCCAGTCCAACTCATCCTGCTAATTTTTAGACAAAATAACACCTCTCCAATGAGTATCTCCAAGGCTGGGGAGAACTCGAGGAAAGCCAATACCTTAACTGCCTTATCACCTTTTCCAGGGTCTCCTAACTATCACAGTCTAAAAATGCTTGTCCTGCTTTCCTACCTTAGTCTTTCCTATTCTAGTTAAAGCCTATTTATGCTTATTCTCTTCTCAGTGATTACCTCCCAATAACCTCATCTTAACAATGAAACCCCCAGGGCCTCTTCCATACCTAACCTCCTTTCTCTTGGGGCACTTTTCCTCTGACACAAATCCCTAGGACTCTTCAGCCCTTGTATTGTGATTAGTCCTAATATTACATATAATGGGGTAAGGTGGCTGTGCATTTCCTCCCTATCCCTCTCAGTTACCCCATCCGGTGCTTCCCAAATAAATGCCTCTCCACACAGCTGTGTTTAGCTAAAAGTCTACTTTGAGGATTCATTTACATTAAAAGGGCATGCTCCCTCTTGAATAGAGCAAATGGCCTGTGACTTCCCCCATGATTGTTGAGGTCCTTGGATGAAGAGTTGAGATAGGGGGCAGCTAGATGGCGCAGTGGTAAAGCACTGGCCCTGGATTCAGGAGTACCTGAGTTCAAATCCGGCCTCAGACACTTGACACTTACTAGCTGTGTGACCCTGGGCAAGTCACTTAACCCTCATTGCCCACCAAAAAAAAAAAAAAGAGTTGAGATAGGATCCCTGGCCTGGTCAGCATCAAAACTCTCTTCTCCCCCAGGCTCAAAGTTCTCTGGCTTACAGCCTCCCAGCCTTGTAGCATTGTGGATGTGGAGGTAAGAAATAGAGGGCCCTGGGGAAAGGGAATGAGGAATGAGTAGGTGCCCCAAACAGACATTTGTTACTACGGTATATGTTTGCATTTCAGTTCCTCCCAGTGTATCAGCCAAGCCTTGAAGAGAGCAGCAACCCAACTCTTTATGCCAACAATGTCCAGAGGGTCATGGCACAGTGAGTGTTCTCTCTGCTTACACACCCAACTTAGTTTCTAAGGCCAAGGGCATAGAGCCCCTGTGGAGATGCAACAACAAATGTAGAGGGATAGCAGTGTGGAAGTGGGGTAGGGGGTAGGGAACCAAACTTCTAGAGCAGGAAGGGGAGGGCCAGCCAATCTTGGAAGACAAGCTTGTGAGGTCTTAAGGAATGAAAATTCAGAGATTATGATTTGCTTTCTCCAGCAGGTAGAATTGGTGTTGCCCAGATGTATAATCCCTGAAAACACCTTTTCTTCATATTCCTCTTCACCTTATAGGGCCTTAGGAATTCCTGCCACAGAGTGTGAATTTGTGGGAAACCTGCCCGTGACTGTGGTTGGTCAGCTAAAGGTGGCATTGGAACCCCAGCTGTGGGAGCTGGGAAAAGTGCTTCGAAAGGCTGGGTGAGTGGCTTGGAATACAGGGAAGCAATTGGGGAGAAGTGGGGAGATGGGGCCTGAGTGAAGAGCAGATCAGAGGGAAACCCATAAAGAACAAGAAACACAAAGAATAGGGATCAAATGAAAGGTGGAATCCCAACGAAAGGGAAAAAAGGAAACAAAACAAGGAAACCAAAGGAAAAAAGGAGAGAAATTAAACCACCAAAGTAGGAAAGGTAGGAGACTCTAGGGGCTATTAGTTAAGAGTACTATCTGGGAACACACCCAGGCAATCCGTCACTGGGAAGACTCCAGGGACAAGCACAAGTTCTGAGAAGCCTGGTGAGAAGGGAACTGGTCCAACTTCCCAGACTGAAACACTTCCATTGTAGTTTGTCCCCTGGTTGTGTGGATGCCGGAGCAGAGCCAGGCCGGAGTCGAATGGTCAGCAAAGAAGAGTTTGCCAAACAGCTGCAGCTCTCTGACCCTCACACCGTGGCTGGCGCCTTTGACTACTTTCAGCAGGTGAGGAGGGAGCTGGGATGGAGAGTCTTACCATCAGGGGTCCTATATACTCCAAGCCCCAAAGTGAATAACTTTAGGATTGGGGGAATGCCTTTTGGTGGACACATTAGAAACTATCTCTGGAAAATATTGAAAGCCATACTGAAAAGGTCCCCCAGAGACCTCATCAGACATTTTGTTTATATCTCTTATGCATTCATCAGGCATTATTTTTCATTATAGTTATTTGTGCATGTGTCATATCCCCCTGCTAGACTCTTAAATTCTGTGTGGGCCATGACTCTAAACTTGGTATCTCCCCCTAGTGCCTAGCACACAATGTTTTGTCCACAGTAGGTGCCTGTTAAGTGTTTGTTAAAGGCCACATTAGAGAGCCAGTTGGGGGAGGGGGGGTACTCTAGCTGCTATGTTAAATGTCCCTCATATTCCTCTCCAGCCATGGTGGACAGCAAATATTTGTTGATTGAACTAAGCAAGATAAGGAAATACAGGGGAAAAAAATAACAAGTATGGTGTCAAGGGTTAGTTGACAGCAGTATCTGGACACTGTTAAAGCTAGGGGAGCATCTGGTCTCATATGGAGCCAAATGCCTTTCTGTATGAGGGGTTTGAAATGAAGTCGTTAAGCAGAGTAGAGGGCTAAGAGCTCGTGGCCTGGCAGTTCTGACACCATCACTTACCTTTGTCCTATGAATCTCTATACATGTTTTGCCTCCTTTCTTTGTCTGTGGGTGGCCCCCTCCTCAGATAAATCCCAGAGTGCTCAGGGGAGAGGGGGTGGGGGTGGTAGCCCAGACACATATCCTCCCAGTAAAATCTGGTCCCCCAGAAGCCATAAACTTCTGGTTTATGTCATTCAAGAGCATATAGCAGCAACATTGTAGCAGCAGGTTAACGATGCAAGGAATCCAAAGCTTCACCCCATCCCTAAGGAATTTTCAATAATCTTGGCAGATTTTTTTTAAGAAGCTGTGTTTCCCCATGTTTCCCAAAAATATTCCCAAGCTTTCTCAGGGAATTTCTGGTATTCCAAATATTTCTAGTGGCTTTGCCCACTGGAAAAATCATGGTCTTCCTGGAAGATGTCTGATGTTTATTCAATGACAGAGTTCTTTCTTATCCAAAACAGATAACATGGTTCTCAAAAATCCCCAGAGCAGTAGACACAAACCAGATCTAGTGGTTCTCAGTGTTAGGAGACCAAGGTTTCTAACAATCCCCCAGAGGAGGAACAGGGGTGAAAATCTAGTTGTTCTCCTGTCATCCCCCCACAGACACTGCAAGTGTATTCCCCATTTTTATAATAAGTGATGTCAGCGGCCCTCTTTCTGTCTGTCTGACCAGCTTTCCCACATCAGCCAAGACTAGAAGAGGGCAAAACCAGCTCATCCAGCTTAGGGCAATGAATAAATGATGCAGACACGTGTGGTGAGAATGTCAATAATCTGGAGCTTTCCTACATTCCTTAGGGATTCCCTAAAAGAGATTCCCTGTAGGAGTCTTGGGCACTCCCTCCAAACTGAAGAAAGAAATCATTTTATCAGGTGACTCAGGAGACAACTTGAAGATGCCCATGGTATTTTAGAGAGGCTCGCCCTTCCGCACCCCAAAGGAAAATAATTCTGCCAGGATGAGTCAGTCCTTAGGCAGCTGATATAGAGCTGGGAGATGGTAGCTAGCAAGAGGAAAGGATGAACAAAGACCCTCCTCCTTATTATTGACCACAATGCCATGATAACTCTCCTGTTTTCCACAGGATTCCAGTGGTTCAGTGGATTTCCGAGATGTGGCTCTTGCACTGGCTGCCCTAGATGGAGGCAGGAGCCTTGAAGAATTGACTCGTCTAGCCTTTGAGGTACTAGAAGGGGTGGGGTAAAATTTCTGGATATGTAGAAAACATGGTCTCCCCCACAAAACTACCTAGTCTATCCTACTGTTTTGGGTAGTTTCTAGAACCTGGGTTCCTGACCCATTGCCACTTCCGTTAGACTAGCAAATCTTAATATGGGGAAACCTAGAAAAGAATTAGAACAATGTAGAACAGCCTGGGGTGATGGCTCTAAAGTGATCTGAGGTTCTACTGTAATCAGCCTGAAATAGTCTTAGGAAAGGGCTATGTTGGAAGGGAAGAATCTGTTGAGGACAGATCATATATCTGCCTGGCGACACAGGAAGACTGAGGAAAGAAATGATCCCAGACTGATAGCTCTCCATCTTTTTTTGATTCCCATCACACCCACCCCGAAAAGCTCTTTGCTGAAGAGGAGCCAGAGGGACCAGGCCGTTTGTTGTACAAAGATGGCTTTGGCACCATCCTGCACCTGCTGCTGGGCTCACCCCGACCTTCAACTGCCACTCTGCATGCCGAGCTGTGCCAGTCCACATCTACCCAAGGCCTCTCCCTCTGTGAGTCACCTCCTTCAAAGCCTGTCCTCAAAGGCACTGTGGGAAGGAGTGAGGAGGGATTGAAGAAAAGAAATATGGATAAACACTAGGGTTGTGGGGAAGAAAAGATGCTGAGAATCAAAACATCTGAGTTCTAGAAAGGGAGATGGGCTTGGGGCAAGAAAGTCAGGGAAAGTGGTGGGGACCTGGGGAGAGCAGAAATCTATATTTTTGGAAAGCTGAAACTATGGGGAGAAAGCTGGGATCGAGGAAACATGAATTCTAAAAGGGAAGAGGTCAGGCCGGGGTGGGGGAACAATTTTGTGGGAAACCTAGGATCTCTCATCCCTGGTGCTATGAAAGAGTCCTCTTTTTCATCCCGTCTTCTCTCTTTTTCTATCTCCTTTTCCTTCCTACCTGCCCTATTTCACTAGGCCAGTTCCAGAACTTCTCCCTGCACGACCCACTCTATGGAAGACTCTTCAGCACCTACCTACGCCCCCCATATACCCTTCGGGCCAACCCCCAAACTCCAGAGACCACATCTCACGGTATCCCTACCCCAACGTCCAATGGGACTGTGAACACCTCCAAGCCGAAAAATGACTGAGAATCCAGGCCCCCTCCACACCCCTTTATTCCTAGCTCGATCCCAGCCCCTCAGACTCAGGGCAGCACCGGGGGACTAGCCCATGCCTCCATCTCTGTTCATGTGACTCCTGGTTTTGTTTTGTTTTGGTTTTTTAAGTTGGTTTTGGGTTTTTGTAAGAAACTATTTTATATATAAATATAAATCTATATCTATATCTATTAAAAAAAATGAAGCTCAACCATATCGATGGCATAATTGTTTGGAGGCTTGGCAGTTGGCTTCTTCATTTGAGTATTTCAAATGTCCAGGTATGGCTGGGTCCTCCAAAGGTCATCCAAGATACAACCAGAATAGTTCTTTCTTAATTCCAGATGGACAAGATACCCTACCCTACTCTCCCTGCCACTGTTATATGAAAATCATCATTGATGTTAAACGCGCATGTACACACGCACACGCACACGCACTATCCTCTGCCCAATTCCTGTTCTATCACTAGAGATGGAGAATGACTGCTCACCACAGCACAGCTGACAGCAGCCTTTGAAGAAAGGAGGGGCAGAGGATGAGAGCTGGAAGAAATGGAACAGTACTGTCAGCTCTAATATATCAGCTTGCCCTTGAACCAAAAGTTGCTCCTAAACCCAGAAACATGTTTATATATATTACTGGTGCCCAACTTCTTCCTGGGGGTGGGAAGGGGGGGGGACATAAAACACAGGTTCCCAGTTCCAAATACTTGGGACAGCCTAGAGGAAATCAGTTAAATGTCAATAGGGCAGGTAGAGGTTAGATACCAAAAAGGACTTACCATTGATGAGGGTTGTGAGACATGGAGACAGATCGTGCAGTGAGGCCAGTTGACTCCTCTTAGAGCTATCTCAGCATAGGGCTGTCATCTGTCAGGGGTTGGGAAAGGGGATGGATGAAATATCTGAAGGACCCTATCAAACCCAGGAGATGGACATGGAAGCCAACCTGTTCTCTCCTAATGATGGCTGCAGGGAGAGAGCACAAGGATCCCACATCCTCTGAACACAGAACCTGGGATCCACCCATGATGTCTCCTCCCATCCTCTCCTCTGCCTCAGTTCCCCTGGCAGCAAAGACAGTAAGAACAAAGGAAAGATTCACTGCAGACCATTTCCAACAGGGATGTCTTTAATTCACTTTCTCATAAAACTCCCTCCAAAGGGTCCTCTCACATCTTACTTCTCACTGAGGTGGTCATCTCCATCCGGGTCAGTTGCTGACCTCCCCCGAAACCTCACCATATTTATAGAGCAACCAGAAAGGAATGGCTGAGAGAAGATTAAAGAGCTCTGACTGAGTGCCACGGGCGGAATCCACAGAGAACCCACCCCTGGGGAATTACTGGTTGAGGGTAAGATGATTTGGCATCCCCCTACAAACTCCGCCTCCGCTTCTTCCTCCTCCCAGGGACATAACCCTCACGGTGTCTCTTTCGGGACTGTGAGTTCCGTGCTTCCCCCAAATTCAAGGACGGTTCCCCAGAAACAACAACTTCACCCCCAGGGCGGGGCCTTTTGTCTACAGGAGATGGTCCCCAACCCAGAAAGCGTTTCCCAGGCTTGAGTATGGGTGATGGAAGTCGACTTAGGCCTAAAACCTCTGGAGACAGTGAGCGGGATGCTCGACAAGGTCCCCTAACCATTGTAGAGACAGGGAGAGGACTGAAGGGCAGCCCCCGTGGGGACAGACTAAGTTTAGAGGCCAAGAGGAAAGCAAAGTTAGAAAGTTCATCATCCTCATCTTCTTCCTCTTGCTCTTTGCCAACCCTATCTATGGCTTCAATTGTTTCCTTTCCTAGAGAGGAGGTATCTCCAAGAGCCAAAGGGTCACAAGTTTCCAGGGTTGGGGGGGTGTCCCCACGACACTGGTGAGGGGAGGCTGGTTGTTTGGGCTCTTGTGCATTAGCGTCGTCCTCGGTTCCTGGTAAGGGACCTGTGCCTTTGAACTTTGGTAGGCTAAAATCCTCTCTGTTAACTCCAATAACTAATTGGCGGTCGTGGTCCTCTCTAAGGTCCAGTAAATGGCTATTCTCAGTGGTTCCCAACAGAGGGGAACATGAGTTTCCTTTACTGCCTGTTATGCTAACATCATGCCCCATCCCTGGAAAGGAAGAACCTTCTAGAGGCCCCGAGAGTAGGTCATGGTCTTGACACCTAAGGGAGAGACTGTTTTTGGCAGAGCCTGGGTTGGAGGCATCGTTTTTGCTCTCTATTATTGAGGGGTTACTTCCAGGACACAAATCACTAAGGTCCCCTCCATTTTCAGAGATGCGTCCTCCAGTACCCAAGATAGGGCTGCTGGCCCTCAGAGGCCCTGAAAGGCTGCAATAGTTAGCGTTTTCTAGGGGACTTGTGTCATCCTTGTCTCCAGAGGAGGACATACTTTTTTGTGTGTCCTCAAGGGGAATACTTTCTCTATGCCCCATGGAAGAAATGTGGCTTTGGGTCCCTGGGGCATGGGAGCCTCCCTGGGATTCTGTTCTGCATTCCACATACTGAGATATTTCTCTGATCCCTTCAGTCTCTCCTGGGGCCACTTCCAAATTTGTGGAGTTCTCATTGCTACTCACCCAAGGGGCTGGGCTGAATGGGGTCCTCTCCCTATCCCCAGCTTCTCTGGAGGAGGGGCTGTGGCCAAAGCCTTTGATCATGGGAGCTTCTCTATCATCTCTCCAAGAAGTCCCCACCACAGTCTCTTCCTGGGGAGCAGAAGATGGCTCCTTCCCTTGAGGAAGCATCCCAAGACCTGTCGCCTGGCATCCCTTCCTGTGACTTGTGACCTGTTGTCCCATTCCCTGACCTTGTGGAGAAGTACTGAAGAGGACTGGTTCGGGAGGTCCAGCCTCCAAGTGAAGTCCTTTCTGCCAGCTTTGGGGAGAGGATTCCAAGATCCCCTCAGCCACTAAATGGTCCCCTTGGTCTCCGGGCCCCCCTGAGTGGCCTTCCTGATATAAAGATGCCAGGGTAGTGCCTTTCCCAGACCCTCTGCCCTCCGCCCCTAAAAGGCTCCTAGTTACCCGTGGGGTGGAGAGCTCTAGCCGAAGGTCCCAGCTACTGGGGGATGGCAAAGTATTACCATCCCTTCCTAGTCCCCTTGGGCCCTCTGCTGCCCTGTCTGGCCCACTGTGCCCCTCTCCCCTTGCCCGCTTTCCTGGAGAAGTTATCTTCCCCAGGCGGACAATGCCCCCGGCCATACGAGCCCCAGGTGAGGGTCGAAGCCGCCCACCCCCGTCTTCCTCCTCATCAGACGGAGAAGGACTAGAGTCTGACTGGGCTCCACTGCAGCTTGGGGGCTCCTCTTCCTCCTCCTCTTCCAAGGCCAACAGCCGCTTCTGCACTAGCTAAGACAAAAAAGAAAAGGAGAACCTCAAGCTCTGCTTTTGGTGATAAAAGAATGGAGAAGAGCTGGTAATTTGTGCAACAGCTTAAAAAGTGGGAGCTCTAAGCCCTTCTCACCTGCTCCTGCATTTCAAATCTGGAATTGCTCATCTCTAGACAACTCTATTCTAGGCAGAGCAGGGTTTGGACAAGTTCACTGGGTTTCCCTCTTGGCTCTCTCTCCTAATTGCTCCTCCCCCATCTCAGTTCCCTCCCATCATTTACCTGAGTGGGAGTGAGTCCCTCTTCCTGTTCTAGTTCCTCACTTAGGGCCAAGGGATCCCTCTGTTGCTCTGGCGACAGCACCTCTGCCAAAAACCTAGGGTGAATCACAGCCTCCACCTGGAGGAGAGGGAAAAAAAATAATCAGCATTTCTATGGCACTTTAAGGCTTACAAAGCACTGGAGAATGTTATCTGATCTTCACAATAACCCTGCGGAAATAAGTGCTTTTGTGATCCCCATTTAAGGATGAAGAAACTGAGATAGAGGCTAAGTGACTTGCCCAAGGTCACCCTGCAAGTAAGTATCTGAAAAAGGATTTTAGTTCAGGTCTTCCAAGCTCCAAGTCAAGCTCTCTCTCTCTCTCTCTTTTTTTTTTTTTTTTTTAGTGAGGCAATTGGGGTTAAGTGACTTGCCCAGGGTCACACAGCTAGTAAGTGTCAAGTGTCTGAGGCCGGATTTGAACTCAGGTCCTCCTGACTCCAGGGCCGGTGCTCTATCCACTACACCACCTAGCTGCCCCGTAAGTCAAGCTCTCTTACCCACAGCACCATCTACCTGCTTCAAGGTAGTTTGAAAAGAAGGAAGATGGATTTGAAGCACAGGTCAAGGAACAAGGGGGACCTGGCAACCAAGAGAATCTCTGAGGAGCACATTGCATAGTCTCAGCTCTTCCTGCTCACTTCCAAGTTCTCATCTGAAGCTAGGCAATGGGACCC
This sequence comes from Dromiciops gliroides, assembly GCF_019393635.1. Taxonomy (NCBI): domain Eukaryota; kingdom Metazoa; phylum Chordata; class Mammalia; order Microbiotheria; family Microbiotheriidae; genus Dromiciops; species Dromiciops gliroides. Next base: position 181,521,941 of record NC_057862.1, read on the forward strand.
AGCTCCTTGTTTTATCTCCTCTTAGGCAAAAAAACAAAAGAAGAAAAAAAAAACACCAAAATTGGGATTCCAAGGGTCTCCCACCAGGAACCCGGGCAAGAGCCTGCCCTTCCAGGTATGTCCTCACCTTGGAGACAAAGACATCCTGAGCACATAGCTCCTCGATGTAACTCAGCAGACCTGGATCAGGATAGGCCTCCTCTTCTTCATCCTCTTCTTCCTCTTCTTCTTCCTCTTGTTTCCCCTCTGGCTCCCCAGTGGCAGGGTGGGGGACTCCTACCAGTCCAGCCATGATGTCAGCATACTGCTTCACAGCTTCTGGTGGGATCTCCTTGGGTGCTTCAGGGGCTGAAGGGCGAGGAGGTCGGCGTTGGCGACGGCGTGGGGGGCGACTCTTAGAGGGTGCCTTCTTTGGGATGTAAACTAGGGGTGGGAGGGAAGGAGAGGGAGAGATAGCACAAGACCACATGTGGTCATACTGTGATGAGCCATATAAAAATGTAACACCTTAAAAGTAACTGGAAAGGAAACATCCTGCTAGGATCCAAGTTAGTTAAAAGTCGATGTGATTTTATTTTGTACTAACTACTTAACAGAAACCAAGGAGCAATTTTTTTTTTTTTGTAATTTGATTTTTTTGTGTGTGTGTGAGGTAATTGGGGTTAAGTGACTTGCTCAGGGTCACACAGCTAGTAAGTGTTAAGTGTCTGAGGCCGGATTTGAACTCAGGTCCTTGTGAATCCAGGGCCAGTGCTCTATCCACTGCACCACCTAGCTGCCCCGGAGCAATATATTTTTAAGCTCCAAACATTTTCCTTGTCTGAAAACTTTAAGATGGAATATGCATTGGGGTGATGTCATGACTTGCAGTGAATTGGATTTAAGTGAGGGAAGGCCGTGCCAGGTCCCCAACCTTGCTCTTACAGTGCCATTTAGGTCCAGTGGAAAGATATATATCAGGATGAGTAGAGATGGCTCAGGATATTTAAGGCAACTGGAGTTGAGTGACTTGTCCAGGGTCACACAGCTAATACATGTCTGAGGTAAGATTTGAACTGAGGTCCTCTTGACTCCAGGACCAGCGTGCTATCCATTACACCACCTACTTGCCCCTAACTAGTTAGTAAATGAAGGAAGACCAAAATCCCAGTACTGCCTCGTGTGTGTGTGTGTGTGTGTGTGTGTGTGTGTGTGTGTGTGTGGCAATTGGGGTTAAGTGACTTGCCCAAGGTCACACAGCTATAAGTGTCAAGTGTCTGAGGCTGGATTTGAACTCAGGTCCAAAGGGCAGTGCTCTATCCACTATGCCACCTAGCTGCCCCCCAGTACTGCCTCTTAATAGGATGTTCATTCCATTACCAAGCTGCATCTTCTGAGGGAAAATGCCAAGGCAAAGCAGGAGTCTTTGTTTAGAGGTTGTTGTTTTTTCAAGAGGAAGAGAAAAGCATGTAAATAATGCAGGGTAACATTCAAAATTCAAAAATTTCAGGCTGCAGGATTGCAGTGATAACCTTGCAAATCCCAGCTGATGTATGGCTGGTTCATACTCTCTTCCCTTCTGGGGGAAGTCTGGCTCACCTTGCTGCTGACAAATCTCAGGGACTGGGGGTCCTGGGGGATCCAGCTTAGGAGGGACTGGAGGAGGCAAACACTGAGACCCACTCATCAGTTGCACCTTCTGAATCTGCATTTCTTCCTCGGCCTCAAACTCCATGAACCTGTAGAGGATAAAGAAGGCAAGGAGCTGATGGCAAGATCCACTGATTCACTTTCCAGTTCTGGGGCTATACCTATATTGAAAATGAAATGGGGGCAGCTAGGTGGTGCAGTGGATAAAGCACCAGCCCTGGAGTCAGGAGTACCTGAGTTCAAATTCGGCCTCAGACACTTAACACTTACTAGCTGTGTGATCCTGAGCAAGTCACTTAACCCCAATTGCCTCACTAAAAAAAAAAAGAAAATGAAATGAAGGGGGCAGCTAGGTGGCACAGTGGATAGAGCACTGGCTCTGGAGTCAGGAGGACCTAAGTTCAAATCCAGCCTCAGACACTTAACACTTACTAGCTGTGTGACCCTAGGCAAGTCACTAACCCCAATTGCCTCACCAAAAAGAAAAAAAAAGAAAATGAAATGAAATGAAGCAACCTAAACTTGGGGCTCAAGATCCTATCTAACATGAGTCACCTAGGAAGGTGATCATAGGGTTGAACCAGGTGCGATAAGGTCATAGGATCATGGATTTAGAGCTGGAAGAGACCTTAGAGAACATGTAGTCCAATCCCCCCATTTTTTTTTTGTGAGGCAATTAGGGTTAAGTGACTTGCCTAGGGTCACACAGCTAGTAAGTGTTAAGTGTCTGAGGCCGAATTTGAACTCAGGTCCTCCTGACTCCAGAGCCAGTGCTCTATCCACTGTGCCACCTAGCTGCTGCCCCCCAATCCCCAAATTTTACCCATGAGAAAACTGAAGCTCACATATATTAAATGACTTGACCAAGGAACCACAAACAGTAAACCACAGAGCCAAGATTTATACCCAGGTGTGCTGACCAAATTGAGTGCTCCTTGTCATCACATGCATTCTGGAAAGACCACTGCCAGATCCAGTGAGAAGAAAAAAGAAACAGGGTCTTTCCTGTGCTCAGACCACCCCCTTCATCTTACTTTATAGCCCCTTCCATCATCTTACAGCCCCTGATGATCACCATGTCTGTCTTCTCCCTATTTACCCAATGAGATGCAAAAAAGCACATACTAATTAAAGATAATAATACACATGCTACTTTTAATTATAATCTAATACTAATACTTCCTATTTCTATAGCACCTTAAAGTTGGCAAAACACTTTATATACAGTATCTCATTTGTTCCTCACAACAACCTGGTAAGATAGGTGCTATGATGATTGCATCTGGTATGGCCTTGGGTTGAGAAGCACAGCAAAGAGTGCTGGATTCTTAGCTGGCTAAGAGAAGATGGGAGATAGGAGGCCATAGTTAGGCTGGTTTGTTTGTTTCTGTGCTCTGAAAGTAGTGAGTACAGAGAGTCTCGAGGATCCCAGAGTTGGTTCCAATTTATTAGTTCCAGAGTAGGAAGTAGGCACAAATTGAGGAAGGGGGTGGGATGGGGAGAACAGAATCTGTACCCAAGAATATTTCCTATAATGAATAAGATTGGGATATAGTATTGCCAGACAGGAGCTTAGAAACTCCCCATGGTCAGGACAATCGCCTCCCTTTTTTTATATATCCCAGCACTGAGCAGAGAACACAACTGACATTTAACTCAAAGAACATTAATCCAATACCAACTGTATAAGGCATTGTATTATGCCTTAGAAATACAAAACCCAAAAGTAACTGACTTCAAGGAGCTGATATATGCTCTGGCAAGGGAGGAGGGAAGGTTTTGGGAGAGGGGAGGAGTACTTATATGACTTGTACATAATCATAATAGAAGTATGATGGGGACAAAGGACAGAGCTAGACAAAATGCACTAGGAACCTTTGAGAAGGAAGAGAATAATGAGTGATTAAGCAAGGCTTCACAGTGGAGTTGGCACCAAGCCTGAGTCTTAAAGGAAGAGGATTCCAAAATGCAGAGATAAGGGAGAGAGTACATTCTGTGAATAGAAGTCTATGCAAATGTACAGAGGTCAGAGATAGCATATCAAGCTAGGGAGACAGTAAGAAGTACAATGTGCCTGAAACCCAGAGTGGAAGAATCAGTTTTAATAAGGCAGGGAAGCTATTAGAATTCTGTTATGAAAAGCATCAAAAGCAAGTTGGTGTATTTTGTAGGTTCTTGAGTAGGGAATAACATGGTTAGAGCTATGTGCTATTTTAGCAATGATGTGAAGGAAAAACTGGAGAGAGAGGGGAGACCATTTAGGAGATTATCCTATAGAAGTCCAGGCAAAAAGTAATATGCCCCAAGGAGATCAGTGACAAAGAAAAAGGTGTGAGGGTATATGTGTGTTCATATACACATATATAAATACACAAACATAGATACACACATATATAAACAAAATATTCATAGCAGTAATCTTTGTGGTAACAAAAAACAGGAAACAATAACCATGGATTGGGGATTGGCTCAAAAAATTCTGATATGTGAATGCAATGGAAAAACATTCTATCATAAGAAATGATGAATTTTAGGAATTTGCACATGAAATATGAAAGGCCTTCCAAACAAGGCACTGAAGAAAGTAATGAAGACTGAAGAAAGCAGAACCAAGAAAACATTGATGATTATAGTAATGTAAATAATTATAATATAATATAATGTAAATGATAATGCTGAAAAGCAGTCAAATTGTAATTACTAATCTCTATCTCAGAGAACTGTCAAGGAAACATTCCTTCCTCCAGGTAGAGATTCAGGGACTATAGGTGTGGAATATGATATTTACACTCTCAGATATAATCCTTGTGTTGCCTTTCTTTGCTTACAATATCTTGTTCTCACAAAGAAGGATTTGATTTCATGGGGGAAGAAAGGGAAATGATTGTGATATAAAATACCAAAGTCAATAAAATTTTCTTTTGAAATAATGATATGGCTGAACTAGGGTGAACTAGTATGTTCCTGGTGTGAGTTGAGAGAAGAAAACAAATGTAAGATATTTTAGAGGCAGAATTGACCAAACTTTTGCCCAACTGGATGAGGGGAATATGGGAAAGGGGAGAATCAAAGATTACCTTGAGGTTTCACATCCAAGTAAGTGGGAGGATGGTAGTACCATCAACTTAAAAAGGTAATTTGGAAGGAGAGATAACCTTAGTGGGGAAAGCAATGAGTTCAGTTTCAGACATGTTTAATTTGAGATGATAGATGAAGCCTAGTTGGAGATGCAGAACAGGCAACTAGTTTTATGAAATCATAATATTCAGCTAGGGGGGAGGGGATCGTGTAAAATTGGTACTATATATATACATTTGGGAGTTATGGGTTGAGAGGTAAATCTATGGAACAAGATGATAAAATGAGATAAATATTTGTAAAGCACTTTCCAAATCTTTTTTTTTATTGCTTTTGTTTTGTTTTTTGGTGAGGCAATTGGGGTTAAGTGACTTGCCCAGGGTCACACAGCTAGTAAGTGTTAAGTGTCTGAAGCCGCATTTGAACTCAGGTCCTCATGAATCCAGGGCCGGTGCTCTATCCACTGCGCCACCTAGCTGCCCTACTTTCCAAATCTTAAAGCACTCTATAAATGGTTATCATTGTCACCATCATCACCAACACAGAAGAGACAAGAAGATAACCTAGGACAAAGGGTTTTTTTTTGTTGTTTTGTTTGTTTGTTTGTTTTTGCAGGGCAATGGGGATTAAGTGACTTGCCCAGGGTCACACAGCTAGTAAGTGTCAAGTGTCTGAGGCCGGATTTGAACTCAGGTACTCCTGAATCCAGGGCCGGTGTTCTATCCACTGCACCACCTAGGACAAAGTTTTAAGGGACACCTACATTTAGATAATAGGGGGATGATCATGAAGCTGTGAAGCTGACCTAGAACCAGGAAAGAACAATGATACAGAAATCAATACAGTAGAGTATATATCTAAGAAGTTAGAAGTAGACAAGAGTGTTGAATACTGCAGAAAGGTCAAGCTATTCAATGAAGACTGAGAAAAGGTCATGGAATTTTGCAATTAAGAGACTATTAGGAGGGGCAGCTAGGTGGCGCAGTGGATAAAGCACCAACCCTGGATTCAGGAGGACCTGAGTTCAAATCCGAACTCAGATACTTGACACTTAACTAGCTGTGTGACCTTGGGCAAGTCACTTAACCCTAATCGCCTCACCAAAAAAAAAAAAAGAGAGAGACTATTAGGAAGGTGATGGAGAGAAGCCAGGAAGTTGCCTGAGTTCTCCCAAATTTCCCTTGGAAACAACATTAAATTAAGCCTCTAAATAGATTCTAGAACTATAGAATCTACCAGATGGAGTGAAACAATCTTCCAGCTTAAGATAACCTGGGTAAAAGGAGAGTGCAATTTAGTGTAGAGTATGTCATGGGCAAACCGTCACAGCACAGATCAGCAGTTGAGGACCCTCAGTCCTAGCTCAGCAAGCTAGTGGCACAGTTGGCCAGTTGTGAGGCCCCCAGCTTCAACTCAGAAGGCAACCTGCCAGCTGGGGTGTCCACTACACAACAGGCCCAACTAAGCTGGGCCACTCCAGTTCAGTGAGAGAGCTGCAAGCCACTGAGGCCTCACAACAGAAAGCCAATGACCAGGCCCCTGGCCCCCAGCAAAAGAAGCTTGGGCCAGTGCACCCTGTACCCCACGAGCAGAGGTCAACTTTAAAAGGCACAAAATCGGCTAAAATATGAATAAGAGACTATTAGCAACCTATCTTATAATGGTGGGATTGGAAAATCATTCTGCATGGAATCAAGCATCAAATGGATAGTGAAGAAATAGAAAACAAAAAACTATTCTTTCTAGGAGTTTAGCTGTGAAAGAAAGAAAAAAAGATTTAGGATTATAGCTTGAGGTTCAAGGGAAGGTTTTGTTGTTTTGTTTTGTTTTGTTTTGCAGGGCAATGAGGGTTAAGTGACTTGCCCAGGGTCACACAGCTAGTAAGTGTCAAGTGTCTGAGGCCAGATTTAAACTCAGATCCTCCTGAATCCAGGGCTGGTGCTTTATCCACTGGGCCACCTAGCTGCCCCAACAGAAGGTTGTAAGTAGGAGAGACATGAGCATCTTTATAAGCAGTAAAGAATAAGCCCAATATTAAATTACTGAACTGAATTAAGATTATAGCCAATAGCTACATGTAAAAAAATACACATATGTAATCCCTCTCCAAGCTGGTCCATTCCCATAGTAGGCATATGCTGAATGGCTGAGAGACTGGAGTTTGCTCATGAGAAGTGATACCCAGTTTGTATTTTATCCTAAAGTACCAAGGAGCCCCTGAAGGTTTTTGAGTAGAGGAGTGATGTGGTCAGACCTGTGTATTATTTTAGCTGTGATGTGACAGAGGAATTAGAGGGAGAGAGAGAGAGAGAAGGCCATTTAAGAGATTATCAAACATTAAAGAAGAAAGGAAGACGAATATTCTCCAAGGAGATCAATGGCAGAAAGAAAGGTTTTCCTGCAGCCACAGGAATCCTGAAGCAGGAATTTCTGGCATAGGAATGGGATACTTGGGACTTAAGAACAATAGAGAGAAAGGGGTAGCCAAGCCCAGGTGAAAGGGGTTTGGGGGCTAGGAGGAAACAGTGGAATGGAGGAAAGAGACAAGTATAAGCTAAACCCAAGTATCCAGAATTCTATTAAGCAAAGTCTGCCAACCTCTGAACATGCTTCCCACTTCCCAGCTGTGTTGCTTAGATATTCTCCCAATATTCTAATTTCTTGCCTAGATTCCTGAGAATGGAGCATTTAGGTCAAAAAGAACTACCTATATGGGTGTCTCCCCTTGGTTTTCTGAACCCATATCCTGGAGTCTATAAATACTCAACAGACCTCAGGGCTCAAATCTAGTCACACCAAGTCACCACCAAATCCTTTGTGGACTAAGTCCACAAAGAAAGGGAGCTCCCCAAAAAAGAAGGGATAGAAAGGTTTCTGGTAGGTGGGAAGGGTTATAAATCAGCTGATCCTAAGAGCAGTTCATGATGGGTAAAATAATGGATGCAACAAGATCTAGCAAGAGAAGGCATTGGGCTTAGAACATGCTGCCAGATAACTGGGGGTGGGACACCAAGGACCCATGAGACTTTGCATCATTTCACATCTATTCCTCCCTGTCACATACCCTTCAGATACCAATCTGTCATTAGACCCCCTAGACTCATGCCCATCCCACCCACAATCATCTCATCAAATGATCCCTACCATAAATCCCTCTTAGTCAAGGGAACAAGGGTCAAACTCACTTTTCTGCCATCTCGTAGAAGATCATTCGGTCAAAGTTGCTACTGCGCTCCCACTCCTGCACCGCCCGTGGTAGTCCATCCTCCAGGGTCATAGCTGGCTTTAACCGGGCCAAGGAACGAAGCACTGGGCTAAAAATACCCCTATTCCTGTCACATCCTACTTATATTTCTCCCCATCGTGACCCTTTCACACATCCACCTATCCTGGCACCTATTCATCTCACACCCACTCCTCTCATCCACCTTTTACATTCCCATCCCCACTGGACCTCACTCATCTCTCTGTCCCCATCACAGTCCACATCCAATCAGATGTAGATGTGGTAATCCTGCCCCCACCTCATCCCCCTCCATCCTTCATTCTATCAGAATTTGGGCAGATCTTTTAGAATTTAAGTTCCTGAGAAAAGGAATTGTTTCAGTCTTTCTTTTTATATTCCCAACACACAGCAAACACTTATTAAATGCTTTTTCATTAACTAATTCATCAAACTCACAGAATCTGTTAGAAGCTGCTAGATTTGAGAGATTGTGGTGTAAGAGACAGAGAAACAGTAAGGCAAAGAGACAGAGAGATAGAGAAACAGAGGGAGACAGAGACAGAGAGAGACCACTAAAATCCTACTCCAGTGCTTCACAGGTTCTCTAAAGCTATCCCCAAAGTCTGACAGATTCTCCTAAGCTAGAAGCATTTCAAGTCCAGATCCTGGTAACTGAGGGTCAGGTTAGCTAAATTTGGACAGGCTCATTGCCAGACTTCCCACCAGATGGTGATGCTTGGGGGAGCCACAGGAACTCATGAAACTATCCACAAAGGCACAGTGGGTTTGCAATGTGTTGGTGGAGGAAGCAACCATATGTTTATGGCTGACATGCCTTCAGACCTAATTGGCATCTTTCTATCATTACAAAAGCTTTTCAGGAGGAGCTGAGCCCAGATGCCTGAAAACTTGAACTGGCAATCTATAGCACATGAGACATTTTTCAGTGGTAGGGAATAGTGATTGCAATTATCAGGACCTTAAGCAGAGCTTGTCATTGTTGTTTTTCTACTTCCCTTTCTGTGTCCTTCTCCTAGTTCCAGGAGCTTCCCTTTTCCTCACTGCATCCCAGTCCTTAAGGACTTAATAGCTTCATGTTATCTTCTAGTAGCCCAAGGCACCCTAGTTTAGCACCCTACCTACTATAAGACAGCCCTTCCCCCTAAATAATATCTCAAGTTGGGGCAGCTAGGTGGCGCAGTGGATAGAGCACCGACCCTGGATTCAGGAAGAGCTGAGTTCAAACCCGGCCTCAGACACTTAATAACAATTACTAGCTGTGTGACCCTGGGCAAGTCACTTAACCCCAACTGCCTCACAACAACAACAACAACAAAATCTCATGTTTCAAAATTACCTCTTTCATTCTGACACCTTCCCCAGTCAAAACTTTCATTTCCTTAATGTGATGATCTTAGATATGTGTTGGAAATGATGATGAAGATGATAAGCTTTAAGGCTTGCAAAACATTTTACAAACATCTAATTTTTATCTTCACAATGTCTAGGAAGTAGATGATATTATTATCCTCATTTTCTAGACAGTGAAACTGAGGCTGGCAGGGGTTAAGTGACTTTCCAAGGTCACATGGCTAGTAAGTGTTCTGAGGAAAAATTTGAACTCAGGACTTCTTGATTCCAGGTCTAGCACTGGATCCATTGCTACACTTTAATACTCTAATTATATAATTAAGATAACACTATTAGGCATGACTAACTGATAGGTTTAACTCTGAAAGGGATATCTGAATCTTAAAGCAGGAGCTTGTTAATGCAAATGAAATGTCAATGAAGAAATCTAAATTAAGCATATTTTTTGGAAGGGATAGGGAATCTTCTAGCTGTTTCTTGCCTATTCAACCCACACCAACACTTTTTTGTCAGCAAAGTGAAGAGGACTCGGCATCCCAAGTCTGTTGGTACTCCTACAACTCTATGCCTTTGTAGAGGCCATTCTTCTTGCCTGGAATGCACACCCTCCTTAACTCTCTCTCTTAGAATGCCTACCTCCCTTCCTAAATGAAGTCTTTCTTGATTTCTCCTAGCTGCTAGTACCCCATAAAATTACTTTCTACTTACTTTGGATATATTTTTGCATTTGGATAGAGAAGTGGCTAGTGCTCTGGGCCTAGAATCAGTAAAACCTGAGTTCAAATCAGAGTACTTGCTAGCTATGCGACCCTGGGCAAGTTATTTAAGCTTTGTCTGCCTCCGTTTTTTCAACTGTAAAATACAAACGACAGCACTCATCTCACAGGATTGTTGGGAGGATCAAATAAGATCATATCTGTAAAAGTCCTTAGCATATAGGGGCAGCTAGATGGCACAGTGGATAAAGCACTGGCCCTGGAGTCAGGAGGACCTGAGTTCAAATCCGGCCTCAGACACTTAACACTTACTAGCTGTGCGACCCTGGGCAAGTCACTTAACCCCAATTGCCTCACTAAAAAAAATTTTTTAAATAGATTTTAAAAAGTCCTTAGCATAGGGTCTGAAACATAGCAGGCACTGAATAAATGTTTATTCCCTTCCCCCACTTCCTACTTATATATGTACATGTTGGTTCACCCAATAGAATTTAAAACTTGTTGAGGGCAAGGGACTTAATGCCTGGTACATAGTCTGAAATTAATAAACGTTTGTTGATTAACTCATTCAGGCAGGTTGGTGGTATGGGAGAAAGAGGGCTGGTCTTGGAAATTAAGTCAAGAAAAACTTCGATTCAAATCCTGCCTCGGACAATTGCTTAGCTATATGACCTTGAACAAGTCACCTAACCTTGGCCTGCTCAGTTTCTTTATCTGTAAAATGAGGGCAGTAATAGCACCAACCCTACAGGGTTGTTGTGAGGATTAAATTAAATAACATGTTATTTATTTCACTTTGCTAACTTTAAAGCTTTATATCAATGGTGATTATTACTATGAAGGACTTGTTCATTGTCACATGAGCGGTAGAATTGAGGTGAATGGCCAAGGTAAAATGGAAGTATTTCCTTTGTAAATCTACTAAGTTTTTTGACAGGCTAAAAATGTATGAAACTTCTCTGCAAGGCTAAATTTGAGACTCTGTTTTCCCAAAGTCCTGGGTCTCAGAATTTTCCCTAGAGTATACTAGAACGCAGAAATTACCTCAGGCCCTGAGTTTTGAAGGGATTGGGGGTGGGGGGTGGGGTGGGCAGCAGAACCTTAATTTTGATTAAGCTGGGAAATACCTCAAGGAGACAGCCAGCAAAGAGCTTGTCACCCAGGATCTGAGATTCAGATTCATAATATAATACTGTCCTTGCTTTCCACTCACACCAACCCCAAGTCTCCAGCTAAGTCTGCCCCTTTGCCCTTTCAATAACATAAGCCACCCTCTTGTGATCTTTTTCCCCCTTCAAGGCTGCCTTTGATGGTCATTTAAACTTGATTCCACCAGTATAAATGTAAGATAAAGGCACAGAGTGTTATTTGCTAAACAGACTCTCATCCCCCCAGGAATGTCCCTGTCCTGCTGACTCATTTGAACTGTTCTGCCTTCGAATGAATGTGAAGGAGCTATCTTTTTTCTGGGATGTTGCACTGTGGCCCCTGACCTACCATCAGATATTTCCAAACAACTGTAGTCTATAGCCCATTAGGCCTCTCCTGACCTTTCCTTCCAAGAATAAATAGTCTGGAGGAGTCTACAAGCATAACTTCAAAAGCAAGCACTAACTCACATGAGGAAGCAGGAAAGGGCTTCTGCATCAGGGCTCCGGGGTAGGTGTCTCCGGGCCAGTACCTTGTAACGTTGCCAGCGACGAAAGTTTTCATAAACACCCTTGGAGGTGCAGGAAAGGTCACCCAGAGAGGCTTTGGGACGAGGAGGGGGTGGGCCTCCCTCCCCAGGAGTTCCTTCTGGCCCCCTCCAAGCCTTTTCTGGGGGTACAATAGGAGCTAGTTGGGCAGTGGGTGGTGGGGCTAGGGGAGGATGGGTAGGGGGTCCCTCTCCTTCACCAGCTTGGGCCACCCCAACAGCCTTAGCAAGAAGAATGGTCTTCACATTGGTGGCTGCCAAGAACCGGGGAGTGGGGCCTTCAGGGCCCCCACGGGGAGGACCTGGGGCAATCCAGTTGAGGGCAGTCTGAGTAAGGATAAAGGTCTGAGTTCGGGGGGCCTCAGCTGGGCCCCCCTCTGTCTTGACTTTGACAATGACCTTACCAGCCCCACTCCCACTAGGGCCTGCTCCCCCATCCCCTGTCACCAGCAGTGTACTAGGAAAAGCAGACAGAACCAGAGGGCTACCAGGAGGGAATGTAGAAGAAATGGGAGCTTGAGGTGGTGGCTCCCAGGGAGGCTTGTCTGATGGTCCTGGAGGGGGTGGGGGTAATGGAAGTGAAGTACAGGGTGGGACAGGGCCCGGCTTCGGGGTCATTTCAGGTCCAGACAATGGAAGAACTGTTGAGAAAAAGGAGGGAATGGAGCAGGAAATGAGGCAACTATAGACCTCAACATCTGGGTACCCTTTGGACACTGATGCATTGCAGAACTGGTCCCCCAACTCATAGGGTAAACATTTTTGCCAGTTAAAAAAAAAAAAGACAGGGAAATGCCCACAATGTCACTAACAACTTCTTTAAGGATATTCTTAGCAATCTACCTCCACTGGGTGGCATCCCAAGATATAGGACAGGGTTGACATGCAGGAGGTAACAATTCAAAGCATGACCCCATTTAGGAGATTGAGCATCAGATGGGAGAATTTAGAATCTGGCCCTTCCCTAGGTTCCTTTGGTGCCCCTAAATTAGAGATAAATTCAGAGCAGTTCCTGGCCCCGTTTCTTCATTCCTCCCCTTTTTCTTTTCCTTGCTCCTTTTTTAAAGTTCCCTGTTCCTCTTCTCACCTAAAAGTACAATGGAAAAAAAATTCTATAGCCATAACCAATTTATCCCTAAAATTCCCATTCCTGTTAACAACTAATTTCTGCTTATGGGAGTAGAATCAGAGACATCCCCCTACTCCCAGCCACTCCAGATTCTGTTATCTCCAGCCACTTAATCCTCCTGTTAGAGTCTTATTTCCTTGAGGAGGGGAATCCCATACAGATTCCCAGAGGCTCCCCACTCCACAAGAGTAAAGAATGACTAATGAGGGGGCAGTAGTAAGGGTGGTCAAAAATGACAGGTTTTCTAATGCTTCAGGCAGCTAGCTGATAAACCCAGTGAAATTTGGCAGTTGCTACTAAGACTGATTCTGATTCTATCTGTGGTTTACTTGGGTTATCCCTTTAGTAATGGAAGCTTCCCAAGGGCAAGACTTTCAATTAACAAGTAATCATATGCACAAGTCATTGGGAATATAAGAAAATATAACACCCAATAGGAAGCTGTCCCTGATCTCAAGGAATTTACAGTCTGGTTGAGGGGACAAAGTGAGCCACATGAAAAGTTATAACACATAAGATGCCTTCTAAGGGGAAGCCTCCACTTAATTATAATAGTTTAACAGTCTACCAAGGCCTTTATCCCACTTTATTCCACAAAGGACACCAAACTCACAGTTTATCTCCCTGACCATAAAATATATGATCATGGAGTCGTGAAAGATGGTGAACAAGGTCATCATGCTGATGACAAGCAGGGAAAGGTCAGGACATGCTAGCCATATGGAAAGAAAGAGGGAACAAGATGAGATGCGTTAAAGGGCCTAGGGATCCTAGGATAGGTGAAACAATTCTGAATAAATCAGTACTGGCTATGTTCCAACTGTGGCTGAATAACCCCATATTAGCCACCTCCCCAATACTACCCAACCTTCAGTTCCTCCTAAACCAAAGGAACAAGCTCCAGATGTTCCCTGGGCAAAGAAAAAATGAGGTTACTAGGTCTCAAGGAAACTGAGGTATTCTACCTGAGGGCAGTTATTGTATCTATATTAACCTATGGGGGACGGGGGAGGGGGGGGAGGTATTGTTTTGAGATCTCCTGAAGTCTCCTAGTCTCTTGGTAGATTCAGGGCATACTTCAACAAAAGAGGACCACTCTGGCCAAACTTCTGTCAAAAGCCCTTTGTACCTGATTCCCTCTATCCCCCATGATCTAGTATATCCCTGCTGAACCATCCATTTCTAAAGCAAAAACCTGACAAAAGAGGGTCTAGTTGCCAGAAAAAAGCACATACATGTTAGACCTCATTCCACTAGGACCTTTTATCCTTCTTTAAGGGGGCTAATGCCTAGTGGCTTGAAGTTTCTTTCCTATTTAAATCAAGCTGCTAATGGTCCTCCTCTCTCAGTTCAGAGCTGCCTGGCTCTGTTTCTCCAAGGCATCCCAAATCAGCTCTGAAGATATTGGCTCTGTGAACCCCAGTGCTCCAAATTGGTTCCCCAAACTTCCCAGTTCTGTTGCCTGAGGATAGGATGGATCCATTTATCTCTCTTCCTCTTGGCTCCCACAGTTCAAGACCAAAAAAAAAAAAAAGGTGATCCCCAGGGCTCCAGTCCCAAATTCCTGTCCCTAGGGCTTGAGGGGGTGGGGGGCATGGATTCTTGTGACAGGCCCCCAGCCCCCGCTCACCTCCATCTGGGACTGGACCCTCTGGCTTGGGCACTAATCTGGGCTGCCTAGCAGCCTCCAGGATGGGGCAAGGGTCAGGTCCAGAGCCCAGAGGGTCACCTGGTTACAGTAGCTGCCGAAGAATTGAGGGTAGCAGAAGGGAAAAGATTGAATCAAAACAGAACTGGAACCTAGAAACCAGGGCATTCTGCAGTGGGGGAGGGGAGAGAAGAGAAGAGTGAAGGCCAGGTCATGAGGCTGAGGAACAGTCTATGGGAGGATGGGGGAGGGGAACCAGGATGCTAAGGCACAGACAAGAGAGTAGTGCTCCTCTTGGAGTCGGGAAGATCTGAATTCAGATCCTAACTCGGACAATTCCTAGCTAAATGATCCTGACTAGGCAAGTCACTTAACCTCACCAGCCTCAGTTTCCATCTGTATAATGAGGAGGTGGACAATAAGGTCCTTTCCAGCTCTTAATGTCTGTTTCCATCTATAAAATAAGAGGTTGGGATGGGAGGGACACTTCCAGCTCTCCCTCTCAAATCCACTGATCACAGGTAAGAAGTGCAATGGGGTTGTCTCCAGATTCCAGACCCAGAAATTAAACCCACCTTCTTCATGGACTATTATTTTGAATTATGCTCCTCAAATTTCCAAGTTCATCACTTCCTACCCCCTCACCCATTTTTTTTTTAAACTTTTCTGCTAACCTACTCCCCTAGTATTCTTAGGCTTCTAGCCTTTAATTTCATTCATCCACTCTCCAAAATGCAGGATGTGGGGCAGCTAGGTGGCACAGTGGATAGAGCACTGGCCCTGGATTCTGGAGGACCTGAGTTCAAATGCAGCCTCAGACACTTAACATTTACTAGCTGTGTGACCCTTGGCAAGTCACTTAACCCCAATCGCTCCACAAAAAAAAAAAACAACAACCAAAAAAACCTCAAAATATATGCAAAATGCAGGAAGTAAAAAAGAGGCCTTGGGTCCATATCTCTGGCCTGGCTCCCCTACTTACCAGCTCTGGGTGACCTTAAGCAAGTTAATGAACTTGTTTGACCTTCAATATTCTCATCTGGTAAAATGAGGGGTTTGATCTAGCTGTTCTAAGGTCTCTTTTGGCTCTGAGACCTATGAACTTCCCGGACTTCAAACCCGGGTCAAGGGAGGCTGACGCTGTGTTGGCGCCCGCACTTACTTGCCCCTGTATTTACCCCTGTAAAGTTCTGAGCCCTTTAGTTCTTCAATGGAAGTACTTACTGGAATATGTGTGCAGGGGAGGGATGTTCAAGATCTGGGTTCAAAAATATCAACCTCTCTGAATGAAGGGGGTAGACCTGAATCCTTGGGTAATGGTCTCTACTGGTATTAGAAGCTCACTCTCCTCTCTCCCCTAGACTCTCTTCTGTACCCTATCCCAGTTTCCAGGAGAGGGATGTGGTCCCAATTGCAATCCCGATGCGAGGACTCCCCCTTCAGGAGGGCAGCAGGAGAGGCGTCAGGGACTACAACTCCCAGCATGCTGCGGGGTCTCTACTTTCCGGAAGTGTCGCTGGATAAACACGTGGGGCGTGGAGGTAGTTGGGGTAGGCTTGCGGGGCTTCCCAGCCAGTAGTTGGAGTCTCGGAGGCAAAGGCGGTGGTTGAGGTGGCGTATCCGGATTGCGGTCGCGATGTTTTTGCAGTATTATCTCAACGAGCAAGGGGACCGGGTCTACACCCTAAAGGTAAAGAAAGGAAGCTAATCCCGGAGCGCTGGGGCTGATTTGGGGAGGAAGGTACGGGGATTGTGGGAATTTAAGGGAAGGAGAGGAAGAAAATAACCCTACAGGTCTTTAAAATCAACCGTAGGCAACAGCATTTGCGTGATGCTTTAAAGTGTGTAAGCGCTTTTACAAATATCTCACAACAACTCTGGGAAGTAGTCTTATCCCCATTTTACCGAGGAAGGAACTAAGGCTGAGAGCCGGTAAACAATTTGCCCAATTCACTTTTTTTTTCTTGGCACAGCCCTCCTTCAGTGTACTCTATACCAACATGGTCGTGTAAAAGAGGGGGGGAAAAAAAGGAAGAGGAGCAAAGGCCCGATGATAGAAACCAATCGGGTAAACATTTATTAAGTGCCTACTTTGTGCCCAGACGCTGTGCTTGGCGCTGGGAATAAAATATAAAAAAGAAACAGACCTTGCCCTCTGTAAACTTACATTCTAACGGGGACACCACGTGGTAATTTCGGTGGTGGGAAAGGTGTGCTGGTAGTGATGGGAGTCAGGAAGGGTTTCATGCTGGGATGGTACTTGAGCTGTATTTTACTTTGAAGGAATCTAAGGATTTCTAGTCAGAGTTGGGATGGGCATCATTTCCCACCACTAATCATAAATTTCACTCACTATGTATCCCAAACCTTATTTATTTATTTATTTTGGTGCCGGCAATGAAGGTTAAGTGACTTGCCCAGCTAGTAAGTGTCAAGTGTCTGAAATCAGATTTGAACTCGGGTCCTCCTAAATCCAGGGCCGGGCTGGTGCTTTATCCGCTACGCCACCTAGCAGCCCCCTATCCCAAACCTTTTCATCTGTCTTCAAGCTTCCCATCTCACTCCCTTTCCCACTCTCCATTAAGTGTTTCACTTCATAGTCAGTAAACATTAAAAACCTACTATGCACCAGGTTCTGGGATACAAAAAGAGGGAAAATACTGTCACAATCCAATGATCTAATCATACTTGCTGCAGTTCTTGTCTGCTGGTAAGCACTTAAATGCTTGCTGATTGATACTGAGGCTTTGCTGGAGCTGAGTAAGTTGAGAATGAGGGGAGGGGCCAAGGGGATGAATGAGAATAAATAACTTCATATCCTTTACCTGCCTGGACTTTTTCTACCTTTTATCTGTTTATGATCCAGATCAATCAGTAAACATTGTCTTCCCTACTAAGAGGTAAGCACTGTGTTAAGCACACAGGATACAAATAGAGGCAAAAGATAATCCCTGCCCTCAAAGAGTTTACAATCTAATGGAGACTACATGCACACAATATGTACAAGGCAAGCTATACACAGGATAAGTAGGAAATAACTAATTGGGGAAGACACCGGAATTAAGAGACATTGGGGGGGCAGCTAGATGGCGAAGTGGATAGAGCACGGGCCCTGGATTCAGGAGTACCTGAGTTCAAATCCGACCTCAGACACCTAACACTTACCACTTACTAGCTATGTGACCCTGGGCAAGTCACTTAACCCCCATTGCCCCGCAAAAAAAAAAAAAAAAAGGCATTGGGGAAGATTTCTCTAGATGGTTGGATTTTAGTTGGGACTTAAAAGAGGCCAGGAAGCCATGTTACTGAATCAAAAAATATGTGGTGGGGAGTTAGGTATAAGACAACTGGAAAGATAGATAGTTTCTGGGTTATAAAGAGCTTTGAATGCCCAAAAGTTCGTTTTCCATTTGATCCTGGAGGCAACAAAAGCCACTAGAGTTTAAGTTGAAGAATGACATGGTTGGACCTGTACTTTAGTAGCTGAATGGAGGATGGATTATAGTTGGGAAGGACTTGAGGCAAGTAGACCCCCCAGAAGGCTATTAAGAGTAATCAAAATGTGAGGTAATAAGGGTAATGAGTGGTAGCAGAGTAAGAGGAGACAACTCACATTCAGTTCTTTGTTCTCCTGACAGAAAACAGACCCTGCAGGACAACAGACCTGCTCAGCTCACCCTGCAAGATTCTCCCCAGATGACAAGTACTCAAGACATCGTATAACTATCAAGAAGAGATTCAAGGTTCTCATGACCCAACAAGCACGACTGGTCCTCTGAGTTACCAACAAAGCAAGCAATGGCAACCACCAAGGACTCTGGCCCAAGAACCTTTTTCTACATCTAGGAGACCTCATTCAGGAAGAGCTCAAATCTTTGATTCTCTTAATCCATTCTCACAACTTTGAAATTATTCCCTTTGTACATGATAGCAATCAACCTAAAATGAAAAAGGACTAAAGTTGTCACATCTTTTCAATCAATGCTATAGGCTATTAAAGCTGAAATGATGTAGAGATCTAGTTTCTTTTTTAATTGGGGGAAGGAAGGTCTTATTTGAATTGATTAAAGGGAGCTAGGTGGGTCAGTGTGTGGCACTGCTGTGCCTAGTCCGGAAGACCTGAATTCAAATACAGTCTCATTTACTAGCAGTGTGACCCTGTGCAAGTCATTTCATCTGTCTGCCTCATTTTCCTCAGCTATAAAATAGGGATACTCAGCACCTACTTTGAAGGATTGTTTTGAGGATCAGATGATAATATTATCTGTCAAAAAGGTGCTTAACACAGTACCTGGAATATAGTAGGTATTATAGAAATGCTTATTCCCTTTCCTGATCAGAAAGGTTGTCTTTGTTCTAAGGAAAATGCTTTGTAAACCTTAAGACACATTAAACACTTAATGTGTGAGCTATCATTCTCCGGAGTCTTGTTTCTCTTAAGTTTTGAACATACTGATATTAACCAAAGAACCCTCATAAATGGTTGATGCCTCCACTGAAGGTATTCATAAACTTTTAGTTTTCTACAGAAGGGGAGAGTCTCAGCTATCCCTATAGCTTTCTTATGTGTGTTCTACTAGGCAGTAATTTGTTAGAACTGTTTCTGTTGTCTCATTCTGAAGATCAGGTCAATTTAATAGAATAGTCATGCATTCTGACAAATGTTTTCAGGTTGAGGATTGAGCAAGCAGAGAAATTTTTTAATTAGGTTTTGATATTCTGACCTATTGTCAGGACAGAAAATGTAAAGATTTGCCTTAGGGGTATGTAGTAGAACCCAAATCAAGAGAGACTATAGGTGACTCTTGATTCCTTATTTCCAGAAGGAGAACCACCTCCACCCCCTTTTCTTCAGTGTAAATGTCTTTTGAGAGGTGTTGCCTAAAGAAAACTTAAACAAAAGGAATACCGGTAAACCTCCAGGAACAATATGGTAATACTTTTAAAAACATTCTTTCTTGGTCTGCTTTTCTAATGGAGGATGTCTGGAGTGTCTTTATTTGAATCAGGAGAACTTCCTGTTTCTAGACCTCAGGATAAAACCCGATGCCTAGTCAAGGCCTTAGATGGTTCTTAAGGGAAGACAAATGCGTAAGTAACAAGTTAACATAGGTTTGCAGAAAGAATCCACACCAGATATCTTAGCATTTGGCTTAGTTATAGACAAAGAGGATAATTATGTTGCTTTTCTGCTCTTAGTGAAGGATATTTGAGTCACTCCCCTACAGAAAATATGAAGACAACTTTTTGACTCTTATCTTTATGTATCCAAATTCTTAAATTTACATTACCTTTGGTTCAAGATTATGGTTTTTTCTCCTCCCACTGATTGTTAATCTCCTACTTCCTCAAAAAGTAATAATACCGGGGCAGCTAGGTGGCGCAGTGGATAGAGCACCAGCCTTGGAGTCAGGAGTACCTGAGTTCAAATCCGGCCTCAGACACTTAACACTTACTAGCTGTGTGACCCTGGGCAAGTCACTTAACCTCAATTGCCTCACTAAAAAAAAAAAAGTAATACCTATCAAGACAATAGGAGGCAGCTAGGTGGCCCAGTGGATTAAGCACTCAGCCTGGAATCAGAGTTAGTCACTTTATCTCTGTCTTAGTCCTTTGGAGAAGGAAATGGCAAATGTCTCAGTATTGTGCTATGGACCATGGGATAACCAAGTCAGACATGACAAACACAGAACAAAACATTTTGTTTGAATTATGAGTTATGATCTCTCAAGTGGGAAGTAGGGAGGGAGGAAATAATGAGAGTTCTGATTAGATAGAAGTAGTAGGTAGCCAATAAGTGAAGAGACCAGTCTTAATAGTATGAGTGGACATAGGGGAGGAGGTACTTAGAACTCACTGGTAACCCTCAAAAATAATGTTAAGATGACAAAGATGCCAGCACAATAAAATTAGGTTGAATGTAGTGAGGTGATGTTTATCAGGTCATGAATGGTGTCTCTGGCCATATACCAACTGAAAGGCCCAACCTCCAATGCTCAGAAATCAGCTAATAAACATATATTAAGCACCTTTTAAGTGCCTGGCACTGTGCTAAGCCCTAGGGATACAAAAAAAGTGGGGGGCGGGGGGAGAAGGGAAAGGCAGTATGATGGTTAGCATGCTCAAAAGTCAGGGTGATCTGTTTCAGACACTAGCTGTGTGACCTTGAGCAAGTCACATATCTCTCAGCCCTAATTTGCTCAATTGTAAAATGAAGGTTGGAGTCTGGCTTCTAAAGGCCTTTCCAACTCTTAAAATCTATGATCTTAAGTCTGGAGAAATTCGGCTTTATCCTTTCTACCAAGTGTATATACTTTTCTGGACCACACACATTCAGGCAGGAAAACTTAGATGGCCCTTTTCTAAAAGAAGGAAACATACTAGGCACTGGACTACAGAGACGAAAATGAGAAACATTCCCTACCCTTGAGGAGCTGACGTTTCTTCTGGAATCCATGCATGTGGTCGTAAGTGTTAGAATAATCTCATCTTCCTTCCAATTTTAAGTTAAAGGGATGGTGAAGTGAGTTTATTGCCAAATTAGCCAAATATTATTCAGCCATCTCATTTATAGGTTGTGTGTATTTGTGTTGGTCCGAAATGAATCTGCCACTGATGAGAAAATTGCTTTGTAAAGAAAACAAAAAAGTATAAATCAGAAAGCTGTGTGTCCCAATTTTACATAATTTTCCCCCAAATAAAAAATCTGGATGTCAAACCTATTTTAAATTGGCTCCCTCTTAAATTCTGTTGCAAAGGGATAGAAAAATCCCTCTTCGATTTCACTTCCTGGCCAACTCTGCCTAGAAGTTTTATAAATAGGCAAACTGCCCCATAACTTTTGAAGATAAGGTAGTTACTGAAGTGGGTGAGAGGAGGAGGTTGATAGTAGGAATGATGACTTAATTTGGCTTTTATAATGTAGCACAAGCACAAGACAAGCAATGAATTCTGAGTTTTCTAGTTTGAGGCTTTCCTGTGATCTACATCCCTAACTTTAGTTTTCTCTTACAAGATAAATAGGATAAAAAAGAATAAAACTATCCCCTATTCTTTCATAGGGACTTTTGTGTTTAAATAATTTATAATATAAATGCAGGAGAAAAGGTAAATTGGTAGGTAGATACTTGGGGGCTTTTCCCCCGAAGTAGTCACTTATATAGAGTTGCAGCATATTTTTAGATTATGGAGTTGGGTGGAGGCAAGATTGTTCAGGTACCTTTTTTTCAAAAAGGAAAAATCAGGGGCAGTTAGGTGGTACAGTGGGTAAAGCACTGGCCTTGAATTCAGGAGGACATGAGTTCAAATCCAGCCTCAGACACTTGATACTTACTAGCTGTGTGACCCTGGGCAAGTCGCTTAACCCCAATTGCCCCACCAAAAAAAAAAAAAAAAAGGAAAAATCCCTAATGGAAATGAGTGTGTGTGTGTATGTGTGTGTATAATATATAAAATTTACAGATATGTACATATGTGTATATATACATTGTGTGTGGCACTCTCTCTAGGCTATCCCCAATTTGCACTCGAAGTTTAGGTTACCTGGGGATAACTACCAATTCAAGACACTCTGAGTCTGCACCCCTGAAACTACAACTCCCAAAACTCCAATAATGTGTTTACTTGTCAGAGGACATGATTAGCTAAAGGCAAAGGCATTTAATAAAATGACACAAAGACAGTAGTAATACTTCTATCCCAAAAACCCAGAGCATTCTATTTCACACATCTTAAGCAGGAAGAATGGATGTCCATAGAGTTCTAAAATGGAGAGACACATATCTAAGGAACACATGTGGCATGTGCAAGGACAGTTAATTCATGACATTCTGCAGGCAACAGATCTAATACTATTCATCTACATTCTAATATCAGTTTATAATCTGTTGACATGGCCTTTAAGAACCCTATATCCTACAATGACAGTAGATCTGTACATATCTATTTTGTCTAGACATTATTTCTTCTGTGTAAGTAACTGCTGGTGTAAAAAGTACCTACATTGGTGCAGTTCAGCAACATGGGAATATATCATTGTTCAGTCTTGTCCAACTCTTTGTCATGCCATTTGGGGTATCTTGGCAAAGATACTGGAGTGGTTTGCCATTTATTCTCTAGCTCATTTTACAGAATGAGGAAACTGATGCAAGCAGGGTTAAGTGACTTGCCCAAGGTTACACAGCTAAGAAATGTTTAAGGTCATATTTGAACTCAGGAAAATGAGTTCCTGACTCCAGGCTCAGCACTTTATCCACTGTGTCACCTAGTTGCAATTAAATTCCATAGAGTATGAGATTTTTGAGAGTAGGGATGTCATTTCTCATTTGTTTAGTCCCACTGAGAGGCAGTATAGCATAACAGAAAACTGGTCTTACAGTGTCAGGAAGACTTCAAATACTGCCTGACTGTCTCACACTCTGACCATTCGACATTGAGTTACTTAACCCAACGATGCCCCAGTCAACTTTCTAAACCTGTAAATGATAGTTGCTAATGTTTTTGGTACAGGGCATTTCTCACACTGATGAAATCATTGGCTCAGACTGCTTTCCATCCTCACCTCACTCCACTCCCCAAAAAAGATCCCTTAGTCAAAACAATGCCTGATACACAATAGGCCCTTAAAAATGTTTGTGGAATTGATCAAAGAATGAGAACTGAACTGGGTCAGCAACTTGCCTCTACCACTCATCAGTTGTATGACCTTGAGGAGGTAACAATTTCTCCAAGTCTGTTCATTCTTTTGTAAAACAGGAATGATAAGACTTGTCCTATTTATCTTGTAGCCTACTAGGCACATAATCATATATGTGAAGGCACTTTGTACCCTGTCCAGTACTATACAAATGCAAGGTATTATCAGAAAGAAGTTAGTGATATATTCAAATAAAGCTCTTAATTAGGAAAAAGCAGTCTAGACACCTTATCTCTGGGAGCTGCCTTAATAGCAACCCTAGCTGAAGGGGCAAGTTAACCTTTTGTGAAAGCAAGGGCTTCCAAGCCCCAATAATTTTGTGACTGGAAGTCTAAAATGGGTCAGAGCTGTGTGCAGCTTGGAAGCCGGCCAGAAGATAGTGCTGTGGGACAGAGTAGAGAATGGAAAGCTATATGAAAGATGATTAGCTTCAACATTAAATGGGAATTCCATTCTCTAAATTACAATAATCTCTTTCTCTTTCCTACCTGGATGCTTAAGTATTAAAGAGCTGGACTCTATGGTTTTGTGGGTCATTTGGAAATAAGAGCAGGGTTTCCCTGGCTTAAACTTTCGTTGCAACCTAAAGTATTGCTAAATCTGGATGTATGCATTAATTTATTCCCAGGGATGTTTGCTTAATGCAATTCTAGCTAAACCAAATGTGAGGAAGAAGGATTCAAGGCTGGCCTGACAGTGCCAAAGCAAACATACACTAGTATCCGAGAACATTTAACATTCTTTAAAAAAAACATTTAACATTCTAATAAGCCAAATAACAGCCAAATGAGTTTATTTATGTCAATCAACATTTATTGAACACCATAAAAAGTCACATATCTTAAGACAAATAGTTAAGTGGCATTATGGAAAGAGCCTAGAACTGGAAATTATCAGATTATCTTCAGGATAACTTCTAGGTCTAAAATTACTTATTCTACTACTGTAAATACATTCCTTATTCCCAATAGAGCTTATGATCTAATTTGGGCAGTAAGGTTATAACACAAATAGCAACAGAAATTAACTGATAAAATGCAACTCATTTATTTCCAATACTTAGGTTGAGGGTCCTATGTTTTAGGGTTAAGTCTCTTAATATTTTCCAAGGGGACACTAAATAGGCTAATGTAAAAAAAAAAAAGAGTTGTTTTCAACTGTGTTTTTGAACCCTGTACCTCTCAGGCCATTTGCAAGTTAGCATTTTACTTTTTTCACTTTACCTCCACAAATGTACACTAGATGCCTATAAAACAACGATCAAAAGTCATTAGGGGGGCAGCTAGGTGGTGCAGTGGATAGAGCACCGGCCCTGGAATCAGGAGTACCTGAGTTCAAATCTGACCTCAGACACTTAACACTTACTAGCTGTGTGACCCTGGGCAAGTCACTTAAGCCCAATTGCCTCACCAAAAAAAAAAAAGTCATTAGGAAGGCACAGAAAATAATGCTTTCAGCAATTTTCCAGTAATGTATCAAAAGAAGTTATGCATTTGGAGTCAGAAGACCAGATTTCAATCAGTGATCTGCTATTAGTTTTGACCTTGGGTAAATCATTTAACCACCCAATCTCAAGTATCCTCTTCTGTAAAATGATACTATCATAAATCTTGAAGAGCCTTAGAAATCTAGTCCAGCACTTTGGGGGAGGGGGGCAATGAGGGTTAAGTGACTTGCCCAGGGTCACACAGCCAGTAAGTGTCAAGTGTCTGAGACCGGATTTGAACTCAGGTCCTCCTGAATCCAGAGCCAGTGCTTTATCCACTTTGCCACCTAGTTGCACCTAGTGTAGCACTTTTACAAATGTGAGGAAACTAGAGCCTGTGGGAGGTCATGGGTAGCAGAGCTAGGATAGAAACCCTAGCTGACAACAAAATCGGTTGTCTTTTCACCACATCTCTAGGATTAAATGAAATTCTAAGGTCTGTTCCAACTCTCAACCTGTATGACTTACTCATATATGGAATAATATATGTGTAATGGTGTAATGGAAAAAGCATGAATCTATTTCACCAACTGTGTGAACCCGGACAAGTCACTTCATTTTTCCTGGACAGTTTCCTAACCTGCTGGACTAAATGATCTGAGAGTTCCTCCTCTTCCAGCTCTAAATCCTATGATTTCATTCTACAGAAACCAATCATTGAAAGCAGAAATCACTATTGATCTTTCCAGAGAATCCAAGTGATGGCCAGTCACACTATTGTTACTAGGGAGGAAGCACAGATCTAGAGCAGGAAGGGACCTTAAAACCCATCCCTAATTTTACAGTTCAAGGAAAACTGAGGCCCAGCGGGGCTAAGTGAGTTGCCCAAAGTCACAAAGCTAAGTGTCATAGGCAGGATTTGAACCCAAGTCCTCTGACCCCAGGGCTAGGACTTTTTCCACAACATGGTTAAACCTGGAAGGAACCTTAAAAGCCATTTAGTTCAATAGTTTAATTTTACAGGTAGAGAAACTGAGGCCCAGAGAGACTAATTGACTTGCCTACGGTTTTCTACCCTCCCCGTGCAAGGTTCTTTCCAGTCTGTCCTCAAAGGTCGACAGCGACTTCGTTCCTGCCACTCATTTACCCTGAGGTCCCCGTCCCCTACAATTTATTTCAGGGGCTTTCACTTTTCTCAGCCATAGCTGACCCCACTCCCGCCCACCACCGGGGCCACAGGAGCAGAGTCCAGCAGTGCGCTCGCTAGCGAGCGCGCTGAGGAAGCCCCGTACTTCCCGTGCCTGAGTGACGGCTGGCGGGGCGGAAGTGCACCACCAGAGGTCGGGCGGGGCTCGGGGCGGGGCCGCGAGAGATCTTTCCGCTCTTCTCACTGTTCCCCGCTACCCCTCCACACGCTCTATCCCAGCCTGTTAGCCTCAAACTGGAGCCGTTCGAGGGGAGGGGGTGGAGGGAGAGGCTACAGCGGATCGAACTCAACCAAGGCGTGGAGGAGAAGAAGCGACTTTTTCGGCGGATGGCGACAGGGAGGGCGGAGCTCCGAGGAAGACTGCGCGGGCTCCTCTCGCTATTTAGTCCCCCCGCCTCCCCTGGCGCGTCAGACGCGTCAAGCCCCGCCTCCTTGGCCCTAATTTGCCGCGGTTGAAACAGTTACCCGTCTAGTAAACAACCGCTGCGCGCGCATCCCACATCAGCTGGGCTCCTGTGATCTCAGCACCTGATAGAAAGATCCTCCTCTTGTTCCTCTTCCTCCTCCCCCTCCTCTGCCTCCTCCTCCTCCTCCTCTTCGCCCTTTCCTCCATCCTTGCCTCTCGGAATCGGGGGACAACCTGCGTTGTCATCTCTTCCTCTGCCCGAGACCCGAAGGGACACGCAGCGACCGTGTCTGCTGGAGGAAGGCCGGCGAGGGGCTGAGCTGTGCCAGGGCCCTGGTAGGGGGAGGAAGTCTCCTGGGAGAGGAAGGGGGGCCCTGTCCTATCACCAGCGGGAGAAACCCAGTGAGTGACCAGTCGGCGGGCTCGACTGATGACTGGGGACGATCTACCTGCCACATCCTTGAGCCGCAGCCTGGGCTGGGTCTGTCCGCTAGCTTTTCTCTACCAGACCCCAGTGTGACCTCGCTGCCTGGAGAACAACGGGCAAGCTGCCCCCGCACGCCCCCCTGCAGCTGGGCACCTCTGGAATCCTCTTTGCTCCTTGGCCCCCTCTTCCTCATCCTTTCCTCCTCCTCTGCCACTCTCATCCATCTCCTTCACCTCCTCCATCAAAGTGGTGTGGGATATTTTTCCCGTTATGCATGCGCACCTTTTTCACCAGACCCAAGTGGATTATCTGCCTCAAAAACGTCGGGTGTCGGTGCACACGCCTCCTCCCTGCCAGACCTGTGGGGTATTCACCTGATACACAACAGGTGGCTGGGTGCACACCTTTTGGTAACCAGATCCATGCCTTGTTCACCTGATAACGGTGGTCCTGCACGTTTCTTCCGCAACTAGAACCCTGGGATACTCACCTGATAAACGACTACCTCAGCCAGAGCCTGGGGGAGAGCGAGGGGCGGGGGGGAGAAGGGTAGTGTCACTTACCTAACCAGAGACTATGGCTGTGAACCTTCAACATAGGGCCAAGGGAGCTCTCTAGATATTTACTCATTTTGAAGGAACGAAGTTCCACACAATTGGCGTTTTTTCCCTCTAGTGATTTTTGTATTTGGCTAGTGCTCTGGGACAGTTTTCTGATTAGCAATATTCTTATTTTGGTTGATTTGTATTTGATTCGAGGATTGAGTTTATTATTATCAACGTCAGGATTAAAAGTAATCTGCATAGGAGGAAGGATTTTTTGTTTTGTTTTGTTTTGCTATTTTCTTGTTCTTTAAAAAAAAAAATGCATCCTCCAGAAACCACCACCAAGATGGCTTCAGTTCGGTTTATGGTGACACCAACAAAGATCGATGACATTCCAGGTTTGTCAGACACCAGCCCGGACCTCAGCTCTCGTTCCAGTTCCCGTGTTCGGTTTAGCTCCCGGGAAAGTGTGCCTGAAACGAGCCGTAGTGAGCCGATGAGTGAAATGTCAGGGGCCACCACCTCACTGGCAACTATAGCTGTGGATCCAGCCAGTGACCGGACCTCCAATCCCCGAGATGTTACAGAAGGTAAGTGAAGGGACAACTGAGAAGAATACATCTGAAGCTACCCTACCTATTCAATCAGGATGCTTATCAACTGCCAAGAAATATTCCATTAAGTAGTATTTAGTTGAGATTGATATTCTTTTATTTAACAGAACCATAGGAAGTCTTCGTTGTGAAGGAAGTATTGAGACTATTGGCCTTGTGGGCCTAAGTATCTAACTAGAAAGAATAATGCCGTTCATGTAGCAAACTATTTTGAGTTCCTTATTTTTCTCAACAGTAAATGAAATGATGTTTCTGTTTTATGCTTAAGATAGCTATTAGCTAAATTTTTTTTTAATCCTAAAGAATACTTGGTTGGGAAATGCAGGAGGTTGTAGTTGGCTTTAGCACCAGTTAAGCAGTGATCATATTTTGGATTTGTAAGGTGCCTTTCCTCCAGAGGATTCAAAATTTTATTCTATAGTATAATATCGCTTATCTTCCAGTATACTTTCTAAGTAGTTCTCATTTTCTAGAAAGGCTGAAATGCAAAGTGCTTACACAAGCTCATGTAGGGTTACGGATGATAGAGGTTATTGCTCAATTCTAGACCAGTGTTTCTCAAAGCACAGAGTTCTAAAGGGATTGTAGAAACTTATTTCCAAATAAACTCTTCCCCTTTAAATACCAGATGAGCCGTATTGACTTTCCTCCCTTCTCACAGTAGTACACAAGCCATATATAGCTTGTACTTGATAGATCTTCTTTTCTTCTTCCTAACATAGTATTATGGGTCATACTGCCTTGTTTTTTCTTATTTGTTATAAGGAAAAGGAGTGAAGAAGGAAGTGAAAATGACATGAGGTTACAGTAGTGCTAAAAAAAAAAGTTATAGAGTAGAAAAGTTTGAGAACCATGATGCTGTGCAGCTCTGGGTTTCCATTGTTTGTTGTATATTAGATTGGAGCTTTCTGGTGAAGTTTTTCTAAGTTTCTTACAGTAGCTAAGTTGTTGTTTTTTAAAGATAGTTCTTATTTTTAAAATATTTTACTGTAATTTGAGTTATAAGCACCAGCCATCCAGTTGAATTGTGTAAACTTCTGAAAGGGGGCCATTTTATCTTTTTTTGTTGTTTCCAGAGGTGTTAGTCTGAAGAAAAGATGGGGGAGATCAGAATGACTTTAGTTCTTAATTTTGTTGTTTGGTTTTTTTTCCTCTTCTCTAAACAAGAGAAGGTTGGTTTATTTCAATCACACAATTTGCTTATCCTTGATTAACTCAGCTTCTATGGGGATGTTACAGTTAGGACTTGATAATGTTGAACTATAACATGTAAGATTTAGACACTAATAAAGTGTTTGAAATCAGCTAATGGAGTTCACATTATTAGCTTTTGAAAATGTATTTTGTATTATTTTTTTGTCTTTATCCATCATGCTATATTTAGGTGTGTAATTCTAAATAAGGGACCTTGTGGGCTTACAAATTAATGATGCTCAACAAAATTTGAATGTATTTTATTGTAATTGAAGTAAAGCTTATGTACTGTGTAGCTGAGTGTTGAATTACATTCCATATTTTTATCAGTTGCATTATAAAATATAATTCACCTTAACTGGATATTTTTTCAGTTTATCATTCTTGCAGAACTAGATCTTTTTCAGGCTGCTGTTGTTACCACAGCTTTGAATGTTCTTTAACAAGCTATAATACATGTGATTGGTTTCATATTATGGATGCTGAATTAGAAAAATGACACTCAAATCACACTCCAGTGTGAGTATGGAATTTATAGTATAACTCTCTTTGACTGTATTCCATTGTAATGTCAATCATCCTAGTCTACTCAGATATAAGAGGAATTACCCTTCTCTTTGTTTTTGAAATGTTTTAAAAATCTAATGATTAGATTTTTATTTTCTCCTTTTTCCTGAACACTAGCTTTCTATTTTCTCCAACAATTTTTTTTTCCATTCTTGGGCATCTTTACTGTGACAATCACCCAGTACAAATTTTTCTACTTATTTTTGAATATCCTATGTGTATTCTTCAATGTGACAGTAGAGTAAACAAGTTTTAAAAAAAATCTAACACCATCCTAGGGTCTGTAGCTAGACAAAACTTGGTATAAAAGTCACCAAACTTTTTTTTTTTTTAAACAGGGCAATGAGGGTTAAGTGACTTGCCCAGGGTCACACAGCTAGTGTCAAGCGTCTGAGGCCAGATTTGAACTCAGATACTCCTGAATCCAAGGCCAGTACTTTATCCACTGAGCCACCTAGCTGCCCCGTCACCAAACTTTTAATACTTGCCTGGTGTATGTAGAGCATTGTCCTTAGTGCACAGGGGAAATACAGAGTTTTCAGAAACCATGTTACTTTCCTCATGGAGCTTATAGTCTGGTAGGGGACTATGACATCTACAATGTCAAGGATACAAAGTAATACATGATAGACAACATGGGGTGGAGAAGAGAGCTGTCTTTACAGTCAGAAATAAGTGGTCTCAAGTCCCAATTCTGACATATACTAGCTTTGGAAATTGGGACAAGTTATTTAACCAATCAGTATCTCAGGCAATTCTTTAAAATTATAAATTGAATGACATTTGCAAGTTTTCATTAGTAAAAGAAATAGTTCCTGTACCTATAAAACCACACATTAGAACCCAAACTGCAGCATGTGAGAAATGCGTAAAAAAGGTATAAATGAAGGACTATTTGAAGTCCTTGAGGAAGGAAAAGTCATTAATAACTGGGGTGTTCAGATGTAATGGGCTTTAATCAAAGAGAGCAGAACAGAAGTAAGATATTCCAGATTCAGGGAATGGTGTAAACAAAGTCAAGGAGGCATAAACATACAAGGGATGGCAAGTAGTCTAGTTTGGCTAGAGTTTAGAATATATGTGGAGGAGCAATATGAGAAAAGGCAAGGAAGATAGGGATACCAACCATACTTTGAATGGTCTTAGGCGTCAGACAGTAGAATCATTGCCACATTTCTATCACCTATTAGCTGTATGTGACCTCAAGCAAGGCTCTTGGCACACCTAAATTTTACTTTCTTTGGCTATAAAATAGGGATAATTACACTTATGTCAACTATCTTAGGTGTTAGTTTTGAGGATCAAATGAGAGAATATATGTGTGCTGCATGGTAAACTTTTAAAATTGTTTTTTCAATTAATAACATTCTATCTTCTACCCCTCAGACCTACCCCCAACCCCAACAACAACAACAACAAAACTCCCCCATGGTCTGTGTTCAAAAAAATATCTCATTCTGTACCCCAAGTCTATCAATTTTTCTGTCAGGAGATGAGTAGCATGCTTCATGGTTCTCTAGAATCATGGTTGGTTACCACATTGATCAGAATTTTTAAGTCTTTCAAAGGTTTTTGTCTTTACAGTGTTCTTGATAAACTTTAAAGCACTATATAAATATAAGCTGCTGTTTTCATTATTAACTTCAAAAACCTCTTAACTCCCTCCATATCAACTAAAATCTATTTAAAATTTAGATTCTTTAAAAAACATTTGTGGATTTTTTTTCTACCTTTTTTACTTCCTTAATTCTTCCATTCCTCTGTCATTGGTAGGATTCTATACCTTTCCCATAAATTTCATGCTTTACCAAAAATAGATAGAACTTTCCTGTCCACAATTCCAATTACTGGGAAGAATAACTTATTTATACTTGCCTTATATACCCATTTTTTAGTTGTACGTTAAAAATTTTAACATTCATTCCTTTATCTTAATTTTTTATCTTGCTCTTACTCTTCTGAGTAGATATTTCAACATCTTTATGTTTTAATATAGGTACTTCTATAACATTCCTATTTTAATTCAGTTGTATAAATATTTATTAAGTGTACAGGGCACTGGGGACTAAATGGAAATAGTCCCTGTCCTCAAGGAGCTTATATTTTGTTGGGAATGCATCACATATGCAAATGAGAAAATACAAGGTCATTTGAGGTTAAAGAGAAGACTAACAACTGGGGAGATCAGGAGTAGAAGCTTTGAAGCAGTTCAAATATTCTGAGAGGTAGGGATGAGTCCATTCCAGACATGGGGATGACTGTTGTGAGTGCCCAAAAGCAGGATATAGAATAACAAGGTCCAGGAATGACTATTAGTTCAGTTTAGCTGCATATGTCATTTGTGGAAGGGGCCTAGTGTGAAGTATAGCTAGTAACACAGACTGGATAAAATCAGTTTCTGGAAGACTTTAAATGTCAGGCTAAGGAGTATGTATTTTACTGAGTAGAAGAGTGATATGATCACCTATATGTTAGGAAGATTGGGGGGAGGGGAGGTGGCAGTACAATACAACTGTATTGCATATGAATTGGAGAGGACACAAAATGAAAGGAGGGCAACTGGAAACATATTAAAGTAGTTCAGTCAAGACATGATGAGAACTGAAACTAAGTGGTGGCTGTGTGACAAAGGGAAGTGATACAAAAAATGTTGATAAAGTAGAATTGACAAAATGTGGTATGTGATTGGATATGAAGGAGAAGAAAGAATTGAGCTGATTCCAGGATTATGAACCTAAATGACTGGGAGGATGAGGAGAAAAAGCAATATCTGGAGGAAAGGCAGATTTAGGGCAGAAGATAATTTTATTTCCCACATGCTAAGTTTATGGTGCCCAAGGGATGACCAGGAGATTATGCAGTTGATTATGCATGAGTGAATTCCAGTAAAAGATAAGGATTGAATTTTAGAGATTTTTCAGTTTTCTGCATAGAGATGATCTTTGAACCCACAGGAGCTAATGAGATCTCCAAGGAGGAAACAGAAAAGACAGAAGACAAGAGAGTCCAGAACAAACCCCTGGGAAACACTAAAAGGAGAAAAGGAGATGGTTATGAACTAGCAAAAAAGCCTGAGGAAAAGTACCCAGAGTTAGAAGGATAGAGAGTTCTGTCACAGAAACCAAAGGAGGAAGGAGTGACTATTGTGAACATTTCTTTCTTGAAGTTTAGGAACAAAAGAATGAAGAGATAGGAGTGATAGATTATGGGGATGTTGGTGTCAATTAAGGATTTTTTCACATTTGTGTTAGAGGGGGTAGAGACTAAAGATGATCAAGAATTGTTGTTGTTTGCCCTTAATTCTTTTTTTTTTTTGTGAGGCAATGAGGGTGAAGTGACTTGCCCAGAGGCAAGTGTCAAGTGTCTGAGGCTGCATTTGAACTCAGGTCCTCCTGAATCCAGGGCTAGTGCTTTATCCACTGTGCCACCTAGATGCCCTGTTTGCCCTTCATTCTTTTTTTTTTCCTGGGCAGTGGGGGTTAAGTGACTTTCCCAGGGTCACACAGCTAGTAAGTGTCAAGTGTCTGAGACCAGATTTGAACTCAGGTCTTCCTGAATCCAAGGCCGGTGCTTTATCCACTGCGCCACCTAGCTGCCCCTTGCCCTTCATTCTTGAAGAAGACCATGACATTGGGGTGATGTCATGACTTGTACTGAAATGGATTTAAGTGAGGGAGGGCTATGCAAGGTCACCAACCTCACTCTCTCCTTCAGAGCCATCTGGTTCCAGTGGCAAGACATATATCGATAGGACTGGAGATGGCCCTGGATGTTTATAGCAACTGGGGACAAGTGACTTGCCCAGGGTCACACAGATAGTAAGTGTCTGAGGTGAGATTTTAACTCAGGTCCTCCTAACTTCAGGGCCAGTGCTCTATACATTGTACCACCTAGCTGCCTCAAGGAAGAAGAGAAAACTCAACCTTGGATCTCCTATTTTCTCAGTAAAGTAAGAAGAGAGGACATCTTTCATTTATTTCTCAGCTCCTTGCAATATGACTTCTCACCTCACCTAGTAGTAAAGTAAAGTTAATATTGATCTCTTAACATTGTAATGTTTTGTTTTCTGAGTTTTTATTCTTCTTGATCTCTCTGTAGCATGACATTGTCTACTACTCTCCTCTCCTGAATACATTCTCTCCTCTCTGGATTTTCACAACATTGTTCTCTCTTCATTCTCCTCCATCTGTCTAGGTACTACTTCGAAATGTGCATTACTTCATTATCATCCATATGCCATCCCCTAATTTTGGAGGTTCCCAGGGCTCTCACATTCATAAACTATAACTTGTTAAAACATTCCCCAACTGATGGGCACCCTCTCAGTTTTCATTTCTTTGCTACCACAAAAAAAGAGTTGCAGGTAATATTTTTGTGCATCCTTTGTTTTAATTAGGACTAATCTCTCCTTTATTCTGCCCTCTCTCATTCTAATCCCCT
The DNA here is from genome assembly GCF_019393635.1 of Dromiciops gliroides. Lineage (NCBI taxonomy): Eukaryota > Metazoa > Chordata > Mammalia > Microbiotheria > Microbiotheriidae > Dromiciops > Dromiciops gliroides. The sequence continues at coordinate 181,555,955 of NC_057862.1, forward strand.
TCCCTCACTTTTTCCTCTCTCTCCTCTTTCCTTATTGAGCAAAATGTATTTTATACTCAATTGTATATGTATTCTTTCCTCCTTTGTCCACTTCAGATTAGTGTCACCCATTTCCCTTACTCTTTCCTCATTGTTTGTATTGACTTATACTTTTATACTCTTGATTATGTGAGATAATTTTTCATAACCTTCCTTTCTTCTCTTAGTATATCCCTTTTTCTCTCCTTTTCCATTCTTTTAAGATCATCAAAGCATAACGGAACCATTCCCACATTCTCTAATTAGATCCCTATGACCCTTTATGATGATATAGGGTGCTGAGGGGACACATATTTCCTTATTAGAGTATACACAGTTTATCTTTGCTTCATCCATTTTGATTGTTTGCTCTTGATACTTTTTTATGTTTCTCTTGAATCCTGTGTTCTTTAAAGTTTCTATGAAGCTCTGCTCTTTACATCATTAATATGTAGAGTCCTCTGTTTGATTAAAGGTTCATTTCCCCACATATAGAATTATTCTTTCTTTCTGGCTACTTGCAGTGTTTTTTCTCTGACCTGGAAGCTCCAAATTTGGCTATAATCTTTTTGGGAGTTTTCATCTTAGGGTTTCCTTCCTGAGGTGACCAGTTGGTTTTATTTCTACATTGCCCTCTGGTTCTAAAAGATCTGGGCAGTTTTCATTTATGATTTCTTTAAGTGTAATTTCTAGGTTCTTTTGGGAGGGCATGACTTTCAGATAGTCCATTTATTCTTTTTTTTCTTTAGTCCATTTATTCTTAAATTATCTCTCCTCAATCTGTTTTCCAGGTCAGTTGTTAGAAAATATCTTACATTTTCTTCACTTTCAGTCTTTTGACTTTGTTTTAATATTTCTTGTTGTCTTATGGCATCATTATCTTTTGTTTGGTCCATTCTAATTTTCATGGAGTCTCTTGGCTATGGTTTTATATCATGATAAGCATTTAATTCCCTTTCCTATTCTTCTCTGCCTCCTACTTCTTTCCAATTCTTTTTTTACCTCTAGAATTCTCATTTATAAAAACATTTTAAACTCCTTATTTCTTTTAGGAATTCGAATTTATTATTAATTAATGTATTTAGAATTCTCCCCAAGTTACATGTATAAACAAATTTTCACATCGATTTTTAAAACTTTGTGTTCCAAATTCTTCTCCTCTCTTTCTGCCCACTTCCCCTTAAGAACTCAAGCAATTCAATATAACTTATACAGGAATTTAACTTGTGCCAAAACTATATTTTTCTTTTTCTTTTTTCTTTTTTGTGGGGCAATGGGGGTTAAGTGACCCTTGCCCAGGGTCACACAGCTAGTAAGTGTCAAGTGTCTGAGGTCAGATTTGAACTCAGGTCCTCCTGAATCCAGGGCTGGTGCTTTATCCACTGTGCCACCTAGCTGCCCCCCAAACTATATTTTTCTTTGAGGCTTTACCTGTAGATGTTTTGGAATTCTCTTTTTCTGGGTTCCTGTCTTAAGTGACCCTGTCACTATAATAGCTTTTTATGGTAAAATTATTTTTGTTTGCTCATTCTTCCAGCCTACTTCTTGACTTTGGACTTTATGTTAGCTTCTAGCTCTGCATATTTCTAGGAATGTCTAGGCTGACCTTTTGTCCTCTAAGTTTTTATTGCTACTTTCTTGAGATACTGAGTATTGTGTTATTCCAGGAGCTCTAGGAAAGTACAAGCTGGGGAAATACAAGTTTTCAGGGTTTCCAAAGTGGCCTGATTCAGGATCAAGTCTGATCACTGCCCTGATGCTCTGAGCTTTACAAGTCCCTAACCTGTGTTTGGGTCTGAGCAATAGACCTGTCAACCTGTGCTAATTGGGTTTGAGGTTACAGTAAATTGCCATTGGACTCAGTTACTCTCATCCAGGTAGAAAGCTTTGCAGGTTCAGGGTTAAGGAACTCTGATCTTCTTTGGTCTAGGATTCCTGCCCTGGCCATTCCACTGTAGGCTTCAGAGTGGGCTAGAAGCTAGAACTAAGACCACTCTCTGCCCCTAGAGGTCAGAGCCACACAGCTGCTGCTAGATTTTGTACTTGTTCCTTGCTCAGTAAATAGCCTGGGGCTTACAACCACTTATTCCCAAATGCTACCTACTATGTGCAGATTTCCTTCCTTAGTCCACTCTGTATCTATGACTTAGAATTGAGTCTCAGTTTCCTTATCTGTTAAATGGAGACAATGCCAGTACCAGTTTTTGTGAGGATTAAATGAGATAATTCATTAAAAATAGTTTTATAAAACTTGAAGTGCTAGGTAAATGTCAACTGTCATTCTTATTATAAGCTATCTCATCTCTTTTACATTTAATGTTCTTCAGATTACTGTACTGGTGAATAGGGAAAAGACTCTGTTTTTATCTTTAAGTGAATAACAGTATTAAGATATAAGCTCATGGGGGGGGGGAGGTGGCTAGATAGCACAGTGGATAAAGCACCGGCCCTGGATTCAGGAGTACCTGAGTTCAAATCCGACCTCGGACACTTGACACTTAGTAGCTGTGTGACCCTGGGCAAGTCACTTAACCCCCGTTGCCCCGCCAAAAAAAAAAAAAAAGACATAAGCTCATCATCTTTAGATTCATTGAAAATATTTCAGTAGGAGCAGACAGGATGGCATCTAATATGTCCTGTTCCCATGTGTTTTGTTTTGTTTTGTTTTAAGTGAGGCAGTTGGGGTTAAGTGACTTGCCCAGGGTCACACAGCTAGTAAGTGTTAAGTGTCTGAGGCCGGATTTGAACTCAGGTACTCCTGACTCCTGGGCCGGTGCTCTGTCCACTGCTCCATCTAGCTGCCCTCCCATGTGGTTTTAATTTCTTCCAGTAGGTCTCTATATTTTAAAAACTTTTTATTCTATCTAGTTTGTTGAGTATGTATACTCTGTATGACAACTATTGAAAACATTGTTCTTAAATTTTTATGGGTCAATGTTTTGACGGTTTGAGGCAAGAATTATGTCTTTATTAATGGTCCAGTTCCAATACAGCTTATTTTCTTAAGTTCACATGAATGTTTTAGGATCCATATTCATAGCAAAGGTATTTGTTATTATTTTATTGTCATTATTTATAAATTTGTCAAAATCTGTGACTTTGGGGGGCACTAGGTAGTACAGTAGATAAAGCACCAGCCCTGGATCCAGGAGGACCTGAGTTCAAATCTGGCCTCAGACACTTGTGTGACCCTGGGTAAGTCACTTAACTCTCATTGCCCCGCAAAGGTGGGGAAAAAAAACCTATGATTTTGTTACTATGAGAAACTCCTTCTACTAACATAGGAGATCAACAGCATTCTGGAACTTATAGTTGTAGAGGTTAAATAATTTGCCCAGAGTCACAAAGATGGTATGTGGAAGAAAGAAGATTTGAACCCAGGATTTTTGTTGTTGTTGTTGTTGTTGTTTGTCCATTTGTTTTTGCAGGGCAATGAGGGTTAAGTGACTTGCCCAAGGTCACACAGCTAGTAGGTGTCAAATGATCTAAGGCTGCATTTGAACTCAGGTCCTCCTGAATCCAGGGCTGGTGCTGTGCCACCTAGCTGCCCCCGAACCCAGGTTTTTTCTAACTCTGGGGCCAATTCATTATATAATACCCAGTGCCTCTCATTAATTTATATATGGCAAAACTGATGCCTACATAGGTTAGATGATTTGCCCCAAATCTTACAACTAGTTAATCCCAGAACAAGAACTAGATATCCTATTACTTGAAATATCTTATATGCCATATATTGTTGCTAAATAACTTCTATGTTTTGCTGCAGATGCTGCTACCCTTTAATACCAAGTCACACCTCTAGAGGGGGGCAGTTATATGAGTATTTTTTAAAAACTGATCTGATACCTTCTCTTTGTGTTTATAATCTTTATAGTTAATTTTAGGTGCAAACTGACTTTGCACCAGGTTTTTTTCAGTAGGTTTTGTTTTAATGGCTGCTAGAACCCTTTGGTTTCTGACATCATATGGAATGACAACCAGATTATTGGATTTTGTGGTAGAGATTTTTCTAATTCATATATGGGGGGGAAATCTAGTACTTTCATCTTTTCTAGTAACATCTGAAACTTAGGAAACTTTAGGAAGCTAATGTCTCATATACCACTTCAGCTAAATTACTTAACAATGATGGCTCTAACCCTCTTCTTTCTCTGTTAAATATATACCCTTTCAATTTTATTACTTACATTTAACTGAGCCATTTACCATTCCTTTCCACCTCAATTTATAATTCCTCTATTCTCAGCAACAATGACTAAGAATAGGTTTATTGTCTCTTATTAAACTTATCTTTGAGGGTACCAGCACAGCAATGAAGTTAGAGAAAGAGAAGAGGCCTCACTGAAGGGCAGGTGAAAGATTTATCTTTCCAGCTAAACACTTCCTAAAAGGAGGGAGTTCCTAACACCAATAGCAAGGCAGCTTGTAGCATATCAGAATTAGGATGCTGCTGCAAAAGTTTGGATCTTGGGTTTTAAATAAGACAGAGTATATGCTTCAACAAATCTCACTCTGCGATCTAGGTCTGGATTGGAAATAGTGTAAATGCTTTAATATTCACCTAGAACTACTCCTTCCCCCATTCTGTTCATCTCACATCACTCAGATACCTTCAGCTACTGTCTCCTCCTCTTCCCCTGTTTCATATAAAAAAGTAGGCTTTCTTTCCAAGGAAAACCCCTCTACATGCACAACTAACTCCATAACATTCCATCTTCTCCAGCGGATCTGTCATTCCCACTCTCTCACTTATCTTCAAACTCTCCTCATCTACTGGCAGCTTTCCCTTGACTTACAAATATGCCCATGTCTCCCATGTCCTCAAAAACCCCTCATTTGGTAAGTCCTTTCTCTGCCCACTATACTATCTCTTTCCTCCTTTTTGTGGCTATATTTTTAAAGAAGCTATCTAAGGATTGGGTATTTCCACTTCTTTTCCTCTTTCTTCTTAACTCTCCGTAGAGTGGCATCCAGCCTCATCATTCAACTGGGAACTGTTCTATCCAAAGTTATCAAAGTTATCTTAATTGCCCAATTTAATTGCATTTTCTCAATACTCACCCTGGAACTTTCTGCAGTCTTTGAAATGTTGATCACCCTCTTCTTCTTGATACTCTTTTATCTCTAGATTTTCTTGACAGCTCTCTCTTCTGGTTCTCTTCCTATGTCTTAGTCAACCCCTTCTCAATTTCCTTTGCTGGCTCTTCAGGTCACACCCAATAACTATGAGTATCCCCCAAGGCTCTTTTCTTTTCTTTTCCCTTTATACTGTTTCACTTAACTCATCAGTTATATCAGCATCCTCATCATCCTCCTCATCAATCATTCCTATTACTTCAATTACCATCTCTAGACATATGATTCTCACATCTACTTATCCAGTCCTAATTTCTCTGCTCACTTCTAGGCTTGTGTCTCCAACTTTCTCCTGGACATCTTGAGCTAGATGTCCTATAGATATCTTATATTGAGCATATCCAAAAGTGAACTTTTTATCTTTCCCTCCAAATCTTCTCTTCCTAATTTCCCTATTACAGTTGAGGATGCCACCACTCTCTCTTTGCTGTCACTTGGGTGTCATCCTCAACTCCCCATTGAGGAAACTGAGAAATTAGGACATCAAGTGGTTAGTGTGGGAACTGAGTAAACCACAAAGACTCCATCTTGTGACTCAGTTTTGGAGCTAGCTCCATTTCCTTTCTATTCAATTATGGGTCTAGTCCAAATTCTGTCTTGTAAGAAAACTTTATTCAATTGTGGAAATTGGGAGAAAATCTTATGATATTATTTAAACCTAGTCCGGTGTGGCTGAAAAGCTGGACCACCTCTATCTACTACTTACAGACCCTTAGGTTTCTACCTAAGTTATGCTAACCAGAAATCCAGTCAGATCTGAAGACTGTTGAAAGGAGTTTTCTCACAATTGTACATATCAAGTAACCCATATTTCTTATCTGAAAACTGGCCCCATACTGACCGATCTGTTATTGCTTTCATGTTCCTTTGATTATTCGCAGATATCTGGGGAGAGTAGGGCACCTCTTTTTCTCAATTCAGGGAATTATACCTGTTTGCTCTCTCTCTCAATTTGGAAAGTCCTTAATCTTTCCTCCAATTAGAAGTCAGATTACCTAATGTTATTTTATTTAATTTTTTTTGCGGGGCAATGGGGGTTAAGTGACTTGCCCAGGGTCACACAGCTAGTAAGTGTCAAGTGTCTGAGGCTGGATTTGAACTCAGGTACTCCTGAATCCAGGGCCGGTGCTTTATCCACTGCGCCACCTAGCCGCCCCAAATGTTATATTTTTTAACTAATTGGCCTCATATGATTGTTTTGAGCGTATAAAAATCTGTCTCCCCCTGTCTGAGAAGGTCTGCCCCCAACTTGTTGGGCAATTAGCATGCATTGTTGAATACAATCCATATGCTCTGATAATTGAACTTTTGTTTCCTCAGTCATTTTCATCTTTCATCTACCACACCACTTTCACCTCCCACCTCCAATAAATTGTCAAGTCTTGTCATTTCTACTTTCATAACACCCCCAGCCCCCATTCCCTCTTCTCTGACACTGTCACCACCCTGATGCAAACCCTCATCAGTTCACACCTAGACAATTGCATTAGTCTGCCCATTGATCTCCTTTTCTCAAGTCTATCTCTACTCCAGTCTGTAGTCCATTTGGCTGTCAAATTGATCTTCCTAAAATGAATGTCTGACTATATTCCCCTCTATTAAAGAATCTCCAGTGACTCCCAGAATCAAATATAAAATCCCCCATAACTTGGCCTCTTCCTAACTTTCCAGTCTTCTTAAACTTCCCTCCCTCCAAATATTTCTGTGATCCAGCCACACTGACCTCCTCTCTGCTCCTTGTACATGACATTCTATTTCCCATCTCCACGCATTTTCACTGGCTGTCCTCCCCATGTCTGGAACTCTCCTCTTCTCCCTTTTCTTCTGGTTCCCCAGGCTTCTTTCAAGTCTCAGCTAAAATCCTACCTTCTTCAAGAAGCTTTCCCCAGTCATCCTTAATCTTAGTGCCTTTTCTCAGAGACTATCCTCAATTTAGCCTGTCTATATCTTCTTTGTAACCTAGTCATTGGCATGTTGTCTCCTGAATTAGACTGTGAGCTCCCTGAAATCAGGGACTTCATTTTGACTTTCTTTGTATCCTCAGCATTTAGCACAATGCCTGGCATATAGTAGGTGTTTAATAAATGCTTAATGACTATTTGCTGAAGAAGTAAATAGCATGATTGGCTGAGTAAGCCAGCTAGCCATACTTGTGGTTGTTTTAAGAAGCTGCAGGAATTTCAGGAGGTCTAGTGTATAAAAGTCCAGGCTGGGCAGCATGCAGGAGACTTTTTTTTTTTTAAAAATAATCATTTTGGTGGAGTTACTGGACCATTAGGCAATACTTTCTCTCTGGAAGTAGTGACACCTACCTAGGGACAGACATGGATACAAGAGAGACCGTTGCCTAAGGAAGGAAACAGCTTCAATAATCTCAAACCCTTACAGCAAAGAAAGGTTCCATTTATGAACTGAAGAAAAGAGCAGACCCTGGAAGCCCAGCTGAGCAGCCCATCGAGCAGAGAAGGGAGCTTTTTGAGGACTCTACAAAAAGAGAACTTCCAGAACATATAGTTGAGTTACCCTTTGCCACATGTGTATCTCACTACCGTTATACTCTAAATTCTATCCTATGTGTCTTATGGATGCTATATGTATGTGGGAGTCCTAAGCTTTTGTGGGGGGGAATGTTTTGTACCAACTCTTCTTATTATACCATTGGTTCCCTGTTGCCCTCCAGAAGAAGGAGATAGTAAAGTCATACTCTGTTAATTGACATTGAGAGTCTTCCACATCATGGTGCTACCTTACGTTTTCTTTATTTCATATTGTTGTTATACAGTTGGGTGCACAATTTAGGGCTTTCTTGGCAAAGATACCGGAGTGGTTTACCATTTCCTTTTACAGCTCAGTTTACAGATGAGATAACTGAGGCAAACAGGCTTAAGTGACTTGCCCAGGGTCACACAGCTAGTGTCTGAGGCCAGATTGGAACTCAGGAAGATGAGTCTTCCTGACTTGAGGCCCAGCACTCTATCCACTGTGTCCACCTCACTTCCCCCATTTTATCTTACTGCCAGTCAAATCTGACTACTGTTTGTCTCCTGAACACATCTGCACTTTCCTGTTTCTATGCCTTTTGTTCATGCTTGCTATACTTGGAATGTTCTCTTTTCCTATTTTTGGCAGTTGAACCTCTGCCCATTTTTAATGGGTACCCACATTTACACTCATCTTTCCCTGTATCCCATCTCTTACAAAACTCCTCTAGTTTACTTATATATTATTTAGAATTATGAATGTGTCATAACCCTCTACCCAAAAACGATCTCCATAAAGTCAAGGTCCTTCTTTCTTCTAAAATTTTTATCTCCCAGGCATTTCTCATTGGGAAGATAACTAAGCAACATAAACCTAAAAGGGCAAAATGAGTCCTCTCCCCTAAATGTTACATAAATAAGTTCAAAGGTTACTGGGATATGGTAACTATTTTTTTTTTTAATGTATGAGGTATTTTATTTTTTCCATTACATGTAAAGATAGTTCTCAACTTTTGTTTATACATGCTTTACAATTTCAGATTTTTCTCCCTCCCACCCCTCCCTCCCCCCTGGTAACTATTTAAAAAATAAATTTCAAAGTATTTATTGAAAAAGAATAGGGCAATCAGTCATTGGATGATATTTACTGTCCTCAACTTTCTGAGTCTGTTTCCTTATCTTTAAAATGAGGGGAGTGGACTAGATAGAAAGAAAGGTTCTTTCCTACTCTCAGTCTATTAACCTATGACCCTCTATTATTTGGGGGATTTTTTGTTTGATTTAGTTTTTTACATTTATCCTAATTTTATTCACGCTTGCTTGGGGATGAGGAATAGATTGTTCAATAAAATATGTCTTACCATATGTAACAGTAATGATATACCTTAATTGCATCCATGCACACAAGTCTAACATTACAATAAAAAAAAGCAACCACTTCTAGGAGCATTTTATACTAAAGTAATTCCCAGTGTTCCTTTTTGTATAGATCATGCACATCCTAAATACAAATTCTTATATAAAATGAGCACTTTACTTAAAATGAAAAATTTGAGTACATGAACAGAACATGCTGACATTATAATATTCAGCTAGGTAGACAACAAGCCTTAATGCCAAATGGAAAAAACTTTATCTGCAAATAATTTTCAAAAACCTAGTTAACTTTCTATAATTAAATGCAGAAAATATACTGATATACAAAAATAAGATGTGATATATTATTAACACTTCACTATAAAGAATGTATACCAGAACACCTATAAACAGCGAATGATTCTTACTAAGAAGTTATTATAACAACTCTGGCTAAATATAAGTTCATATTGTGAAGTACTTTGGATAGTACATGTTTTGCCACATACTTCTGTCACCTTGAGGTAAGATAACATATCTATACCAATTTCAGCATTCATTTTCAGTTGCTGCTGGTATAATGTGTTTTAAGAAATGTGTACAGTATGAAAAACTTAAATACTCATGAATGAAAAATGTTTTAGAAAAAATATACATTTTCATGCAATTATGTACAATCTCAGAGTGTAAATTTCAAGGCAAGATTTTCCCCCTATAAAACAGAATATTTTTACTTGGCTTTGTGCATTTCTTTTGTTTCCTCCTGCATTGAATTATTTTACTCTAGTCTTAAATGAATACAATTTCATGTGTAGAAAGTAATTCTGGATTTTAAAAGCCAAGAATTAATGAAATCCATACTAAAATGACACCATCTGATTCAAGTAAAAATGACTTATACTAGTAATAAAAAAGACAAAACACATTTCACGAATACAAAAAGAACTGGCTGCTGAGTGTTCTATTTCAGGTGTTTCAGAATGCTACTGTATGTTTTATGGGGAATCTGGGGGAATGATTTCATAGCAGAAAGGGTTAATGTGGCCTGTATTGATTTAAATGGTGAACCAATATGATGAACAGGATACTATCAGAAAAACTTGGAAAGACCTACATGAACTGAAGCAGAGTGAAATGTACTGTATACAAAATAACAGCAATAGTGTAAGATGATCTGCTGGGAAGTATGTGGTTATTTTCAGCAAGGCAATGGTCCAATATAACCCTGAAGGACTTATGAAAATGGCAACCCATCTATAGAGAAAGAAGTGATAGTATCTGAAAATAGATGGAAACAAATTTTTTTCTTTTCTTTTCTTTTCTTTTTTTTTTGGGGGGGGTGAGGCAGTTGGGGTTGGGTGGCTTGCCCAGGGTCACTCGGCTAGTGGGTGTTGGGTGTCTGGGGCCGGATTTGGGCTCGGGTGCTCCTGGTTCCAGGGCCGGTGCTCTGTCCGCTGCGCCACCTAGCTGCCCCTGGAAACACATTTTTAAAAAAATTTTTTTTCTCTTTGACAATTCCTCAGTCTGAAGTTTTGGGAGTTTTTTTGACTGTTTTCTCTCACAACCTAGCTAATGTGGGAATGTTTTCCATGACTACTCATCTATAACTTATTTTGAAATGCTTGAGTTCTAGTGGGTGGGGGGTGGGAATGGAGGAGGAAGAAGTTGGAACACAATTTTTTTTTTAAATTGATGTTAAAATTTGTTTTTACATATATTTTGGAAAATAAAATTCTATTCAATTAAAAAAAAATAAATGGTGAACCAAGTAGACTATGAGACTGTGGGATATCTATAGATCGAAGCAGCTTTGTTAAAGAGGAACTCTCCACTATTGCTAAGAAAACTCCCTTCCCTTCCTCTTTCCCCAAACTTGCCATCCTCTACTGGCTCAGTTTCTACATTTCATCATCTTTCTTCCTGCTAAAGAACTTGGCCAAGTAACTGATATTAAGTGTTTTCCTTCTCAATTTGTTCATTCTTTTTTACTTCACAACAAAACTGATCCATGAGAAAACATTCCTTCCTACCACTTACAAACTGGCTACCCAAAGATTGGTACAAAACCACTAATTGAGCCAAATCTGCCATTCCTTTTTCCAATTTTTCCCAGCTTAATGACTTTGATATCAAACTTTACAATTCTAGTTGGGACACTGGTCTATTTGTCATTTAATTTATTAACAACATCAGTAGACTCATGTTATGCACTGATTTGAATCATCCTTGCAATAAAGGAATTAAAGACAAATCCTTAATTCTTCTCCCTTTCTTTTTCAACCAGTGGCTGTGATGCTTTCTCAAGAGCTATCTGAGCTTTAACCAATCCATTCCTTTAACATTATGACCAAACTTCCTTATCAGATTTCTCTTTCCTTTGTTCTTTCTAACCAGATCCATAAGTTTGTGGGGCAGCTGGGTGGCACAGTGGATAAAAGTGCCAGGCCTGGAATCAGGAAGACCTGGATTCAAATTTGGTCCCCAGACACTTACTAGTCATGTGATCCTGAGCAAGTCACTTAATCCTGTTTACCTTAGTTTACTCATCTGTAAAATGAGCTGGAGAAGGAAATAGCAAACCACTCCAATATCTTTGCCAAGAAAACCCCAAACTGGGTCACAAAGAGTCAGACACAACTGAAACAAAAAGACAAGAACAAATAATAAGTTTGTAATAAACTGGTAACAGTTTACTTCACTCTCTCAACAAACTAAGTCATCTAGATATGATGACAACCTCATTTTGTAGTTACTGTGTTCTATTATACATTGCATAATCTCTACAGTGCCTACTACATTGTGGTTGCTGAATTAATGTTAAATCATTATTTAGCTACTTTTATTCTAAAATTAATGTTCATAAAAAATAAAAAGTAATGTTCATGTATTATATGCAAACTCACTAGCTATAAGGAGAGGTACCTTATAAAATGTTTTTGTTTTCTAGGTATAGGTTAGGCAAATAGGAGAAGAAATCGAGTTTTAGATTCTCTCTACTTTGTATTTTATTTTCAAGGAAATATGTCCGTAGTTTTGACAGTGTTGTGTAATATAGTAGCTTATTACCATAAACTACTTGCTGTGTTTGCTAGCTTCCTGTTTTTGGTGCACAAATATTTTAGAAAAGGAGTCTCAAATGTCATGCTTCAGTACACAAACTGATTGTTTGCAGCATCTGAAAGGAATTTTAGCCTCAGTGTTAGTTTTGTGCTACTCTTCAGTGTCAATAGGGGACAAGTTTAGGGATCATCCTGCTTTTACAGAAAAATCTGAATAACAATGACTTATTAGCTCAGCTCAACTGTCAGAGTTTAGCTGCTAATGCCACTTCATTGCCTTAAAGCAGTGCCCTGGTTCTCATGAACAATTATATACACAACAGTATTCCCTCCACCAATGCAGATGGAAAATTTTTCATGCTTTGGTGTATCTATACACTATATGTGCATATATACTTGTATGCATATTTATTTGTATTTATATATATATATATATACATTTATGTGTATCTATACAGAGAGAGAGTATGTATTAGTCTGATTTGCTGTTAAAAATAATTATCTGGTGGGGGGCAGCTAGGGGGCGCAGTAGATAAGGCACTGGCCTTGGATTCAGGAGGACCTGAGTTCAAATTTGGCCTCAGACACTTGACACTTACTAGCTGTGTGACCCTGGGCAAGTCATTTAACCCCCATTGCCCTGCAAAAACAAAACAAAATTATCTGGTAGCCAACTTTCTGAGGATAAGTTAGGCTGCCATTTTGCAACTAGACCTGTACTCAAGGCTTTTTCAGCTTCCCAGAGCTTATGTTCTACTGGCATGGCCTTTAAGAACCTCAGGGTCACACCCATGGCACAATGAAATGCTTACCAGAATGGCATGGAATGAAGTAGAAAATAACTATCTCACTCAGCTGTCAAATTGTTCTTCCTAAAGTACAGGTCTGACCATGTCACACCCCTATTCAACTGACTTTAGTGCCTACCCATCACTTCTGAGATCAAATGTACAGTTCTCTGTATAACCTGGCCCCTTCTTACCTTACTAGTCTTTTACACCTTACTCCCCTCCATTTATTCTGTGATCCAATGACACTGACCTCCTTGCTGTTACTGGTACAGGACATTCCATCACCTGACTCCAGGCATTTTCACTGGCTATCCCCCATATCTAAAACTCTCTCCCTCTTTATTTCTTCCACCTGGCTTCCCTGGCTTCTTCAAGTCTTGGCTAAAGTCCCATCTTCTGCAAGAAACCTTTCTCAGTTCTCCTTAATCTTAGTACCTTCCCTCTGAGATGATTTCAAATTTATCCCATATATATCTTGATTGTATTTAGTTGTTTGCATATTTTCTTCCCTATTAAGAGTGTGAGCTTCTTGAGATTTGGGACTGTTTACCCCTCCAACCTCTTTTTGTATCCTCAGTACTTGGCACAATACCTGGCACAAAGTAGGCACTTAATATATGCTTGTTGACTTAAGTTGGGGCCTTCTCCCTTCCAAGCATTTCTATCCCACCATGGTCTCTTCCTTTTCTTTATTAGAGGATTTGAAATATAGGCATTCAGCTTATGTTCTTCATAGAAAAACTAGGGGAGCACTGGGTTTTTACCATTACTAGGGTAGGAACAATTGCAAAAAGATTTCCTGTGAATTGTGTATATAAGGAAAATTCTTAGCAGAAATAAATATGTTCTTTTTTATATCATATAAATTATATCAAATTATGATTGTTGACATTCACTATGGTTTTGGGTGGTAATTGTAGTTTGTCTTGTTTCTGGATTGAGGCCAACAGCACTTTTTTTTGGTGAATAGTATTTCATTTTTCCAATTACATGTAAAGATAGTTTTCAACATTCATTTTTATAAGATTTTGACTTTTGAATTTTTTTCTCCTTCCCTCCCAACCCCCTCCCCCAAAATGGCAAGCAGTATGATATATGTTTACATGTGCAGTCATGTAAACATATTTCCACATTAGTCATGTTGTGAATGAAGAAACAGAACAAAAGCAAAAAGCCACCAACAAAAAAAAGTGAAAATAGTATGCTTTGATTTGTATTCAGACTTCATACTTCTTTCTCTGGATGTGGATAGCATTTTCCATCATGAGTCTTTTGGAATTGTCTTGGATCATTGTATTACTGTGAAGAGGTAAATTGATCATTGTTGATCATTATACAATGTTCTCCTGGCTCTGTTCACTGTATATCAATTTATGTGAGTATTCCCAGGCTTTTCTGAAATCAGCCTGCTCATCATTTCTTATGGCATTCTTATTACATTACATTCATATACCACAACTTGTTATCCATAATTTCCAACTCTTTGCCACCACAGAAAGAACTGCTATAAATATTTTTGTACATGTAGGTCCTTTTCCCTTTTTCATAATCTCTTTGGGATACAGACCTAGTAGTGGCATTGCTGGATGAAAGGGTATATGCAGTTTGATTGCCCTTTGGGCATAGTTCCAAATTGCTCTCCAGAATTCTTGGGTCAGTTCACAACTCCACCAATGGTGGATTAGCATGCCAGTTTTCCCACATCCCCTCCAATATTTATCATTTTCCTTTTTTGCCATTGTTGCCACTCTGATAGGTGTGAGGTGGTACCTCAGAGTTGTTTTAACTTGCATTTCTCTGATCAGTAGTAATTTAGAGCATTTTTTTCTTATGACTACAGATAGCTCTGATTTCTTTGCCTGAAAACTGCCTGTTCATATCGTTTGATCATTTATCACTAATTTTTCTTATCATTCAATAGTACTCTCCAGTACTAGAAACTTTGGTGTTATCTTTGACTCTTTTCTCTTCCTTAGCTTTCATATTCCAATCAGCTACCAAGACTGTTCTCACAATTTCTCATGTATTTGTCACCTCCATTCTCTTCCCACTACTATTCCAGTAGAAAGCTTTCATTTCCACCTGCCAGGGATATTCTATCAAATCATTCCTCCTTTAATCCCTGACTACCTTTGTTTTCCTGCTCTTTGACACTGTCATATAACTAACAAGATTGAAGCAATTATCACAGTGGAACACACACACACACACACACACACACTGCTACAAGACTTAGCTCCTACTACTCCTATGCTTAAAATTCTTTACTAGCTCTTTATTGTTTGCCAACTCAAATTCTGACTGCTTATCCTGGCATTCAAGGCCTTCAAGGTCTGGTTTCTCACCCTACATTTTTAGCCTTGTTTCTGGTAGTTAAACATTAATATGAGGGGCAGCTAGGTGATGCAGTAGATAAAGCACTGGCCCTGGATTCAGGAGGACCTGAGTTCAAATCCTGCCTCAGACACTTGACACTTACTAGCTGTGTGATCCTGGGCAAGTCACTTAAGCCTCATTGCCTCCCCCCCCCCTCCCCAAATAAAATTAAAGTAAATTTTTTTTTTTTGGCGGGGCAATGGGGGTTAAGTGACTTGCCCACGGTCACACAGCTAGTAAGTATCAAGTGTCTGAGGCCAAATTTGAACTCAGGTCCTCCTGAATCCAGGGCCAGTGCTTTATCCAATGCGCCACCTAGTGGCCCCCTAAAGTAAATTTTTTAAAAAAGTTAATATGATGATGGAGAGATTTTGAATGGGAATTTACATTAAAACTCTAAGAAAGAAAAGCTTGCTAAGCAAATTAAATGTAACCAAATAAAATGTACAAATTTAAATAAATAAAATTAATAAATAAAATTAAAAAGTACAAATAAAATGTACTTTAAGATTGCATACCAACAAGTGTCAAATAGTACTTTCAAGAGCTATTTTAAGTTAATGAGTGGGCTAATTACAAATCTATGTTAAAGCATTTATACCTAAGATGTATGGCTTAGCTCTCCATTCTTCTATTAGATAATTCAGTTAAATATAATGAAATTTCATCTCTTTAAAAATATTCCACGGGCAGCTAGGTGGCGCAGTGGATAGAGCACCGGCCCTGGAATCAGGAGTACCTGAGTTCAAATTCGGCCTCAGACACTTAACACTTACTAGCTGTGTGACCTTGGGCAAGTCACTTAACCCCAATTGCCTCACTAAAAAAAAAATTAAAAAATTAAAAAAAATATTCCAAAATTCTCATGTTAGCCTAATAAAGTAGTAATCTCTATAATTAAAATGAATTTAGTTTATTATAATTATGGAATTTAAGGAAAAGGACAAAACACTGTTTCACTGTTGTATCTTGAAGTCCCTTAAAGATACTTTTTGTTTAAGGCCCAAGGAAAACAAGGAATATGTTATCTAGCTATCTTTCTTCCTCTTAATTTAATCCAGTTTAGGATTCCTAAACAGGAAAGACTGTGAGCTACTTGTATCCTCAGTGCCTAACACATATTGACTTGAGGATGCTGCTTTATAAATTGTTATTGTTTAGTCATTTTTCAGCCCTGTGCAACTATTTTGTGACCCTTTTTGGGGGTTTTCTTGGCAAAGATACTGGAGTGGTTTCCTTCTTCAGCTCATTTTACAAGATGAGGAAACTGAGACAAACAGGGTTAAGTGACTTGCCTGTGGTCACACAGCTAGTAAGTGTCTGAGGTCAGAATTTAACTCAGGTCTTCCTGACTCCAGGCCTAGTGCTCAATCTACTGTGCCAACTAGCTGCCCATTATAAACTATAAAGTGTCATAAATAAATAAATGTGACTTGTTATCTACTATGATAGATCTTGAAGTATTAAGCCATTAACAACTTGGTGTGCTCTATGGGAAACTAGCCTATGTGTCTGGTGTTGTAATATCTCCTAATAAAAGGTTCACTCTCTCAAATCCATAGAATTGCCTACAGCTAATGTTCTAAATGGTGTGGTTGGCATAACCAAACAAGATTTTTCAGTCATTTAAGTAATTTCAGTTACTTCCAAGATTGCCTAATTACAAAATGTTTGTGTGTTTTAATGGAGTTAATCCTGTGTTTTATGATGTAGGTTTATAATGTGAGAACTGGGTGGGGTTGAATTGGGAGTTTCCAGACCAATTTGGTGAGCTTACCAGGAGGTAAGCTTTAGAATCTTTGATTGTCTGTACCTCTCCCTGGATAGGGTGTGAACATGCATGTGGGCAAAAGAGAACTTCTTATTGTTTCAGTGATTGGGGTTATCCTAAAATGAATCATTGATTGGCAACCACCCTTTAAACAAAAGGTACCTTTAAGGGACTTGCAACCGGTTTTGTGCTTTTCCTTCCATTCCATAAATGTTGATTTAGATTATTGGGAGCACTTGGAGCCACCCTTTTCTGCTGGCCTTTAAATGAAGTCATCAAGAATTAGGCTGTTTTTTGCCTTTTCCTTTCATCTTTCTTCTGGCTAGATTTCTGGAGACAGAGCAAAACAGTGTTATAGACTGTTGATTACAGCTAAGGGAGGGGAAGATTCCTTTACCAACCCTCAACCCCAGTTGTTAATGGTCACAGAAGCACATGTGAGCTATTTGTGGGCTGCATGTCCATGAAGCCTGAGAGTTCTTGCCTACCTTTTACCTTCTCTCTTTCTTAGTACAGGTCAGCAGAGAGATTGGATAAAGATAGGTTTTTTAAATGCTTGGGGAACTGCCCTAAGCTGTTCCATGAAAGAGAGGTGGCTTTTTCTCCCTACAGTCTATTTCTTCTGGGCTTGTGATTTCATTCACAGAAGGAACATAAATGAGTCTAGGCTTCTATATTTGGTCTGAGGTACTTTTGTAGCCTTGCAGAATATAACAAATTTTTTGTCCCTTCGAATGCGTGTGTGTGTGTGTGTGTGTGTGTGTGTGTGTGTGTGTCTGGATGTCTCTAGCCCTCATGTGAGTTCTATTGAACAAATAAATTTCTTTTGCCTTTGAAATGGGAACTCCTTTTTCTAATACTCGCACATAGTAATCAACTCAAATCAGCATTAATGACCATTAGGATTTATATGTGCATTTTAGATAACAGCCACTATAAAAATAAAACAATTAGAGAAATCACAACCCTTTCCCTGTGATGGCTTCAGCTCCTCTCACTTCTTTTGGACAAGGGAAGTACTGGTGGCAAGAGAATTGACTTCTCCCTGGAGCAGGAGTTCTTAACCTGGGGTCCAAGAACTTTTTTAAAAGATAATTTGATAACTGTTTCAATATATTTTGTTTCTTTTGGAATTCTGTGTATTTTTAGCATTTAGTCATTTAAGAACCCTGACCTGGAGGAGAGAAAGCAAAGTGAAAAGAGTCAGCACCTTGTGTTCTTCTGCCAGCTCAGGTGGGAGTCAGCTGCAGTTTATCACCTTTCTCACCTTATCACCTTTCCAACATACACTTGCCTATGTACCTCCCTATGTATTTTACCTACCTTTTCTCCCAGCTGATGGTATCCTCCATAACATCAGTGTGTTCTATGGATTAATAGTTTTAAAATTTCTAAGAATAGTAAATAATATTGACTCACATAAACAAAAGTTGTTTCAGGTCCTCAATCATTTTTAAGAGTGGAAAGGAGTGCTGAGGTCAAAAGGTTTCAGAGCCACTGCTGCACAGCAGCTATATGTCGCTCCTGGCATTCTTCTCCTTCTTCCCACAAGCATGTTCAACCTCAGGGTCTTGGGCAAAACCCTGAAACTTGAGGAATGCTACCCAGCTAGCAGACCTATTCCCGTCCTCTACAAAACTTCCAAGTGAATTGTCTCAATGGCCTGGGCAAAAAGATGGATAACACCAGTGTAGACTCTAGGTTGGAATGGAAGTAGGGTTATACTTGGAATAAATCTCTCACTACAAACCATGAATTGTCTTTTTGTTTTTCTTTCTAAAAACTCTTGAACTCATTAATATCGGTATAGCTAGCTGGTCTGAAGGATAAGACTCTGGAAATATTGTATTCAAAACTTCCTATCAAAACTTTGCCTATAAATTTTTATGCCAGTTGTCATAAATTGATCAAAACATTTGGCTTAATCTTAGTACAGCAGTTACAGAAGGTATAAATAGGAAGATTACCAAGGGTACATTTGATTCCAGACTCTAAAGTTTAGTCCAAAGGTAAAACAGTTTAGTAACAAACACAAGTTGATAATAAACTTTTCTATTTTCGATACAAGTATACCCATGAAAGGTCTAAAATTTTAAACCATATGCATTTTGAACCAATATGAAACCGTATGACTGCTGGCTACCATAAACTTGCAATTAAAGTGTAAATCAGCAATTATTCCTTTTGTAATTCATTATAGCATAGAAAGATATTGGCTTTTTGAAGCTGGAGGGCTTCTTCTTACATGTTTTTCAGATAAAATATATTCCCAAATGTAAAGAATGCCTACTAATTATATCCTCAAAATGAACGTGAACTCTAAGCTCAATTTATTGAGCATACCAGTCAAGGTGCAAAGAGCTGGTGCTGGGCGATAAAGAAATCTCATAAACTAAAGATATGAACGTATAAATCCCACATAGTTTACTGAACACATAGGTCAAGGATCAGCACCAATTATTTCTCTAGATGCTGAAGCAAATTATGTAGCTCTTTTTTTTTTTTTTAGTGAGGCAATTGGGGTTAAGTGACTTGCCCAGGGTCACACAGCTAGTAAGTGTTAAAAATTATGTAGCTCTTAATGAAGAAAATGTCCTTCTAACTGAAAGCATGAGAAATTTAAACTCTTTGACAGTACAAAACTGATCTTTGTACTTGTACTTTGAGAAAATACTTTTCATTCTGGATATACTGATCAAATTTCTTAGTTTATGGAAGGTAAGAACTGTATCTTAAATTTTTGTAAAACCTAATCCCTTCCTCCCCACCCCTCAAATTCTAACTCAACAACTTTATTCAACTCAATAAATATTTTTTGAGTGAATGAATTAATGATCTTAGTGTAGTAGAGAGAGCTGGACTAAATATCAGGACAGTTGGGTTTAGATTTTGCCTCTTGACAGTTTACTAGCTTGTGACCTCTGGCTAGTTACTTTACCTGTGAAACTTAGTTTCCTAATCTACAAAACGAGGGTGATGGTACTTTATCGATTTAAGAGTGTTGTTTTGAGAGAAACACTTTGTAAACCCTGAAATGCTTTAATGTGAGCTGTTAATCATGATGCTGACTAAATGAAAAATTCTGACAAATCCTCCCTAAAATTTCCGTTCTGGGGCAGCTAGGTGGCGCAGTGGATAGAGCACCAGCCCTGGAGTCAGGAGTACCTGAGTTCAAATCCGACCTCAGACACTTAACACTTACTAGCTGTGTGACCCTGGGCAAGTCGCTTAACCCCAATTGCCTCACTTTAAAAAAAAAACTTTTTTTTAATTAAAAAAAAATTCCGTTCTGAGGGATATTAATAGGTTTACCTTAAAAACTAGGACCTATCTGGTCAATGGACAATATATTCTCTGAAAAGTAGACAGAAGGCATAAAGTAAAATACCTCTTCATTTTCCCATCCTGGAAGTTTTGTGATCAAAATCATGACCCAAATGGTGCAAACAGCACCAAATCAGTTGTTGGAGTGACAAGAGTTTCACTAACCTGGCCCTGTCACCTGTTATAAGGTAGCCCAGGGAAAGCAGCCGGCTAGATCTTTTCAGTTCTTCTGCTTACAATAAGAGGCGGAGTGCTTAATCCTTTTAAGTGAAAGATAAACACGGCAGAAGGCGTGTCCTCTCATCTCCCCTCCGCCCCTCTGGGGTTGTAGGTCACATGAGCCGGGAGGACTTCCCCATTCCCTGTCCCAATCTCTAGCTGGGATTGTGCGAAGTCCTAAAACCGGACTAGCACAGATAAGTGGCACTGGAAGAAGCGCAACAAAAAACCCAAAGCATCCAAAAATTCGAATTCGAAAAATGCCCCAGTTTACAGTGACTAAGGTAGAGGACACAGAGGAGGGGGGAGCAGTTTGTGTCACTCCAGAAGAGCCCAGCCTGGTAGAGGCAAAACTCCGGATTCAGGATCCCTGTGAACCAGGTAAGCCAGCGAGGAGGGAGTGAGGGAGCACACCTTTTTCGGGCTGGAGATCGAGGGTGGAGAGTTCCCGGGCTGCTCATAACATTGGGTGCAGGTGTAGCTAAAATGACAGTGGGAACTAAGATCCTTCTATTGTTGCATCCTCATTAGAGGCACATAGAAGCTGTTGTCCTGTTTTTTATGCTCCTTACCTGTTGACTTCTCCAGATTTTTTTTCTTGTTTTCTTTTTCATCACAAGATGTGTCCCACCTCCTTTTAGAATTTGGAACCAGTCATTAGCACCAGATTGCGTGATTTTTGCACACACACACAAAATGAAAAGAACAGCCTGAGTGTTAATGTTGCATTTAGTGTTGAAAATTTGCCCATAGACATTATAGTTATCTAGTAACAACTTTAACCAAACTACATGAGGGCATTAAAACTTAACAGCTTATTAAAATATCACAGATCATGGTTCAGTAGTTTACTACCTTGGACTTTGAAGCTGTCTCTGACTTTAAAAGTTATTTATATCTTTCCGGGCTCAGTTTACCAATTGCTAAGTATTGGAGGGAACAGCTAGTTAGTGAGGCAGTTTAAAAATTATTTGATGAAAGGACAGAAATGTAACAAATGCCTATTGTGGTGGCTGTACTTTATATAACAAAAGAACTTAGTAAATATTTGATGAAGGTGGTTGCCTTTGTTATTAATTTTTACTACAAATAGCAACTCTTAACAATTGCTACAAAAACAATTACTTCCTGACAGCCCTGTCAGATTTTAACTGTTGCTTGACTGTACTTTGGTATTGAATATTCCCATTTAGAAGCATCCTTAAAAGCTTGTGACTTTCCTAAAATATCACAATAGTGACTTCTCTAAGGCAATGTGACAGAAGATATAAATGACTTTTCTAGGTTTCTTCCCATTCTGTGATGACAGGATTCTGATGTTTCATCTTTTAGCAAGCTCCATGGACAATAATTGGATAAAATAGACAAGCATGAATAGGTTGTGACCTGCAGAGCAGGATACACATATCAAATCAAAAATTCATTGGTATATTGGCTCAGCTGCCATAGAGTGTAATTGTTCACCTAGTTCTTACAGATTCTTGAAGATTCTGATAAAGAGTAATTGTTCTGTTGTGTCTGACTTTTAGCATGCCATTCTGTCATATCTTTTAGCATTTTAGTATGGTCCAAGAGGTTTTCTTAGCAAAGATACTGGAATGGTTTCCCATTTCTTTCTCCAATGGATCACTTTTTGTCAGGGTTCTCCTGTCTGCTATGACCTATCCACCTTGGGTAACCCTGTAAAACAGCTTATGGTTTCATTGAACTACACAAGCCCCTCCACCACAAGGAAGTGATCTCATAGACAATATGGCTTAATCTTTTTCCGTTAGGAGAAAGACTAATGATAATTCAGGTCAGTCATTGTTGGAAATATGATGGAAGACATTAGGATCATTGGTCCAAGAAGTTATTCTCATTCCGTTTAACACAGAATTCACTGAATAACCTGACAGAATGATAAGAAACTTCAGGGCAGCTTTCATCTACTTTGAAATTGAACCTGGTACTCTACTATTTCAGCTAAAAGAAGCTGTCTTTTCATGCTTATGTCTGAGCCTGCACCTGATAAATGTGTTCTACTTTTAGATATTAACCCTTTGATGCAACATTGTCCATTGTTTTACTGCTGTCTTTATTATACAAAATGGAAAGAAGTGGATCCTTTCACATTCATCTCATTTTCTCTATTAATGCTCTTTCCATGATCTTAGTTTTTCCAGAGGAAGGTTCCTAGCTTAGGAATGTTTGTAGGAAACTAAGATTAGAAAAGTTTTAGTTAGTGAAAGAGAAGATTATTACCCAGGTGTGGTGTGTTGTCTCTTTGTCTCACCCAGTTAAGATTCTACTGCTAGGAAATCTGCTAAGGGCTGCATTTCACCTCTAATATATGTAATTACCAAAGACAAAATCAGTTGAGAAGCTGAGGAAAGACAGAAAAGGAACATCTCAGCTCCCCAGAAGAATTCCATACATATACATAATTTGTTAAAGGTTTACAAAGTTTCCTTACAGTATTCTGAAGTAGATAGTAAAGGTATTATTATCTTCATTTTACATACAAGGAAACCGAGGCTTGGGATAAATAACTTCCCTAAAGTTATAGAGTTAATAAAAATTGGTAAAGACAGGACTTGAAACTAGATCGTGGTACCTAGCTCTATGATAATCTTCACTTGGTTGGTTTTATTGTTCTTCGGAAGCATGTTGTTTAAGAGAATTGCAGATAAGGGTAGCCATGATTATGTACATACATGATCAATACTAAATGTATTCTTGAGCCCCTCCTATGCACAGGGCACTGTGCTAGGCCCTAGAGAGGGATACATAGAATATGCAGGATACAAAGAGATAAGATATATGATTTTTGCCCTCATGGAGCTTAAAGTCTAGTTGGGAAGAGAGAAAGAAAAAAAATGTAACATGTTTTCTTGTATTATAATTTGATAATTGATTATAGAATAAAATGTTTAACTCAGGTTCTCCTCAATCCAGGGCCAGTGCCCTATCCACTGCGCCACCTAGCTGCCCCTTGAGGCTGGATTTGAATTTGGGTATCCCTGACTCCAGGCTTCAGCACTTCATCTACTGCACTTCCAATCTGTCTCTGATCTTTGAGAAAAGCATATATTTTCTCTGATATTCTCTTATCTCTTGTTTGGTCATGAACTCCTATCCAAGGATCCAAAAGGGAATTTCTTCTTTGTTCTTCAAATTTATTTATTTATTTTTGCGGGGCAATGAGGGTTAAGTGACTTGCCCAGGGTCACTTGGGTCACACAGCTAGTAAGTGTCAAGTGTCTGAGGCAGCATTTGAACTCAGGTCCTCCTGAATCCAGGGCTGGTGCTTTGTTCACTGCACCACCTAGCTGTCCCCTATAATTTATTTTTGATATAGGAAATAGTTGTTACAATGAATTTGTTTTTCTTTTTCTTTTCAACAGGGATAGAGAAGATGGGAGGAAAAGAAAATAAGTGCTTGTTAATTTAAAACCTTTTTTAAAAAGCATATATTGTTAAGAATACTACCCAAGAAAAAAATCTTAGTTTTTCTTGCAAAAAATATCCCAAAACAAACCAAAATAATGAAAAGGTTCTTAATTTCCCAGGGTTCCCACAAAGTTTTCTAGTAAGTAATTTACATTTCTCTTGCTTTTTAATGTTTGCAAAGGATTTTCCTCCCAGCCACACTGTTTGTAACTTGTGGCTTTCTAATTCAATAACAAAACCACTTCATTTTATGGAGTGCCTGTTTTACCTAGAGAACAGAGCTTGTCTGTGGATTATGAAGTTTACATATGACCTTTCCCTGTTCTCTTAAAGCTTACTGTTTAGTAGGGGTATAAGTTGTCATCACATTTAATAAAATATAATTCAATAAACATTTTTTTAAAACTGTCCCTTCCCTCAAGAGTTTATATTCTTTCTACTAGATGGCTATAATAATTCAATCCAAGAGTTACTCTAGTGTTCATCCTTCAATGAATACTTATTTGTTACTGTGCTAGGTTCTGATGATAAAAAAACTACACACCCCTAAGGTTTAAAGCAACCTCAGGATTCTGTGAATGAAGGTAAGAAGAGAGTGAATTCCAAGCATGGGGTGGAGGGGGGGAGGGGGGGAGGCAACCATTGAGTAGGCCCTGAGATAGGAGACAGCATGTTCAGGGAGCAGCCACCAGGTCACTTTAGCTGGAACATGGAGTGTGTAAAGGAAAATGATGTGGAATAAATATAGAAAGTTAGGCTGGAATTTGGAACTATGCCCAAAGGACTATAGAACTGTGCATACCCTGTGATCCAGCAATACCACTGCTAGGCTTATATCCCAAAGACATCCCCCAAAAGAGAAAAAAACCTATTTGTACAAAAATATTTCTAGCAGCTCTTTTTGTGGTGGCTAAGAATTGGAAATCAAAGGAATGCCCATCAATTGGGGAATGCCTAAACAAGCTGTGGTATATGATGGTGATGGAATATTATTGTGCTATGAGAAATAACAAGCAGGATGATTTCAGAGAGACCTGGAAAGACTTGTATGAACTGATGTATACCAAGAGAACATTGTGCATAGTATCAGCAATATTGTTTGATGAAGAACTGTGAATGACTTAGTTATTCTCAGCAATACAAGGATTCAATACAAGACATTCCCAAAGGACTCATGATGAAGCAGACTATCCACCTCCAAAGAAAAAATTGATAATGATTGAACACAGACTAAAGCATGCTATTTTTAAAAAAAAATTTTTTAGTGAGGCAATTGGGGTTAAGTGACTTGCCCAGGGTCACACAGCTAGTAAGTGTTAAGTGTCTAAGGCTGGATTTGAACTCAGGTACTCCTGACTCCAAGGCCAGTGCTCTGTCCACAAGCATGCTATTTTTCATTTTCATCTTTTTTCTTTTATTAAAGTTTTCTTATACAGAATGGCTAATATGGTAATGTTTTACATGACTGCACATATATAACCTATATCTTATTGCTTGCCACCTCAGAAGGAGGGAGGGGAGCCAGGGAAAGAGTGATAGATTTTGGAACTCAAAACTTTAAATAAAAATGTTTATTTTTTTTTTAAGCTAGGCTAGAGCCAGAATGTGACAGGTTTTAAAAGTTAAGCTGAGGAATTTGTATCTTTTCCTAGAGATGTGTTTTGTTTTCACATTATAAACATTTAGATTACCGTTACTCTGTGAGAGGTCTTCTTGTAACAATGTAAAAAAAAAAAATTAAGCAAGACTAAAAGTATGGTGGCCTCATCTGAAAAGTGCATGCAACATCCCACATTTGTTGTACCCTGTTAAACCTCTCAATTTTCTATTTTTTTAAATTGCCAGAAATCTCTCCTTTCTACTATCCCGCTCCAGAGAAAAGAAAAACAAATTTTCTGTAACATATGCATTGGCAAGCAAAACAAATTCCTTAATTAACTGTATGCCAAAAAAAAAAAAGTCTCTTTACCCAAAATCTGTCACCTCTCTGTCAAGAAATGGATAATATGTTTCATCATTACTCCTTTGGAATCTTGAATGATTATTGTATTGAGCACAGGTCCTACAACTTTTAAAATTGTCTTTACAGTATTATATAAATTATTCATCTGAGGTTCTTGTTCATTTAATTCTTTTTCAGTTTATAAACATCTCATTGTATGGCTCTCACTGTACATGGGTAACTTGGAGCATTTCCACGTTTGTAGCATACTTTAGAAACTCTTTTATAACAGGGTTAACTGAGTATATCCACTTTAGTTCAAATACAATGATAAAAGTGTCATGGGTAGATCTTAGAATGTTGTGGTTCTGCCTGTGATGATGGTTAAATAGTTAAAATGCTTCTGAGTACCTCTGGTGAGGAGGGGTTGACAGCTTTGGGCTGCTGGTGCAAACAAATGCTTTGACATTTGAGTTAAGTTACTTGAAAAAAATATTCTTTCAGAGATTGACCTACACCAGAGTGAAGGAACATCTATTGGAGAGTAATTAGCTCCACTAAGCACACCCTTGCAAGGATTCCATAGTATAAGAAGGATGGAATAAAAGGAATACCATAAACATTTGTGCTTTGTATTTTAAATTTTATTAAACCCCTTCCATATGCTAGCCTTTCACCCAAATACACAGAGTATCTAGTTGTGTTTGATCCTTCTAGGAGCTTATGTTCTTAAATAAATGTTAAAAGTACTTTTTTCTTTTTTTTGTTTTGTTTTGTTTTGTGAATAGTACTCTTTTTCATATGGACTATCCAAAAAGAGGCTAAAATATCTGACATTTAAAATCTAATGTGTGATCACCTTGTTTCTACCCCCAGTGTTGGGGGAGAATTAGCTAAGGTTTACTTATAAGCTAGAAACATCAACACCAGTTTTTGGCATTAAGCATTTATTAAATACATTATAGGTTAGTAAAGACAGAACACGTAGAGTTCAGAAAAAGAAGCCTATCTTCCCTAGCATTCATACTTGACTCCTTCTCTCTCAGCCACCAACCTGAGGTTCCAGAATGAAAAAGGCCAGAGCTGGGGAGCCAGCCTTACTTCCTACTTCCTGTCTCCCACCCTGGAAGGGGCCGTCCTTTAAGCTGATTGGTTGAGGGTGGTCTGGTGTTGATGTTGTAGTCCACAGCCTCTAAGAACAACACCCCACTCAGGGCCAACCAGGTGTGGTCTCGATTTAATCAACCTTAAGTAACTTCTCAGTCAGTCTCACCCAATTCAATCAATTCCAAATCAATCTTTAGGTGGGGCCCCTGGGTGTCTGCCAAATCCCATTATTTTCTTACAAATAGAAATGGGGAACTTATGAGAACCAGAGCTGTAACTAGCGCTTTGTCCCCAATGTGTTGATAAGGTAGTGAGACATTTTACCTCATGGTCCTCCCCATCGTAATGTCAAGGTTGACCACTCTCCTTAAAAGTGGCCCTGGGCTAGGTGGCGCAGTGGATAAAGCACCAGCCCTGGATTCAGGAGTACCTGAGTTCAAATCCAGCTGCAGACACTTGACATTTACTAGCTGTGTGACCCTGGGCAAGTCACTTAACCCCCATTGCCCTGCAAAAAAAAAAAAAAAAGTGGTCCTGGGCCACCACCCCCAGGATTCCTTTGTCATTATGTACCCCTCTCCTAATGTCTTCCCTTATCCAACACCTCTTCCTCTTCCCCTTTCACCTCCTGATGTTCAAGGATCATGGGTTTTGCCTTGGGGTCTACCTCCTGGTGCCAGCATGGCTATACTGCTGCTAGATCTGAGGATCTATGAGGACCATGGCTTTCACAGATGACACTTGGGATTAGCCATGATCTTGGTGTCAGCCTTCAGAGGTAGGATCCTGAGACCTTCCCATAACCCAAATGATTGCCCTATTCCTAATGAATTAACCACAGAATTCCTTGTTAGGGCTTTGATGAGAAATTTTGTATGAATAATATAAAATCCTAAATGTTCTTTACACTAGTTAATCAAATATTTTTACTTGTATAACTGGCAGTGCCATTTAAGAGTGCTAGAAGTGTTGAAATCCTTTGCCTAAAAATCCCTGACTCCATTTAGGGCCATTAAGAAAAGTATGGTTCTCTGCCCTATTCCAACCTTGGCACATAGCTATAAGAACACCTCCTTAAGAAATTTAACCAATTAGTCAATAGAAGTATAAAGTCCAAAGCTGAGAGAGAACTCAGAGTGCACCTAGTCTAACCCATACCTGAGCAAGGATGCCCTCTCTGGCATGTCTAACAAGCCATCATACCTCTGCTTTTTTTTTATAATAAACATTTTTATTTAAAGTTTTGAGTATCAAATTCGAGCCTTCCTTCCCTCCCTTCCCTCCTCCCTCCCTGAGGCAGTAAACAGATATAGGCTATACATGTGCAATTATGTAAACATTACCATATTAGTCATTTTGTACAAGAAAACTCCAATAAAAGAAAAAAGATGAAAGAAATAAAGTGAAAAATAGCATGCTTCAGTCTGTGTTCAATCAATATCAATTCTTTCTTTGGAGGTGAATAGCATGCTTCATCATTAGTCCTTTGGGATTGTCTTGGATCATTGTATTGCTGAGAATAGCTAAGTCATTCGCAGTTCTTCATCAAACAATATTGATGTCATTGTGCACAATGTTCTCTTGGTATACATCAGTTCATACAAGTCTTTTAGCCCTATCTGAAATCATCCTGCTTGTCATTTCTCATAGCACAATAATATTCCATCAACATTATATACCACAGATTGTTTAGGTATTCCCCAATTGATGGGCATTCCTTTGATTTCTAATTTTTAGCTGCCACAAAAAGAGCTACTAGAAATATTTTTGTACAAATAGGTCTCTTTTTGGGGATGTCTTTGGGATATAAACCTAGCAGTGGTATTGCTGGATCAAAGAGTATGCACAATTCTATAGTCCTTTGGGTATAGTTCCAAATTACTCTCCAGAATGGTTGGATCAGTTCACAACTCCGCCAGCAGTGGATTAGTATCCCAGTTTTCCCATATCGCCTCCAACATCTATCGTTTTCCTTTTTCGTTACATTTGCCACTCTTATAGGTGTGAGGTAGTACATCAAAGTTGTTTTAATTTGCATTTCTCTGATCAATAGTGATTTAGAGCATCTTTTCATATGACTATAGATAGTTTTAATTTCTTTATTGGAAAACTGCCTCTTCATATCCTTTGACCATTTATCATTTGAGGAATGACTTGTATTTTTATAAATTTGACTCAGTTCTCTATATATTTGATACCTCTGCTTTCGTTGTAATGGAGAGAGCACTAGATCTGGAGTCAAAGGACCTTGATTCAAATCTTGGCTATATTTACCATTCACATAACTGTTTACAAGTCACTTAGAGCCTCAGTTTCTACATGTGTAAAATGAAGAAATTGGGTTTTTTTCTTTATAAGTCAAGACACTTTATGCTCCCTAAAGTGCTTTTCAGTTCTAAATCAAATGATCTTTATTGTGAAAGGTTTTGTGTCTGATAAGATCCAAAATATATACTTTTTTTCATTTGTGGTCTTCATTTGCAGTTTAAAAACATAAAAATACATTATTAAAGTTTGGCATGTTAAATTTTAAAGTAGGGGAAGCTAGGTGGTGCAGTGGATAGAGCACTGGCCCTGAATTCAGGAGGACCTGAGTTCAAATCCAGCCTCAGACATTTGACACTTACTTGGTATGTGACCCTGGGCAAGTTACTTAACCCCAATTGCCTCACCAAAAAACAAGAAACAAAAATTTAAAGTATGATTGAACTAACCAATTACTGCAAAAAAAACAAAACCAAAAAAACCCTAACCAGTTAGTAAGCTTTAAAGGTATTTTAAGTCCAAAAAGAACCTTAGAGATCCTAACCCTCTCATTCACAGACAACACCAAGACCCAGGGAGGTTAAGTGACTTTCTTAAATATTTAACATTTTTGTACAAATGGAACTAATAGCTGCCTCCATTTTAAAGATTGTTTTATTGGTGATTTTTTATTTTTTCATCATATTTTTTCTGGATATAGTCTTCCTTCCCACGTAATACAAACAGTTCAACAAAATCAAAACATCAGCTAACATTATGCAATATTCCACACCTTTAATTTCCCTACCTTTACAATGAAGGAAGGTGAATTTTCTTCTCTCTCCCTTTTCTTTCTTTCTGTCTGTTTCTCTTTTGCTCTTTCTTACCCTCCTCTCTTTCCTCTTTTCCTTCCTTCCTTCTTTGCTTTCTTTCCTCTCCCTCCCTCCTTTCCTTCTTCTCTTTACTCTTTCCTCTCCCTCCCTCCTTTCCTTCTTCTCTTTACTCTTTCCTCTCCCTCCCTCCCTCCCTCCCTCCCTTCCTTCCTTCCTTCCTCCCTTTATCTCTCCCTCTCCCCCTCCTTCCCCCTCCTTCCCTCTCCTTAGGTAGCCTGGTGCAACACTCCTCTGCCCCCTTCAAGAGCTACAGCTCAAAAATCCTGAACTTAAATAATCCACTGGCCCCAGCTTTTTCTGCAGTAGGGATTACTGGCCCACTATTTCCACAGGAGATAGTTTCTCAACTCTTCTCCAAATCTAGCATGTTAGGTTTCTTTGTTTTAGTGGGGCACAGGGGAAGGAGTCAGTAACTTGAACAGAAAAATCAACAAGCATTTTTAAAGTAGGTACTATGTGCCAGGCATTGTGCTGAGCTCTGGGAATACCAAAAGAAAAGTGAAACAGAAAATGAACCCAAGGAAATTTACAATAAAACAGGTTTTCTGGGCTAAGTATATCCATAACTTGAGCTAATCAATCTCATTCTAAGATAATACTTACTGGTGGTTCATTTTTTTTTATCCTTTTCATGAAGTTCTGAAAATTAAAGGATTATCTAGATTAAAAAGAAGTGCCTTGTTTTGGTATTAGAATAATAGTAATAAGAGCATTTATATAGTGCTTTAAAGTTCACAAACCACTTTACATATGTTATCTCATTTAATCCTCACGACATGAGGTAAGTGCTATTATTCCATTTGAATGATGAATAAATTTAGTTGAGAGGGTAAGTGATTTGCCTAGGGTTACACAGCTAGGAAAGTTTCTGAGGCAAGATTTGAACTCAGGTCTTCCTGACTCCAAGTCTAACATCACATAGACTTAATTTCTTTTACATGTTGCTGAAGAAATTTGAAACAAAGAGACTCAGACTATGTTGTTCAAAAGCTTTGTCACTGTGCTGCAGTTAGGATTTACTTTCAGAACCCCAAATTGTATTTCCGGACCAAATAACTCAAAATATAGTCTGTAAATGAATGGGGCTTAGGATGACCAGACAACAGGACAGACACATGGAGGAATTAAGGGACTATTAAAGTTTAAATTGGTCAATTAAATATCAGGATGTACACACTTAAGAAGAAAGGTGAGTTTCCATCTACAGAGAAAGAACTGATAGTATCTGAATACAGATAGAAGTATATTTTGTTGTTAAGCATAATGCCTGTTTTATAATCTGATTTTAGTTACAGTGCTGTTATTACATTTCTGAATATAAATCCTTTGTTCTAAGAGATTTGTAACAATCTGAATCTAATGATCAAAAAACATTATCCTATTTTAATAAGACCTTTTACTTGACTTTATTTGTACTTGTAAGTAGAAATGCACTTAGTTTTTCAAATTTTGTTTGGATCATCTGGGAAGAAATATTTTACAATATGATATATGATTCATATGCAGTGATGGCTATATATATAATTTTATATTAAAATCTTCAGTGATATTTTAAAGGAATAAAGGCTGCTTAACAATATGAATGCAATTTTTAAAATGACATTTTAAAAGTCCATATTTTCCATTTGGTGAAGGATAATGTTTGGAAAAATTCAAAGGATGGGTAGAGTTTTAAAACTACATTTTTCTAGGTTGTTTTCCCCTGAGCCTTCATATTCTGCTTGACTCAGGAGTTCATTTGTTCAACTTACAATTTTGCCTTGCCACAGCCAGACTTTGCTACTTATCCTCTGTCATTAACTTCTTGGCTTCTACCCCACATCTACTATTCGCAACTTTCTCTTTTTTCAAGCCTCACTGATCTTTCTTCTCCTCCTCCTCTTTTTTTTTTTTTTTTTTTTTGGTGGGGCAGTGAGGGTTAAGTGACTTGCCCAGAGTCACCCAGCTAGTAAGTGTCAAGTGTCTGAGGCCGGATTTGAACTCAGGTCCTCCTGAATCCAGGGCCGGTGCTTTATCCACTGCTCCACCTAGCTGCTCCCATTCACTCTTTTAAAAAGCCATCTCTTCTCTAAACCTTATGTGGATAACTCTTGCATCTCCCTATCATCATCATTCCAATTGTTTACAGGATATTTCCACTTGGATCAATCAGTCAATGAGCATTCATGTGCTTTGCACTGTGCTAAGTACTGGGGATACACAGAAGAAGCAAAAGCAGTCCCTACTTTCATTGAAGATGATATTAGTCTACGTTCTAATGGAGTTGGTAACATATTCACGAATCAGTCCTTATAAGATACATACAGAGTAGATAGAAGTTATTAGCTGTGGAGGGGAAGGCACTAGTAGCTGGGTAACTGGGAGGCGGTGCTTTAGCTGAGACTTAAAGGAAACTAGGAATCCTGGGAGGCAGAGATTGAAGAATCAGGAACAGCCAATGCAGAGGCACAGAGATGGGAGATGTAAAGTCATATTTGTGGAACAGCAAGTGAGCCATTATGTGTCACTGGTCTGTAGAGTATATATAAAGGGGAGTAATGTATTAAAACAGGAAAAATAGGAAGAGGCCAGCTTGCGACGAGCTTGAAATGTCAAAGTTTGTTTGATCCTAGAGGTAGTAGGAAACCATTAAATAGAGAAGTGACATGGTCAGGCATAAAATTTAGGAAAATTACTTTAACAACTGTAGTGCATAAAGTAGTACAAATAACTTAATTTTACAGGTTAGAAAAAGAAAACTCAGCAAACTTAAGAAACTTGTCTATGGTAACATAGCCTAGTTAATAAAATGACCTAGCACTGCATGAACTTAAAATGTTGAAAACTGTATGCAGTGTCTTCCCTTGAATGGGCTTCCTTTGCATCTTCCCATTTCTTGGAAGAATAGCATCATCACCTTCTACCCTCCATCTTGCTTTCTAGGAATTATTTTGTACATATTTTTCCTTGTCTATGATTCCTAGACTGCTGCAACAGACTGGTCTTGCCATCATCCTTTCCCTCCATGTCCAGGCCTCTTTCTCCTATATTACCTTACTTCTCACAGTAAGAGAGCATCTGTATAGTTCTTTAGGACATTTTTTTGTGTGTGTGAGGCAACTGGGGTTAAGTGACTTGCCTAGGGTCACACAGCTAGTAAGTGTAAATTGTCTGAGGCCAGATTTGAGCTCAGCTCCTCCTGATTCTAGGGCCAGTGCTCTCTATCCACTGTGCCACCTAGCTGCCCCAGGACATCTTTTTAATATCTTGCCATTTAGGTCATTTTGAAATGTTCCATAACAAGCTTCTAGGTGATGATTGAAATATAAACCTAAAAGTCAAGCAACTTTTAAAAGTTTGCTGGTCATCAACATTACTATGTGAAAAAGAATATTTTGTGGTTCCGTATATGTTCATTCAGTGTGCTTCAGATTTATAATTGAAAATATTGTTCCTAAGTGGCAAATGTGTTCAGAACTTTGAAATTTTACATATCTATCAATATCTTCCAGTTTCTCAATCTCCACATTTAAAACCAAAAATACAACTGTAATCTCCCTACTTGAAAGAGCATCACCTGAAATAAATGTCCTGTAACTGAAATAATACTGCTGATTTTAAATGAGATGGAATTCAAGATAGAATCCAGCTTTGTTGTTCTTTTATTTTTTTAGGTATGCTATTTGAAGAGTAACCATGGTCATTTCAGTAATAAACAGATGTTAGTTGAAGACAAGCAGGGAACAATCACACTAAAGATAAAATGTCTTTTAGTATTACTTTTCTGTCTGAGAGTTTAAAACTCCAGTGGGTTGATACCTATCTTGATTCTGTCTAAATAGTATGCTTATTGCTCCTATGAAATTGATCTTTTTGCTGGCTGGTAGGAATTTTGAAAAGGAAAGATCAGTTACATCCTAATGCAACCCAGTAAATATGATTTAACTGTGAAAGAGCTTCTGACTTGATACTTTAGCCTCCCTTGTTTTCTTTTTGGAAAGTAGCCATCTTCTGCTCATCTGTCTATTGCTGTTAGGTTGGAAAGATTTATTAATCCATGTGGGGCTATGCTTTGGCCAGGTATTATTATCAACATTAAGCAAGGAGATAAGAAAGGGGGGAAGGGTTGGGGGAGAGAGGTGAGAATAATAAGAAATGTGAAGTTTATTAAGGAAAGCAAAATCCTCTTGAAATTTGAACTCAATTTAGGGGGGGGAGTCTTAACATTCCCTAATTATGACTTTTCAGGGTAGTTTCCCATATTTTACAGTAAGAATGCAATGTGGTATGATTTGCTGTGTTAGGGAGTCAGAGTGGCACATGGGAAAGGCTACATATACCTTCTAGCTCTAAATCTAAGATCCTAACTGATCTCCCATCAAAAACTTTTCTTGAAGCACTATCATTTTCTACAACTTCAGCTTTATGACAAAATACAGTATATTGGCTGCTGGTGATCATTTCTTTTAGGACTCTGTCTCATGTAAAATTCACATAACTTTTAAACCTCATAACTGAATTTACTCTTGTCTGAAATCTGAAATTTAAAAATTTATAGTGTAGGAACTCTGTTTTATAGAATGGAATTACAAGTATTGAATTAGTATTTTCCAGGATTTAGTAGCTAATACTATATTTTTCAAAAGAGCTTTAAGATCCATGTCTACAGCTAACTCAGGTGCAGGGTCACATCTTAAAGCACACAATCTGATTATTGGATCTTCCCTGCTTTACTGGCATTCACAAATGAAATGATCAGTCAGTTACTATTCACTTTACAAGGTGCTTCAGAAGAAAGGGTACTAGCTCGGGAGTCAGAGAACCTGGGTTCAAATCCTGCTTCTAATGCTTATTCCCTGTATGATTTTGGGCAAATCACTTAACCTCTCTTGGCCTCAGTTTCCATCTCTGTAAAACGAAGGGGTTGAACTTGACTTTTGACTTTTGAGGCTCCTTATAGCTCTAGATCTATGATCCTAAGTACAAATTAGTAGTTATTACAGATACAGAATTAGAGCACCTGCCTTTTTCCCACTTCAGCATCCTATGGCACCTTTATTTTTTAAAATAAATGTTTATTTACATCTTTCATTTTTATATCACTTATATTTCTCAGTGTATTCCTCTTTCCTTAGAGCTTGCTTTTATTTAAAAAGAAAGAAAGAAAGAAAATTTAAAAGGGAAAAAACCAGTCCAGCAAAACGAACCAATGTATTGAAAAACTCTTGACATTATAGTTATCTGCCTTCTTATTGCCCAGCTTGGTCATTATGACTTAGGAAGTCATAGAAATTAGGAGTAGAGTCATCATCAAGTATTTCTTTTCCAGTACTATTGGCAATATTGAATTGATTGCAATTTTTAGAGGAGGAAGTTGGATTGGGATATAAGTTGTTGGATAGAACAGAAAAGAAGGCCAGGGTAGAACATGAAGCATGCCTAGGGCCAACTAGATTTAGTGGGCCATCTTATCTGGTGAGTTGGCACTCATACTCTCTAGTCAGGACAGCTTGGGCCCTAGGGCAGGGGTTCCTAAGCTCAGTTCATTAAGTCCCCAACGGCATGGTCTCTGGAGGCCAGATATAGTCCAACCACTACCACAACAGGCTCTCATGACAATGGCTGATGTAGAAAGTGACACTTGACTGGGGCAGGCTAAATATAGTAGATCACATCATGTAATTGTACAACAACTAATTTGAGGAATTGCCAGATTGAATTGCATGTTTTATTATTGCCCAATGAACTGTCTTAATGGCAACTAAAAAGCATAATTGATTTTTTAAAAATTTCCAATTTTCAGTTGTCCTGAAGCTAACACAAGGAAAGCCCAAGTAATTCAATCTGAGAATCCCAATGCCGGACCTGAAACAAACTAGTAAATAAATCCCAGTCTCCAGTTAAAAAAGTGCTGAGTTGCCATCTCTAGATATTTCCCTAGCAACTTCACACTCCATTAAATGTAGAGTGGGAGGTAGCTTAAAAGCTGTATTTAAATCCTTGGTTATAAAATGTGTTCATTTAATAATGTAGTATGAAGTAGCTTAAAACACTTTCTTCTCATTATCACTTCATTAACTAGGGCTTTGATAATGAAGTAAAACTGTCTAACCGCTTTTTAGGTGTGGCTGATCCTGTGACACTGAACTCATGTGGGTGGGGTTTTTTTTTCCTTTAAAATTGATTTACCCAAGTATCAACTTGGTTCTTAGAGATTGAATTAAGCATATGAAATCTGTTCTAGATTTTTTATCCATTGCCACGTTATTTGCAGACACCGACAAAGTTTTTATATTGCCTGCATTTTTATTGTTGACCTTTTAGACCTTGAAGTGTCATGGCTAACACTGTTTATTATAAACCAATCTAGGTCCATCATCATAGACTTTCTTTTTAAAAACAAAATTCTTATTTATTTATTTATCTATCCATTCATTCATTCATTTAACAAGAATTTTTCAGTAAGGTAGAGGGAGAATGGAAGAATAACAGCTTGTGGTCAGATAGAAATTTCAGAGTTCTTGGTCATGGAAGTAGCACTATTATGAATAGTGATGAGATAAACAGTATGACCTTCATGTGTATGGCTGAAGTAGAGTAAAGGTGCCAATAACAGGAATTGAGAAGACTGAGGTACTGTAAGGCCAAAATGTCTGAGTGGATACCAACATATGTATTGAAGTTCCCAAGTATAAAGTCAGGTGATGAGGTAGAGAGTAAGATTGGGCCAGGTACTAAACTCCTTGAAGGAAGAGGAAGAATGGCTGACCTATAAACCAGTAGATAAAAGCAACCAGGATCTGGAGAGGGTAATAGAGGTTTACACAGAGAAGCTAAAAGGAAAAAAGGTAGCTGAGGTGGATCCAGGAGGTAGAGAGGGGAGGCAGGGTCTTGGATTAGTGGGGAGGTGGAGGTGGGGGTAGGGGAGAAAAAGATTTCTAGGAGTCTGAAGAAGAGGTCTAATGTCAAAGCGCAATTTGTTAACAATAGAATGGGGTTCCAGAGGGCAGAGCAGAATAAGTGCCTGGGTTCAAGTAGGTCGGGTGGTTTGCCCCAGGGTCACACAGCTAGTAAGCATCTGAGACTGGATTTGAACTCGCATTGTCCTGACTCTGGACCCAGCCCTTTATCCACTGCAATACCTAAAAAATTGAGGGGCTTTTTTTGCCGGACTACCCAGCGATGTATTGTGAGTTTTGTTTTGTTTTAACTTTGATGAAAGGAGGGTCAGATTAATTTTGGAAATACTTGTTACTTGGAAAATAAAAATTAATCTCATTTCCCATTCTTAAAAAAAATAAAAACAAAAATAAGTGCCTGAGTTGCTGGTGGTGGTGCTAGAAATAGAGATTTTAAGTAAGAGGAAGACTAATTCCATTTTGGACATTTTGAATTTGTAATCCTGATAGGAATTATATTTCCTATCTTTTAGTATAACCTAGAAAGATTTCATGCTCTCTAGTTGAAAGTAGATGTTAAGTTGAGCTTTGAAAGAGCAACAGAGAACAAGACCATCCTGTACAGTGGGCTCTCAGAAAACCTCACGACTCTTCTTTTTATTTGGTTCATATACTTGTTGAGCAGCCATTAACAGCGAGATTTCAGTTGTAGACAAACGACTCATTATAGAAGGAAAGGTTTTCAAGTGCCATTTACAACAGTTTTAACAGTACACTGTGAACATAGCTCAAAATAGTTCCAAACATAACTTATATAGAATAGCTCTTGGAGGAAGCTGATTTAAAAAAAAATCAAACAGCCTCAAGATTAAACAAAATTAAGGTGAGAGGGTCTTTATTATGCTTAGAACTACAGGATCCTATGTTTTTAGCCTTATAAAATTAATGGATATCAGAATGACATAGGATTGACCATTCATGTGATAATAGATTTAGAGCTGGGAAGGATCTCAAATCATCTAATTCAACCCCACCTCATTTATAGTTGAGGAAAAGGTACCTCCTGAGAGATGGAGTGACTTGCGTCGGGGTCATACAGGTAACAAGCTGGGATTTCAACCCAAATCCTTTGACCACACTGCGAGATCTCATTCTTGCTTATATCATTTTCTTTAGCTATTAACCTAAAATAACGGTAGATAATGAACTCATAAGTATATTTTATTCTTTTTTTTCCTTCAAGCTAAATAAAATTTTGTAAGAATGTAATGATTTTGACTTCGGTATAAAGAAACACTGCATTTGAAGGCAGAAAGCCCAGGTTCACATCCCAGCTCTGATAATTACCAATTGTATGTATGACCTTTGGCAACAATCGATCAACTTTTCATTGAATCTATTTACTTATCTTTAAAATAGATAATAAATATATTGCTTGTCTCACAGAGTTATTCAAAAATTTCATAAATTGTAAATCATATAATATCGACCATATCCTGAAACAATCAATAATGATGGAGCTATGAAAATTAGTGTCATTATCATCTTCCTCTTTTTTACTTATGAAAGGCTGTCTCACAATCTCACGCAATTTTTTTTAAAGTCTTTTTACTACATTATGTCTGACCTGAGGAAATAATTTGCAAAGTGTCCTTTTCCTCCATGTTCCTGGGGCTGTGTAAACAATCACCTTCATTCCTCCCTGACTTTTTAGAAAGTAAGAGAATTTGAAGCCACCACAACTTTTGCCAGGCTTACTCAGTTACAAGCATTGTCAGGGGGATAGAGAGGCATTCTGAAGAAACATAAGGGGAATAATGGTTTATTTCTGCAGAGTTTTAATATAATTAGATTTGTGATAAGGAATATAAAAAGCACTCTGGTTATCATGTTTCTAGAGTATACATGTGATAGGTTGGGCAAAGTATGGACAAATACTTTAAAGTGAACAGTTTTGTATGAGATAAGGTAGCCTTATGTTTCCTTAGCTACCATTTTCTTGAGTCAAGTCACAGGGCCAGAGGGAAGATTGCCCAGATAAATTCCTTTGAGTCATCTTTCTTACATGTGTGGGCAATATCCCTTGCTAATTCAGGCACTCCTCTTTTCACTCTCAATCCCCTTTTCTTCCTCACCTGGCTTATGGAAACAACTTTGTGATAGCAATGCTACACTGTGCAGTGTTCTCCTTAAATCCTTAATGTAAGTATGGTAAAAACAAATTATTTCCATTTTTCTATTAATCATATTGTGTCGGAGGCTTCCATCAGTTATCTATAAATCATCTTGATAAGTTGTTTAATTTGTTACAATTCAAAAATATTTGGTTTGGATGGTGTGACATGAATGGAGGACTCTGTGAGACGTTTGGAGGGTCTGTTGGTTTTTTTGGGTTTTTTTGTGAGGCAGTTGGGGTTAAGTGACTTGCCCAGGGTCACACAGCTAGTAAGTGTTAAGTGTCTGAGGTCAGATTTGAACTCAGGTACTCCTGACTCCAGGGCCGGTGCTCTATGCACTGCCACCTAGCTGCCCTCGAGGGTCTGTTTTTTTATAGATGTGAATACATGAAAACAATTAGCCGTCAACTAATTTTTCCAGTTCAAGAACAAGTTGCTTTCTCTCCTGTCATGTAAAAGTGAGTTTTCTTGAGATTGGGATGTTTTGATCTAGAAATGTATCCAAGACTTTGGGAAAGTAGATTAAAAGTGCAGAAAAAGGGGCAGCTAGGTGGCACAGTGGATAAGGCACCAGCCCTGGATTCAGGAGAACCTGAGTTCAAATCTGACCTCAGACACTTAACACTTACTAGCTGTGTGACCCTAAGCAAGTCACTTAACCCCAATTACCTCACCAAAAAAAAAAGTTCAGAAAAAAAAAATTATATTTTGGCAAAAGACTCTAAATTTTGGAAGTTGAGAAGGAATGGGTAACTCCCCAAAACAAAATTCTAATATTCTAGTTAGAAATTATTCCCAGAGAGATGTAGTTGCACAGGAAAAGACAGAATCTATAAAATGTAGATCATTGTGCTTGATCCTTAGCCAACTTATAGAATAAAAGGATAATTTAGCAAATGGTTTGTGAGCGCCTAGAAAAGGATATGGTGAACACAGAGACAGCTTATTGAGATCTGCCAAACTAACTTAATTTCACTTTTTGGCAATGTTACTTGCCTGGTTATGAGAGCTAGGTGGCATAGTGGATGGAGCACTGGCTCTGGAGTCAAGAGATCAGGAAAACACTGTAGATATACTATATCTTTGATTTTACCAAAGTATTTGGCCCCTCTTGTCATACTAGCTTTGTGGAAAAGGTGCAGATTGTCTGTCTAATAATGAATTTAGGTGAATTTACAGATAACTAAGTGACCTTGCCTAAACACTGTTGATTAATGGGTCAATATTAATATAGAGGAATATCTCTAGTGATTTGCCACAGAATTCAATCTTTAGCTTTCTTCGAGAAGTTAAGTATTTTATTTTATTTTTACCATTAACTTAGATGAGTATTTTAAAAGGTGTACTTGTCAAGAATATGGTTTCCCAACACAGAGTTACCCCTTCCCAACTCTGTGTTGGGAAACCATATTCTTGACAAGTTGCCAAAATCACAAGTTCAAACCCACTGCCCCACACTCACAAACACTCTTGTTTGTGTCTCTATATCTGTCTTTTTCTCTCTTAGTCTGGGGACTTCATTTAGTGTTTAATCTGTTGGAATAGCGATGCATAATAGTGGGAAATCTGTTGCAAAATGATGGTTGCTGCATTGCTAATTGTATGTGATGTTTAAATGCTGGTAGGGTTCATGCAGGTATGAACTCATAATAAGTAGACAAATGGTCGGTGTTTCCTTGAAGAAGTAAATGAAAAAGTGTTTAATATTAAAGAAATAGAGAACAAAATATGATGAATTGGGTGTGTAGTTAAGAGCTATAGTTCAGTTACTCTTAATATCTCAAAGTTAGTGATAAGTTTATATTGTTTTCCCTTCTTGAGGAGCATCACATTATTCTACTGCCAATAGTATTCACTAGGAAATCCTTGCAATTCTATTCAGGAGCTAAGAAGCATTATAGAGGTCTCCCAGTCTTTTCTTCTGCCTTGTACACTTCACCCACAGAATGGAGCAGAGGAGGAAAAAAGGAAAGAAGGAAACCAAGTGAAATAGGTAGTGAGGTGGAAGAATTA
Organism: Dromiciops gliroides; assembly: GCF_019393635.1. Lineage (NCBI taxonomy): Eukaryota > Metazoa > Chordata > Mammalia > Microbiotheria > Microbiotheriidae > Dromiciops > Dromiciops gliroides. The sequence goes on from NC_057862.1 coordinate 181,597,174, forward strand.
ACTTAGTTTTTCTTATATTTTCTCATCGGGATTCATTCAGCTTGTGTTGATTGACTTGATTCATTTGAGTGAACTCTTCCCTCAAATACAGTATCAATTGCCAGCTGCCTACGATACATGTCTACCTTGGTATACCACCGACACCTCAAATTCAGTGTTTCTGAAACTGAGCTCATCTTGTAAAAGTGACCTTCTCAATTTCTCTTTTTGTTGATAGTACCATCATTCTCCCACTCACATAGTTCAAAAACTATAATTTTTCAGTAGCTCAGGCACAGCTTGGAAGGTGATAGAGTGTCATGTGGATATCTCTACTTGATTCTGTACTTTTGATATCTAATAGTGATAAAAGTCATCTTATATGGGGCAGCTAGGTGGCACAGTGGATAGAGCACCGGCCCTGGATTCAGGAATACCTGGGTTCAAATCCGGCCTCAGACATTTGATACTTACTAGCTGTGTGACCCTGGGCAAGTCACTTAACCCCAATTGCCTCACTAAAAAAAAAAAAAACCTCCCTCCTAAGAATTGAAGCCTCTGAGGTGGGGGGTGGGGTGAGGGATAATCTAAAAACTGGGTCCCTGGGTCCCCAAGAAATTTGCTATTAATAATTATTTTCTCATATCATCTAGAGAAGATCTGGGAGTTGATACAGTAGCCAAAAAACCCCCAAAAAACTAATTCGATTTTAGGCTGCAATAAGAATGGCATTGTGTCCAGAACTAGCAAGATGATAGTCCCACTGTGCCCTCTTCTGATTAGACTACATTTGGACTATTGTGTTTGGTTTGGGGCACCACATTTTAGGAAGGAAATTGATAGCCTGGAGTCAGTGAAGGGGAGGGTAACCAAGGAGATCAAGGATCTTGACATTATGCCTTATGAGTATTGTTTGAAGAAACTGGTGATGTTTAGCCTAGAGAAGAAAGAATTTGAGGCTTAAGAACAAGGGGCAGGTATATGGTTGCTGCCTTTGGATGCACATAATTTTCTAGATTTTTATTAGTATCTTTTATTTTTATATAACCTTTATTTCCAAATATAGCCCTACCTCACCCCCTTCTCCTAACCAGCAAGTGTTAGGTAGGGTTAGAAAAATTAACCATGTTTCAAGTATTTATAGGGTTGAAATATGGAAAATATGTCTGTTGGTCACCAGAGGACAGGACTATGAATAATGAACAGGTAAAGAGACAGATTATTCATGATATAAAGAAAAATTTCCTAATAATTATCCTTCTTCTGAAAAGGAATGAACTACTTTGGGGTAGTAGGTTCAACCCCACTGGGAGTCTTCAAGCAAAGAATAGATGGTTGCTTGTAGGGAATGCTTGTATTTATTGAAATGGCTTCATTCAACAGACACTACATGCATACTATGTATATTTCATTGGTTGGGAGGGGGGAAATGGGATGGCACAGGTGGGAAAGACAGACAATACTACAAATATATAATTAAGAAATTTCTTGACGTAAAATTGTATGCCATTATTTCACTTCTGAATACCATGTAGTCTACTCAGGATCTAGGTCTGAAAAGTAACAAGGTGCCTTTCTTCCCCCCCCCCCCCCCAAATGTAAAAAAATTTTAACAATTGCTCTTTAAAATTTTGAGTTCTAGATTCTTTCTCTTCCTCCCTGCCATCCCTTTCCCTGTCCTCCCCTCTTCCCTTATTGAGAAGGTAAGCTATTTGATATAGATTATACATGTGCAGTCATGTAAAACATATTTCCATATTATTCGTGTTACGAAAGAAAACACAGACTCCCCTCCCCCCCAAAAAAAGTTTTTAAAAGTGCTTAAATCTGCATTCAGGCTCAATCAGTTATTTCTCTGGAGGTAGATAGCATTTCTCATCATGAGTCCTTCAGAATTGTCTTAGATCATTGTATTGCTGAGAATAGCTAAGTAATTCACAGTTGATCATCATACAATATTGCTAATAACAAGGTCTTAAAAACCTTCCTTAAAAGAAGAAGACCAAAAAAGAAGGTGGAAGAAAATATCATTAGTAGCATCTTGAGTATATAGAAAGAAGGTGGCTAGAATAGTTATAGGGTAGAATGTTATGTAATATTCTTCCTGGGAACAAACTCTCCATTTTTCTAAGCTATAATATTTCATTACTGTGGGTTATTGTTTCCAATGACCACAAATTAATTTGGTAGATTTAGTGACCTAGAGTGAACGTTTGTTTAGGATTTGCTCTGTGCGAATATATTGGTAGTCATCTATAGGTTATTTTTTGAGGGATAGTAGAAGAATGCCTAAATAGCACTTTCTGGCCTACTATGTCTTTCTTTTCTTTTCTTTTCTTTCTTTTTTTTTTTTTTTGGAGAAGTATCAAAAGGTCTTTATTTACATTCTCAGGGCAGCTAGATGGCGCAATGGATAAAGCACCGGCCCTGGAGTCTGGAGGACCTGAGTTCAAATCTGGCCTCGGACACTTAACACTTACTAGCTGTGTGACCCTGGGCAAGTCACTTAACCCCAATTGTCTCACTTAAAATTAAAAAAATTAATGAAAAAATAAAAAAGAAATGGAGATAGATTCTTTTGTCTAGATCAGTGATTAAACCATACCTAGATAATGGACTTTGATTTAAACAACTTGAGTGAGGGTCTTTTGCATTCTTTTCCCTGATGTCATCTCTAGAGTTCATTTTAATGTAGACTACCTTCAAATCATGTCCAACAATGGAATTGAATGATGCTAATCAATTAGCTTTGATCAATGTACAATGACTTGCCTCTATCAAAAGAGGATAAAAACCCTTGGAAGAGGCCAGTAAGGTCTTTTAGGACAGCATGCATCTTCTTGAAGTCTTCTAGGCCTTTGGGGTCTCCCTGCTCTCTACCATGCGACCTGAGACCATGAGCAGTTAGGGAGACACGTGGTTAATCTTTTACTGATATTATATTAATAAAATAATATGCGTGCCCAAAACTTATGTCTATAACTATACCAATAGCAATTAATTAAAAAAAAACAACAACACAGAATTACTGCTATGTGTTCAGGGCATGTATGAGTCACCCCAATATGAGAATTTGTCCATTTAGAGAAAAAAGAGAAATCTGTTTAATGTGTATTTTTCTGCAGCTTATTTCACTTTATAATCCTTTTGTACCTGGTATTTGGCCAATATAGGCCCATTGGAGCTTTATGTCCTCATGTTTCTGCTTCTTTGAGTTTTGAGGAGGTGGAAATGGCTCAGTGCAAGAAGCTAGAGATCAGGTGTCTAGGATTGGTTTTTTTAAATGTACCCAAAGAGGTATGAGGATAAATAAACTTTCAGATCTATGATGATCATTGATGTTCTTAATCTCATACTTTATCTAAAGAATGCAGACTGGTTGGTAACTCCTGCTGTATGTAAATTTCAAAGACACTGAATAGTGAGATGACTATAATCACATTTCACCAAATACATTTGTACAGTTAGTAACTAGTGGATACTGCTGGTCTTGACTGGCCCTGTTTTCTCCAGCAAAGTATTTAAGTCTAGTGAAAACTAAAGGAACCGGAAAAGGCCATTCCTATATGGAAATTAAGTGTTGAGCTCTTTATGGAGGAATGCTGTCCTAGATTTGGTTGGATTTGAGTCCCAACTCCAGACAGACATACTAGCTTTGTGACTCTGGTCTAGTTATTTAATTTCTCAGTGCCCCAGGCTACTCCCAAAGCCTGAACTGAAGATCAGCTTTGAATCAAGCCCTTTGAAAAGGTTTTCTTATGTAACTCTCTTGCAAATAGTCCACAGACATCTTGCTTGACCCTCTAGGCATATAGGGAATTAGATAAAATTTATATTCCTTATTAGTCACCTTGGATGAGTTATTCTGAGCATTCAAGGGTGTTGCATGTTTATTATATATTTTAGGTTTTATGTTTCAGAATGAGCTTGCCTGGTAATAGAAAAAAAATAGAAATGATGTCCTCAGAGTTACCCATTCGGTTCTATGTTATGCTTTCCTGGTTTTCATTTGCAACCACAGTATGAGTTGTGACTAATAGTGTCTATTATAACCAAAACCAGCTTGATTTATGAAGGGTATAGAAGAACAGGAATGTTATAATCACTGAGGATTATGTGGCTTTAAATATGAGGTAATAAATGAGAAAGAATTTAGTGTCATTTTGACTAATATTATCCACTCCCAAGGTTGGGCAAACCTGGTTATATCTGGGAGTGAACCAAGCAGGAAAGATCAAGACAAGCTAATTCAGATAACACAGTAGAAAGGTACTTCTTTATATATCCAAACAGGGCTGTTATATTGCAAAATTTGGCATGTAGTATGTATACATATTAACACCCATTCCACCTAAACCCAGTGTCCAAATCAGAATTTTCCTAGTCATGTCCAGTTTCAGGGTATAGTCACACCAGAAAGAATGAACTTCCAGATTTGCCCTTGTTTTCAGCTCATAATATTAATGATAATCAAATATTGGCAGATGGATATCTATATACCAGTAATTACTGGGTAGGTGTTTGCCTGCCATTGCCTAACATGATACCTTTTTTTCCATTGAAAAGATTATTGATAACACACAGGGCAGGAATCACATGGTACCTACCACCTGGCATACCACCTGGCCATGTAGTGCTGTTCTCAGAGCTGAAGTGAGAGGGAAGCCAAGGTGTCAGCATTCCTCCAACCTTCCTCCTTTAAGAAGAAAGGAAATTTAAGTCAGATACTATAGAACCCTAAATTTTACCACCAGTATTATTATTCAGAACTTAATATGTCCACCTTTTGCTATTGTATAGAAACGAGGAATTAAAAAGAAACTTAATTATCACATGGATATAAAGAACATTTACTGCTCAATTCAATTATTTGTTATTTATCTTTGTCTTCTGTATTAAATAATAATGCCATTTTGCTTTTTTTATTCATATATCCTTTGTATAATCTGGCATAGAAATGACATTGATAGATGCTCAAGACAAGATTTGAATAATTGATAATCCAAAATGGCAAATGAACTTAGGAAGTAGCAAAGGGTCCTAGAGTCCTGTGGAGACTTTTGGTGAGCATTATTATGGTCTTACACACTTCTGGATTTAAAATTTACACCATTTAGTATAAGAGCATGTATAAAATACCTCAGATAACTCTTTCTGCTGATAGTTTATGATTAAGTATGTTGTTTCTTTTACCCACTCTCCTTTTTGAGTGTTGATTTTAATTTATGATAATCCTAGTACCAATAAAAAGGATTGTTGAGGTTTCTCAAGAAAATAATATAGGATTTAGCCCTCAGGTGTATCTGGGTAGCTAGTGCCCTGCCCCAGTTGGTACCTCAATAGTTGTTATCTTTCAGAAAGTGCAAGTCTGACTGGTTAGCTTTAATATTATAACTTTAAATTAATTAAGACCGCCAAAGAGGTGACTGGTGAATTACATTGATTGTGATTTTTAATATCTGTTGCATTAGGGCCTTGGTTTAGTGCCATCACTATATTACATTCAAAGGCAGCATGGTGTGGTATGGTTTGAAAAGTACAAGACTTGGCGTCTATAAGCCTGGGCTGGAATCTTAGCTCACACATTAACTGGCTGTGTGCCCATGGATGAATCAGTCAACCTCGTTGAGCTTCAGTTCTCTCATCTGTAAAATGGGAACAATCCTTGGATTGCCTGCCTCACAGACTTATAAGGAAAGTGCCTTGTAAGCTTTCAAGTGAAATATAAATGACAGTTATTAGATATTGTCATCACCAATTATCTAATTGTCATTTTATTTTATTTTTTAATAGTTTTTCTATCTTTTGTTTTTACGTCACATAGATTTCCCCCATATTTCTTCCCCTCTTCTCTCCCCAAAGCCTTCTCTTAAAACTAAGAATATTTTAAAAGAAAAAATTATTTAAACCTGATGAAGACCTTCAAAAAAAATTGACCATTTCAATCATTGTTCCATACTTGTAAATCTGATCTCTGCAAAGGAGCAGAAGGAGGTATCTTCTCATATGAATGTAATTGAACGCCACAAGCAAAGACAAATAAAAAGAATTCAGAAAAGCATGGAAAGACATTTGGAATGAATTATATAGAACCAAGAAAACAACCTACACTTTAACTACAGCACTGTAAATGGAAAGAACAAAAAAGGCAAAATTGAGTGCTGTGTAATTATAATCATCATCCAGGTTTGGCTCTGGAAAAGAGCTAAGAAAATTTATCCTTCTCACTTCTTTGTAGAGGTGAGGAACAAAGATGTCAAACACTTCATGTACTGGTAGATAAAAGCAAGAACTTGATCAGTTTTGCTGAAATTATTTTTGTCTCTTTTTTACCTTTTTTTTTTTTTTTTTTTGCAAAGAGTGGTTCCCTAATTAGAAGGGATATACTTGGAAATGAAAGTGATATGTCATGCAGATAAAATTGCCTTTTTAAAAAACCTTAAAAATAAGTCAGATTTTGTTTTCCTATTAGTGATCTTTTCATTTATATTGTTGTAGTTATTCTTTGTGTTCTTTGGATACTGCTTAGTTCACTATGCAATAGTTCATACAAGTCTTCCCATGTTTCTCTGAACTCCTTCCTATTTGTCACTTCTTATAGAACAGTAACTTTTCACTGGTACATTCACATGCCATAGATTTTTCTGCACTGTCTATTTGAGCTCACTTTATTTCTAATTCTTTGCCACTATAGAGAGTGCTACTATGAATATGCTGGTACATATTGAAATTTTGTTTCTACCTTTAACTCACTAGAGGTGAATGCCCAATAGTGAGATTTGGAGGGATGGGTCATAGTGTACAGACAATTTAGTCACTCCTCTTGCATGATTCCAAATAGATTAGTGTGCCCCTCCAACACTGTTCCCAATTGCTACAGATGTATAAGCAAAAGATATTCCTTAATAGATCAAAGGAGTTCTTGAGAAAAGAAATGCAAGATATCAACAGGTATATGAAAAATGTTCCAAATTACTAATGGCAATGGAAATGCAAATTAAAATGATTCTGAGGTTGTGCTTCACACTCATCAGATTGCCAAAGATGACTAAAAGAGGAATGGCAATTATTAGAGTGCCAGTGAGAGTGAAGGCACACTAATACACTATTGGTGTAACTGTAAATGTTTGGGTAAGCCATTCTGGAAAACCACTTGGAACTGTATACAAAAAGCCATTAATCTGTGTATTCCCTTTAACTCAGTAACCAACTAGTGGACATATGCTCCAAAGAGATGAAAGACAGAAGGAAAGGACCAATATGTAAAAAAATATTTATAGCAGGTTTTTGTGGTGTTAAAAAAATCAAAACAAAGTGGGTGCCCATCTATTAGTGGATGTCTGAACAAACTGTGATGCATTAATAGAGTATTATTTCACTTCAAGAATGACCAAAGGCTAGGATTTAGAGAAACCTGGGAAGAGTTATAAATAGATACAGGGTGAAGCAAACAAAATCAGGAGAACAATTTGTACAGTGTCCAGTCATGACTTCAGAAGACATGATGATGAAGCAAGCATCCCCTCTCTGGGCAGAAAGTTAATGGATTATAGGTATAGATTGAGACATAACTTTTCAACATATAACCAGTATGTAAATTTGTCTTGTTTGAATATATTTGTTACAAAGTAAGGCTTTTATTTTGGAGGGGAAGAATTGGGGGAGTAGGAGGTTAGTGATAGATTTTTGGTTTTGGGGGGCAATGAGGGATAAGTGACTTGTCCAGGGTCACACAGCTAGTAAGTGTCAAGTGTCTGAGGCTGGATTTGAACTCAGGTCCTCCTGAATCCAGGGCTGGTGCTTTATCTACTGCCCCACCTAGATTTTTAATAAACAATAGAGATTCATGTTTTCATATTCAACCCTCTTTCTGTTCTTTGTGTGTGGAAATGTTCATGTTTGTTGATGTTTGTTAATTTAATAAAAATTGGGAATAAAACATTGAAAGTTGCTGGATTTTGCCATCTTTGCCATTTTGCAAGATGTGAAATTGAAACAATGGATTTTTAAATATGCATTTTTGAAGCGTGTTTTCATATGTTCATTTGTAGCTTGAAATTCTTCTTGGGAAAGATATTTTTTCATATCCTCCGTAGTGATTTATTTTTAATTGTAACTCATTTTTTGTTTCTTTTTTAACTGAGAGACAGTAGTTACATTCAGATTTTTTCATGATTTTGCTTTACTTTTATTTTGTTAATGTATTTTGGGGGAGGTTTTTAACATTTGCTCATTTCCTTGTTTTCTTTTTGTCATTCATTTTTCCTTTTCTTTTTGATTGTTTGTTTTTCAGACCCGAGTCAGAACTCCATCACAGGAGAACACAGCCAGCTGCTAGGTACAGTATTGCTGAGGGGGACCAGCTTTTCTCTATGGTCCTCCCTGCCTGTACTAACCTGGACATTTGAGACCTTCTGAATTGAGTTCCCTCACTAAATCTTTTTTCTTTCTTTTTTTCCTTTCTCACCATTTCCATCTTTCTTCCACCTTCCATAGCCATAATTTAGGAAGGGCTTTTGGAGATCATCCTGCACCTTGGTTAAGGCTCAGTTTGTCTATATTTAGAAAACCCGTTTAGTGATCTTTTTCCAGAGTCTATAGTTAGAGAGAAAATTGTGGGAGTCAGAATTGCTTTGTTTTAATATAATCCTAAAAGGAGTCTATTGTTCGTTGTACTAAATAGAATAGGGAGAAGACAGGTACTGCATTATATCCTGAACTTTGCAACTAACTGCCTTAGCCTGTGACTATATTGGTGAGTATATTGTTGTTGTTTTGGATACTTTCATTTTAATATTTCAAAGTATTTTATAAATAACATCATCTTAAGCAACCCATAGCTATTTATGCTTCCAAGCATGATGTGGTGGTGAATTAATTTTCTCATCATCCCATTGTATTTAAAGAAAGTATCTGAAATTGGGGAATATTTGTGGGATCCCAGAACTGGTACCTTTTTGGAGATTCACAGAGAAAGGTTGGGTTAGGTACGTTAAAAAAGTGTCAAAGTAGAGGACATAGCTGATATAGTCTTTACTTCTATTTAAAAAGCTTCAGAAATTGATGTAAAAACTAAGATACTAGTGCCTTATTTTCTTTTCATTCAGGAAACACATTCCTGAGTGTAAATGCCATACAAATTGATTTAAACATATCTCTGGACTTTAAAAATTTGGCACCATCTCCCTTCCTAGCACTGAATTAAGAGTCAGAAGACTTGAGTTTCAATCCTGGTTCTACTGTTTATTAGTCATTTAACTTTAGTGTCTTCTCCCCTCAGAGCCTTAGGCTATCTGTCTTTAAGATGGGGACAATACTATTTTGCCCTGCCTACTCCACAGGATATTTCTAAGGATCCAATAAGATAATAGATTCTAAGTATTTTGAAAATTGTAAAACTCTACATATAAGTATGGTGGTATCTCTAGGGCAATATCTCTCAAATGGTATTCTTTTTCAAAATTTTAATTTTGGAAATAATTTCAATTTTTAAAAATCTTTTCTCTCCTCTCACCCCTGCCCCAATCATTTGGGAAAAAAAGAAAAGAAAAACCCAAACCCTTGTTTTATAGTCAAGCAACACAAAAATGGCATGTCCAAAAAATGTGTCTCCTTTTGCATTTTGAGTCCATCACCTTTCTTTCAGGAAATGAGTAGCTAAATACATTGTTATCCCGCCCTCCCCAAATTGTAGTGGGTCACTGTATTGCATTTATTGTATAAATTGTTCTAGTTCTGCTCACTTCTCTGTCAATTTATACAAGTCTTCCCAGATTTTCCTGAAACTATCCCTTTTCTTCATTTTTTATGATGTGATAGTATTCCATTACATTTATATATCATAATTTGTTCAGCCATTCCCCAATTGTTGAGAGCCCCCTTAGTTTGCAGTTCTTTGCCAGTAATGAAAAAGCTGCCATAAATATTTTTGTAAGCATGAGTCCTTTTCCCATTTCTTTGATCTCTTTAGGCTATTGCCTGGTAGTGGATATCTGGGTCAAAGAGTATGTACAGTTTAGTAACTTTTAAATTATAGTTCCAAATTGCTTTCCAGAATAACCAGACCAATTCAGAGGAGCACAGTGTATTAATGTGGCTTTTTCCCACAAACCCTCTAACTTTTGTCATTTTCTTTTTTTCATCAACTTTGCCAGTCTGCTATGTAGAACATCAGAGTTTGCTTTAATTTGCATTTCTCTAATTATTATTTGGAGTATTTTTTCCACATGGTTATTGATAGCTTGGATTTCTTCCTTTAAAAACTATAAGTTAGGGGCAGCTAGATGGCGCAGTGGATAGAGCACTGGCCCTGGAGTCAGGAGTACCTGAGTTCAAATCCGGCCTCAGACACTTACTAGCTATGTGACCCTGGGCAAGTCACTTAGCCCTAATTGCCCTGCCAAAACAAAACAAAACAAAACAAAAAACTATAAGTTAAATCCATTGCCCCTTTATCTACTGGGAAGTGATTTATAATACTTTCCATATATCCATTTGGAACTTAGTTAGTACATAGCATAAGCTTTCCTTCTAAACCTGGTATCTGCCAAACTGCTTTCCGGTTTTTCAAGCAGTTTTTGTCAGATAATGAGTCCTTAACCCAGTAGTATGAGTTTATTAAACACTAGCTTTGTTTTCTTCTGTATGTTGTATATTTAATACATTCCACTGGTGACCTCTCACATTTTTTTACCTGTATCAAATCATTCTGATTATTTCTGAATTATTTTAAGTATTGTAAGAGATCCAGTATTGATAAACCTCCTTTCTTCCTGATTTTTTTCATTATGTCCCTTGAGATTCTTACTCTGCAGCAATTCCCAAATGATGGTATTTAGAAATCTAATGTTCCATATGACAGGGCAGGGGTTCTATGAGAAAAGGTTAATGTTTACAATATTTTTCCTCTAAAAAACTAAGTATCAGTCAACAGGTACTTATGTGTCAAGAACCACATGTGTGTGTATATATATACACATACATGTGTGTGTATATATATACATATATATATACATATATATCACAATACTTGCAGGTTTTAATTTTTCAATATAAGAATGGTTCTTTTTTTTCTATTTTATCCTAAGGTTTCTCCATATTTACAAACTAGCCTTCATATTGCCTCTATCTCTGGAACATAAAACCATTAAAGTCTTTTCAAGGAATAGCTTAAATTAGTTTCATAGTAAATATAAAATGAAGGCACACTGAAGGGGGGAAACAGGACTTTACTACTGCTAACCCAGTAGACGGGAATAGGCACAATGGCTTATACACCACTGGTGCGTGATATTAGGAAAACTGCAGACAAACCTGTGCATGTGTGTGTGCGTGTGTGTGTGTGTGTGTGTGTGTGTGTGTGTGTGTGTGTGTTAGGAGCATTTTCTGTTTCCTTAGTGCTGGCTAAATGTGCAGGTGATACTGCCTTTCCTATGAAAGAGTAACCCCAGACATTAATTACTTTTGGTTAGTAACAATTGCATAAAACTCCTAACCATTTTGAGCATTTTAATCAGTTTTCTGGCCAGTTCCCAGGTAATTCCATCCCACCACTCTGAATAACTCACCTGTGTTTGCTGGGGTAGACTATCCTCTTCCCTGTAATGACTCTGAGAGTGGGGCTAATGTGGTGTGATTACTGTATTCTTTCCCCTTACTCTTTGCCTTGGGAAGAATTGTTTCAGCTTTAGGATCTTAATCCCTAAGAGAATAATTTTTTAAAGAACTATGAAATCAGCAGTAACAGTTGCTAGAGAAAAATTAATGGTAATTATTGTTATGCTTTTCATTTATCCTAGTGTTTTCTCCCTAAAGGGGCCCTAGTAATTGGCAATATAACTCTTAGTAGCTGTCTGTGATGTTACTATTTGGAGGTAATTTAGTCCTGTTAGATAAAGAACCAGTTCACTTGTTAAACATCACATATTGAATTATATTTATAATAGTCCCTTTCATTCCTTCTTTTTTTTTTTTTTTAAAAAAAACAAGGTACAGTCTTTTCCCTGTAACTATTGCACCATTGGTGTTTGAGGCACTGTACCTATTCCTTGTCTATTGGGTTAGCAGTAGTAAGGTCCTGTTTCCCCTCTTCGGTGACTCACCGGGCCTCTTCTACAAGTCCTAGGGATGGGCTGAGGGAAAACTCAAAAGATGAAAGAGTAAAGCTACCAGTATTATCACATACAGAAATATGTAGCAAGCAGAGTGAAGTTTCAAAAGGAAGAAGTTATAGTTTAGGCTGATTTTGGTTAAGATCATTTTAAGAAGCATTTCCTAGCCAACAAGGTCTATACCAAGACAGCTAAAAGTACAAGTTAAGTGATTCTGAGCCAAGACGATTGCTGAGGATTAGGGAGTGGGGCTTTAAGGAACGTTTCTAAAATTGTTACATTAGACAATGGACTCAATAGTTTTCCTATTTAATTTAATATATAATCATGTCTTTTTAAACAGCCCAAATACTAGCTGGGTAAGGAAGGAAGATAAAACGATAAAATGGAATTGCCATATGTTTCTAGAGGTACAGACTATTTTTGACCACTTCCTACTATCTTTCTATACCTAAGATACATATTTTTGAAAGGGGCTGCCATTCAAATTCTAGTATTCTAGAGCTAGAAGGGGCTCCAGACCCCATCCAGCCCAACTCTCTCATTTTACTGATGATGAACTGAGGCTCAGAGAAATTGCTTAAGATCATACAGTAAGCAAGCTTTTAACCTAGGTCCTTTGACGTCAAATCCAGTGCTCTTTCTACTCCACTATGCTGCTTTTGTTGAACTCTTTGTCCCTCAGTGATTGATCGGGACTTAAAAAAAAATTATAGACCTCTTTTCATTTCACAAAGGCCATTTTCTGTTTTTCTTTAGAGACATGGTAGAAAATAATGTTTGGGTTCATTTGAAATCAGCCACATGCTCATCGTTGCTCTAAAATTGCCTTAATGGGAACATGTTTTGTTGTTGTTGTTGTTGTTGTTGTTGTTGTTGTTGTTGGAGAGGGTGAAAGGAATGGTGACCTTACAACAATGTAAAATTGCTTACAATGAAACAAGAAGCCTTTGAAAAATTATATCAAAGACATAGCAATACTTCTATTTAAATTATGCATAATAAGTGACAAAATTGAAAATGGGAAGTATGATGATTGCTTAGGCAGGCAAAGGGCAGGTGCTACTTCAAGATGTAGGAGAAAAAAGACAGGACATTTTTATAGAACCCTTAGATATCTCTCTCTCTAACTCTATCTAATCTATATTATATCTATATTTATATGTCAATATAAATCTCTATATCTGTAGAGAGATATCTATATATCAATCTATCTTTATAGAGAGATCTAAACAATAGAGAGATATCTAGACATAGCTATCTATAGAAATAGCTATATAGACTGATAGACAGACAGAGATATCCACACACATAGGCATATCTTGGAAATAGTGTAGGTTTGGTTCTAGACCACTGCAGTAAAGCGAATATTGTAGTAAAGTGAACGATGTGAATTTTTTGGTGTCCCAGTGCATATAAAAGCTATGTTTATACTATGTTGTAGTCTATTAAGTGTGCAATCGTATTATGTTTAAAAATTTATATAACTTAATTTTAAAATATTTTATTGCTAAAACAAATGCTAATCATCATCTGGGCCTTCAACGAATCAATCTTTTTGCTAGTGGAGGGTCTTACCCCAGTGCTGATGACTATTGACTGATCAGGGTAGTAGTTGCTGAAGGCAATTTCTTAAAATAAGACAGTAATGAAGTTTACCTTAGTTGACTTTTCCTTTTACTTGAACACTTTGAGGAAATTGTAGGGTTATTAATTGGCCTAATTTCAATATTGTTGTGTCTAAGGAAGGCTTGAGGAGAAGGAGAGGGACAGGAGAATGACCTATCAGCAGAATAGTCAAGACACACACAATATTTGTCAATTAAGTTCACCATCTTATATGTATGCAATTGGTGGCACCCCAAAACAATTAACAAGAGTAATATCAAAGATCACTGATCACAGATCACTATAATAAATATAATAATGATGACAATGTTTGAAATATGAGAATTACGAAAATGTGACAGAGACACAATGTGAACACATGTTTTGGGAAAATAGCACTGGTAGACTTACACAATGCAGGATTGCCACAAACCTTCAATTTGTAAAAGATGCAGTATCTTTGAAGCACAATAAAACGAGGTATGACTGTATATCTACAGATAGATATAAATAGAAGAATAGATGGATGATATAATGATGCTCAGGTTCTGTTACCAGTAGATAAATAGGGTAGGGGAGAAGATAACTTTCTGTCTACAATAATTTCAGTAAAATGCTACTGCCCCCCACCTTCTTCTGTGGCTGGTCTTAGACATTAAACAAGGCTCTTAAACACTTCTTCTGCTACTTCACTTTTCTAGCTTTAAAATGGAAAGAAAATATTTCTAAAACCTTTGAAAATGACCATATGACCAACCTGACCAGATCAGCTCTGCCATATCTACCTACAGTGAGAAATATTTATATTTTTAATTTCTTTTTTTTTAAATTTTCAACATTTGTTTTGGTTTTGGGGGTTTGGGGTTTTTTTTGGGTTTTTTGCGGGGCAATGGGGGTTAAGTGACTTGCCCAGGGTCACACAGCTAGTAAGTGTCAAGTGTCTGAGGCCAAATTTGAACTCAGGTACTCCTGAATCCAGGGCCAGTGCTTTATCCACTGCGCCAACTAGCCTCCCCAAGAAATATTTATATTTTTAAAATAATATAAACTCTAACAGAATAATTACAGCATTTTTTACTGTCCTTTTTCTGTTTTTGTACTCAAGTTTTGTTGTTCATCTGATCTGTCGGTACACTGTGTCATGTTCTTTTATTCCTGCTTTCTTTGCTCTCTATCATTTCATATCTGTCTTTCCATTTTTCTTTATATTCTTCATATTTGTCATTTTTAATGGTCTAATGATATTCCATGGGAATGATATACACTTCAGAGGGGTTTTTTTCTAAAGGGATTCCTATCCTACCTCATATTGTATTCACTGTATTTGACCTTAGAGGAGTACTGTGGTCCCATAGAAAGGAACAGGATTTGGAATCAGAAGACCTTGGTTCAAATCCTGGTTCTGCTGTGTGAACTTGGGCAACTGGTTTCATCTCTCTGAACCTCTGTTTCTTCATGTGTAAAGTGCAGGGGAATGGACTTCAAAGTCCCTTCTAGTCCATAATCTAATGATATGCTTGTTTCTAGATAGAAAAAAAAAAGTGGAAAAGAAAATAGATGAGACACAAAATACCAGAAGAGTGAAAAGAGATGTAGAATGAAATAGTCTCCAGATTTCACTCATTCCAGTTTATTTTAACATATACCTTTAAATTTTTCATAAGAGTGAGATACGTCCTCCTGTGGTAGAAAAGTCAAGTCAGCAAGCGTTTATTAAAAGGCAAAAGATGGTCTCTGCTCTTAAGGAGCTCACAGTCTCATAAAGGAGACAACATGCAAACAACTATGTACAAAAAAAGATACATGCAGGATATAAATTGGGGATAATCAACAAAGGGAAGACACTAGCATTACAGGGGATCAAGAAAAGCTTCCTGTACAGGTGGGATTTTGTTTTATTGTTTGCCCTTCATTCTCAAAGAGGATCATGACATTGAGAGGTGATGTCATGACTTGCAGTGAATTGGATTTAAGTGAGTAAAGGCTGTGCAGAGTCACCAGCCTCACTGTCTCCAACAGAGCCATCTGGGTCCAGTGGCAAGATATAGATCAGGACAACTGGAGATGGCCCCAGATGTTTGAGGTAAACCGGATTCAGTGACTTGCCAAGGGTCACACAGCTAGTAAGTGTCAAGTGTCTGAGACCAAATTTGAATGCAGCTCTTCCTGACTCCAGGGCCAGTGCTCTATCCACTGTACCACCTCACTGCCCAGATGTGATTTTAGCTAGGTTTTGAAGGAAGCCAGGGAATCCAGGAGGTGAAGATGAGAAAGGAAAGAGTTCCAAGGATGGGGGCATAGTCAATGGAAATGCCCAGAGTTGGAAGATGGAAGGTTTTGTTCAAGGAACAGCGAGAGGGCCAGTGTCACTTCATCACAGAGTATTTGTAGGGGAAGAAGGTCTGGAAAGATAAGAGGGCCCAGCTTATGAAGGCCTTTGGAAGCCAAACAGAGGATTTCATATTGATCTCAGAGGTGATAGGGAGCCACTGGAGTTTACTGAATTGGCAACTGACATGGCCACACCTAGGAAAGTTGGAATCTGCTCTGCAAAACTTATTGCCTGATGCTATTCTTCATCTGTAAAATGTAAATAATATTTTCACTTCCTACCTCATAGGATAGTTGTGAGGAAATAAATTGTAAACTATAAAAAATAATTATAATTTACATTTATTATAGGATCATAGATTTAGAGCTTCAAGAGACTTCAGAATCCAATGCCTTTGCTTAACAGAGGAGGAATTCGGTCGAGATAGAACAGGAGTACAAGTGTTATGACATCCCTAGTTTACAGATGAGGAAACTGGAGGTGAGAAGTGCCTTGCCCATAGTCACAATATCAAAACTGCCATTTGCCCTCAGGTCTTCTTTAAGTCAGAACTCTTTCTATTTCATATATTTATGCAAATAGATAAATTTCTATGAATATATATTTCATTTATGCACATATGTCCATATTATTTTAGTATGCATATTGTACTACAGATATGTAGGCTGTGAGGGAGGGAGTCTGATTCTAAGAGTCACATTTTTATGAAGCTTATAATATGTGGCTATTCATTTATATTAACTCACATTCATATGTACATAGTATACACATATGTGCAAGTATATAAGTATATAAATAGCACTGGTTGTAGATACCATCTCCATACTTGCTTTTTAGAGTCAGAGGTTGGGAATATCCTCCTGATTCCACTTGGAAACATATCCCTGAATACCTCCCCTACTGCTTGCTACTCCATGCCTGCTTTACTTGCTTATCCTTTTGTCTAACCTAGGCAAATCAGAGCAGAGATGTGCTGGTAAATGTTTAACAACCAGCTCTCCAAAAAGAGGAAGGAAAAACCTGTAGACATGACACTCTTTTAACTTTAATCCCCATCATTAATATTTTTCCCACCGTCAGGCATTTTCTCTGGCTATAATCCAAGCCTGGAACGCTCTCCCTCCTCATCTCTGCCTACTATGTACCAGGCACTGTGCTCCCTGGGCATACAAAGAAAGGCAAATGGCAGTCCCTGCCCTCAGGGATTTTACATTCTAATGGAGAAGAGAACAAACAAACAATTATTTACATATGAGATTATGGGATAAATGGGGGGGGGGGGGTGAGGAATAACAGAGGGAAGGCACTAGAATTAAGAGAAATTAGGAAATGCTTCCTGTAAAACGTGGGATTTTAGTTGGGATTTGAAGGAAGCCAGAGAAGCCAGGATGGGGAGATGAGGAGGAAGAACATTCCAGGCATGGGGGACAGCCAGAGAAAATGCCCAGAGGCAAGAGATGGAGTGTCTTGTTCATGGAATAACTAGGCCAGTTTCACTGGTTCAAAGAGTATTGAGGGGAATGGCATAAAGTGTAAAAGACTAGAAAGGTAGTGGTGGGGGCTAGGTTATAAAGAGCTTTGAATGCCAAACAAAGCATTTTGTTTGTGATCCTGGAGGCAATAGGGAACCAATTGAGTTTATTGAGTAGGGACCAGACTTGTACTTTAGGAAAATCATTTTAGTGGCTAAATAGAAGATAGACTGGAATAGGGAGAGAGGCAGGCTGACCTATTGGCAGGCTATTGCACTAGTCCAGGCATGAGTTGATCCGGGCTAGCACTAGGGTGGTGGCAATGTAAGAGAAAAGAAGGGGGCATATACAAGAGATATTGCAAAGGTAAAATTGACAGGTCTTGGCAATAGCTTGGATATGGAGGGTGAGAGATAATGAAGTGTCCAGGATGACTCCTAGGTCACCTAGGAGCCTAGGGCACTGGGAGGATGGTGGTGCTCTTCAAAGTAATAGGAGGTTTGGAAGAGAGAGAGGGTTTAGGGGGAAAGATAATGAGTTCTTCTTTGGACATGTTGAGTTTAAGATGTCTCCTGGAATCCAGTTTGAGGTGTCTGAAAGGCATTTGGAGTTGTGAAACTGGAGAATAGGGCTAGATAGGTAGATTTGAGAATCATCAGCAGAGATGATAATTAAGTCCATGGGAGCTGATGAAGTAGTATAAAGGAAGAAAAGAAGAGAGCCCAGGATAGAACCCTGTGGATTATGAACTGGATGAGAAATCAACAAAGAGACTGAGAAGGAGAGCTCAGAAAGGGACTAAGAGAACCAGGAGAGTGATTTCTTTAAAACCTGGAGAGAAGAAAGTATCAAAGAAAATAGAGGGTGATTGACCTGGTCAAAGGCTTCAGAAAGTTTAAGGAGAATGAGGGCTGAGAAAAGGCCACTGGATTTGGCACTTAGTAGATCACTGGGTAACTTTGGAGAGAACAGTTTTGGTGGAATGGTGAGATCAGAAGCCAGACTTAAAGGGTTTAAGGAGAGTGAGAGGAGAGGAAGTGGATTCATCAGTTGTAGATGTCCTTTTCAAGTTTTGCTACGAAGAGAAGAGTTAGAGCATGATAGGGATGGAAGCATCAAGGGAGGGATTTTTTTGAAGATATCGGAGACATGGGTATGTTTGTAGGCAGTAGGGAAGCAGCAATAGACAGAAAGAGATTGAAGTTAAGTGAGCATGGTGATTTAAAAGGGGACAATCTGTTGGAGGAAATAGGATAGAATAGGAGAATGAGACATATACTGATGGAAGTAAAAGATTAAAGGGGAAGTTGGTTTAGGTGAGAAAATACAGTGTATAAAGATTAAAGAATGGCAAAATTGAGGTGTTTGAACTTTATCCTGCAGGCAAACATTTTAGAAAGTTGTTGAACACTAGGGACTGGTAACATGAGTAACCTTGAACAGAGCTGTTAGCCTAATACTAGGGCTGATTTTCTTCCATAGCTCAGTGGCAAAATGTACATAATATCTTATTAACTAAAGATGTAGCAGTTTGGCCAAAGTCATTGGTACAGAAGTATAAACAGACTGGCATTTAAGCTGGCTGTGTGAGAAAATCTTCCATTTCAGCATGGAATAAAAAAGAATATGGGAAGAACCTCAAAACAAGTAAAAAGAGCCTGCACTTGGTATCAGTGTTACTGTGGGCAGATCCCTTTAAGGCTCAGTAGCATCCTCTGCAAAATTAGGGGAAATACCTGATGGTACCACCCAGGGCTATTTTAAAGGATCAAAGGAGATGAGCATATAGTGGGTGCTATATAAAATACTTATTCCTTTCCTTCACCTTCCCTTCAAGAATGGGGATAATACTTGAACTAACAAACTGATAGGACTATTGTGAAGAAAGCACTTTGTAATGTGGGGTGGTGGTTGTTATTACTCGTACAGGTGACTAGATGATGTCTGAGATTTCATCATCTGAGGGTCTTCCGAACAGCAGATGCCTGAAGAATCATTGGAATTATTTATGTTCAGTACTGCTCAGATTCTTATGTACTACCAGTATTCAAGGGAAAATCTTGTTCTTTGATCTTCAGCATCCTTAAATAAAAACTTGCTCACCACTGTTTCTTACTAGGAAATACATGTTATATGTCACAGCAAGTACACTAACTGGCCAGCGTATGCCCATGGAACTTGAATCCCACTAAGAAATTCATTGTTTTCTTCACCTTTTTTTTTTTCCCCTTTAAAACAGATGATGGGCATAAGAAAGCTCGAAATGCTTATCTCAACAACTCCAATTTTGAAGAGGGGGATGAATATTTTGACAGAAACCTGGCACTTTTTGAGGTAATAGTTGAGAGAAAACTAGAGATGGAAATTGTTGTGCAGTCAGTTATGGGTCTTCTATGAGAATACTGGCAAGAATTCTCTAGTATTTTCTATCCCATTAATTGTCAATAAATAATGATAGCTGCATAATTTAGTGATATTATTTAATAAAATAGTGGTTGATTAATGTTTTAAGACATCATTATAGTTAATAATTTTATACACCATATAGTCTAACTTAAATGAGTAGTTGATTTAGCCAACTTTCTACTCGAAGAGTTAAAAAAAATCCTGAAATCTCAAGTATGAATGTTATGATAATGATCAGTTAGTACCAAAATGGTTGATCTGGGACTCTCTCAATAGTACTTTTTGTGGGGTTGGGGTCAATAACTTTCATCGGTATATAGATTTCATTAATATATGGAACTCACAGGATGAAAATTTCTTTCACCTGATTTCATAAATCAGCAGTTTATCTTTAATTGTTAGTCTTTAGGGGACTCCCTGAGTCCCCTAAAGTGACTTGCCTATGGTTATGTATGTAACCAGTACAGGACATGGACACAGGTCTTCCTCACTTAGAAGTCAGCCCTCTATACTGTGCCATCTCTCCTCCTCCTGTGTATAAAACAACACAATTTGTGTCAGTTTGAAAGCCTGTTTCAGGAACATAAGAAAAAGATCATTATAGAAAGTAGACTTATGCTTCTAATTCTAATCTAGTCATCTATCTATTTCCCAGAGAAGACAACAAAGTTAATTCTGAAAGGCTCTGTAGAGCTCTGTCCTAGATACAAGCCAACAGTGCACTTGGCTGACTGAGCAATTTGACAACTGCTGTCTCAATGCTGCTTTCTGTAAAGGACCATCTCCTCTCAACCACTGTCAGGAGACAGAGTGAGGTTTTAAGAAAAGCAAAATCAGCCAAAAACCCTTTTCACAGACCTACTCTTTCAAAGTGATGGCTAGGTCTAGTCTGCTTGCCAAGAGCATTAGCAACCAGTCATGTTTTTAATATTCTTACTAGGCCATAATCTGTCATAGATATCTAACATGATTTTTTTCCAGGCTATAGGCTAAGGAGAAAGGCCATCATAAAATAAATTTGATTTAGTCTTCCTTTAAAAATATGCTACTTACATTCATGTTATCTGATTTGAATTTGTGGTATTCTGTCTGTTGAACAAGGGAAAAGGTAAACTTTTTGGAATAATCTATGAAGTATTTTCTTAATCTATAGTTTTCTATGCCTTGTGTTACTCTGCTATTCACTTAGATGCTTATCACTATTCCTAATTACTTATTTCTTCCTTTTTCCTGACATGGTAGGAAGAAATGGACACTAGGCCAAAAGTGTCTTCACTGCTTAACCGAATGGCTAATTATACTAATTTGACACAAGGAGCAAAGGAGCACGAAGAAGCAGAGAACATTACAGAAGGGAAAAAGAAGCCCACCAAGGTGAGGCCCCAGGATGTAACAAGTGTGTAAAAGACTATAGGAAAGGGAAAAAATATCAGGACAGCACAAGAGAAGAGATCTTATAACTTCTGGTTTGTTAGATTACATCATCTGTCTCTGACTTTAAAAAAAAAAAACCACCGATCAGTTTCACTTAAGATAAAAATATGGAAAAACACATAACTTAACTTATATTGTTGTTCAACTCTCTGAAGACAGGAAGTGCCTCCAAACCTTCATGTTATTGGCTGCTTTTGAGGATTTCTTGCCAAATACTAATGGAGATTAAGTAGTGCTAAGGCAAAGAGCCCTTCTACCTGAGTCATTATTCCATTATCACATGGAGATGATCTCTGTTTGGAGAGGAACTGCATAGCTCTGAGAAGCAGGCGATGTGAAATTATAGAGGACCCATCGATAAAACTTATAGATTTTTATTTGGGACCAAGTACCTATGTGTAATAAAAGGTAGGGTACCTTTCATCTGTAAGGTATGGGTTTCACATATATATGGTTATGTATATTCTTCCCAGGGAACTCTTTATCCTATTATTTATGCTGTTGGAATTAAGATGGTGGGTAAGGACCACATATCTTGGGCGTTAAAGGAGGAAGAGCACCTTTCCCCCTGAATAGACATTTAACTTCTCTACATCTTTCTTTCTAGAGCCCCCAAATGGGTACTTTCATGGGTGTGTACCTCCCGTGTCTACAGAATATTTTTGGGGTGATCCTCTTTCTGCGCCTCACATGGGTGGTGGGCACAGCTGGAGTTCTCCAGGCCTTTGCCATTGTCCTCATCTGCTGCTGCTGTGTAAGTCTCAAATGGATTTCTAGGACTCTTTGGGAATCTTGTGCTTCTGAAAGTCTGTGTATATCAACTATTAGACTTAAGATTCAATATTTGATTAATTGAATTGAACTAAATTTTGAGCAATTTTTTATTTTATCCCCCAAATAATATTAAAGCAAAAAATAATGATTCTATCCTTAAGGAAACATTGTTACTAAAATGAAGTGCAATGTTAAATGATATTTATTCAATGCCTACTGTATGACACAGGGACAGCTAGGTGGCACAGTGGATAGAACACTGGCCCTGAAGTTGGGAGGATCTGAGTTCAAATCTCACCTCAGACATTTACTAGCTGTGTGACCCTGAGCAAATCACTTAACCCCAATTGCCCCAAACATTTGGAGCCATCTCCAGCTGTACTGATGTACATCTTGCCATCTGACCCAGATGGTTCTGGAGGAGAGAGTGAGGCTGGTGACTTTGCACAGCCCTCCCTCACTTAAAATCTAATTCAGTGCAATTCATGACATCACCCTGATGTCATGGTTCTCTTGGAGAACAAAAGACAAACAACAAGAACAACAACATATGATACACTATTCTAGGAATTTCAAAGGGAAAAATTTGCAGGAAAATAAAGAGTGTCCTTCATGAGGACAGAAATGCAGTCTTATTCATTTTCATATTCCTTGGCACCTAGCTCAAGACTTTGAATGCAATATACATTCAGTAAATATTTGTAAAATTTATTTAAGGTGAATGTGGACCCCATTCCTAAAGATCTTGAAGTCAAAAGAATTAGGGCTTTTTGTTCCTTAAAAGATCTAACGTAGCATCAGGAAATACAGGGTTTTTTTGGGTTTTTTTGTTTTTTAATTTTTTTTTTTTAGTGAGGCAATTGGGGTTAAGTGACTTGCCCAGGGTCACACAGCTAGTAAGTGTTAAGTGTCTGAGGCTGGATTTGAACTCAGGTACTCCCGACTCCAAGGTCAGTGCTCTATCCACTGCGCTACCTAGCTGCCCTGGAAATACAGGTTTTTTATATAGAAATTTGCTAAGGGACCCACTTTTATTTAAACTAGTATCAGCCCTAGATTCTAAGGATCATAAAACAGCTGAGAGTATAGTCTAAGTGAGGCACTTCAGTGGGGGAAAATGTTCTTATGTATTAGAGATCCAGGGATAGTTAGATCTTCGCTGTGCCAAGCAAATTCTAATGTAGACAGATAATTTTATTTTGCTCCTTAAGTCTGTTTTGTTTTTGTTTTGTTTTTTGGTGAGGCAATTGGGGTTAAGTGACTTGCCCAGGGTCACACAGCTAGTAAGTGTCAAGTGTCTAAGGTCGGATTTGAACTCAGGTACTCCTGACTCCAGGGCCGGTGCTCTATCCACTGTGCCACCTAGCTGCCCCTATTCTTTTAAATTAAAAGATATTTTCAAGAAAATGTGTGCCCAGGAAAGGAAGTGGACCAGTTATAGCAAGAGTGTAAGCAGCACTCTTATACTTAGAGGTCTGGAGTACATGCCTTGTCTCTACTGCTTTCTACCTGGATGACTGAATCATGTCACTTTGAACCTAATCTGCTTCTTCATCTATAAAATGAGTGATTGGACGAGTTGATCTCCAAAGTAATTTTGAACTCTAAGTCGTTTGATAGTAAATAAATGATTATTGCTCAGATATGCAATGAATCATAGAAGAAACAGAGGAAAGTTTCCCATGAGCAATCTTCTGCCACACCCTACCCCCTTCAGTCATGTCAAGCCCTGCGGATTTTATCTCTGAAATGTGTCCTGAATCAATTCTCTCCTTTTTCTTCCCATAGCCTTGACCTTACCCTGTTTAGACCCTCAATACTTCTTGGCCAGACTATTTTAATAGTCTCTAATTGGTCTACTTACCTCTAAATTTCTCTTCTAATACATCCTGCATAATACTTCCAAAATAAGGTTTCTTATAGCACAGTACCAAGTATTATTTCTATCACACACAAACACACACTCACACTCCTCAGTGGCTTCTCATTCCCTAAGAAAGTATAAACTCCTTAACTCTCCACAGGCTGGTTCCAGTTATACAGTATACTGGTATGAGCATGAGCCTAGGAACCAGGAAAACTGAGTTCTAGCCCTGGTTTTTCCACTGTATCTCTGTGGGCAGCAGATTACTTACTTTATTACTTCAAATATTTGGGCCTTAGTTTTCTCATCTTTAAATTGATGTTTCTTATCTTAAAATTGCTGTTGGATTAGGTAACAGAGAGTCTCTAGGGTCCCTTTTAGCCTTAAAATCTATAATCTTATAATTTCAAAAGTCTTTTTTTTTTTTGCAGGGCAATGAGGGTTAAATGACTTGCCCAGGGTCACACAGCTAGTAAGTGTCAAGTGTTTGAGGCCAGATATAAAGTCATTTTCACCTCTAACAGTCTGTGTGACCAACCATCACAGCTTTATTTACCATTACTATTCTGTATATAACATCTTTCAGCTAAATAAGCTCCCTACTTTCCCTCCTCTCTACTGTTCGTTAGTGTTGTTCCCTCCTCCTGGAATGCCTGTCCCCTCATTTTATCTTGTTAAATTTTTTTTCATCCTGCAGGTCCCACCCACCTCAAATTTCACCATACCATTGCCTTCCCTGAGCCAGAAGTTTGGTAGTTTTTTTCTTTGAATCCCTTCCTCTGAACACAAGGCACTTCTTACCTCCCTTACATGCATTTATCGCATTATTATCATTATTTAAATTTATTATCATAGGTATTTAAATATCTATCATCTTTCCTATTAGAGTATAAAGTCATAGAGGGCAGGTACCATGCTTTATTCTTTGTCTCCTCCACAGCACCTAGTTTAGTGCCTTGTAATCAATCAACATTTATTATGCATTACCCTTGTGCTAAGAAGCACTGTGACTGAGCTAAGTCCTTGCGCATAATAAACTTCTCATTGAGTGAATATAGACAAAAATGATGTGACCAAACACATAATGACATTGTAGGCTAATAACTACAAATGCAAAAGTTTAGTGAGGTTTTTGTCTTTTGTATCATAAGACAAAGTTTTCTCACTGGGAGCTCCCTATATCAATAAAATCACAGCTTCAGTTTTGTTTTGTCTTAATCACCTCATGTATGTGTTATAGGATAGTGATTATGCTGTGAGGAAGGAAGAATAAATCAAAGAGACAGGCTTTGGGCTAACTCCAGGGAGTAGGTTATGAGGCCATGATCACGGCTCCAGATTTTGAGACAAGACTTCTCCTTTAATGGTCCTAGTACCTAGATTATATGGGGCTCTACAATTCGGGGGGGGGGGGGGGGAGGAACTAGAATAACTTAGTTAACCTGATGTGATTTGGAGTTGAAGCATAAGAGTTATGTTTTTTATAGCATATAAGCTATAATTGAACAGAGTGGGGTGCTTCTGGAGAGCAGGTTGAGGAATCCCCAGCCCCTAGGAATGTAACATACCTAGGAATAGTATCATCCTCTTATCTTTTTTTTTCTTTCTTTTTTTTTTTTTTTGTTGAGACAATTGGGATTAAGTGACTTGCCCAGGGTCACACAGCTAGTAAGTGTCAAGTGTCTAAGGCTGGATTTGAACTCCTCCTGAATCCAGGGCTGGTGCTCTATCCATTGTACCACCTAGCTGCCCCCTCATCCTCTTATCTTTACCTTCAGGGGGAAGAAGCCAGCTTCCTACCCAATGGAATGCATAGTTAAGTACTACTAGGGAAATTATTTGCTAAAACTTATCTAAGTGCTTTGGAAATGCATTAAAAAAGGTAATAATAACAGCATTTACATAGCTCTTTGTTTGCAAAGTGTTTTACTTATGTTTATGTTATCTCATTGGATAAGGTAATACAAAAGTATCGTGTTTATTTAGTATTAATCTCTTTCTTTTGCTTAGACAATGCTCACTGCTATCTCCATGAGTGCCATTGCCACCAATGGTGTGGTGCCAGGTAAGTTTTCAGTTTGCCTTCTTGTAGTAGTGAAGTAGGGTTGTAATCTTCTGTCATTACTATGTACTTATAAATCCTGGAATTCAGCAACTAGTTATTCTGAGAAAGTAGAGAGTTTTATGTCATTTAACATATACTCTGCCTTCTTAGACATAGAATGTTGGTCTGTATTCTGTGGAAGGCATTTCATTATGTTATAGAGATCTGTCAGATAAAGATAGGCATGTAAATATTTCTCTTTCAGAATAATTTACATGTCCATTTTTTTTTTTGGTACCTGAAATGACCACCATCTGATTTTTCTGAGACAGTCTAATGAATTTGGTTGCTTCATGTGGAATAAATGAAATTTTTATTCAATGGAGGCTGAATGATGCCGACCTTCCAGTGGGAAATTTGCTCCCTGTACAATCCAAGATACTTGAGAATTTTAGTTATATTAACCTTTATTTTGTATTTTTATTTTCACTGGTAAATATTCCTTTTTAAAAATTCTCATTTTACCTTTCTAGCTGGGGGCTCATACTTCATGATTTCTCGAGCATTAGGCCCAGAGTTTGGTGGAGCTGTGGGCCTCTGCTTCTACCTTGGTACCACTTTTGCAGCAGCCATGTATATCCTTGGTGCCATCGAGATATTCCTGGTGAGTTAATGTCTTGGCTGTGTTCTGGGCTAGGTCCTATGGAGCACAAAGATGAACTTGGTGAAAAACAAAATGCCTTTTCTCAAGATTCTTCCAAATGCTGACTAGAAGAACTGACCAAGTGGTTGATTTTCAGCATGTCCTGGAACTCTTCATTGTGAATTTTATAGAATGGATATAGCTATGACAATGTAGATTTTCACCTCCCCCTTTATTATATTTCTGTGTCGTTTTGAGACTGAGAAAGGAATTTGTTTTTCCTATCAGAGAAAAATGTCGTCGAGTAAAGCAAAATTAATTTCTATTGTCATTCTTACCCCCTTGAATCATTTTTATCCTGACAATGGGAACATTTAAGAGCACACAGTAATCAATATAATCCTTTTATTCAATCTTTTGAATGCAAGTAACAATTCATTCTTGTTGTTCTGCTGGGATAGTTAGCCAGAACAGTGTGTGTTGGGGGGGGGGGGGGAGGGAGAGTGCAAGAAAACCCTTGATAGACTATTTTCCCAGGCATTTCAGGTATTTTAATTTGAAAATAGACTGGAAAAGAAAAACCTAAAAGGGTTCAATTACATTCAATTACATCAAGTCGAATCATCCAAAATTTATTAAGTGCCAGACATCGTGCTAAGCTCTGGGGATACAAAGAAGGGCAAAAAACAGTCTCTGCCCTCAAGAAGCCAACAGTTTAATGGGGGAGAGAACATGCAAACAGCTATGTATAAACGAGATCTATAGGATAAATTGGAGATAATCTTAGAGGGTTGGCACTAGCGTTAGGAGTGTTTTGGATTATTTCTATATATTTTTGCCTTGCTATGTGAACATTGTTGTAGTTCGCTGTAGCACAGATATTTGGTTCCATGAGAATGACCTCATTTTCTCTTTCTTTGCCTTCCTGCTAGATCTACATTTTTCCCCGAGCTGCCATCTTCCGAAGTGATGATGCCCTTAAGGAATCAGCAGCCATGCTAAATAACATGCGTGTCTATGGCACAGCCTTCTTGGTCCTTATGGTGCTGGTAGTGTTTGTTGGCGTACGCTACGTGAACAAGTTTGCCTCACTCTTCTTGGCCTGCGTCATTGTATCTATCTTGGCCATTTATGCTGGAGCCATCAAATCTTCCTTTGCCCCTCCGAATTTCCCGTATGTTGGCACATCTCATCTACTTGAAGGAGGAGGGGGAGGGGGAAGGGGAATAAGAGAATGAGGGCAGGAACCGTATCCTGGAAAATTACTAGAAAGGTCTTGTGGCATGCTAACTGCAGGGCTTTGATGCTAGCCATGCCTCTGAGAGCTTCCTCTAATATAGGCTTGGTCAACATCTAGGCAGAAATCTTCTGAATAAAACTCATTATTTTAGTGATATGACATTGAACCTCAGCACAAAATGGGTAGCTCACTCCATCTCCAGATGACAGATATAAGAAGCCTTTTTATCTTGTGGTGATGTAATGATTATATAGTGTTCTTGGAACAGTTTGTATTTGCAGCAGCACATTATTTATCCATTTGTCTGTTATTTTTAATAGTTCTGTGAGGTAGGTAAATTTACTATCCCATTTTTAGAAATTAGAAAACTGGGGGAAGGGAGAGTGGCAGCAGCCAAGAGGTTTGCTAGCCTGTACTAGAAGCTTCAGTTATGTAGTTTTTAGTGCAGGGCCCTGTGCTTTATGGTCCCAGAATACAGGGTAATCTGTGATGATGGGTAGGTGGTGTCTTTTGAATACACAGATGCTTTTTATCCATCAGTAAGATGGATATTTTAAGCTACTTTCAAGTAGCATAATGGGTATTTGATCCATGCTGTTTTCTAACCCTACCTCCCTGGGATAACCAGTGGTATTCATCTGACAAAAGACTGTTGAGGGTTAAAGGTGGTTATATGCTTGCAATAGAGCTTTTCTTTGAAAAACTGACTGAATCATTTATGGATTAAATCATTATTTCTCCCCCCCCTTAAATTAATTAATTCAATAAACATATATTAAAAACCTACTATGTGCCAGGCACTGTGCTAAGTTCTGGGGATACAAAAAGACAATCCCTGCTCTCAAGGAGTTTACAATCTAATGGGCAAGACAACATGTAAAACAAATATATACAAAGCAAGCTATATACAGGATAAAAAGGAAACAAGGAAAACACTGGAATGAAGAGGGATTAGGGAATGCTTCCTGTAGAAGGTAAGCTTTTTAGTAGAAATTTAAAGGAAGCCAGGGAGCCAATTGAACTACTCAGGCTATCAAGTCAAAGAATTTTAGAACTGGAACAGACCTTAGGATCCAGTTCAGTCCTCTCATTTCATAGATGAAAAGAACTAAGGTCTAAAGAGTTTTTGACTTGTCCAAGGTTATGTAGTTAATTGTTGTCAAAGTCAGGACTAGAATTCTATTTTTCTAACTTCTAGTCCAATTTCCTTTCCTCTGTTTTATCATGCTTTGTGACAATAATAATGAATTTATTCCATAATTCTAGGTTTGCTTCTTTATGTATGGACCTAAATGATCAACTCTATTCTGTCCATAGCTCAATATGGAAAATTCCATCCTGTCTTTGTTCTCCTTTTCTGCTGGTCCTCAGGTGTTGTATTGTTAGTGTAAATAGTAGTCATGTTCAATTTCAGAGGCATTTTAAGGGTGAGTTATTCTTGTGTTAGTATTGATATCTCTAGTTTAAGGGAAGAGCAAAAACCTTTTTAAAAAATAACCATTTTGGGGGCAGCTAGATGGCGCAGTGGATAGAGCACCGGCCCTGGAGTCAGGAGTACCTGAGTTCAAATCCGGCCTCAGACACTTAACACTTACTAGCTGTGTGACCTTGGGCAAGTCACTTAACCCCAATTGCCTCACTAAAAAAAAAAAAATAACCATTTGGGGCGGCTAGGTGGTGCAGTGGATAAAGCACCAGCCCTGGATCCAGGAGTACCTGAGTTCAAATCTGGCTTCAGACACTTGACACTTACCAGCTGTGTGACCCTGGGCAAGTCACTTAACCCCCATTGCCCTGCCCCCCCAAAAAAAAAAAAGAAGCTTGGCCTAAGCCTGGCCTTTTTAAAAAAAATAACCATTTGAGTTCTTTATTTCTGCTTTTAGCATTTGAAGGGCTACCAGGTGGGAAAACTAGTAGACTCCTGCTTAGAGGGTGCAAAACTTGGAAAAATAGGTGGAAGTTGTAGAGGGGAGGCAGTTTTAAGCTTGATATAAGGAAGAATTTCCCAATAAGAACTAACCATAAATGAAATGAATTACCTAGGAAGACTGTTTACCATCTCACCAGGAATCTTTTTGAAAAAGTTTAAATGTAATAATACTTTTCATAAGCAAAATGATTCAAGTTGAAAGGCAGCATAGTAGAGTGAGGAAAGTGCTAAATGTGGAGCTTTGATTCCTTGCTCTGTCACTTGGTTACCTCTGTGGTCTCAGGTGCTCATCTGTAAAATGACTGAGTTGAACTAGACGATCTTTAAGATCCCTTTCAGCTCTAAATCTTTGATCTTATACTTATAATAAAAAGGAATGTTACAAAAAAGACAAGTTCTGGAATTAACCAAGTTGGAACTTCTAAGTCAAAATCTGATGATTTAGAACAGGAGGAGACTTTAGAAATCATCTAACCCAATTCCCTTATTTTACAGTTGTGGGTGTTGAGGCCCAGAGGAGCAACATAGCATAATAAAGAGAGTGCTGGGCCTGGAGTCAGGGAGACCCGAGTTCAATCCCATCTCATATACCCACTGGCAATGTAAACACCAACAGGTCACTTAATTTCTTCTCAGATTTTTTTTTTTTGGTGAGACAATTGGGGCTAAGTGACTTGTCTAGGGTCACACAGCTAGTAAGTGTCAAGTGTCTGAATTCGGATTTGAGCGCAGGACCTCCTGAATCCAGGGCTGATGTTCTATCCACTGCGCAACCTAGCTACCCTACTTCTCAGATTATTTTTTTTTCAGTGAGGCAATTGGGGTTAAGTGACTTGCCCAGGGTCACACAGCTAGTAAGTGTTAAGTGTCTGAGGCTGAATTTGAACTCAGGTACTCCTGACTCCAGGGCTGGTGTTCTATCCACCGCGCCACCTAGCTGCCCCACTTCTCAGATTTTTAAAGTGCTATATGAATGTCTCAGAAATCTTCACACAAAAGCTGGATGGCTATTTGTTGGGAATGATATAAAGGGTATTGATGTTAAGACAAGTATTGAATTACATGGATTCTGAGATCCCTTCCAAAACTGATAGTCTATGATTCACTACATCAAGGTTTGGGTTTAAGGAATAAGTTTTTCTCCATTCATGGAGGTTGTGATTTTCATTCTAGCTAGGTAACTTTCTTTAGGAAGTATTAGCTGGGAATATTTACTCTTTGTCATAAATCTCTGACATTTCTAAGAGAAAAAATAGGGATGAATAATTTTTAATAACAATGAAAGCTTTTTTGTTAATGATTTCCTTTCAATATCCAACCAAATCTTCTCGTTTTAAAAATCTGGTTTTCACACTCCACAGTTCCTCCCCCTCTTCTCTGGATTTGGAGAGCCCCCTACCACCACGAGTCCCCTGGAACTCTCCTGCACCAGGGCACTTGTGGTGGTGGGGGGCTCTCCAAATCCAGAGAAGAGAAGAGGGGGAGGAACTGTGGGGTGTGGATGCTGATTGGACTGTGCTATTTCTTTTGTTTTTGGTGCTGTTGTTTTTCTTTTTTGAGATTTTTCCTTTTTGCTCTGGTTCTTCTCTTGTGGCATGGCTAATGCAGAAGTGTGTTTGGTGTTATTGTATATATATATGTGTGTGTGTGTGTGTGTGTGTATACACACACACACATATAAAATGAGACACCACAGCTTGTCTTCTTTTGAGCTCTTCCCCACTCATGATAATATGTTCTTATTGACTAGACAAAAAGCATTAATCCACAATTTTCTACTATAGTCCTACCATTGATATCCAAATGGACCTATGTAAAGGATACAAACAAAAGAGGTGGTCGGGATGGC
Organism: Dromiciops gliroides; assembly: GCF_019393635.1. Lineage (NCBI taxonomy): Eukaryota > Metazoa > Chordata > Mammalia > Microbiotheria > Microbiotheriidae > Dromiciops > Dromiciops gliroides. The sequence goes on from NC_057862.1 coordinate 181,628,859, forward strand.
AAGGAGTGTGGCAGGAGACACACATATATGTGTGTGTGTGTGTATGTGTGTGTGTGTGTGTGTGTGTGTGTGTGTGTGTGTGTGGCCTGTGTTGGATTGCCTGCTGTCTGGGGTGGGGAGAGGAGGGAGGGAGAAGGGTTTGAGATTGGAAGTCTTATGTAGGCAGATGTTGAGGGCTATCTCTATGTGTGGCTGGGGGATAGTGAAATACTTTTATTTTTTTTTTTTAATCTGCTTTTCTCTTGTGCCTTATCTTGCTAATTTCCTATTCTCATTTTTCCACCTGTTTTCCCTTTAGAGTTTGCATGTTGGGCAACCGAACTCTTTCTTCAAGACACATTGACATTTGCTCAAAGACCAAGGAAATGAACAACATGACTGTCCCTTCAAAACTGTGGGGCTTCTTCTGCAACTCTAGCCACTATTTCAATGTCACCTGTGATGATTACTTTGAGCACAACAACGTCACATCAATCCAGGGCATCCCTGGTTTGGCTAGTGGAATCATTGTTGGTGAGTAGGGCACAAAACAGGGCTTTTTAATATCCTTCATGTGGAAGTAATACTGGCAGCTTTAGTCTTTTAGATCTTTTTGTTGCCATTGGGAACCATCTGCCAGGATGTCTCCCTCTTTTTTAAACTCAGCACACAACTCTTAATTCCAGCATATTCCTGCTTTGACCACAAGAAACATAATTTCTTGGCAGATCTGATCTATTGCTAATCTACAAATCATTTGTGGGATCAAAGGAAAGAGGATCATATTTTCAGTTTTCTTTCTGAAATTGACAATGTTCTTCCTGCAGTTCCCAGGGGCAGGGCTAAATGATGAGCAAACTGGACCGGAACCACTGTAATGTCACCACATGTTTTTCCAACTCATTTAAATCTATGAAACCTCTTTCCTAAGTGACTTAGTGGTTTGGATGACAACTTTTTTTTTGGCACGTAAGCAAGTTTGATCTCACTGAGGTGTGTAGAGCAGTATTGATCACTAATAGGGGCTCAAAGGCAGTTAGCTTCAGTTTGCTTTCCTTAACTCACTTCTAACCAGCTTTTCCAGGTCTGACTTAATTGCATGTGGATATACCAGAGCAGTTAGCCAAACTACATTTGAAACTATTTTAGAAAGTACATAAGATGTTTGTTTTGGTGGGTGTGGTCTTTGTGTTTGTTTGTTTTTTTTCATTTGCTGGTTTGGTGTTTTTGCTCTCATAGAAGCAAAATGTATATTTAGAAACTGAATAAGAAAACTGAGTGTTGTTAAAGCAGATTTTCTTATAGCCTTCTGGCCATATTAACTTTCTATTCTTTCCTTTACTGCAGAGAATCTTTGGAGTAACTATCTAACAAAGGGAGAGCTCATTGAGAAGCCATCAGCCAAATCTTCTGATTTCTTAGGCAACTTGAATCATGAATATGTGCTTGTTGACATTACCACCTCTTTCACTCTCCTGGTTGGAATCTTCTTTCCTTCTGTCACAGGTAAACAGATAGGTTTCTGTTTGCTTAATTATAGAAACCGTTGGTTAGTCCCTAAAGATTATTTAGTGTTACAAAAATTGATGTTACAATTTGTTTTTACATGTAAGGTGGTGGAAATTTCTAATTAATTAATTAATTAATTTTTTAAAAGATTATTTAGTTAGATGATTAAGTTTTGTTCTTAGAATTTCTTGAATTTCTCAGCCTTTTGAATTCTTGAATTTCCCAACCTTTGGAATCATTGGCATGAAGCTAAGCAAATTTTCTGTGTAATAGCTGGAAGGGCTGACTTGCTGGATCTTTTCTCTAGGTATCATGGCTGGATCAAACCGGTCTGGAGATTTGAAGGATGCTCAGAAATCCATTCCCATTGGTACCATCCTTGCCATCCTGACCACCTCTTTTGTTTGTATCCTTTACATAGGTCCATTTGGATATCAATGGTAGGACTATGGTAGAAAGTTGTGGATTAATGCTTTTTGTCTAGCCAATAAGAATATATCATGAGTGTGGAAGAGCTCAAAAGAAGACAAGCTGTAGTGTCTCATTTTATCTCCTTTTAATCCATCTCCCCCCTACCTCCCCTTCTCCCCCTTTCCCCTTTAAAAAAAAAAAACAGAAAGAGGCATTAAAAAGGTACATTATAGGCATTAGGATACCTAGGTCCTCACCAACATTTTAGGTCATGTTTGACAATGAAGAATGACAGGGGGCAGCTAGGTGGTGCAGTGGATAGAGCACTGGCCCTGGATTCAGGAGGACCTGAGTTCAAATCTGGCCTCAGACACTTGACACTTACCAGCTGTGTGACCCTGGGCAAGTCACTTAACCCTCATTGCCCCACCAACCCCATCCCCTCCTCCCCCCAAAAAAGACAATGAAGAATGACAGCTTCCTTGACTTCTGTTGTAGATTTAAGCAGTGTTGTCCTCTTTGGGGCTTGCATTGAAGGGGTTGTTCTCCGGGATAAGTAAGTATTATGTTCTTCTGTTATGATTGTTCTACCAGCATGGAACCTGGTACATAGGAAGCTCTTAAACAATTGTTGTTGCTTCCTTATATCTGCTGTGACATCTATCACATGTATTTCTTAAGACACAGGAACCCGGGCAGCTAGATGGCGCAGTGGATAGAGCACTGGCCCTGGAGTCAGGAGTACCTGAGTTCAAATCCAGCCTCAGACACTTAATACTTACTAGCTGTGTGACCCTGGGCAAGTCACTTAACCCCAATTGCCTCACTAAAAAAAAAAAAAAGACACAGGTACCAAAAAAGGTTAACCTGAGTTGAAATAAAGGTTGACTGTCGACTTTACTCAGATTTAAAAGGTTTGTATGTTTGTGTAAATGTATGGAGGAATTAACAGTCCTCTTCAGTAAAGCAGACAATGGTTTTGAAAAACCAGGTTTCCTGCATATTCACACCTATTAGGAAGCCACAGAAAGGGAAGTCTCTGATCTCACAGGAAGGTAAGAAAGAAGAAACATTCAAGTATCTCAGGCCTTTCCCTCATGAGGGCTTATTTGTCGTAGAAGCCTTAACAGAATTACCAACTCATTCTGCTATTAGTGATTAGTTTATTGTTATTCGTGTTATTAGTTTTATTATCAGGTTAGAATTTATTCATATTTAGTTGGATATGATGTGATAGCTCAGCATATTTTAAAGTATATTTATTTTGTAAGGATGGAGGTGGAATTATTGAATGAAAATGACAGAAATTAGAGTTGAAAGAGGACCTCAGAGGTCACCTAGTTGAACCTACATCTGAGCATGAATTATTTCTACAGCATATATGACAAATGATCATCCATCCTTTGCCTCCAGTTGGGGGAGGAAGGAGTGATTTAGAGATCATTGTTGGGGCAGCTACGTGACGCAATGGATAAAGCACCAGCCCTGGATTCAGGAGAACCTGAGTTCAAATCCGGCCTCAGACACTTAACACTTACTAGCTGTGTGACCCTGGGCAAGTCACTTAAGCCCAATTGCCTCACTAAAAAAAAAAAAAGAAAGAAAGAAAAAAGAATCATTGTTAACTTTGGGAAAAGTAGTTTCAGCTGGTGAGAAGCAAGACTCAAAGGCTTTGAAAGGTAAATGAAAGGAAAGGGTAAAAGTTAAAGTTTTGTAAGAATGCAGGAGACCTGGGCACATTGGTGAGTAGTGGGAGAAATGTCAATAAAATGAGATATATGAGAGAGAGACAGAGACAGAGAGATATCAAGGGTATAAGTAGAGCGATTGGCCTTTGAGACCATCAGAGACTGTTAGAGAATGGAATGAATAAGGTGAAAATGAGTGATGATGTCAAGTGGTTTTGAGATTTATAGATAAGGGAGAAGAGAGAGCCCATGGTAAATGGCCAATAAAAGCACAGAAAATTGGTGTGAACTTATAGATTAACAGAATCATAGAGCTGGATGGAACTTTACAGATAGAGTTCAACCTCATTTTACAAGTGTAGAAACTGAAACCCAAAGAGAGGCTAAGTGACTTAGCCAGGATGAACTCACTGTTTTTAAAACGAATTTTTTATTCATATTTTTTGTTTTTATTTCACCTTCATTTCCCATTATACCTACCCTCCAAGTCATCTTTTATTACAAAAAAGAAAAAAAGAAAAGAAAAAGCAGTTCAACAAAACTAACACATTGTTCAAATCCAAAAGTATTCAATGTTATATATTCTTAGTCCTCTACCTTTCTGCAAAGAAGGGAGAGAGATACATTCTCATCTCTCTTTGGGTTCAAGCTGGGTAATTAGAATGACACAGCATTCAGTTTCAATCTTTTATTGTCCTTTCCATTCATACTGTTATCATTATTCCTTGACTACTTAATGACAAATCCAGAACACTTTCCTTTTCATCATTTAATCTTGCAATGTCCTACAAGTTAAATTGTAACCTCCCTTTAACTTTTCTCTTAGGTTTGGAGATGCAGTAAAAGGAAATTTGGTAGTAGGTACTTTATCTTGGCCATCCCCATGGGTCATTGTTATTGGTTCCTTTTTCTCAACCTGTGGGGCTGGACTGCAGAGTCTCACTGGTGCCCCAAGGTTGCTACAGGCTATTGCCAAGGACAACATCATACCATTCCTTCGGGTAAGAGACTCGTATATTCCCTTTTCTACATACTTTCCCATTCCCCATACTGTAACTATATTTCTCATAGTAGCATGGCTTTAAAAAAATGTCTCAACAATGGATTTTAGGATTTGCTAGGTAAAATAACATTGGACAATTCAATGCTCAGAACAAAAGACCTACCCCTTTTTTACTCTTCTAATTTACACCCCTTTTACAAAAGGTTGTTGTAATAATTTTCTCACACTCTGTTTGCCTCAGTTTCCTCAACTGTAAAGTAGGGATAATAATAGTACCTACCTCTCAGGGTTGTTTGAGGTCAAATGAGATCCTATTTGTGAAGCTCTTAGCACAGTGTGTGGCACATAGGTGCTATATAAATGCTTATTCCTTTCCCTTCCCTTTGTTTTCACACCATCACACTTCTTTATTGGAGATTATAAGAAACCATACCCTTCAAATTTCATCATCCTCTTTAATTTCATATTGTTACATGAATCTTCAGTATCACAATAACTAAATTAGGAGAGTACAGTGAGTGATAAAGCTGCCAAAGGTAATTTTTATAGTTTTACTCCATTCTAGTAAGACCTCATTTCTTAAGTTTGCCATCTGTTTTCTTATTGTAGGTGTTTGGACACAGCAAAGCCAATGGGGAGCCTACCTGGGCCTTACTCCTTACTGCTGTCATTGCAGAACTAGGGATCCTCATTGCTTCCCTGGATCTCGTGGCCCCAATCCTTTCCATGTAATAGTCAATATGTGCTCTATAGTTTATTTTTTAATAAATCGTCTAAGTGTTCTCAATTACTTACCTGTGGACAGACACTAATCTACTGCAAATTCTTATTGATCCACAAAAAATTTTTCTGGAAAAGGTAGAAAAATTATTTTTTAAAACTTATAAACTTAAATTGATTCTTAGCAGACAAGCCAAATTACACCTGACTCAGAGCGAAAGGTGAGGTACTAACTCAGTTTTTTGTATGAAAGATTAAAGTGACTTACACCCTTGGATGGAAGGAATTTCTCTTGTCTGTGTATACAATGTGGGCCTCATGTCTATTTCGGTTAGTCACCAGCCAACAAACTCTAGAATATGTTCTTTTTTCATGGCATTACTCATTCAGTTATTTTAGTTATTATACTCTTTAGCTTAAAGATTTGTTATTTAATGTATTCTTTTGCTCAGCATAAATCCTAGGAAAATAGAAAGTTTAAAGTGTTTGAGAGTGGGAGTGGGACACGAAGCATGTCAATTGGGTTTTGTTCATAAGAATAACAGTGAACCTCATACTTGATGTTTGCCTAAGTTTCACAATAAAAATGAAGTAGGACTCGATTGTCCACCTCAGGAAAAAGAAGGTGAGGTTCAGATTTCTCTTCCCTCAGCTCTTAGTCATCTTGTTATTAATCTGAAAATAAACACTGAAATGCATTAAGGGTGTTCTGTTACTTTTAGTAAACTTGGGTAAAAGTCATAAGTACTCTTCATTCCTCCAGGTTCTTCTTGATGTGTTACCTCTTCGTGAACCTGGCATGTGCCTTGCAGACTCTGCTTCGAACACCCAATTGGAGACCCCGGTTCCGCTACTATCACTGGTAAATTTATTTTTCTCGTTTTATAACTTGGAGAGGAAAAATTGGTCAAATTACATACCTGGAAGCTAAATACTATGACACAAGTTATTTTCAGATTTTCAGTTCTTACCTAAAGTTCTTTCACTGATAGCCCCCCGCCCCTTTTTTTGTTTGTTTGTTTGCAGGGCAATGAGGGTTAAGTGACTTGCCCATGGTCACACAGCTAATAAGTGTCAAGTGTCTGAGGCTAGATTTGAACTCAGGTCCTCCTGAATCCAGGGCAAGTGCTTTATCCACTGCGCCACCTAGCTGCCCCTCCTGATAGCTCTTTCTGAGAATTAATCACTGTCAATTTAGGTGTCATCAAACAAAAATTCTAACTACCTTTGTGGGTTACTAAAGCTCTCCTAACCATATTCTTTCCTTTCCCAAAGACTGTAGAAGAGATGTACTATAGAATGATTCCTCCCTTGTGTCATCTTCTTGGCTTTCACCATCTACTTTCTGCCACATTACATACTATCCCTTTCTTAAACCTTATCAGTTTTCCTCCTCTTTTTATATAAGTAACTCCAGGCTTCCCCAGTTTTAAAGAAGCTATTGCTTGATTTCACTGCCCTTCATACTACCATCCTCCCTCTTTTGCCTTTCATAGCTAAATTCTTGGATGCTGTAGTATTCTGCAATCAGTAATTTGGTTTATTTTATGGGGGGAAAGAAGCATTTTGTGCTGTTTGTTACAGTTAATGGCAACCTCCCCCTGGATGTTGGGGTGTTGACAGAGCATCTAGAAATCAACAGAAGAAATGTTTTTGGGGAGAGGGGATATGGATCTGTGATTTCAGTATAGGGAACTCCTGGTGTGAAAGTTACCTCTACTGAGCTGTTGATTTAAAACTCTTCTGCTGATTTTATAACTCTTATTCCTGTGTTGTCGATAAAGATTTCAGTGATCACATAGACTTTTTAACTTATTTTACTATTTACATATTTTGACAACAGTGAGATCAGTCCTCATTATCATGTTCCTGTTTTTGATCTGCTAAAGATATTTTTGGTTTTTATTCTGTAGGGCACTCTCCTTCATGGGCATGAGCATTTGTGTGGCCCTGATGTTCATTTCATCCTGGTATTATGCCATTGTGGCCATGGTGATAGCTGGTATGATCTACAAGTACATTGAGTACCAAGGGTGAGTCATTATAGCAGCAATGACAGTCTGTGAGTTTGGACTTCGACACTCATAAATGTTAAAATATATGAGTATTTAGCAAAGTCAATTAAAGCAGTATTTTAGTGAAGCCGGGCTTTTTAGGTTCAATTAACTTAACCTTGTTCAGGGACCACAAATTGCATCCCTAATTCTGTCAGAAATCTTGCAGATGCTTTTGGATCACAAGAAGAAGGAACAAACCTGAATGGGTATATCAGTGTCGATTAGCTGGGGAAAAAAGCAACTGAAAGAATATTTCTGATTGATGGTATATCAGAAGTATTCAAAAGACAAATATATACATAGATTTGTTCTACATTCCATAATACTACAGGTTATATCTTAAATGAAAGAGAGTATGTTCCTGACTCCAAGATCATCTAAAATTTTAGCAGACACTTCTTCCTCCAGTGTTTTGTGGTTTGGGGTTTTTTTTTTTTTGGCGGAGCAATGAGGGTTAAGTGACTTGCCCAGGGTCACACAGCTAGTAAGTGTCAAATGTCTGAGGTCAGATTTGAACTCAGGTCCTCCTGAATCCAGGGCTAGTGCTTTATCCACTGCACCACCTAGCTGCCCCCTAGTTTTGTTTTTTTATGTCAGAATTACTTCCTAATATGCCTTCCTCTTCTCTTCCCATTGAATCTTCCCTAATAAAAAAGTGGGAGAAAATGAGGAAAAACTCAGCCAACAAGATGACTAAATATGATAGTATATGTAATATTCCACACTTATAATCCCCTCACTTCTCTATTGAGAGGAGGAAAATGTGTTTCTCCTTCCTCTGCAAGCAAGATTGGTCATGCTAATTAATCTGAATTTGGTAGTATTTTAATCATGTATGCATTTGCATTGTTGTAGTCACTAAACATATTGTTCGCTTGGTTTTAGTCTCTTTAGTCTTCTTCAGTTTGTGAAAGTCTTACAATATTTTTCTAAATGTCTTATATTCTTCATTACTTACACTACAGTAGTATTCCATTAAATTCATATGCTACAATATGTTCATCTTCCCCAATCAATGGGCACCCAGTTTCTTTCCAATTTTTTTTTTGTTACCATAATGATTGCTAGTAAATACCCTAATTTAGGGATCCTATTCGATTATATTTTCTCCTACACTGTCAATTCAAACTCTTGATTTATTTTAATTTCATTATTCCAATCCATGCTATTTTCTGGTTGCAAAGCAGCTATGATATAATATGGAAGAAATAAGTGAATGACCCATTTGTCCATGTTTATGCATTGTCCATTTTCACAGTGCATCCTGATTACTGGTAAAGAATGTTGTTATCAATTAATAGAGAAGGCAAAATGTTGGTGAAGTGTGCACTATGTCCATTCTTAACTGAATATTTAATTTGGAAATTGGATTTTACCTGTTTTATGTCAAATCTCTTTTCCTTTTTCTTTACCACAGGGCTGAGAAAGAGTGGGGTGATGGGATCCGGGGACTGTCCCTAAGTGCAGCCCGTTTTGCCCTGCTACGGCTAGAGGAAGGACCACCACACACAAAGAATTGGAGGTAAAGTGGATGCACAGCTTCAAACAATGTTGTGACACATAATATGTACTCAATAAATGATTGTGATATAAGAAAGATATGACATGGGAAATTAGGATAATAGAACTGCCATGAACCATTCTAAATCTGTTCCCTTTCATTTAGTTGATCTTTAACAGTCTTTTTTTTCTATTATTTATTCTTCCTTTCCCCATTTTGCATAGGCCTCAGTTGCTGGTGATGCTGAAACTAGATGAAGACTTACATGTTAAGCATCCTCGCCTCCTAACTTTCGCCTCACAGCTCAAAGCTGGCAAAGGTCTCACCATTGTGGGCTCTGTTCTTGTGGGAAACTTCCTAGAGAACTATGGTGAGGCATTAGCTGCTGAGCAGGTAAGAAGGGAATTTACAGCTATGCTAAATTATGTAGCTGGCTCTCAAGCTTATAAATTAATCCTAGGGCATTTAAGAAGTTGTCTTCTCAGATTAGTGCTCTGACTCTAAACAGATACTATTTTACTCCTGGTTTCTCCCATATGATTGAGATAAGGCAGGTCATCAGCCTTCTTCTTACATTTAAAATATTGGCAGGTATATAAGTTATATCACTGTAAAAAGAACAAATCATAATCACAAAGATGTGTTTCAAATAAATTCCTCATTACTGTTTTTTGTGTGTTTTGAGGGAAATTATGTAAATGAAATTTGTTCCTTCAAAATAACTTTGGAATGAGGAATTCAAAGCAGTTGTTCAACTTTCTTACTAGTAAACAGTGATATAGACAGGCTAATTCTGCTGTTTCTTCCTAGGTGTAACTATGTGATAAACCTATAACCTAAATTTGTTTCTCGTTAGCACTCAAAGTAAACACCATCCCTGAAAGTGACATGAGAAAAATTTCTATATGCATTTTAATAATTCCATCAGATTCCATTTTAAATAATCTGCAAAATGCTATGGAATCCTAGAGACTGAACATGATCATGAAATGTCTGTTCAGATTGGTAATTCCGCTTGAAGAAGAAACTATAAGCCCTTTAAAAATAGCATTGTATATTGTAATTTCTTGGAGTCTATGAGTGTCTCATGTAAAATTTTTTCGCAAGTTAAATATAAAAAATTCTTTTGTGATCATTTTTAATAGTTTCATATTGATGAAATAAGGTAAGCATTTTTATAAATGCTAGGAAAACAAGCCTAAAAGGTAGTTATAAAATTACAAAAAGTAAATATTTTTATTTTCTCTTAAAAAAAATTAGTGAGCCCTCATGATGATCCCTCTGGCTGGGTATTCAAGCTACCTAGCTTCTAATCCTGATTTACCATTGACTTGTTCTATGGCTTTGGGTAGATCATGCCCACTTTGTATACCAGTGTTCCCAGGGATTATAAGGACCAAAGAGATAAAGGAGTTTTGAAAATTTTAAACTGCACAGAAAAACATTTCAATAAATGTTATAAGTAAATGTCATTATTTGAAGGTAGGGAAATGAAAGAAAGAGGACCCCAGAATAAAGATTGGGATAGAATTGTATTAGTAATCTGAGTTAGGATATGACTGGGTATGAGAAAAAGAGCATTCCCACTAGTTTATTCACCCTATTTAGCCAACACAGACTATTGAACGCTTACAGTGCCAAGCCATGGAGCAAGCTTCAGGAAAGTAGAAGTACTACATCTTCAAGGAATTGGTGGTTAATGGAAGAAAGGGAGACAGAGAAACATATAAACCAGAATACAACCAATTTTGGATGTAGAGATGTGCATAGAACTGCTAAATATTTGAGGAGATAGAAGGGACAAAGAATAGTAGGAGTTACTTGAATAATTTTAGGTAAATTAGGCCTATATCAAGGTCTTGTGGAAGAAATGGATCTTGTACAGAGACTGGAAATACAAAGCAAAGAGCCATAACATGGGGTGGACAAGACAGTATTTTAGATGGGAGCAATGGCACAAGCACCCCAGGGTTTCAGATAGATCAGTTCAGTGTTCCTGTTTCTTTCAGACCATCAAACACCTGATGGAGGCAGAGAAAGTGAAGGGCTTCTGCCAGCTGGTGGTGGCAGCCAAACTGAGGGAGGGCATCTCCCATCTCATCCAGTCCTGTGGGCTTGGGGGCATGAAACACAACACTGTGGTGATGGGTTGGCCCAATGGCTGGCGCCAAAGTGAAGACGCTCGTGCCTGGAAGACTTTCATTGGTAAAGAGCACCCCCATATCTTTTCCCAAGCCCTTAAGCAAGAGATGCAATTATGCTATATCCCTCTCTCTGTCCTCTGAAAGGGAGGTCATTGTATTGCTGAGACTGAGACATATATCACAGTGCTTGAATAATAAAGACCATATATGCTGACACAACACCTCCCACCCTTTGCCCCTTTATCTTATTTTGCTTGTGAAATGCTTACCTTGGCTGAGTTTACAAAATGCTTCCACTAAGAATATATTTTTTCCTCATCTTTGACTCTTATATTTCCAAGTTTTTAATTGTGAATTTCTATCTTAATTTTTCTGTACAGTGGGCTTCTCCTTCACCACCAGCAGCCTCTCACATTTACTTATTGGTTTCTAGGTCTCTGAAAATACAATAACATTGTGATTCTCTATGTGAGATTTACTTATAGCTAGCCAGTAATGGATTTTTCTGAGCATTTCATCATCTCATTAAGACCACTCATTAACATGGTGGTTAATTTTTTTTTTTTAGTCCTTCTCTAATGGTGATCCCTTAAGAAGAAGGGGAAATATAAAAATGCCTTTACTTATCAGTTCTGGGTCTTTTTTTCTTTTCTTTCTCCAGGTACAGTTCGAGTGACAACAGCTGCCCACCTTGCTCTACTGGTAGCCAAAAATGTCTCCTTCTTTCCCAGTAATGTGGAACCATTTGCTGAAGGCAACATTGATGTGTGGTGGATTGTACATGATGGGGGGATGCTCATGCTCTTACCATTCCTCCTTAAACAGCATAAGGTATGCCATTTAGGCCATTCTGTTTGCTTTTCTTCCCTGCCTAGCATCTGTCCAGTCTCTTCAGATACATCCTTTCTCTTTGGCTCAGGTAAAACTTTTAAGACTTAAAGTCAAAATCAGTGTATGTTACCCCCAATTCAGGGAGTTAACCTTTTAATTCAGTTCCCCCACTTCTGAAAAAAGTGATATTTTAATATTTAGTATCTCTCTGTCTCTCAGGGGAATAAAGAGGACTAGTGAAAAAATGCTGCTAAAGTTCTGTTATCAGACTTCTTAGGAGAAAAAGTTACAAGAACATAGGAAAACTGAAATTATTTACATAAAACAAGACCCTGAATACCAGAATATTCAAGTATATTGCTTATCTTTTTGATAAAATGAGGTAAATTGAGATTTTTCAAAAATTAAATTTTATGTAATGATCTAAATAATTATTATATTAAATTATACAAAACTGCCTTTTCTCCTGTTGCATTTTTTCACAGATCAGCTTTCCCATTTTTGCCAGCATTTTTCTTAAATAGTGAAATAAATTTTTTTTTTTAATCAAGGGCCTACTTAAATTGGGTTGATATATCAGATTACCTGCTGTCTAGGGGAGGGGGGAGGGAGGGGAGGGAGGGAGAAAAATCTGAAATTGTAAAGCTTGTATAAACAAAAGTTGAGAACTATCTTTACATGTAACAGGAAAAAAAAATACCTTATATGTAAATTGGGTTGAGTTGTCTTCTTAATACCCTGAGGCTTGGGGCAGCTAGGTGGCACAGTGGATAGAGCACCGGCCCTGGAGTCAGGAGGACCTGAGTTCAAATACGGCCTCAGACACGTAATACTTACTAGCTGTGTGACCCTAGACAAGTCACTTAACCCCAATTGCCTCACCAAAAAAAAAAAAAAATACCCTGAGGCCAGAAGTAGGACATCAAGAAATGGCAAAGCTATTTCTATAGCCTCAGCCCTATTCCTGTGTAGAAGTTACTGTGTTCATTTCTCAAGATTAATTCTGTGTGTCTATCCTCCCAGGTGTGGCGTAAGTGTGCCATCCGTATCTTCACAGTAGCCCAGTTAGAAGACAATAGTATCCAGATGAAAAAGGACCTGGCTACCTTTCTGTATCACCTCCGAATTGAGGCAGAGGTAGAAGTGGTAGAGATGGTAAGATATTAGAGTCTGAGGAAGAGCATGAAAACAGTCTCCATCCCTAACCCTTTGTATTTCTAGGTTCAGGAGTATCCCTATGTTATGGACCTATTCACTATGATTCCAGTGACCTGGAATTGTGGATTAATCTTCTAGCTACAGCAAAACTTTAATGTACTAAGAAGAATGTCCCCTTTCCTCCCTTTTTTGGCAGCTCTTTGTTTTTGCTAGCTCTTTACTTGATGGATTTATTTTATCTTAATTCATAGAACCCTCTTTTAAATTAACACATCTCATTTTAGCCAGGCAATTAAAAGGGTATTGACTAGACACACTGTGTTTCTGTCAAAGAGATATGAGCAGTGGTTAGGGTAGATTTAACAAAAGTATGAATGAGTGTTATCCCTAGATTGAATGTGCATGGTATTTCCCTGGCAGCATGACAGTGATATATCAGCCTATACCTATGAGCGCACTCTGATGATGGAGCAAAGATCTCAGATGCTACGGCACATGCGACTCTCCAAAACAGAGCGAGACCGAGAGGTAAGAACCCTGTTTCATCAATTCCCTTATCCTAACCACAGGAAAATTAAGCCACTGAGCAGATGTAATATATTTTTTTTATTCTCAAAAGGTGGCAAATTCAGAAGTTAACAGTCACTCCTACTGCCCACCATGGTGTCAGTTATTTGGACTACTCCACTAGTGTTTGGGATAACCATTAGGTGAAGGAGGGATCTTTTATTGACCTCTCAAATTTGTGCAGATTTAAGATGTGGGGGAAAATTGAACAGAGTTGTGTTTGTGTTGAACCTCCCACAGGCACAGTTGGTTAAAGATCGGAACTCAATGCTACGTCTTACAAGCATTGGCTCTGATGAAGATGAGGAAACAGAGACCTATCAGGAAAAAGTGCACATGACTTGGACAAAAGACAAGTACATGGCATCTCGGGGACATAAACCCAAGACATTAGAAGGATTCCAGGACCTGCTTAACATGCGACCGTAAGTGTCTCATTGGGATTAATGTAACTACAAGCTAATTACAGAGCAATATATCTATCCTTCTTCAGTGTTCTAGGCTCTTAGTGTAACTCATATATCTAGGCTTTTAGTATAGCTCACACCTTACTTTACAGATCACATACAACTTCTCATTGCTTAGAACTATTTCTAAAATCTGTCTAGAATCTCAACAAAAAGTGAAATTAACAGAAAAGGTTTAAACATCCTGCAACTAGACCCCTGGAATAGGCCCCACAGACAGTCATGTCTAATAACATGCTCTTAAGTGGAAATGTACCCCTTTAATTTATTAGCATCCCCAGTTCATTACAGTTCACAGTAGTGGGAACAGAACTGGCACAATTGGAACCCAGTGATAATGCCAACTATTTATCCACTAATTTGCAAACCCCCAAAATCTTTCACCAAAACTTTTAAGTTTTATTTGGAATTTCACTTTCTGGTTGAGGTGCTATTGAACTGTGGGGAAAAAAAATAGACCAGTATTTATCAACCTTTTTTTTTTTAAGTGAGGCAATTGGGGTTAAGTGACTTGCCCAGGGTCACACAGCTAGTAAGTTTTAAGAGTCTGAGGCCAGATTTGAACTCAGGTCCTCCTGACTCCAGGGCCAGTGCTCTATCCGCTGCACTACCTAGCTGCCCATTTATCAACCTTTTTCAATCTGACACCTATTAATTTGTATGGGTACATTGGATCACTGGATAGTCCTCTCCCTGTATGGGATTCAGCCATTTGTAGGCTCTGCATCAATCTAAACATGTAAAATACTTAATGGACGGAAAAATGCATTACAGAATCATCATTTTAGAGCTTAAAGGGATATTAGATGGCCATCTACTCCAACTGTTTCACTTTGCAAATGAAGGAACTGAGACCCAGAGAGTTTAAGTAACATGCTGAAGGTAAAAGAGGTTGCAGGCAACAGAGACAGAATCTGTATCCAGATTGTCTCCTCTCCACTGTACCTCAGTTGCTCTCTGAGTTTTGGTGCTCTGAGAGATTTCTAATGGTGTGTCAATAGCAGTAGAAACAAAAGAAAGGCTATTGAAGATAGACACAGGCACCTACTAGGCTTCCTCTTTTCCAAAAAGCTGTCACCACCATACCCCCAATAAAAAATTAACAAATGGGGATGAAAGAATTCAGGGCACTTGACATAACTTAAAATGCCCTCAAAGGCAACCTTAGGGAGAAACATCTAGGTAATCCATAAACTGAGCAACTGGCCCTTGAATAATATGGCAGTTAAATTGAAATGTATTCTATTTCCCAGCTTTGGAATTTATGGTGATATTAAAAGACATAAGGATAGGGATATAAAATGGCCATCCTGCCTTTTCCCTTCATCTTTAGCAAAGGTGGACAGCATCAAATGTGGTGGGAAGAATCTAAAGTTCTGTGTTAGTTCTGCTTTTACTTATGGGATGACTTGAAACATACTTTTTCACCTCTTGTCATCCTGGCCTATAAAAGTAGCTGAAGGAGATTTATTACTTGACCTGAGGACTGCTTGGAAAAACTAAAGAAAATGAGTGGTTGAAATCTTTCTCCAGTAAAGTTGGACCTGATTACACGGAGGAAAGACAATGCTATTTTGCCCAAAATATAAAGAAAAGTAAAAAAGTGAGAGAAGTACAAACTGGTGGTATGATATCAGCCCCAATTTAGTTTAGTTTTTTTTTCTTTTTCGGGACAATGAGGGTGAAGTGACTTGCCCAGGGTCACACAGCAGCCTCAATTTGGCTTTATTCCTACTTACTATGTTACCATTCTTCACACTCAGGCCAGACAAGTTATTTACCTCAGCTTTAGGCTAATTTCTCTCTCCCCTGGGCTATCTCTACTTATAATTTGTTCACTTCCTAGGGATCAGTCTAATGTGAGGCGGATGCATACTGCAGTAAAGCTGAATGAGGTGATTGTCAACAAGTCCCATGAAGCAAAGCTGGT
Source organism: Dromiciops gliroides (assembly GCF_019393635.1). NCBI lineage: Eukaryota > Metazoa > Chordata > Mammalia > Microbiotheria > Microbiotheriidae > Dromiciops > Dromiciops gliroides. Next base: position 181,644,824 of record NC_057862.1, read on the forward strand.
ATTGTTGAACATGCCCGGGCCACCCCGAAACCCTGAAGGTGATGAGAATTGTATCCTTTCCAAGTGCTGTGTTCTTCCCTTCTTTTATGACTCTTTCCGTTGGATATAGATAGATATATGATGGCTGTGACTATAAAACATGATTTAATTTGCCCCAAATTTCCCTCTCTGTACAAGGTAATCAGAAGTATTTTGAAATTCACAGAAGTGAAGCCAGATATACTTAATGACTTTTTTTTTTTTTTTGCGGGGCAATGGGGGTTAAGTGACTTGCCCAGGGTCACACAGCCAGTAAGTGTCAAGTGTCTGAGGCCAGATTTGAACTCAGGAACTCCTGAATCCAGGGCCGGTGTTTCATCCACTGCACCACCTAGCCACCCCTTACTTCATGACTTTTTAAATTGTTAAACAAGGACTTTTGTAAGATGGAGATTTTCTGGAATAGATTTCATTTTTTTCACGTGGACCCCTATACCATCTAGCTACTCTCAAACAGTTCCTTTTCCAGTAATCTTTTTTGGGGGGGTCGGGGAGCAATGAAGGTTAAGTGACTAGCCCAAGGTCACCCAGCTAGTAAGTGTCAAGTATCTGTGGCCAGATTTGAACTCAGGTCTTCCTGAATCAGAGGCTGGTGCTTTATCCACTGCACCACCCAGCTGCCTCCTCTGGTAATCTTTCTTATTGATAAAGCTTTCTATATATGAAGTAAAAAGGTTCTTTTCCCCATTTACAAATAAGGGCCAGTTTGGAGTGGATACCCTGTCAGGTTGCAAACATGCATTGATCCCTTTATCAGATCAGTTCATTGGGAGGAGGAAACAGAAGCTGTTGGTGGGGAAGGGGAAGTGATAGACATCATATCAATCAGTTGACCTTGCAAACCCTTGTAGAAATATTGGAGGGTTCATGTTTCAGAAGACTTCTGGTTCTTACCATTGCTGCTTGAGGGTGAATATAAAAGCACAACATGGGTTAAGTCACAATTACTGAGATTTCCAAAACATATCTTTTATGTAAAGTGGGAAGGATGTCCAGTATGGGATATAAGGTGACTACTAGGTTTCTGAATTGTTCTTACATAGGAACAAATTGGATCCAATCAGTTCCTTTCTCTAATCCTACCTGCTAAGTCCTGTCTTGATTCTTGTTTTTCAATTCTGTGAAGACAAAAAGCCTTTGGCTACTAGGTTGCAAAGTTGAATGTGCTAGTGTTCTGGCTCCGAGTGACTCCTTGACACATTTGTATAGATATGGAGTTCCTGGAGGTGCTTACAGAAGGGCTAGAGCGTGTCCTCCTTGTCCGAGGAGGCGGCAGTGAAGTGATCACCATCTACTCCTAACTGCACTCGATCTGTTCTGCTTGACCTAACCTTCTTCACAGGTTTCAATTCTCCACAAAAATCTCAGATGATCTGGCACTTTATTTGCTGCCATCTCCACTGGACTAGAGGGCTGTTTTCTGTATATGTGATGCTGAACTTTTGCGGAGCTGAGCCTCAAGACCTCCTCTGTCCCTGTGCTTTAGTGCAAAGGGAGTTGGAGTTGCCCTTTCCACTTGACCCCTCATCCTTCCTCTAAAGAAGCAAGTCAAATGAGATGTGTGTAAAATGCTTTGTGACTAGAAAGCAGTACATAAATGTTACTTCCTCATCGTCATTGGACCCTAAAAATTTTGTCATTGCCCAGTTTCGTGTACATCATAATCAGAAAGGTAAGAGAAGAGGCAGAAAGGAGCCAGGATTAAAGAGTAAACTTAAATAGGACAGAAGGCATAGTAATTTTGCTTTGGGCAAAACTGAAGCTGCAAGATGGATCTCAGAAACCTTTACTCAACTCCTGCAGAAACTTTGAACTCCAGGATGTTTATTCCAAGGACGATGCTCAGAGAAGCATAACAATATTCCAACCAAAAAACCCACAGCCACAAACGTATGGCAACTCAGTCTCTCTGTAACAAGCCCATATGGAAAACTTTTTCTCAGCTCATCTTCAGTGCGCTTGCCTTCCAAGTACCTCATTCTATATTATGGTACTACAAAAAATGAAACAAACCTATATACAAAGTCCTTTCTGCAAGAACTTAGAAACCTATCCCCAATAGATGCTGCTCTTTAGTCTGATCCCAGGTTAAAGCATGTGTGTACATTGTATGTACATCGAATGTTTCAAGTTTCCCAAATTCGGCCCACTCTGTGGGCAATATTACACTGGAAATTACTTTTTTTTAAAGGGAGTGTTGTCTAGGTGATTTGAATCATTGATGCAAACCTCAGACTGACACAACTATAGTCCATGGATACTTATAAGTGAGTGACTTGGGCAAAATAAACAAACTGGATAGAAATAATGAGAAATTTACTGGGCTTATTATCTCATCTTTCCTCCTACCCTTTCTGTTTAGTAGACACAGTACAGAGCCTCAAGAGCAGACAGGAAGACTGGCTGATCTGCCCTAAGGATAAGTAGATCACTTAAAATAAGATAGACCTATATTTTAAAGGTGAATTCAGCAATGGATTCTGAAGTTCTGGTGCCATACCTTAATTCACAGTGCCAAAATTGCTGAATTGCTAAATTCCCTCCATACCTCCTCAAGTGACTCAGAATATGAATTGGCATTGGCCTTGCTTAAGAAATTCTAGGTTCTGTCATTGTGTAGCCTGGTTTTTGGAGTTGAGGTAAAGTGGAGAAGTTGATAGCACTGTGCAGACAATTTAAGAATTTAAGGTTTTTGTTTGTTTTTGTTTAAGGGTGGGAGGTGGGGATGGTCATTGCCCTTTCCCTCAATTTCCTACTTTACTCTGATTGTAAAGATCTGGCTTTGGACTCAGAGATCATTTAAAAGCCTTATGATTGCCAATTTCCTTTGCATTCTCAGAATGCTGTGAAGGACTGAACTGAGGGGGTAATTTACATTTTTTTTGCCAATTACCAAGACATTGCTTCCAGGCATAGGAAATCTTCGCCTTATGTGGCTGTGGCAATAATTCCAGACACCCGAAGTTAGCCTGAAATCTTTCTTTCTGTTACAGAGATTTATTTATATATAGGAATCACTCCGCCTTGCCGAGGCACTTCATGGACTCAGCTGTTACTTGACTAAACTGAAAATAGTTATAATCTCTCCCTTCTTCACTCAGTGGCATTGGAAATGAGCCCTTTCAGATTCAGAATGTACAAAAGATGATTCAGCTAGCTCCGTGATCAGAGAAGGCAACCGTTCAGTATAACTGAAGAAAATAATTAGGCACACACAAATTAGAATAGTGAAAAACGAGTCAACTTTAACTTCTGTCTTCCTTGGACAGAACAAAGTATTTAACCAGTCTTAGTTGCAGTTTCTTCCTCCAAGGTGTCAGGGAGGGAGTGATAGTGAATGTTGGTAGCTTGTGTAACACCTTCTATTCCTTGTCTCCCTTTATCAATTTCCTTTTTATGGTGTGAACTGGAGTTCAATACCAGAAGAAATTTCCCTCCCTTGCTCTGCCTAAGAGCCTAGACCCTGCAACCTGATACTCCAAGATATCATTTTATCTCCTGATGGGCTTTTTAGTTTCTCTGAGCAGCAGCCCATCTCCCCTCCCCCCCATCCCAAAAGGGTGATGTTTTTAGAGGGCAGGTAGATAAAGTTAAACATAATCTAGACAGAAAAATGAAAGGTTTTAAAGGGAATTCTCCCATAAGTTTGTAGTAAGAATATTTTAAAGGGATGAGGGAACTGGAGGTTACTTGTATAGTCCCTCTGCCTCCATCTATTTAATTTTTTTTAATCATTGTTAAATGGCAGAGTATTGTCCCTTGCCCAGATTCTCACTCCCATTTCTGTGTGGGTCATTTGTACATGTGTGTATTTTGTCTCGTGTCAACAAAGTGTCTCTCAATCATTGCAAAGTAGAGCAATACTGAAAACTCAATAAGAGAATGCACCTTAGGGAAGAGGGCTGTCTGCTTTCACAGAGGTAAGGGAGGGGAAGAACCTTCTACCTTTGGGACAAGATCAAATTTGGAGATTTAGCCATAATATTCCCAGGGAGTGTAGTGTCAAACATCCTCTTGCTATTGGTCTATGCCTTCACTAGCTGGATTAAAAATCATATTGAGGCCAGTCTTTTAGCAGGGGAGAGATCACTACTTCATATTCATATATGCCTCACAGCTTCCTGAGGCAGCTGGGGACTGCCTCTCCCTAAGGAACCCATTCCCTACCCTGTGATAGATTAAGCACAGTCACCTTCCTCTGTCCCCAAGTTAAATCAAATAACATGACAGGTAGAAAATGCCCAGGTTCAGTCTGGTATTAATATAATTTTTTTTTCCATTTTTTTCTTATCATCATGTATAATCGAAGGCTAGCATTAGTTTCTCAAATCTGCCACAAGTGTCTCCAGCAGAATTTGTCCCCTTTAATATCATTTAGAGGTAGAACCTTTATTTTAGGGAAAATGGATTTAAGGGAACTCATGCAACTTTGTTTTCTTTTCCAAGAGACGTTCTGAGCAATTTAATTTATTGAGAGGAGAGGCTGAAGCAGCCACTCTTTTGTTTACACGGAATTATGGTTTTGATTGTTGTTTTTGCTCTGTATTGGAAACATAAATAAAGTTTTTTACATTATTTTCAGCCAGGAGCATCTCTGTAGTTTTTCTTCATTGGTACTCTGACCATATAAGCTTTGTTCTTTTTTACCTTTGAGAAAAAGTTTTTTGCATCTTTTCAGCACAGGAGACCTTTGCAACGCAGAACAGACTGAAGTGCTACTGGGAAGCAGCAAGTGACAAAAGTCTAATGGGATCCAAGTATGATAGGGGTGCCAATTCATGATTTCCCCTGATCATAAGAGTAGCCCACCACCACTGAACTCCATTCTCTGAAAAGAAAAAAGGAAGAAAATGATAAAGGCCATAGTGTAGCCTCATAGTGAGTCCCTTTAATCTTTCATCCCAAGCTCTCCTGCTTTCCACTTACTCAAACATTTTCTGAAGCTCCTTACTTGCCTTACCTCCTAAGTTTGGTTTTCTAACACCAACCCCACCTTCTGACAAATGAGGTAGATCACCCAGTTGTCTGCTGATTACATCTCAAACTAGGCAAGTTTAAATTTCTACTTTTTGCCTTACCTCAGGGGGTTCAATGAAAGCCAACCAATCTGATGCATGTGTGGGCAGCAGCCCCATGGACTGGCACTTATAGACAGCTAAAGCCAACCCCATGAGGTTCCCAATGAGATAGACCAAGCCCTGCAGGAACTTCTGGCTCGAACTCTCCAACATCTTGAAAGCTGAAATGGCAATGAGAGGTATGGTATCAAGATGGATCCAAGGCAACCACAGACTAAAATACATACAAAGTCTTACAAAGACTGGGGAGCTTACTGAGGAACTAATGATTATAGAAAAAAGAGAAACTCAAACCTAAGCAATTTAGCCTCACTTCTCACCAACAGAGGTCTTTGGTTTTTAAAAAATAATAATAAACATTTTTATTTAAAGTTCTGAGTTCCAAATTCTATCCTTCCTTCCCTCCCTGAGGCAGGAATAAAGGGCTTTAATTCAAGCTACTTCAATGGGGATATCCCCTAATGAATTGGCTTTTGGTCCCCAAAGACTCTGAGGAATACATGTGCCTCCCACATTCTGGGGAAGACAGACTGTGGTTCCCTCAGTGGTAAAGCTGTGTGAAAAGATGATGCATACCCTACTACCACCAAGAATACTTACTGGCTGAAATGGCCATAAGTGCCTGAATGGGCCGCCAGGCCATCATACACACCATCATGGTAGGGAAGATGGAGATAGTGTTGCCTGCCATGTACATGATGAAAAGGTTCATGGGGATCTGTTTGAGGGGACCCAGGGCAATGTCCCAGCAACGCTAGAAGAAACAGATGGTTATTTCACTTCTATCACTATTAACACCCCCATATCAATTATGGCTGGTCACCTTTACCAAGGTTTGTCAACAGAATGTCTTTTCAATTTTGTTTTCTGCTGCCATGTGAGGATCTCTCATCCAAATATTAGAAAATAGCAGTGAGAGGCCTGCTTATTAAAATTTTGAGGGGGCAGCTTAGGTGGCGCAGTGGATAAAACACTGGCCCTGGATTTAGGAGTATCTGAGTTCAAATCTGGGCTCAAATACTTGACACTAGCTGTGTGACCCTGGGCAAGTCACTTAATCCTCATTGCCCCACCAAAACAAAGCAAAAGCAAAAAAAAACTTTTGAGGTTATCTTCCAAGGGGTTATTCAGGGACCATTTGCTCCAGCTTCTACTGGTGGAGGAAGGAGATGGATTTTGTTCTGTTCTTCCTATCCCTGCCCCCTTCTGTCCCAATGGGATGGAAAGGCCCATGGTTTTATTTTATAGGTCCTTTGTCTTTAAAGATCAGATATTCCTCTCACTGAAGAAAGGTAGAGCTCAAAGGTTTCCAAGGCACTGACCACGTATTTATATCTCTGTACCTTTTCTACCAGGATCCGGTCTGTTTCCTGCACGCTGGTATCTGGTACTTGCTTGTCCAGGTAACCCACTGGATACATGGAATCTCCCTGGCCACCGCCCCGGTCACTTCGGCCCCTAAAGAACCATTCCCAGAAGCAAAGGCTAAGGGTTTTCCCAACCTCATGTCCCATGCAATCTCCTGACACCTGCCCCGCCCACCCCCCAAATCCCCCCACCCCTGCCCTTTTCTCTAACTTCTTCCTGGGTTAGCATTACCATCTTCCCAATCACCCATACTCATAATTTAGAATCATCAGTAAAAGGAAGGATTAAAGACTAGATGTCATTTGAGTCCTAATCTATGCAACTGAGTCTTCAGGTATTAACTGTCTTCTATGTGCCAGACCCTGTGTTAGATGCTGGACAGAAAAGTACAAAGAATAAAACAATCCCAGCTTACAAGGATTAACAAGTACACATAAAAACATACATAACAAAGACATATACAGAGTGGTTAAGTACAAGGTAGTTTGAGAGGGAGGGCACTAGCTGATGGGGAGATAAGGAAAGGTTAAATACAGAAGATGATTCTTGAGCTGCATCTTAAAGAAAAAGAGCGACCCAGAGGAGGTAAGGAGTGAATTCCAGGTATGTGAAATTTAGTGCAAAAGCACTAAGACTAAGATGTACTAATGGTACATCCTGTGTGAACAGAGAAAAGTTAAGTTTGGCTGAATTGCATAGTGTAGGAGGAGTAATGCCCACTGAAGCTGGGAAAAATCAGGTAAGACTGTGTAGAGCTTAAGGGTTTATATCTTATCCCAGAGGTAACAGGAAGACCCTGAACCTGATTAAGTGGGGAATACACATGGTCAGATCTATGTTTAAAGAAATCAATCTGGCATCAGTGTGTAGGATGGACTGCAGTTGGAAAGACAAGACTATGCAAGAGGTGAGTGTGGTCTGAACTAAGGTGGTATAATCCTGTTGGTTGTACATCAAAATCTCCTATTTGTACCCTACACTCCACTGACACTGTAAGCCACCAATTTATCCCCTCTCAGGTTCATCCTTATCATCAATGGAATATGTAGCAATCTTCCTAATCTACAACTCTGATTCCATCACTGTTCTGCCCAAAATACCTTAGTGGTTCTCTACTACCGACCTAATAAAGTTTAAACTCCTTCTGATTCATTTCCCTGGCCTCTGGTCTCTTCCATACTCCATTCTGTCCTCCAGGGGCCAAAGGGATTTCCCTAAAGCATGAGTCTGATCACATCAATCCCTTAACTCAATAAACTCCAGTGACTCCCTATTACCCCCAGGATAAAATGCTCTGTTTGATATTTAATTCGGCATTTCACAGCCCAGTCCTTTCCTATCTTTCTGATCTTCTTACACTTTGCTCCCCTCCACATACTCTTATAAGATCCAGGGACATGGGCTGACTTCCTCACAGGTGACACTCCATCTCCTGACTCCATGCCTTTTCAGTGGCTGACCCTTGGGCCTAGAATGCTCTCTGCCTCTCTGTCTCCGCCTCTTATAGCTTCTGTGGCTTCCCTAAAGGCTTAGCTCAAACCCTCCTGCAAGAAACCTTTCCTCTGTCTGTAGATTATGGTTTGTATGTTCTCTCTCACATCAGAACTTGAGGATAGAAGCTGTGTTTTTTGCCTTTCTTTGTATTCCTAGTGCTTAAAGTATCTACCCTGTGGTACACTCATAATAAATGATTGTAGACTGACTAGCAATCAAGTTCTACCATCTGACTCCCTGCCAGTTGTTTTATTTATTTCATTTCTGTTTCACCTGAACTTGACTACGGTTTCCTGTTCTTATCCTGTCCCCATGCCTAGAATGATCTCGTGCCTGGCACACTGTAGGCTCTTAATAAATGTTTATTGATTTCATGGATCAATCTTGTCCCATTCAATCTCCAGGTGTTGAAATCCCTTCTTTTCTTCAAGGCCCGTGAGATGCCACTTCCCTGATGCCTTCAAGCCAGGACATTTAGGGGCTCCTCCCTCCACCAATGTCTCAGACCATCTGTCTGGATGTCCCTCTTTCCTGTCATACTAGGGTGCTGTGCGTTCGCGTAGGCATCTCACTCCTAATTAGTAAAGCTCCTAGCAAGCAAAGACTGTGGGGTATCTGTCCTCCCGCGTCATATGTACACAGCAGGAGCTTAATAACGTGTGCTGAATGAGGTCTCTGGCCCCATTCCCCTTTTCTGGGGGCTGCCTTGGCTAACAGAGAACTGCCCTTTCCCGTCCTCCCCTTGTCCTCCGTTCAATTCACGCCTCACCTGCTGCCTCCTCCGGGGCCACTCAGCTCAATGGCCCATTTGAAACGCCGGCCTCGGTTCGCCACCAAACTTGCCTGGGTCGTCATGGCAACGGCTGCCTCCTAACGCCGCGGAGAAGGAAGCAGGTCCGGACCGCGCAGCTTCCCGGAATGCACCGGGGACCCCGACCGCCCTCCAGCGGAGACAGCCCCAAACACCGAGAGCGCGACCCCACAACGACCGGGCCTCGATTCCCAAACAGCACTTCCGGGTCATCCGGATGACGTCACTTCTGGTCCTGATCAGGCCAAGAGAAAGCCCTGAGAGTCGGACTGAGCATGTGTGGGAGGGGGCGGAAAGAGGGCGGGATCTGGAGCTTATTAAAGGGATGATCCTTTCTCCCTTGTTCGGTACGATCCTCCTCTTTCTTTCACCCTTGCTGTTCCCGCCCAACCTGCACCCCCATCCCCTTCTGCAACCCCTACTTCACCGCAACCTCTTTCCTCTCTATCTCCCCTTCTCTTCTTATTCTCTCCTCTCCCACCTCGACCTCACCCCCAGTCCACATCCCTTTCCCCACTTTCTCCCCAGGCTGCCTGCTTTGTGCCCTGTACTTATGCAAGTTCCGGCTGCTCTGCCTTTAGCTCCCCTACCTGCTGCAGAGTTCAGAGTTAGGCGTCAACAAGTTATTTCTTGTCGCTTGCAGGCGTAGGGGTAGAGAATGGAGGACTCTGCTTAGAAATCTGCTAAGAGATCTACGTGTGTGTAAGAAAATACAGAGTGGTCGCCTTACATATGCTATGAAGCTAGTAAATAAATATTAATTGACCAACTGGTTCCTTCCAAGTGCCCTTTCAGCACCTGTCAGTCAGTCAATAAGCGTTAAGCCCCACCCAAGTGCTATGAGCTGCGAATACTATTAGGAAAAAGAAAGACGGTACCTACCCTGGAGAAGCTTATAGTCTAATGGGGGAAGACAACATACTGAAGCTGGGGTGGCTACCCAACGCAGGGGCATTATGAAAAAATCCAAAGTAGTGCAACCAGGTGGGAAACAAAAAGATGAATGATCTGGGGCCCTCCTTAAATAGAGATTTGGAGAGGAGCTCTTTGGTCCTCATGCCATTCAAAGGTGCCATCATAGAAGGTACTAAAGAGGTGTGAGTACCAAGGCTGAGCATCAGGAGCAAGGGAGAAACCTGAGGGGACCCCACTGCTCACACACACACACACACACACACACACACACACACACACTATAGCTGGTCAACTCCTTTCCCTTCAGCCGCCATCCCTAAGGTTAAATTTGTAATGGAACTAATCAATATTGTTTCACGATTTTCTCTAGATCCATTCTGCAGGAAGTGAATTAGGAGAAAAGGAGTAAGATGCTGGAAGCAATCCAGGGTTACTAAATTTGGTAAGACAGCATAAGTAATAGGACAAGAAGGAAAGAAAATTGAGTGTAGAGAATAGTAGAGTATAGGGTTGAGCTGATTCCCAAAGGGATTGAGATAAGGAAAGGAGGAGAGTATAGGGAAAGAATTGAGGGGTGAAGAGATTAGAGGTCACAATGAGGACAAAGGATAGTGTTAGAGGCGCTAAGGAAGAAGAAAAGATGGAATAATAAATTTTATAATTATGATCAGATGAAAGAAATTTCAGAGTTCATGAACATGGAAGTGGAATACTGGCAAGATCAAGGGTACAACTATCTGTGGGCTGCTGAGGAGCAGGTCATGGGCAAATAAATAGATTGAGGAATTGGGAAGTTTGGGTACTTGAAGGAGCATCAATATGTGTGGTATGAGGGCAAGAATTGAGAAATTCATTTCCTTAATTCTTTTTTTTCCATTTCCTTAATTCTTTTTTTCATTTCCTTAATTCTTTTTTGTTTGTTTGCGGGGCAGTGAGGGTTAAGTGACTTGCCCAGGGTCACACAACTAGTAAGTGTCAAGTGTCTGAGGCTAGATTTGAACTCAGGTCCTCCAGAATCCAGGGATGGTGCTTTAACCACTGTACCACCTAGCTGCCCCAATTTCCTTAATTCTTACAGACAGGTAGGGCACACTAGGTGTGAAGCATTGCAGATACTGTCAGAATAGGTTGATGTGCTGGTCAGTTTTGCTGAACCACTTTTCTTTTTTGTTCTCTGTTACAAGGGATGCCTCACTGAGTAGGAGGAGAGGTTATTATTTGTCCTTCTCCAAGAGTACCATGACATCAGGAAGTTATGTCCTGACTTGCAGTGAATTGGATTTAAGTGAGGGAGGGCTGTACAAAGTCACCAGCCTCAATCTCTCCTCCAGAGCTATTTGGGTGCAGTGGAAACACTGGAGATGGCCCCTGACACAATGGGGACACCTTGGCCTTTTTAAGCTAAGGTCTTTTCCAGGACTCAGTTTGCCTGAGACAATGACCATTCAGTGGTTAAGGCTAAGCAAGAAATGAGACATATAACTAGGTCAAAGGGTATAGACAGTTTCATAACCTTCTGGGCATGGTTCCAAATTGTTTTCCAGAATGGCTGGACCAATTCACAGTTCCACCAACAGTGCACCAGTGTACCTATTTTCCTATAGCCACTCCAATATTTGTCATTTACCTCTTCTCAGAAATGAAAGTTTTATAAAAACAAAAGATACTAAGGCATTTTAAAAACTTTTTTGAACTGCTGAATCCTGAGAATTGATTCTCTTCTTAGGTGTCCTTAGCCCACAAGTATCTGTCCTGCCCATACTTATAACAAAGACTAGGGCACTCCTCTTGGTGGGCTTTTTTGACACAGTTCCAATGGATTATTTCCTTAATCACTGAGCTTGCCTATTTTTGTCCTACTCTTGGATTGTAGTTACAAATTGATATGAAGATCCTTAGCATCTTAGATACTCAAGCATTTATAAACTGTTAACAGACTGATTTTCCATTTTTAACATATGCAACATATACAATACAGACCCTCTGTTCCATACGTATAGTTTTCTGTGGCAACTACTTATTATTCTTGTAGCATCTCAGTGACAAATGCCAGCCAGTATTCAAATTTCTCCTCTTCTCAGACAACAGTATCTCCTGAGAATAATAGCCAATTTCCTATAGGGGACCCATTCATACCATAAGATTTATGAATACTGTTGATGTTTTTGGTCATGTCCAACCAACTCTTTGTGACCCCATTTGGGGTTTTCTTGGCAAAGCTATTCATGTGGTTTGCCATTTCCTTCTGCTTATTTTACAGATGAGGAAACTGAGGCAAACATGGTTAAGTGATTGGCATAGCTACTAAAGCGCTTGAGGCCAGATTTGAACTCAGGAAGATATCTTTCTGACTTCAAGCCCAACACTCTATCCCCTATACCACCTAGCTACCCTAATATGCATATGAATTATGAATACTAGGCTAGAGATATTTACTGAAAGATACATAATATCCAGTGGAAATCAGCAACTTTTTGGTCAGCTATCTCTGAAGTGCCACTTCACTAAGCATTGCCAGCCCTGAACTTAGCCTCCTGTATTCTAGGTGTTCTTGGCACCTTTGATGTCAGATATGCTATGGTGCTCAGCAGGACACTACCTCTAGAGCATACAGTGTTTTATAACTAAATATAAGGTTGGATGGGAAAATACTGGCAGTGTTCTAGTAACATCTGGTTCATAGCAACATAAATTTAGAACTGGAAGGGACATCAGAGCCCATTTACTTCCTCATTTTACAGATGAGGAAAACGAGGCTCAAAGAGATGAAATGATTTGCCAAGAGTCACATAGGTGGTAGTTAGCATATCTTGGATTAGGACCCAGGTCCCCACTTTCCAAATCCACTGTAGCACACGTTGCCTCTCTATTAGTGAAAGTAGAATCAACACATTTGTGAACTTGAACATCACAGCATTGATGTGTTGCATGGGGAGTAAAAGTTGCACTCTTTACATCTTCTAGAACTCACTGAGACATGGCTCCCTCCTGATGACATAGTATCCCTAGCCACCCTTTCCAGCATTGGTTGTAGTTTCACTCACACCCCATCCCACTACATCACTAGTCATAGTGCAGTACTCTTTGTTCTCCACTGATTCTTCCAAACTCTCTAACTCTACCACCACTCTTCAGTAACCTTTCTTCTTTTTTTTCTTATTTATTTATTTATCTATCTATCGATCGATTGATAGATAAGGCAATTGGGGTTAAGTGACTTCCCCAGGGTCACACAGCTATCAAGTGTTAAGTGTCTGAGGTCAGATTTGAACTCAGGTCCTCCTGACTCCAGGGACAGTGCTCTATTCACTGTGCCACCTAGCTGCCCCAACCTCTCTTCTTTGATGTTTCCTCAGTCCATACTTATCACCCAATCAAGATTCTGGTGATTGTTATCTACCATCTTCCAGGATATTTTCCTTCCTTCCTCAAGGAGTTGAGTGCCAGGTTAAAAGTCTCTCTCTCCTCCCTAACTTCTGCTGTCATATTAGGGGATTTTGACATATTGATAACTCCCTTAAAAAACACCCTAACTTCCCAGTTCCTCAATTTAACTCATTTTCCATGACTGACTACTCCACCCCATCTCAGCTATACAAAGAGACAGTCATATCTTTGCCATCTCTGGCAAGTGTTGGTCTTCAAAATTCATGAATTCTGAAATTCCTTTGTCTGACCCTAATCTTTTGTCATTCCACCTTTCCCTCTGCCTTACAACTCCTAACTTTGTTTTTCATCTCCCTTCTGACCTTCTACTCCAAATGATCCTTCTACTGCACCCCTCAGTTCTTTCCCAGATCATCACCCTGGCATTGGTTACACTTTCCTCTCCCTTACCTTGACACCTTTATGAACCACTTCAACTCTACATTGTCCTCTTCTCTGCAGTTCTTTGTCCATTATCCTATCATTAAACTTGCCCTTTTAAGCCCCAGCCTTGAAATACCCCCACCATCTGCTTCTTGCACTCCTATTCATGTGCTGCTAAATGAAGCTGGAGAAAAAATAATGAAACCATGCTGACTGGGTCCACAATAAATTTCAGTTACATAATCTTTACTTTGCCCTCACTGGAGCAACATAATGTTTTTACATCTCCCTATTCAATTCACTATCCCATCACCACAGCAGCTTTTCCAAACGTTTTCACATAATTCTATTTTCCACCCTCTCAGTTGAGAATCCTGTCTCATATTTCTTTCTTTCTTTTTTTTTTTTTTGGCCAGGCAATTGGGGTTAAGTGACTTGCCCAGGGTCACACAGTTAGTAAGTGTTAAGTGTTTGAGGCAGGATTTGAACTCAGGTCCTCCTGACTCCAGGGCCGGTGCTCTATCCACTGTGCCACCTAGCTGCCCCTCTGTCTCATATTTTACTGGAAAAAAAAAACCCCTCCAAGATCTCCCTCTTCTCCCCTTCTTTTTCTTCCTTTTTTTGTTTTTTTTTTTTTTGGTGAGGCAAGTGGGTTAAGTGACTTGCCCAGGGTCACACAGCTAGTAAGTGTTAAGTGTCTGAGGCAGGATTTGAACTCAGGTCCTCCTGATTCCAGAGCCAGTGCTCTATCCGTTGCGCTACTTAGCTGTCCCTTCTCCCCTTCTTTTTATCCTACATACAGATATCTTCTATAAATACCTCTTCCTTTACCCCTGATTCCCATGAAGAGGTTGTCCTTTTCCCTGTCAAGGCAAACTCCTCTACCTGCACAAGTGATCCCATTCCATCTCATCCTTTCCAACAGATTGCTCCCTCAATTTTCCCCACTCTCTCACTCATTTTCAGTTTTATTTGTCTGTTGGCTACTTCCCTTGCTACCTACAAATGTGTCAATGTCTTCTCATCTTTAAAAAAAAACCCTCGGGGGCAGCTAGGTGGCACAGTGGATAAAGCACCGGCCCTGTAGTCAGGAGGACCTGAGTTCAAATCTGACCTCAGACACTTGACACTTACTAGCTGTGTGACCCTGGGCAAGTCACTTAACCCTCATTGCCCCCTCCCCACCCCCCCGCAAAAAAATCCCTCACTGGATCCATCCATCCCTGTTAGCTTTATGCTATATTTCTCCTCCAGTTTAGTTAAACTCCTTGAGAAGTCAATCTACAATGAAGAATTCTACCTACATTTATAAAAGGAAGTCTTCAATTCTTTTTCTCTTACTCTCTTCTTAACTTTCTTCAGTCTGGCTTCCAACTTAATCATTCAAATAAAACATTGTTGTAGTTTAGTCATTTCAGTCGTGTCCAACTCTTCACAACCCCATTTGGGATTTTCTTTTTTTTTTCTTTCTTTCTTTTTAAATGAGGCAATTGGGGTTAAGTGACTTGTCCAGGGTCACACAGCTAGTAAGTGTTAAGTGTCTAAGGCCGGATTTGAACTCAGGTACTCCTGACTCCAGGGCCGGTGCTCTATTCACTGTGCCACCTAGCTGCCCCATTTCGGATTTTCTTGGCAAAGATACTGGAGTGGTTTGCCATTTCCTTCTCCAGCTCATTTGACAGATGAGGAAACTGAGTTCAACAGTGTTAAGTGACTTGCTCAAGGTCACATAGCTAGGTCTTAGGCCAGATTTGAACTCAGGAAGATGAGTTTTTCTGACTCCAAGCCAGGAACTTTATCTACTGTGCCACCTCACTCCTCAAATTCAAGTGAAATAGTTCTTTCCAAAATTACCAGTGATCTATTAATTGCCAAGTCTAATGGTCTTTTCTCAAACCTCATCCTTCTTGATCTCTCAGCAGCCTTTGATGCTATTGATCACACTCTTTTCCTTGATATCATTAATTCCAGTATTTTCTCTCTTTTTAATTAGTTTCCATTTATCACGTACATAGTTTACTTTGTATATACTTGTTTGCATGTTGTCTCCCCCATTAAGTTGTAAATTCCTTAAGGGCAGGGACTGCCTTTTGCCTCTTTTTGTATCCTCACCATTTAGCACAGTGCCTGGTATATGTAGGTATTTAATAGATGTTGATTGAATAATACTCCCTTCTTTCTAGATTTTCTTGACACTGTACTCTCCTGGTTCTCCTCCTACCTGCCTGACAGCACCTTCATAGTCTCTTTTACTGGGCCTTCATCTAGGTGATGCTGAATAAATGTTGCTATTCCTTCAAGGCTCTTACCTATGTGCTCTTCTCTTTTCCTTCTATGCTATTCACTTGGAGAGCTGATCAGCTTCCATGCATTCAATTATAATTTCTCTGCAGATGATCTCAGATCCATTTATCAAGCCCTAACCTCTCTTCTGACCTCTAATCTTACATCTCCAACTGCCTATTGAACATCTCAAACTGGATGTCTTATGGACATCTTAAACTCAACATATCCAAAGCTGAACTAATTATCTTTCCCTGAAAAGATACCATCCCCCAAAAGATATTGTTCCCCTCTTCCTAACTTTCTTATTACTGTCCAAGGAACCACCATTTTCTAATCATCTGAGTTCTCAAATTAGAGATCATCCTCAATTCCTCACTCTCTCTCACCACTCCCCGTCATATCCAATCTATTGTCAAGTCCTGTCAGTTCTACCTTCATAGCACCTCTCATCTTAGCCCTCTTTTCTCTCTTCTTATGCAACTACTACCCTGGTGCAGGCCCTTATTACCTTATGCATGAACATTTACAATAAAAGTTGTACCTTATGTATGAACAGTTGCAATTGCCTTCTGGTTGATATCTGAGCCTGTCCCTGGCTACATGATTTTTAATAACTATACATTTACAGGAATGTACAGGAAAATGAGTATAAGGGGATTTAGAGTTATTGATAAGCTTATGCTGATAGTTATAGGTTTAGATACATATTTTTACAAGTGGGTTTGAATATAATGCTACCAGGTTTTTGTTATATAATCTCTATCTCTTGCCCTCATTCCTTAGGCCCTCTTTCTTTCATATTCTCTAGTCTTTGTCCCATCAAAATCTATTTTCCAGAAAGTGACTTACACAATTATTCATGTTAAGATGTAATGTGGGGGCAGCTAGATGGCGAAGTGGTTAAAGCACTGGCCCTAGATTCAGGAGTACCTGAGTTCAAATCCGGCCTCAGACACTTGACACTTACTAGCTGTGTGACCCTGGGCAAGTCACTTAACCCCCATTGCCTGCAAAAAAAAAAAAAAGATGTAATGTGAGACACTTAACACTTACTAGCTGTGAGACCCTAGGCAAGTCACTTAACCCCCATTGCCTCACTAAAAAACAACAACAAAAACAAAAACAAACAAACAAAAAGATGTAATGTGAAGTCAAAGAGTTACCTCTACCAGTGGAGAACTTCTATATACAAAGGCCAGCAAAAGTTCCAACCAATAAGATGAATCTCTTTTTTTTTTTCTTTTTGGTGAGGCAATTGGGGTTAAGTAACTTGCCCAGGGTCACACAGCCAGTAAGTGTTAAGTGTCTGAGGCTGGATTTGAACTCAGGTCCTCTTGAATCCAGGGCCGGTGCTTTATCCACTGCGCCACCTAGCATGAATCTCTTAATGATGGAATTTCAGGTATTACATCATACAGAGGGACCCAATCTACACTTCTAAAAATGACACCACAAAAACTAATATCTATATCACCTATGCCTAAAATTCTCAGTTATACAGGTGAGGTGAACTACTCCTGATTCCTGTGTAAAGAGACTCTGGCACAAGGACAGAATCCATTAGCTTGCTCAGATGGGTTCTGTACATGAAGGATAGATACTCAGTAACTGCTCCCAGGAAAATCATGATATCAAATAAGGGAAGTGCTTTAGAGAGATTGTGGAGTATATGTGAACATACTGTAACTGGTTTCAGTTGGCTCACCACAAACTAAGGAAGAGATTTTTTTTCAAATGGTCACATATCTAAAACTATCAGCATCTTCAGAAGTATCTGAGTAAATACTGACCACTTCACCTTATTGTCTTCAGATGAGTTCTGTTGGTGTGATGATGAGATATGATGGTGGTGAGAAGCCATGCCATAAGGGGAGAGACCTCAGGGCCTTCTTCCCCTATGAAGTCATATGGCCCCCAAGAAAAGGGATCTACTTTAGCCTATTTGTTCATTCTAGTACAGGGAGTGGAATTTATAGTCAAGTTTGGAAGTCCAACCAAAAAGAATCTAGGAGTCAGAATCCAATCTAGGTGTTAGAGCTAGCCTAGAATCAATCTCCCCCAGTACCAAGGAGCAACTTTGAGAGCGACTTTTGGGACCCCTACCTTTGGGAGCCTATCAGAAAGGCTCATCTAGCATTGATGTTGCCTTTGGGGCAGCTTTTGGGTAGAACCAATGCTATGTAGGAAGACAAAGTTTTTAGTCTAATATCTATCCCTCCTTTCCTGAAGGAGGTATAGGGGGTATTATGCCTTCAATGTGTGGAGAGAAATGTTCATACGTTTGTTCTTGATTTGTGTTCTTGATATGTTCACAAATATCTTAAGTAAATAGTCCTTTGTAAAAGCTACCTAATAAGTAGCCTCTTCTTCAGATGTTCTCCAAGGCTGGAAGTTCTATGTAGTCATTGCTATCATCATGGTCCTCAGTGATGCCTATCTCCAAAAGCAGATCAAACACATGATGGTATCCATTAACAAATGATAAGGCAGAAAAAATAAATGTGAAAGCAGAAGAATTCAATGTTGAAAAAGTCCATCCTGTGCAAATATAGAAACTGAAGATAATGGAAAATTGTGAGGAAAAGAAACAAATTGAGCAACAGAAGAAAATCCAGATGTCTAACTTGATGAATCAGACAAGATAGAAAGCCCTCAGAGCCAGATATATCTTATCCGAGACTTACTGATTGAAGCAAAGCATAGACTCTTCAAGGTGGTAAAAACTACAACCAGTTACTTTTAGATGCTCTAATCCTTCAGGGTTTATACCAAGTGCTACATCCCTGAAAGATTGCCGCTTCAAGAAACAGGATCTCCTCTTTTATAAAGACAATCCCTATGTACAAAATTGTGACCAAAACAAGATGTTGATCAAGAGGCATACCTGTCACAGGAAACAACTGGAAGTGTTGAGATCTATAATGGGGATCATAAAATAAAAATTCATAATACCCTAGAAAGGAGACTAGATTTTATAGCCCAACTGAAGATGCTAGAAGTCTACTGGGTGTTGCTTGGTACTAATGCTAACAGGAAATCTTTGCACCTCTGATAAGGATAGGATCTATTTTAACTGCTACTTTCTTGAAGAGCTGTGACATTATTTAAAATTTGAAAAAGTGACTATCTATGTTCCTCCTCTTTAATTCTCTGATATTGTCCTATGTTCTTCAGTGGACTAGCCTTTGTGTAGAATACCTTCAGCCTAGATGTTAACTTGGACAGGTAGTTGACACAGTGGATTATGACAGTGGCCCTGGAGGCAAGAGAACCTGAATTCAAATCCAGCCTCATGCAAGCTGTATGACCCTGGGCAAGTCATTGAACTCTGTTTGCCTCTGTTTCCTCATTTGTAAAATGAGCTGGAGAGGAAATGGCAAACCACCCCGATCTCTTTGCCAACAAATGTTAACTCTGGGAAATGATTTATGGACTTAAACTGTCCAGAAATAATCTCTAATTCATCTAGAAGTGACTAAATTCTGGTCTTCTCTACATTACAAGGAAAGGGGGTATGTATCAGTTGCATGATTTTCAAATGAGAATCCTATTTCTATTAGGAATGTGAGGTACATTATAGCCTATAATATCTATATATTACTTTAATATATATAAGAGCATGCATTAATTCTAGCATTAATAGCATAGGTTCTGTTAACTATTTGGGCCTAAAGGCTTTCCTCAGTTATATCTATGATTCGAAAACCCAAGCTATGAATATGCTTTATTTATTAAAATTAAAAATAAGTGGATGCATTTTTTTCTCAAAAGATATTAAATGTTAAGTGGAAAAATGGAACAGTGATGGTCACTGACCTCCTAACAGTGGAGGGAACACAGCCAGTGGGGACTCAAACCAATAGATGGCAATAGGGAAGAGACACTCACAAACCCCTCAGGGCACTTGAGAAGCCTGAGGGAGAAATAAGAGTAGGTTTAAGGGGAGGCTAGGTGGCGCAGTGGATAAAGCACTGGCCCTGGAGTCAGGAGTACCTGAGTTCAAATCTGACCTCAGACGCTTAACACTTACTAGCTATGTGACCCTGGGCAAGTCACTTAACCCCCATTGCCTCACTAAAAAACAAAAAAAGAGTAGGTTTAAAGCGCCTACATTACACCTATTTCAATTAGTATCAATATATCAGAATCACCAGAAAAACCCTAAAGTATCAAATTATGTTAATTTACAAAAAACCACATCCTTCTATCCCTCACAAGATGAACTGTCCGTCATAGCCAAATATTGGCCACAAGAGGGTGCTCAAGATCAGTTTTTGTCTCTACAGGTCTAATTCCCCATGAGAGACTTGAGCAGTAAGCATCCATAAAGCTCTGAGTTTCTTTCCTATTGGAAATAGTAAATAATAGTACTCAAGTAACAAGAAGCAAGAGATGTTCTATAAACTGAAAACTTCACCAAGAACATGAGAAAATACAGGGTGTCTGAAAAGTCTTAGTGCAATATTAGTCCACTTGGGTGGGACACCCTGTACATGGTCTCATTTCCCTCAAGTTCATATGATTACAACTTTACACTGAAACTGAACTTCTAGGAGTTTCCAATTGTCACCTAAAGTAATCCCAGCTGTTGATTCACGTGGAACCTAGATGCATTCCTGTGAGAGCCTGACCCTTAAGGTTGGACTTGGGAGTTTTTTCCCTCTCTGCATCATTTTACTCATATCCCAGAAATCCAGGGAAAATCTCTTAAAACAAAGCTAGGTGCCATGAATATCTGGCTTTTCTCCCTAAAGGGATTGATAGGGTCCCTTCTAAGAGTCTACTCAATATACAAAGTAGTTGATATCAGGTAGAAGGACTAGATGGGAGCTTTTATTGGTACAGTGAACTCCTGAATGAGAACTCTATCCACCAATGTAGATTGGCACCTTCTCTTGGCAAAATATAGTCTTAGAGAGTTGCCTAGAGTGCTAAGAGACAAAGTCATTTGTCTAGAGTCTCACAACCATTATGTGTACAGGTAGGACTTGAACTCAGGTCTTCTTGGCACCAAGGTCAGTTCTCTATTCACTACACCATGCTGCCTCAGGTACAGGGTAGTTATTTATTTCCTCAACCATAGAAGAAATGCATAGAACAAAGAAGACACAAAAACATTACTTCTTTCTCTTTTAAAAATTTTTCTTTTTTTATTCTAAATTTAACAAACTCCAAGTAAAGATAAGCATTTTCATACACAAAGCAGATCAGAAAGAGTATTGCACATGCAGACACAAATCTGCACCACATTCAGCTTGCTTCTCCCTCCAAGTATACAACAAATTCAACATGTTATTTTTGAGGATATCCTGCTTTTCTCTTTCCTTTTGATCTTTCTTCTGTTCTCATTTATGCATTTAAAAATACTTCAGTGACTCTTTTTTTCTTTTCTTTTCTTTTTCATTTTAACTGTTGCTATCCTCCCTGTCTCCTTTCCCCAATTATTCCCCCAAAGCCAAAAGGAAACAAAAGGCTTGTAACAAATATGCATAGTCAAGCAAAAAAAAAATCCCCACATTTGCTATGTCTGAAAATATTTCTCTCATTTTGTACCTCATTTTTAGGAGGTGGGTAACATAGAGATGCTTCATCACTGGTCCTCTGGAATCATAGGTGGTCCTTGCATTAGAGAAACCTTAAGTCTTTCTTAGTTGTTTTTCTCTATATATTTGCTATTATTATATAAATTGTTTTTCTAGTTCTGTCCTCCATCAGTTCCCACAAGTCTTCCTAGGTTTGTCTGAAGCTATCCTTATCATTTCTTAATATATCCTTTTTTTTTTTTGGCAGGGCAATGAGGGTTAAGTGACTTGCCCAGAGTCACACAGCTAGTAAGTGTCAAGTGTTTGAGGCTGGATTTGAACTCAGGTCCTCCTGAATCCAAGGCCAGTGCTTTATCCACTGCGCCACTTAGCCGCCCCCTTTATCATTTCTTATGACACAATATTCCATTGCATGCAGCTAGCATTTGTTCAGCCATTCTTGAATTTATGGACACTCCTTTAGTTTCCAGCTCTTTGCCACTACAGAAAGAGCTGTTATTAATATTTTATATATATATATATATATGAGTTCTTTTCCACTTTCTCTGATATCTTTTGGGTATAGGTCTAGTAGTGTTGTTAACATGTAAAAGGGTATACACGGGTTAGAGACTTTTTTGGCCTACTTCCAAATTACTTTCCAAAATGATTGGACAAATTCAGAGCTCCATCAATATTTTATTAATGTGCACGGTGTCCTATAACCCCTCCAATAATTGTCATTTTTTTTTGTTATTTTTGCCAAACTAATGGGGACAAGGTAGAGCCTCAGAATTGTTTTAATTTGCATTTTTCTCGTTATTAGTGAATGGAGTGACTTTTTATATGACTGTTGATTTTAACATTTAAACCATAGATTATAACTTATCACCTCTATTATACTTTCCTGAGAGGAAGGAAAGACCCCTGGAAGACTTGTGGGATTGCTGGAAGGTATTTGACTTTTAACTCTGACTTATTTACAACTCATAAATACAATCTTTTGGCAACATAGATCTTTTGGGCTTTAATCCTTTGGCTACATAATCTAACTGGTGATTTCTCCTTGCAGTGGTGCATCTTCTCTTCTGAGAAACACTTCAGTTGCAAGTATTACTTCTCACTGTCATTTAGTATCTGGGATCTCTTGACTTTTCTAGGTCACCAGGTTACCACTAGCACTAGAAATGTCCATCTCTAGGGATCACTGTTCTATTTTGTTATGGATGCTCAAGGAAAGCAGAAGAGACAGAGATCCAGGGACTTAAGGTCTGTTCTCAGGTCTACCCAGACAAGCACATGTTATCTTCGTTGTAGGTTCATGGTCTCCATAGTTGCTGCTAGGGATAGAGTTGTAGTGGGGAGGGGTGGTGTGTAAGGGGGTGGTGAAAAAGAAAAGTCTAAGGAGAGCTGGCTATGGCTGTGTCCCAACAAAGAGGCTTTCTTTAAAAAAAAAACCCATAAACTCTCTCCTTGCTCCTTATAGCCCATAAAAATGGGAAGCTCTTCCCATTACTCTCACCAATACTTTTTTTGGACACAGCCCTTCATTTTCTCTACCCTGTGATAGGGACCAAGAGACCAACCAGGAGCTTTTGCCCGTCCATGTCTTTTAGCAAGGACCCAAAGTGATCATGCCCAGATCCATGCAAAGGACCCCAATACAATCCCTGCCATACAATGATTAAATGCTAGTGATGATTGATATTCATTGATGTTGTTTGCTTCTTTCAGTCATATCTGAGTCTTTGTGACCCCATTTGGGGTTTTCTTAGCAAAGATACTAAAGTGGTTTGCCATTTACTTCACTAACATTTTTTTTTCTCATTTAGAATGTTATTTTCCCCAAATCACATGTAAATACAAATTTTGACATCAATTAAAAAAAAAACACCTTTGTGTTCCAAGTTCTCTTCCTCCCCCTTCCCCAAGAACTCAAGCAATTCAAAAACAGGTCTGACCATGTTAATTCCTTACTCAGAACTGTTTGTCCTTAGGAGAAAATATAAAATCATTAGCCTGGCATTTGGAGCTCTTCACAACCTGACTCATACTTGCCTTTTCAGTCATATTTCGTGCTGTTTGCCTTCATGCACCCAACATTTCATCTCCCATTTCCATGCTTTTGCATACATAGGTTGTCCCTCATGTCTGGAGAGACAGCCTCTTAGATTCCTTCCAAGTGGGATTCTGCAACCACCTTAGACAGGACGCCTTCTCCTTCCCCCTCCCCTTCCACGTTGTTAGTGCTTTCTACGTCTTGGAATTACTTGGTACTGTTTGGTATTATATGTGGACAGGCCTGTCCCCCCTTCCCACTTCTCCCCTCTCTACGCTCCTTGAGGCAAGAACAGTTTAATTTTTGTCTTAGTACCCCCCAGTGTCTGACAGACACGTCATGAATGGAATTGAATTTTCTTCTCACCTCAGTAGAGTGTGAAGTTTGGGAACTAATGTTCACTTGGGTATTAGGGAGTAAAAAGGGGAAATTACAGAATTAGGTAGTGATAAAGACCTTTTTTCCCCTTTGATGTGTCTGCTTATAGCACTATCCTTGTCATTTTAATTAGAACTGCCTGTGATGTTGGTGGAGAGAGCACTGCGCTTGGGAGTTAGGAGAGACTTGGGTTTGAATCCCAATCAATCAAACACATTTGTTTTATTTCGGGCTTGAAAAAATTCTGAATTGAACAAACATCAAATAAAAAAGGAGCATTTCCACATACACAATAAGAGAAAAAGCATTGCATCTGAAACTGCAGATCTCTTATGTACAGCTTGCTTTTTTCCTTTTAAGTACATAATAAAATTCCGATTCATGTAAAAAAAAAAAAAAAAGAACTCAAGCAATTCAATATAAGCTATACATAAGTAGTCATGCAAAACATTTCCACATTAGCCAGGTTGTGAAAGAAAACAGAAAAAACCAAAACTTCAGATAAAGAAAGGAACTAACTGCTGTGAATGACTTGGTTATTTTCAGCTATGCAATGATCCAAGACAATCTGAAGGTCTTATGAAAAATGCAGTCCATCTACAGAGAGAGAACTGATGATGTCTGAATACAGATTGAAGTATAATTTTTTTTTTTGCCAACTTATTTTACAGATGAGGAAACTAAGGCAAAGAGAGTTAAGCAACTTATCCAGGGTCACACAGCTAGTTAGTGTATTAGGTCAGATTTGAACTCATCATCCTGACTCCAGGACTTCAGTGCCTGGTAGGTTGACTGGCTGGCTGGCTGGCTGCAGTACCCTGCCTATAGTTCCAGCTCTAAGGTTATCATGGCTCAAGCTCCTAGTCACATAGGAAGCACCTACAGCACCTGAAACTGAGGATAAACAACACAAAACAGAAATATCATCAGACTCATTTCTCAGAGCTGAGGTAAAAGAGAGGTAAGCAGGAGAAGGACTGTCCTGACCATCTCACAAGTTCAGTTCATAGTCTCCATGCTGGGAACAGCAGATAGGCATCACCAAAAAGAGCACAGTGGAAGAGAGATCACATGGCTCAGTTTCACCACTTTTTTGTTTGTTTGTTTTTTTTTAATGAGGGAATTGGGGTTAAGTGACTGCGGAGGGTCACACAGCTAGTAAGTGTTAAGTGTCTGAGGTCAGATTTGAACTCAGGTACTCCTGACTCCAGGGCCAGTGCTCTTTCCACTGCACCACCTAGCTGCCCCAGTTTCACCACTTTTAAAGATAAAGGCAGCCAATCAAAGTAGGCTACCTCATTCACGTGGTGAGGGATGCAGAGGCTCCCTGTTAGACAAACAGGGCGTAATCAAAGGCCCCTCAAGGCCAGCTCCACCTTAAAACTGGGCATACTCATAGAAGTCTTAGTTATAACAGTTAATTAATTTCAATGGATAAAATATCATAATGTTTCTTTTTTTTCTTCTTGTGCCTATTACTATCCTCTAACGTATTTTCCCCTTTCTAGCAAATGCACCTCTATATAAGAAATAATAGTCAGGTAAAACAAATTGACAGATTGGCCATGTCTAGAAATGCCTACCTAACTCAGCTGTTCTAGTCCAGGGTGTCAACAAACTACAGCCTGAGAGCTAAATCTGGCTGCCACTTGTTTTTATATGATCTGCTAGCTAAGAATTGTTTTTACATTTTTTAATGCAATAAAACTTTATTTTAAAATGTATAAAACCATTCTTAGTTCAGAGACCATAAAAATAGGCTGTGAACAGGATTTAGCTGATAGTTTGCAGACATCTGCTCTATTTCATCACCTCTCAACCAAAGGGTAGAAAGTATGTTTCATCTTCAGTCTTTTGTAGTCTTGATTCTTTGATTCTTTGGTCCGAGATTTGAGCTCTTTCTGGGTTGGCTCTCCTCACATTATTGTTATATTTGTGGAACATTCTTCTGGTTGTGCTAACTTTATTGTGTGTTCATAAAAATCTCTCCATCATATTCCTGATTTTTTTATGGAAGCTAGATGGTGCAATGGCTAGAGTATTAGGCTGTTAAGGGCTAAAATTCTAGCTAAACTGTCTAAACTATTTAATGAGTGGTCGCCAATAAATTATAAGCTTTAGCAAGAATTAGACTTTTAAGCATTTATTAAGGAGAATAAGAATTTGATAAAGAGAGAAGAAAGGCCTAGATTCCTATCTATTAAAGGGAGAGCACATTTCTAGCTCCGCTCTCCACCAGAGTCCTCAGGAAAGAGAGCGAGACTGAGCGCCAGTCTCTTCTTTCCTCCTCCCACTAGCCCGCGTCACTTCCTGACGCCAAAGAAAAGACTCCTGGTCTTGCCCTCAAAGACCTTCGCTTCATGGGCAGAACTCTTCTACAGTAAGTCTCCAGCAGGTGGCGTCATTCCAATCGTTACAGGATAATAACAATATCTACATCTCAGCACTGTTGTGAGAATCAAATGAAATAATATGTGTAAACTGGCACAGTGCTTAAAATGTAGTGGATGCTATATAAATGCTTATTCCCTTTCTACTTTCCCCTATGACACCATAAAATTCCTTTACATGCATATACCACAATTTGTTCTGCCATTCCCCAATTGATGGATATTTGTTTTGTTTCCAATTCTTTAATACAACTAAAAATGCATCTATAAATATTCTTGTACATATAGGTGCATTTATACTCTCTGTCCTTTACCTTTTTAGGGTATACATCTAATAGTAATATCAATGAGAAAAGGGTATGTATACTTTAGTGACTCTTGGGATTTGGTTGCACATTATTTCCAGAACGATTGAACCAATTTACAGCTCCATCAACAATATAACAATTTATTTATTCTCCAACAATCTCTATTTTCCTTTTTAATCTTCATTGTCAAATTCATAGGTATAATGTGGAACATCAAAGTTGTTTTAATTTGGTTTTCTCTTTTTATTAGTGACTTGTAGCATTTTTTTTTCATATGATTGTTGACAGCTTGCATTTGCTCACTTAAGGATTTGCATAATAATTTGTATTTTTTAAAACTGGAGAAAAATTTCAAGAAACGTGGAAATAAGTCTAGGGCATTTCATTATTTTAAGAGGTCGGCAAGAAAGTTACTTAAGCATAAATTAATCCAATAAAGAAAGAAACACACGTAAATTATTTATCTATTTTAGGCCTAGTGTAAACTGTGTTGGAAAATGAAGATAATACAGAATTATGAGTTAAGGATGAAGGTTACTTCTCCCATTTTGTTCTTGCCCTTACACAGAAAAATACCAGCCCAAATATAGTACTCACTTCTAATTTCATCAGTGTGGAAAATTCTGTAATCATGCAACAACAAGTTAACAAGTATTTATTAAATGTTTGCTATGTGCTGGGCACTATGCTAAGTTCTGAGGATATAAATACAAGCAAAAGGAAAGACAATCTCTGCCATTAAGGTGCTTATTTTTTTTTTTTAGTGAGGCAATTGTGGTTAAGTGACTTGCCCAGGGTCACACAGCTAGTAAGTGTTAAGGTCTGAGGCCGGATTTGAACTCAGGTCCTCCTGACTCCAGGGCCAGTGCTCTATCCACTGCACCACCTAGCTGCCCCAAGGTGCTTATGTTCTAATGGGAGAAGGCAACATGTAAAAGGAAGCTGAATTGGCATCATCATCATCATCATCATCATCATCATCACCATCATCATCAATTAATTCCTGACCCTCTAGCCTTTTTCTTTTTTTTTTCTTTTTTTTTTTTTTAGTGAGGCAATTGGGGTTAAGTGACTTGCCCAGGGTCACACAGCTAGTAAGTGTTAAGTGTCTGAGGTCGGATTTGAACTCAGGTACTCCTGACTCCAGGGCCGGTGCTCTTTCCACTGTGCCACCTAGCTGCCCCCTCTAGCCTTTTTCTAATGAGCCCAAGATGGGTACCTTAATCTTTTTCCACCCCCTAAGCTTTTCAGCTTCCTTTTATTGTCTTCCCTTATTAGAATGTAAGTTTCTGGGGGCAGCTAGGTGGCACAGACATGACTGAAGAACAACTGAAAAACAACAAATTTGTATCCCTACTTCTTAGCACAGTGCATTGCATGTAGTAGGTACTTAATAAATACTTTTCGATTTGACATGATATAAGAAGTCGGCTGGAGGGGGGGGGCGGATACCTGGAGAGAGAGTCAGGAGCAAAGCCTAGAGAGTAATGAAGACATGGCCTTGGACACTTTCCTTAGAATAGAAGTTCTGGGAGGAATTCACCATTCAAGGAAATGGTCAGAGATCAGAAATTCATTTGCAACTTATAATTTAAGAGGGTTCTCTTGGGCACTGAGATGTTTAGTGACTGTTAATGGTCACGCAGCTAGAATGAATCAAAGCCTAGATCCTCCTAGATTCCAAGGATAGCACTCTATCCACTATGCCATGCTTCTCCACTAAATGTGTTGTTTTAAGGAAATGCATAAATAAACAAATGAACAGATAATTTTAAGATTGCAAGGTATTGCTACAAAATATTTCTCACTTAGTTCATACCCTCTCATTCCACTAGTTGAGTTTTTATATCTTGCTTGGCTTAGGAAAGGCTATGAAATAATTTCTAATACATTATTTTAGGGACAGCTAGGTGAAGTAGAGGATAAAGCACAGGCCCTGGATTCAGGAGGACATGAGTTCAAATACGGTCTCCAACACTTGACACTTACTAGCTGTGTGACCTTGGGCAAGTCACTTAACACTCATTGCCCCACAAAAATTTTTAAAATTTAATACATTATTTTATAGCCTCTGAACTGATACTTTTGGATAAAAATACAAACCAATAAAATAGCCATTCAAACAAAAATTGCTTTTGGTATAAAGAAATGGAAAAATTACATAGGCAGGCACTTTCTAGGAAAAGTATTTGCAGAAATAACCATTTTTTTTTAGTCAATGCCATCCAAAATGTTCCTATATTGTTACTATTTGGCTACCATCCCTAATCAAACAAGTTCTACCACTATGTTCTAAAGTCTCATGTAACTTTTTGCTGCTTCAATTAAGTGGGTTTCCATTGCAAATCTTCCAGTTTATATGTTATCTTTGTACATGGTATCATTCGTGTTCTTTTGTTAACCTGGTTTAATTATACTGTTCTGTCCATGTCTCTGGTATGCAGCCTGGTACACAGATTTGGTAGATAGGGTCTAAACAAGGAAAGATGGTCTCTTTGCTCCCATTTCAGCTGAGTTTTCATTTCCCTCCCCTTTTCATTTCAAGAAAAAGGTCTCCATTTATTGGCTTTCTGACTTATTTCCATGTTGATTTGGGATTTACTCAATTCTGGTTCATGGGCTGCCATGATATTATGCTTCCCCCCTAGCCAGCAGTGACTTGGGCTGGAGGTATGTTCCCTGGAGAAGATGTTGGTGGCATGACCTACAAGTGGTTAGTAACACCATTCCACCCTGACAATTATCTTTTGTCATTAAGGCTGAGCTGCTGTGTAATTATTTCACTGGTTCACATGATCTATGATCCCATTATGTTGCTTCCCTCAAGCATTTGCTTGGCAGAATGAAGGGAGGAGGGCATTCATTCCCACAGATCAAATCAAAGGATAAGAACAACAACTATATGGTGAGTCATAAAGACAGCCACATAACTACATAAGAATAGCTCCCTCCTTGGGCTGGGTCCAGTCTCGGAAAAAAAATAATTCAACTAATATTTATTAAGAACCTACTATGTGGAAATCTGTATGAGGCACTGGGTTGATAAAAAGATAAAGACCCAGGCCCTGCCCTGGTGGGATACAACAGAACCATCGTATTAAATAGGTCATAGGGTCCAGAATTGGAAGAGATGTTAGAGGTCATCTACTACAACCTCATATTTTTATCGGTGACAAAAAGAGGCCCTTGAGAGGCTCAGCAGGGATGCCATTCTCTGTGACTAGCCTAGCAGTGGAGTAATCATTGACTTGATATCTCATCTTGAAATTTGTGAGTACTCTCTGACAAGATAAAGGATATTAAGGCTCTGAAGTTCCAGTCAAGACCTGCTTGGGACACAAGTGTTCCCTAAAAGTGTACTTTGTTACCATTGTACCTAAAGTTTGTGCCTATTTTTCCTCTTCCCTCCTCTCCTCTCTCCCCCTCAACTATAGTTATGAGAGAGTGCTTTGGGCTATGCTTGACTCAAGCCATTCTCCTGTTGGAACAAAATGAGACAAATGTAGGTCATTCAACAGTCAACAAAAGGAGATTTACTTTTTCATAGTAGGAGGATATTTAACAAGGGTCATCCTAAGTTGATTCTGCTGAGTGAAACTCTCCTGCCTCTGATCCTGCCAGGCAGAGACCACTTGGAGTTCCTCCTGACTGCTTTGCATTCAGGAGACCAGGAAGTGATAGCAATAACCTGAGATTTTTGTCCTCTGTGCCAATCACATTTCAAGGTTTAAAAAATTTTTAAATTTATTTTTAACATTCATTTAAAAAAATTTTTGAGCTCCAGATTCCTTCCCTCTTTCCTGCTCCTCCCTTGCCCATTGAGAAGACAAACAATTTGATTATATGTGTGTGTTTGTGAAGTCATACAAAGAAAAAATAATTAAAAGAAACATAAAGCAAGTGAAAAAAAGTATGCTTCAATCTGCACTCAGAGATCATCAGATCTCTCTGGAGGTAGATAGTATTTTTCATGATGGATCCTTTGGAATTGTCTTAGATCATTGTATTGATCAGAGTAGCTAAATCTTTCACAAACATTACAATATTGCTATTACTCTATGTACAATGTTTTCCTGGTTCTGCTCACTTCAGTTTGCATTGGTTCATATAAGTCATCCTGGGATTTTCTGAAATCATCCTGATCATCATTTCTTATATCACAGTAGTTTTCCATCACAGGGCAGCTAGGTGGTACAGTGGATAGAGTGCCAGACATGGAGTCAAAAAGCCCTGAGTAAAAATCTAGCCTCAGGCACTTAGTAGCTGAGTGACCCTGGACAATTCACTTAACCCTGTTTGCTTCAGTTTTTTCATCTGTAAAATGATCTGGAGAAGAAAATGGCAAACCACTCCAGTATCTTTGCCAAGAAAACTCCAATGAGATCACAAAGAGTCTGACAACTGAAAACCACTGAGCAACAAAACTAAATTTACATAGTGGAGGGGATTAAGCTCATGCCATAGGACACCCCAGGGTTTGGAGGAAATGTTATATAACTATTGCTAATGCTATGCATTTGAGTAAATGCCTTGGCTAAGAAGTAATTGCATCAATGCAGGTTTTGAATGGGTAATATATTATTGAAAGATCATGAGCTAAAGTATTAGGAGTAGAGAGAGCTACTCAGGGTTGCCTGGAAAATGTGAGGTGTCAGTTACCCTTCTGGGGATCCAACTTGTCAGTGGTAATGCAAGTTTAGGGGAATACCTCCAGAGTGGGGGCTATACATGGAAATAAGATGTTCCCATTTGCCCTTCTCCACCATTTTCTTCTGAGGTCTGGATCTTACGGATGTTGAAGGGTTGTTTTGCCTTTCCTATACCTCAAAGTGGCTCCTATAGGCTCTTATAATGACTCAAAGTGGTTATTTATTCTCACTTTCTTAATATTCTGGGCAGGAGCAGGAAATAAAAATAGGATCCTCCATGATGGCAGGATGATATAATGGAAAGAATGTAAGACTTGGAATCACAATGGGTTTATGGGTTTAAATCCTACTCCAACACTTCTTAACTGTACAACTATAGGCAAATTACTTAAAATCTCTTAGCCCCAGTTACCTCATCTATAAAATAAGGAGAATAATACCTGTAGAATAAGAGGGAGGAAGGACTAAGCATTTATATAGCACCTAATATGTGCCAGGCACTGTGCTTAATGTTTTACAAATATTACATTTGATATGACAATACTTCAAGGTAGGTTATTCTTCCTATTTTACATTTGAAGAAACTGAGGAAAACAGAGATTAAGTGATTTGTCAGGGTCACACAGCTAGTAATTGTCTGAGGCTGGATTTGACCTCCAGTCTTCCTGACTCCAGCACTCAGCACTCTATCCATTGCACCACCTAGCTGCCTCCACAAAGTTATGGTAAGTATTAAATGAGATAAAATATGCATATACTCCACCAATACATATAGTAGCAGATTTAGTAGATATTAGGGAAGTGTGTAAATCAAATAAAGGTTAAGTAACTTGCCAACATACCAATATCTTAAAAAGTCAAGGATTCCATATCCTCTTTTTATTGTTTTCTGTCTCTTCCTGTGTTGCTTGGTCAAGTGTATTAGACACACAGAGGAGTGACTATTCAATTCAATCTAATTCAATTCAAGTAAACTAGCATCCTTTGGCCTCTCAGAATATAAATTCCTGGAGTGGAGGAACTGTTTACATTTCATCCCATCCCACCCTGTTTATCCTCTCTCTCAGTAGAATCTTCAACTTCTTCCTATCAACTAGTTCCTTCCCTACTGCCTTCAAATATGCACAAATCTCTTCCATTCTTAAAAAACAAAAACAAAAACTTAACTAGATGCTACCTTCTCCTCAAGTTATCATCCTATAACTCTTTCATCCTTTCCTTCATTCTTTCTTTCATAGGGCAATGAGGGTTAAATGACTTGCCCAGGTTCACACAGCTAGTAAGTGTAAAGTGTCTGAGGCCAGATTTGAACTCAGGTCCTCCTGAATCTAGGGCCAGTGCTTTATCCACTGCACCCCTCTCATCTTTTTCTTAACCAAGAATCTATCTACTCTTACTGCCTCTACTTTTTCTCCTCTCATTCACTCCTTAATCTCTTTCAATTTGGCTTCTGACCTTACCTCTCAACTGAAACTGCTCCCTCCAAAGTTAACAGTGAGATCTGAAATGCCAAGTCTTTTGGCTTTTGGAATACCATATTCTAATCTTTCTAATCTTTCCAATCTTACACTGTAGTAGCTGCTAGATCTTGTGTGATTCTGACTATGCCACCTCAGTACCCAAATTCTTTCTTTCTGGTTGGTTACTTACAGTATTTCATTTTGCCCTGGGAAGTTTTGCATTTGTGGTAACTTTCTTGGAAGCATTCATTTTGGAGTCTCTTTCAGGATGTGAATAATGAATTCTTTCTATTTTTTACTTTTCACAATAAAAAAAAATGACATTCAGGTTCTGCTCTGTTCTGTTTATGTGTTTATTTTTTCGTTATGCTTTCAGATAGTCCAATGATTCTAAAATTAATTTCCTTGATCTGTTTTCTAGGTCAGTTGTTTTTTGTATGACATTTTATAATTTCTTCTCTTTTTTTCAGTCTTTTGACAACAAGAAATATTAAAAGAAACTCAAAAATGCCCCAAACTAAAAGAGATTGATTGGGAAATTTTCCTGGGCAGGTTGTCCAAAACTTATACTCAGACTTTAATAATTACTTTGATGTTATAGCTAATTCCTTCTAAGGAATCAGGGTTTGTTTTTGTTTGTTTCATTGTTGTTTGTTGTTTGTTGGTTTTTTCGAGTAGTCTGGGCTATCCAGTACTTTATAATTGAGGTAGCAGATGGTAAGATAGCTGAATGTTGGTCTAAGAAAGATTTTCATGTCTGACTTTTAAAACTTGATAAAATATAAATATCTCTGGTGGCCTGACTTACAATACATAGCACCTAGAACACTGTCAGGATGAAATCATGTTTTTTTTTAATAATGGTAACAGACTTTCTCCTTAACTTCCTTCATTCTGGCTTCCAACCTGACCACTCTAAAGAAACTGTTCTTTCAAAGGTCACCCACTTACCAAATTAAATAACTCATTTCTTTCTTTATTCTCCTTGACCTTGATGCAGGATTCTATGGTTATTTACTATGCCTCCTTCCTTACTTTTCTGACTCTCCTTTTTCTCTAGTTAATCCTTCTCAGTTACTGTTGCTTGTCCCTTTTCATTTTTTTGTCCTCTTAAGTGTGGGTATTCCCCTTGTTTCTGGTCCTTAGTGCCTTTCTCTCTGCATTTTCTCCTTTACCCACTCTCATTTCTTTATTGTTTACCATTTTAGGACATGACTCCTGAACATAATCTCTATGCCTGATAGCCCTTTCAAGATCAAAAACCTACATTTTCACCTGTCTTTTGTGAATGTATATGTTATTATATCATGTTCAAACTCAATATGTCATATATAGTTTTGTTCTGTAGGCTTCTCAAACTCTTATCTAAAACAGAACTTTTCTTTCCTCTCCTATCATTCATCCCCTTCTTTTCTGAATTACCCTATTTCTGTGAAGGGTGCCTAGACCCATAACTTCTGTGTCATCACCAACTCTTTCTTCCTCATCTAACATGCCAAAATGTCATGTCTTATGGGCTATCTTCACAGCATTTCTCATACATGACATCTCTACTCACATGGTTACCACCATAATGCTAACTCACAACACCTCTTGCCTGGACTATGTCCCAATTGGTTCCTTCTCTCTCTCTCTCTCTCTCTCTCTCTCTCTCTCTCTCTCTCTCTCTCTCTCTCTCTCTCTCTCTCTCTCTCTTTCTCTCTCTCTCTCTCTCTCTCTCTCTCTCTCTCTCTCTCTCTCTCTCTCTCTCTCTCTCTCTCTCTCTCTCTCTCTCTCTCTCTCTCCTCCCTTCTCCTCTCCTCCTCCTCCTCTTCCAATGTATTATCCTTCATACAGTTGGCAAAGTACCTTTACTAAAGTACTGGTCCTTCCTACTCAATAAACTCTAGTGGCTCCCTCTTGCCTTTAGGATCAAATACAGACTCTTCTGCTTATCATTTAAAGCTGCTCATAAACTGGTCCCAATCTTATCTTCACATATTCTACAGCCCAGCCAAAATGGTCTTCTTGCTTTTCCTTACATGGAGTATTTTATTTCCCATGTACAAACTGCTGCCTATGCCTGGAATGTACTTTCTCCTCTGCCTTTTAAAATCTCTCATTTTCTTCCAACCTCAGCTCAAACACTACCTTCAACATAAGGACCTACTTGATTCCCCCAGTTGCTGGTACTTCTCCCCTACAATTATCTTGTATTTATTTTTACATATGTTTATATGTATAGAGGTTGCCTGTCTTCCCAAAAGAAAATAAACTCCATAAGGGCAGAAATTGTTTCATTTTATCTATCATATATTAAGTGCTTAATAGATACTTTTTGATTAACTGGTGTCCAAAACCAAACTTATAATCTTCCCCTTCCATCTATCTAATCCTCCCAATTTCAGTTTAATTTGATTCAATTAAAGAAGCATTTTATTAAGATCCAACTTACTGGGCTAGGGGATATAGAGAAATTTAAAAGTCTGTCCCTACTATGAGTTAGTGCAGGTTTTATGTCTTTTTTTGGGGGGGGGGGAGAAGTTGCATTCTCATTTGAGGTCATTTTCTTATATTGAGATCCCTGAGGTACACTGGGAATGAATTTTCAGAAGTCACCCAGTTGGTGAGGACAGGAGCTATTAACCCAATCTAGATCTCTATACTCTCCATTCATCTGTTTCCCACTGAGATTACCTATTCTATGAAGTAAAGGTGGTCCTAGTTGTAGGCTGAATGGTTAACTGGTTTGATTTGAAGTACTGTAGAAAAGTTCATATTACCTCCCAAAATTTCTCCTGATAGTTCGTTACTATTTTCTGGGACTTAAGCAAGTCACTTTATCTTATTGGACCTCAATTCCCTCAGTTATAAGATGAAGTTGATGGACCAGATGATCTCCCAGCTCCCATCTAGCACTGAAATATTGTTAATTTTTTTGACGAGTATTCTATGTTTGAGGAACATCAAGGAGAATTTCTGTTTACTGCAGGATCTTGTTTAGGGTCACTTCCACTCAAGGGTCATCACCTTAAAGATGGACTTCCTTGAGTTCAAACCCCACCTCTTACACTTATCTGTGTAATCCTGGACAAATCACTGAACCTCTCTCTCAGCCTCCATTTTCTTATCTGTAAGATGAGGTATTTGGACTAGAGAGATTTTAAGGTCTCTTCCAGCTCTAAATTGAATATCCTACAATCTTTGAGGAAGACATTCCCACAAATGGAGCATAGGGAAGATAACTCATGTGCATGAACAGAACAAAAGTTCTATTCAGATGCATTATCATCATCATGTGTAGAGATCAGAAAGTTGCAACAGGGAATTTAGGGGTGGGAGTCCATATGATTGTAAGTTCCTGAGAGAGTTGTTGTTTGTCTTTTCTGAACGAGGACCATAACATTGGGAGGTAATGTCATGGCACTGAATTGGATTTAAGTGAGGGAGGGCTGTGCAAGGTCACCATCCTCACTCTCCTCCAGAACCATCTAAGGTTCAGTGGTTAGATATACCTGGATGTTTAATGCAACTGGAGTTAAGTGACTTACCCAGGGTCACCCAGCTAGTAAGTGTCTGAGGTGAGACTTGAACTCTGATCCTCCCAACTTCAGGGCCAGTACTCTATCCATTCATTGCACCACCTCAGACACTAGCTGTGTGACCTTGGGCAAGTCACTAAACTCCAATTGCATTAAACATCGGGAGCTATCTCCAGTATTCCTGGTGCATATCTCACCACTGGACCCAGATTTCCCTGGAGGAGAGTGAGGATGGTGACCTTGCACAGCCCTCCCTCATTTATATCCAATTCAGTGCAAGTCATGGCATCACACCAATGTCATGGTCTTCTTCAAGAACAAAGGACAAACAACAAGCTCCTGAGCGCAGGGTCTGTCTTTTGCCTATTTCTATGCCAGCGCTTAGTACATTGTCTGGTACAAAGTAGGAGCTTAATAAATGTTTATTGGAGCAAATACAATTAATTGGTCCAGGGCTTCAGCTTTAGGAAAGGATCAGATGGGCCAAAGCGCCTGCAGTGCGCACAGGTTGCCGTCAGGGGGCACTGTAGTGGTAAGTGGGGCGGGGAGCCCTTAGAAATGTGGGCTCCTCCTCCCTTCCCCTTTGTCCGAGGGGCGGGGTCGGAGCGGGGCGAGTTGCAATCCCAGCTGGCCGCGCGGCCGCTTTTGAATGGCGCTGCCTGGGGGCCACAGTCTGGGGTTCGCGGAGACGCTCTAGGCTGTTGGGGCTGCAGCTGAAAAGGCGCTGCCGTACCATGAGCCGCAGGTGAGTGACCTCCCACCCCCACCCCGCCCCAGCTGCCCGCTCCGCGCAGCTAGGGTGGGAGGCTTCCTGAACCCTCTGCTGCCCAGCCCTGGGGCCGCTCTATCTCTGCTCCTCCTGGGCCTAATTCCACCTTCCGCGGCGCCGCCGGGAAAGAGGCCGCCGCCCCCTCGCTGCTCCTGGTTCCCTTCCGTCTCGCGAGCGCCAGCGCCAGCGCCGGGCCGCGCGCTTCCCAGGCCTCCTGGCTGCGGGATAGTGGGGGAGGGGACGTGGGGAGTCAGTGCCACCGAGGAACCTGCCTCTGCTGTCCCAGGGCGAGGAGCTGCTCCTACTGGGGCTGGGACCTGGGGCGGCCGGGAAGAGGCGCCTGGGCTGCCCCTTTAGCCGCATCCTGGCTGGCGAGCCGAGGAGAAAGCGAGACCCGCTGTCACGTATTAATTGATCCTTTGGGTGGAGCTGACATCTGCTGAGTGCTTAGGAAAAAACCCAACTAAGCCCAAACCCAAAAACATTTGTGCATCCAGAGGGAAAAGACTAAAGGTGCTTCAGATTGGCTATTTAAAGATCAGGGAAGTTGCTTTTGCAGAAAGTGCCCTCTGGCCCACACACTGGATTTTTCTCATGGAACTTTGGCATTTATCTTTCTTTTTCTTTTCTTTTTTTAAAGTTAAGCTTTTGTTTTGCAAGAGAGAAACTTGGAATAGTTGCATAAAATTTGCTGACTGCGCCTTTGAAAACCCTCATTGTGTATTTTCTGAAAAGTTGTTCTTCTGTTACAGTACTCGGGCATGGTACCTTCTTAGGTGACAAATATAGAGATAACAAAGAGTTGTTTTGTTTTTCTTTTCTTGTTGCCTTTTGAAGTTCCTTGAAAACAAGTCCAAGCTGTTTGCTCTGTGATTTAAAACATACACGGACAGCTGGAAGAGAGAAATATTTTTAAGTAATCTCGATTTTAAGTATTAAAAACGCTCTGGAATCTTAGTCTATATTTCAACAGCTTAAAATACAATGCCGTGGAATCTTTGACTAAATATAGTTTAGTTTAAAAAAATATTTAACACAGTTTAGGATTTTAAAAAAATTACCATTATTTCAATTAAAATATTAGAGAAGTGGCAGTGTCAAACAACTCTAATCAGAACTCTGATCTCTAATTGGTGATTTGATGTGAAGGAGTTCACAGGAAGAACATTCATGTGAATTTTGGTTCTTTGAAGTCAGGTGCCTCTGTTATTGACAATTTCTGACTTTAGAACACTGATTAAGAATATCATTGTATTTTGCAAGGTGAATGTAGTTGATAGGGTTGAAATAGGTTAAGAAATGCTGTGTGTGTGTGTGTGTGTGTGTGTGTAGTTTATGGCTTTCTGCCATTATGAAATATTACTGTATTTTTTACTGTATAGTTTGTGTATGCATGCAATTAGCATTGTGGTTTCTAGATAATGAAAAGCCCTCTAGCACAGAAATGCTTATTCCTTTTTTGTCATTCAGTTCTTTGGCTGTCTGGTGACACCTGTGGCCCCATTTGCAGAGTAATGTTTTGTTCTGTTTTGGGAGGCAATTGGGGTTAAGTGACTTGCCTAGGGTCACACAGTTAGTAAGTGTCAAGTGTCTGAGGTTGAATTTGAACTCAGGTCCTTCTTACTCCAGGGCTGGTGCTCTATCCACTGCACCTAGAGTAATGTTTTTAAATGCATAAAGTAGGTAGGATTACAAAGGAAAACCAATATATTGAAATACAGCTACCAGATTTTAAAATAATGTATATGGGTGCCAGGTTAAGAAAGGAATAAAAACTTAACACCTAATTTTAAACTAAATGTTTATATATGGTTACACACTGCATGACGATTTGCATGCCTGCTGTTTGCCAAATAGTTTTTGGCACCCTAAAGAAACTTAAAGCATAAGACCTCCCTACAAGGAGCTTATAGTCTAATTATGGAAATAAGACTATCAGACATGAAATAATTAGGCAACAAGTGCTAATCTTAGAAACAGCTGGTGAAATGGAAAAAGTAGTGAAGTTTTGCAGTGTTAGGACTTTAATTTGTTTCCTAGGGGATAGGTGGCACAGTGGATAGAGCACTGGCCCTGGAGTCAGGAGTACCTGCGTTCAAATCCAGCCTCAGACACTTGATACTTACTAGCTGTGTGACCCTGGGCAAATCACTTAACCCCCATTCCCCGGGGAAAAAAACAACAAAAAAAGAATAATCAGACATTTTAAAGGAAGAAGTGACAGAATGCTCATAGAGGATAAAGTAGAATTGAATGACTTTAAAGCTTTTTTTTTTTCCTGAGAAAATTGTTTTTTGTGTGTGTTTTTTGGTGAGGCAATGAGGATTAAGTGGCTTGCCCAGGGTAACGCAGCTACTAAGTGTCAAGTGTTTGAGGGCAGATTTGAACTCAGGTCCTCCTGAATCCAAGGCTGGTGCTTTATCCACTACACCACCTAGTTGCCACCTTCCTGATAAAGTTAAAGAATTATACAGCCACTAATAGAAAGATTTATCATGATGCTTTTAAGTTTTCTGGGTAAACCTCAAATGGTTGGAACTATGTGAATTATTCAAGACATTAAGGAAACAAGCATTTATTAAGTGCCTACTATGTTCCTGACACTGTGCTAAGTGCTTTATAAGTAGTAGTAATTCATTTGATCCATATAACCCTGGAAGATAGGTGCTATATCATTATCCTCATTTTACAGTTGAGAAAACTGAAGTAGAGAGAGATTGATTAGGTGACTTGCCCAGGATCACACAGCTAATAAGGGGCCAAGATCAAATTTGAACTCAGGTCTTCCAGATACCTGGCCCTGTTTTCTATTCACTGGGCCACCAGTTGCCCCTAGATAACATTGTAGTCTATTAAAAGAATAAATAATTATTTAGATTAGATTTTTCCCCCTGAAAATTATATTTTGTAAATTTGTATTTCTTTTGTTCCCACATAAAGTAGGTGAGTGTTTCGCTTTTTGAAAATTTTTATTTAGTTCATTCTTCATTCATTTTTATTTAAGGAGCTTTATTGTTTAGTGCAAATATTTCTGCATATATTAGATTCTAGTTTCTTTACTCTGATTAAAGAAAAAAAGTTCTGGCATAAAATATTTTGAATACCTTAATTTGATAATGTGAGAAGGGAGTGATCCAGAAGTATATATCCTTTGCACTTACTGGAATGTAGATTCTTACTGGAAAAGTCTCATTGAGGTTTGGGGAAGTGATTTTGTTTTTCTTTAAAAAAAGGAACAGCAAATCATAAATTTGAGCTAGATTTATATTTTCTATAAGTCAGATTTATATTCTGTACTCTTATGAGGTCTTCAAAATGTGTTTAAAATTGATATGGGAGTTAATTTCCTGAAAGACTGTTTATACAGTCTATTTTTTCCTCTACCGTTACTTTCACTGTCTTGTCATTGTTCCATTTAATTTATATACTGAGTAGGGCAAAATAAGTCTACCTCTGGGCTAGGCCACTATTCAAAAAGTTGTAGACAAGTTACTGGTGGGAGAGGGGAACCGGTAACAGGTCTCCCTCCGCCTCAAAATCTACCCCTCAATTAGAAATTGTAAACTTACTTTGATAGAATTTTGGCATTTCTTCCAATCAGAGATTCATTTGGGTTGAATAAAATAATAAAATCCATTTTGTAAATGCTCTTTTAAGGGCTCTCATTCTTTCCTACCTCAATGTGAATTGGTTTAGCTTAACTTCTTCTGAACGACAAGAGTTTTTATGGGGCAGGGGAATAATTTGGAGAGATTGTGGCACTAAGGAGAGAGGGCTTGGGGCAGCATGTGGCTTTAAAATACTTGGTGCCGTGAAGGAGATAATGAAAGGGATTCGAAAAGGGTATGTTTACACCTTTGTCTAGGGCTGATCCTTTGACTTATCTTGTGGCAGACATATTAGGACTACAGGTAATGATAGTCATTATTGGTTCTGGTGATGAATCTGGAAAGTTAGATTTGGAGGGGATAGGATTGATCATCTTTGTGTCAATCTCCCTTCTCTCCTCTCTTTTAGCTCTCCCCCTCTCTCCTTTACCCTAAGTGTAAGTCATACATTCCCTAGATGTTATCATAATGGAAATATCCCCAAATTTTAGATTTACAGCTTTTAAATTTATAGGTATAAGTTGTTTTTTTTTTTGCGGGGCAGTGGGGGTTAAGTGACTTGCCCAAGGTCACACAGCTAGTAAGTGTCAAGTGTCTGAGGCCGGATTTGAACTCAGGAACTCCTGAATCCAGGGCCGGTTCTCTATCCACTGCGCCACCTAGGTGCCCCTTATAGGTATAAGTTATAGGGAAATATTCCCAAATTTACTAATGTGTCTAAAGATTCTGGTTGGGGGGGAGGGGCAATGAAGGTTAAGTGACTTGCCTAGGGTCACATAGCTAGTAAGTGCCAAGTGTCTGAGGCCGGATTTGAACTCAGGTCCTCCTGAATCCAGGGCTGGTGCTCTTTCCACTGCACCACCTAGTTGCCTCTGAAGATTGTTTTAATAAAATGAGGAATGCTCTGTCAAAAGAAAGAAAAAAAAGGATTGTGATTTTTTGCTTTCTGTGGTTACATTTCATAAAGGTTAGTGCTTTGTTAAAGAGGTTATTAGAAGATAGAGAATAAATTAAAAGAGAGGGAAAGAAAAAGAATAAGCATTTATATAGAGCTTACTACATTGGAGACACTGTGCTAAGCACTTTTACAAATATTATTTCCTTTGATTTAATTATAAAACCTTTATAGCAGTGTTGGCCAAACTAATTTGGTCATGGAACCTTTTTTTTTTTTTAAACTTAAAATACAGTGGTCTTGGAGTTGAGAAACTTCTATGAAAAGGGAGGAAAATCAGGCACATTTGGGGACAGTACAGAAAAAAATAAACCCTTTCTCACATCTCTTCAAATTACTGTACATAATATTTGAATATTTATTTGTGTGTGTGTGTGTAAAACAACCTCTTGTTGAGATTAAGATTAGATGTCTAGTATTTTAAATGTTAAATATTACTATTTTTTTTTTCATGAAACTCCTAATTACATGAAATAAGTTTTAAACCTTATAGGATAGAATTTAGAAATGCCTTGCTGGGGACCAATATCTGTATTTGATCATGGAAAAGAATGCAAAGGTTAGCCACCTTTGCCAGTTTTAGTACCTTTTGGAAGCTCTTGTAAAAGCTAGATGATAGGCTAAAGCCACATATTAGCTTTTATCAGTCTGTTTTATTTTGTTCTGGTTTGGTTTTGTTTGGTTTTGTGTGTAGCTGTTTAGAGAAACCTTATCAGTTTTTCTCTGTTCACTTACCACACATCATTGTAATAGATTTTTTTAAAAACCACAACTTTAATTTTCTTTCTTTTTTTTTTTTTTAGTGAGGCAATTGGGGTTAAGTGACTTGCCCAGGGTCACACAGCTAGTAAGTGTTAAGTGTCTGAGGCCGGATTTGAACTCAGGTACTTCTGACTCCAGGGCCGGTGCTCTATCCACTGCGCCACCTAGCTGCCCCCAAAACCACAACTTTAAATCATTTTGCTATTTTAAACAACAGGAAGTCACACTTTATAATAGTTTTTTGTTTGTTTTGTTTTGGTTTGGTTTTTGGTGAGGCAATTGGGGTTAAGTGACTTGCCCAGGGTCACACAGCTAGTAAATGTCAAGTGTCTGAGGCCACACACTTTATAGTTAACAGGAATAACAATAGCATCTACAACACCCAGTCCACTCTCAAACTATATAATGTAGTCTGAGGAAAGAAAAGTTAGGTCAACAAGCATTTATTAAGTGCCAAGCACTGTGCTAAGTTTTGGCACTACAAACCTCCTCCTCCCCCGCCCCCCAAAATAGTACCTATTCTCCAGGAGCTCGCAGTTTAATGGAAGAGACAATATGCAAACAACTATGTACAAATAAACTTTATAAAGTATAACCTAGAGAAAAACAAAGGGAAGGCACTAGCATTAAGGGGGATATTGGGATAGCCATTTGTAGAAGGTGCGATTTTTATCAGGGACCTGAAAGAAAGCCAAGAAATAACTGGATATGAGGAAGGGAGAGAATTGTAGGTGTAGAAAAGTTAAAAGTGCACTGAGTTGGGAGTTGGAGTGTTGTGTGGGAAAACATCAAGGAGGCAATTATCACTGGGAGTAAAGTGTAAGAAAACTGGAAAGGTAGGAAGAGGCCAGGTTATAAAGGGCCTTGTTGAATGTCATAGAGACTTGAGGAAGGGAGACCAACCTGCAGTCTATTGCAGTAGACCAGGAATGAGATAGTAAAGGTTTGCCACCAGTATGGTGAAGGGAAAATGGGGAACAAATGAGATGTTGCAAAGGTAGAATCAATTCGACTTAGCAACAGATTGGATGTGGGGGGTGAGAGAGTTTGGAATTGAGGATGACACCTAGTTTGAGAGTCTAGGTGACTGAGAGGATACTGGTGCCATTGACAGTAATAGGAAAGTTAGCAAGAGGGAAGAGTTTTGGGTAAAAGATGAGTTAAGGGCAGCTAGGTGGCACAGTGTTTAAAGCACCAGCCCTGGATTCAGGAGGATCTGAGTTCAAATCCAGCCACAGACACTTGACACTTACTAGCTGTGTGACCCTGGGCAAGTCACTTAACCCCAATTGCCTCACTAAAAAAAAAAAAAGAAAGAAAAAGGAATACTAGGATTCGATTTTTCCCATGACATACCCTAGCTGTGTGACACTGGACAAGTTTCCTATCTGCATTGGTAGAAGGACTCCCTCTACCCTTTATTCTCTTTTTTTCTATATGAATAAAGTCATAAATCTGGTTTTTTTAAAAATGTAGTGCTTTATAGCTCTCTCATTTCAATTTAGAAAAACTTGCTGAGGAAAATTGTGCAAGTATTATTCTTTGTGTGTGTATATATGTGTACACATATATATGTATGTATATATGCATACATATAGATATATAATGAGATATGAAAGGGGGGCACTATCTTGTGATCACTATATCCT
The DNA here is from genome assembly GCF_019393635.1 of Dromiciops gliroides. Lineage (NCBI taxonomy): Eukaryota > Metazoa > Chordata > Mammalia > Microbiotheria > Microbiotheriidae > Dromiciops > Dromiciops gliroides. Next base: position 181,688,655 of record NC_057862.1, read on the forward strand.
TTCATTAAGAATTGCTCCCCTGAGCTAGGTGGCACGGTGGATAAAGCATTGGCCCTGGATTCAGGAGGACCTGAGTTCAAATCCAGCCTCAGACACTTGACACCTACTAGCTTTGGGACCCTGGGCAAGTCACTTAACCCTCATTGCCCCACCAAAAAAAAGAATTGCCCCCCCCCCCATTAGGATTAGAAGAAGGGAGAAAAGAAAATAACTAGCATCTAAAGGAGGGTTTTAAATAGCCTCTTAGATAATTAGAGAATGGCTGAACAAATTCTGGTATGTGATTATAATGGAATTATTATTGCACTTTAAAAATGATGAAAGATGATTGAAAAGAATCCTGGGTAGCATGGACTAATTCAGAGAGAAGTGAGTAAATCCAGGAGAACAATTTATATAAGAATAGTAACATCATAAAGAAAAAGGACTTTGAGAAAAAATTTTTAAAAAGAAAGAAAAAGGACTTTGAAAGACTTAAGACCTCTCTTTTCAAGGCTATGGCCAACCATGTATACAAAGGACCTGTAATGAAGCATTTATTCACTTCCTAACAGAGAGGTAAAGGACATGAGGTACAGAGACATAGATTTTTGGACTTGGCCACTGTGTAGATTTGTTTTCCTGCCCCAAGCCAGCCATTTCTTCATTTTCCACCAGGCTGCACTTCTTTGTACTTTTCTCTCATATCCCCAGGAACCTCATTATTCTGCAAGATAGCATTAATTTTTATACTCTTATCTCATCTGTATCCTTTGCCTCTGAGACCCCTTTGAATACAAGGTGGAATGAAAAGCTCTTCCCAAAACTTCCATTTAAGGAGGGTGCTCAGGCCAACTGTCTCTTCATATTCCTACCCAGCTGCCCTCTTTTGGAATTCTCCATCATGCCAACCACCATATCTTCTCCACACATTTCCTTCTTCTACCCTTTTCCGTTTCCTTTTGTATGTTGTCTTCCCCTATAAGTTGTAAGTTCCTTGAGAACAGGAACTAGGTTTGGTTTTTGGTTTTTGTTGTTTTGGTGTTTTTTTTGTATTTGTATCCCAAACACTTAGCACAGCCCCTTACATGTAGGTGCTTCTTCCTCACACACCTATTTTATGTGAGAAAAATTTTCCCATTTTACCTCTCCCTTCCCCCTTTTCCCAGTGAACCCTTTATCGCTCTTTCATTTTTGTTTTGTTTTTTATTTTTTCAGGGCAATGAGGGTTAAGTGACTTGCCCAGGGTCACACCTAGTAAATGTAAATTGTCTGAGACCTGATTTGAACTCAGGTCCTCCTGAATCCAAGGCTGGTGCTTTATCCACTGCACCCCCCAGCTGCCCCTTCATTTTTGTTTTAAAGCAATCATCCCAACATTATCAACTCATACCTATGCCCTCTGCCTATGTAGACTCCTAACTTCCTTACAAATGATAAAGTTCTTAGGACATATAAATATCATCTTCCCATATAGGATTGTGAACAGTTTAACTTTATTGAGTCTATTATGGTTACCCTTTCATGTTTACCTTTTTTAATGCTTCTCTTGAGTCTTCTGTTTGAATGTCAGATTTCATTAAATGTTTATTTTCTCCTCTGAAGGATTTTACTTGGTTTTGCTGGGTACACTATTCTTGATTGTAATCCTAGATTTTTTGCCTTTGAGAATATAATATTCTAAGCTCCTTTAACATGAAAACTGCTAAATCTTTTGTGATTCTGACTGTGGTGCCACAAAATTTGGAATTGTTTCTTCCTGACTGTTTGTAATATTTTGTCCTTGACCTGGGAGCTCTAGAATTTGGTTATAATATTCCCTGAGGATTTTTAAATTGGGGGTCTCTTTCAGGAGGTGGCTGTTAGATACATTCAGGTTTTTTTTATCCTCTACATCTAAGATGTTGGGGCAGTTTTCCTTGATATTTTCTCAAAATACTGATGTTGAGGCTCTTTTTTGTCATGGCTTTCATATAATCCAATGATTATTAAATTCTTTCTCCTTGATCTGTTTTCCAGGTCAGTTGTTTTTCCAATGAGATATTTAACATTTTCTTCATTCTTTTAACTATACTTTGTTGTATCTTGATGCCTCATTTATTCATTAGCTTCCACTTTCCCAATTTTAAATTTTTTTTTTTTAGTGAGGCAATTGGGGTTAAGTGACTTGCCCAGGGTCATACAGCTAGTAAATGTTAAGTGTCTGAGGCCGGATTTGAATTCAGGTACTCCTGACTCCAGGGCTGGTGCTCCATCCACTGTGCCACCTAGCTGACCCCAATTTTAATTTTTAAGGAGTTTTTTTCTTCAGTGAATTTTTATGCCTATTTAACCATTAGGCCAATTTTTTTTAAGGTATTTTCTTTTTCTTCTTTTTTTAGTGAGGCAATTGGGGTTAAGTGACTTGCACAGGGTCACAGCCAGTAAGTGTCAAGTTTCTGAGGATGGATTTGAACTCAGGTCCTCCTGACTCCAGGGTCGGTGCTCTATCCACTGCGCCACCTAGCTGCCCCCTTCAGAGTTTCAAGCTGTTAATTCTCTTTTTATTATTTTTTTTTATTGCATTGCTCTTCTCTTTTCCCAAGTTTTCCTCTACCACTCTTATTTTTTTCTTTAACGCTTCTAGGAATTCTTCTTGGACTTGGGTCCAGTTAGCATTTTTCTTTGAGGCTTTGCTTGTAGGTATTTTAAAAAACATTATTGTCTTCTTTTGAGTTTGACTTGGTCTTCCCTGTGACTATAATAGCTTTTTATGGTCAAGTTCTTTTTTCATTGTTTGCTCATTTTTTCTAGCCTATTCTTGACTTTGAATGTTATGTTGAATTTGGGCCTTGCTCACCTCAGGGTGGAGAGGCACTCTTTCAAGCTTCAGGCTTTTTAATGCTACTGTTTTCAGAGCTACTTCTGGGGGTCTGCAAGTTTTCTGTCCTTCCAAGATGATGTGATCCAGGGAGAGATGTAGTCACTACTTTCCTGGGCTACTCTCTGGTCTTTACCTAGGAAGGGCCCCTGATCCCCTGCAACCACAAGTACTAACATTCTTCTTTGCCTTGGAACCATGACCAGTTCCCCTTCTCTACTGCAGCCACAAATGCTGGTGCTCTTCTCTGCCTTGGAACTGGTAACTGCCTTGGAACTGACCAGAAGAGCTCCTTTCTTCCCTGGAAATGCAACCCAGAACTGCTTATGGGCAATAGAGTTGATCAATAGCACTATCTGGAAAATTTCCCTGACTTTCCATTGCATCCATAACTAATCCCCAACAAAGACAAACACAATCATGGCCATGATAACCCAGCATACACACCCAGTGCCAGTGCCAGCAAAGGGTCCATTGTAATCTATTTCTTTTTTTTTTATATAAAAGCATTTTATTATTTTCCAGTTACATGTAGAGATTTCAGTGTTCATTTTTTGTTTTGTTTTGGTGGGGCAATGAGGGTTAAGTGACTTGCCCAGGGTCACACAGCTAGTAAGTATCAAGTGTCTGAGGCCGGATTTGAACTCAAGTCCTCCTGAATCCAGGGCCAGTTCTTTATCCACTGTGCTACCCAGCTACCCCATATCAACATTTGTTTTTATAAGATTTCTAGTTTCAAATTTTTCTCCCTCCCTCCCCTCCCCAAGACAGCAAGCAATCTGATATCGGTTATATATGTACAATCACATTAAACATATTTCTGCATTAGTCATGCTGTGAAAGAAGAATCAGAGCAAAAAGGGAAAACCACAAAAAAGAAAAAAAAGTAGTATGGTTCAATCTGCATCTAGATTCCATCGTTCTTTTTTTTCTGGATTTGGAGAGCATTTTCTATCATGAGACCTTTGGAACTATCTTGGACCATTGTATTGCTGAGAAGAGTCAAGCCTATCACAGCTGATCAACACACAACATTGTTTGATACTGTGTACAATGTTCTCCTGGTTCTGCTCATCTTGCTCAGCATCAGTTCATGTAAATCCTTCCAGGTTTCTCTGAAATTTGCCTGCTCATTGTTTCTTGCAGCACAGTAGTATTCCATTACATTCATATACCACAACTTGTTCAGCCATTCCCCAATTGATGGGCATACTCTCAATTTCCAATTCCTTGCCACCACAAAAAGAGCAGCTATAAATATTTTTGTACATGTGGGTCCTTTTCCCCTTTTTGTGATCTCTTTGGAAACAAGACCTAATAGTGGTATTGCTGGGTCAAAGGGTATGCACAGCTTTATAGCCCTTTGGGCATAATTCCAAATTGCTCTCCAGAGTGGTTGGATCAGCATTGTAATCTATTTCTGACCAGTGCCCCTGACCCCATGACCATCCCTGGGTTGAGTGCTGCTGCTGCTGCAGCTTCTTCTGCTTTACACCTCTGAAACCCACTGCTGTTGTTCCTTTTGTGCTCTGGGTCTGAGCCCAACATGGCGTCCCAGACCTTTCCTACAGACCTAAGTTGTCTTAGACTGAAAAAATGTCGTCCCCTGACCTTTTGTTGGTTCTGCAGTTCCAAAATTTGTTTTGAGGAGTTAAAGTTATTTGGAGGGGGATGTTGGAAGAGTTCAGTTGGCTGGCTGCCTCTAATCTGCCATCCTGACCAACCAATCAAGAGCAATTCTTGTCAAATTAAACACATTGCCTTTCTGTTTTGTTTTGTTGACTAGATTGGTAGATCATAAAAGAGCTATAGTTGATAAGTAAGATAGAGGATACTTGTCCTAAAAGAAGTTTTTATCTTGTAGAGGAGATAGTGTCAAAAGAGGGTTTGGACAAATAGTATAGAAATTTAAAGGATTTTTCTAGCCTTATTTCATATTACTTCTCTACATACACACAGATTAGACTATTCTCTGATTTCCATGTCTTTCAGAGTAAAAAAGCCAGCCTTCTTGATTGGAATGTTCTCCCTTCCTGTCAAAATCCCGTCTATCTGCAGGTCAGCTCTGGAGCAATCTATTTTGTGATTTTTTTGGGGGGGTGGTGTTTTGTTTTTGTTTGTATATTCCAACCAAAAATATTTTCTCACTCATTTTTTTATAGGACATTTTGTCTAGCTATTTCCTTTGTCTCCATCACAGCTTCTCTAGTACGCTTACCTGTGTATATGTTGCATATAGATGGTAACCTACAAGCCTGGGATTGTCTTTTCTTCCCCATTGTTGCCTCTCCAGTAACATAGTCTTTCATATAGTAGATCCTTAATAAAATTGTGTGTGTGTGTGTGAGTGTGTGTGTGTGTGTGTGTGTGTGTGTGTGTGTGTGTGTGTGTGTGTGTTGGGTTATCATGGCCATGATTGTGTTGTCTGTATTTGTTGGGGATTAGTCACAGATGGGGTGGAAAGTCAGGGAAACTTTCCAGGCAAGAATTAGAATCATAAGAGCTGGAAAGAACCTTAGAGGTTATCCCATTTTATAGACAAGGGAATTTAGGTCTAGATATGTTAAGCTAAATGTAGAGCCGCTAGTAGAAATTTTTTTACCTGAGGCTTAAAGAGTTTGGGGTGAGGGAGAGGAGCAGTGACATAGAAGACAGTGTGACCATGGTTGGAGTTGTGCCAGGAAGGGAGTGTCATCCCAGAGATAGGGTTGCTGAGGTAGCAGCTGAACCACTTAGGAACAGCAAAAACTAATATAGGATTATAAGTTGCAGACCTGAAAGAAATATATTTATATTATACTGATTTTAGATGAAGGAGAAACTAACTGATTATAGTTAAATGAATTGGGATGCTAATCACTGGAAGCTAATGGGGAGGGCCATTGCAGAAAGGGGGCTTAAACTGGTAGTATTAGAGAAGATATTTCCAGCTAGAACCCTGATGAGGAAATGTATACTTCCTTGTTCTCAACAGAGTGAACTTCAGTTAGCTCCTACAAAGGGATATTTACTACCAAGATATAGTAGGAAGGTAATTAAGTAAAAGCATAATCCTCCTGTTTTAACACCTAGAGGCACTTTCTCCCCTATATCACTGCTCAGGCAGATTGCAGTTTCTACATGATGCTTAATATGCACCAAGGTGATTTATAAATGCATCGTGACTGATGGGTGGATGAGTTTGTATCTGCTATGGCTGGACTGGACTGGGGAGGTCACTTGGGATTTGGCTCCTTTCAAACTGGTTTTCAGCAAATCCCAGAATGAATTTCACTCCCAGATTTCTGGTGGCTTGCTTTTCTGATCTTTCAGAGGTTACAGGGTTATAGCTATTTCCAGTTTCCTTCATCTAAAAGCAGGAAAATAGGGGCAGCTATGTGGTGCAGTGGATAGAGCACTGGCCTTGGAGTCAGGAGTACCTGAGTTCAAATCCAGCCTCAGACACTTAACACTTACTAGCTGTGTGACCCTGGGCAAGTCACTTAACCCCAATTGCCTCACTAAAAAATTTTTTTAAAAATAAAAGCAGGAAAATAAACAGAAACAGAAGCAACAACTGTACCATTATGTTTAAGGGCTTGCTTCCTCACTGGAATATAGTCATCAAGTATGAAGAGTCTGTCATACATCTTGCCATTGCTCTTTGGGTCACTTGTAGTTTTGCTTCTTCTGAAAAAGGTTTTACATTATTAATCACTGTATTTTTTTCTTTGTTTTATTGATGTTTTGTTTTTACATTATAAATGTTTAGAGATTACTCCTCTTTTGTTCCAGGTCTCTTATAACAAAGCAAAGATAGTTAAATAAAACTAATAACAGTGATCAGAGGTCATGCAACATTACATATCTATAGCGTGCTCACCCTATAAAGGCTGTCACAAGAGCCTTTCTTATAACTTGCTGGAAACCTAATAAATAATATCTATACTGTTTTCCTATAAGGAAAAACTAGGGGAGCTGAGGAACATGATTTCTAGTTCCAGCTCTGTTGCATATTATCTTTGTGCCCTTAGTTAAGTCATTTGACTACAGAAGGCCTCAATTTCCTTAGGTGTAAAATGAGGATGTTGGGCTAGGTAATCTCTAAGACCTTTCCTAGCTCTACTATTTTATGGCATTTTATGATTTAGCAATCTAATAATATTATCTAAAGAGTTGGTTTGGATGTTTTGATGTGACTTATTATTAGTGAATGTGTGCTGTTCTCTGAGTATTCTTTTCCTTAATGTTCACAAGTCTGTGGTTTAATAGGTAATTCTAGAGTTTTTCCAGGGATGGATACCAAACTTATTTATTGGAATCTTTTTTTCTCTTTCAAAAGTCACTCTAATATTTTCCCTTGTCTAGTGTTCTGTGATCTTTTCTTTGTGATTCCTCTCTGTTAAGGGCTAAAATTCTAGCTAAACTGTCTAAAATATCTAATGAGTGGTCGCCAATAAATTATAAGCTTTAGCAAGAGTTAGACTTTTAAGCATTTATTAAGGAGAATAAGAATTTGGTAAAGAGAGAGAAAAAGGCCTAGATTTCTATCTATTAAAGGGAGAGCACATTTCTAGCTCCCTTCTCCACCAGAGTCCAGAGGAAAAGAGAGCGAGACGGAGCGCCAGTCTCTTCCTTCCTCCTCCCACTAGCCCGCGTCACTTCCTGACTCCTGGTCTTGCCCTCAAAGACCTTCCCTTCATGGGCAGAACTCCTCTACAGTAAGTATCCAGCAGGTGGCGTTATTCCAATCGTTACAGTCCCCCCTGTTGTTCCTCAAGAAACAAAATGTTTCCTTGACGGAACAGTAAAAACAATATGATAACTATTGCTAACTAATAATATGTGAACAACAATATAGAAAAGGAAGAGAGGAAAGTTTTGTCCAGAGGGGCGATTTTTTTTGTCCTCATGAACCGACGCTTTGACATTAGTCTTGCAAAGGGAGGGCCTCTGCAGAGAATACATGTTACAGATGGTGTATATTATAACAAAAAGAGAAAAAAACCAACAAAAAGAACAAATCAAAACTGTTCATTTAAAGTCTCTGAAAGTCTTTTCTCAGATGTCCTCTAGGTGTAGTCATGGAATGGAAGTCTTTTCAGGGGTTGATGTGTGGATGCTGGTAATCAGCCAGGAAAATTTCCTACAAAATTGAGCTTAACACAACTTTAAAATAGCTTTGTCAATAATCAAATCAAACAATGAAAGTTCTCAAAAACATGTCTAAGGGAATTCAGAATCTTAGTTGTTACACATGAAACATATAATAAAACAAAAATTGAACCATTCTTTAAAATTATAATATTACTATAGTCCCCCCTTATGGAGGGTATTTGAGAAGACAATTGCTGTGATATTAATTTTTTAAAATAATTTTTATCTTTGTTTCATCACTTTTTGCATCATCTGCCTAATTATCCTCATGCCATTATGAGAAATTAGAAAATCTAATATAATTGGTAACAGGTGTCAAGGCCAAATTCAACACTGTTATTTATCATGACACCTGAGATAATTATGGGGGTTACCATAAAAGAACAGAGAAATGATGGGATATGAGCATTCCCACACTTGAGCAATATGTACTGCCCATACAGTATGCCAGGCTTAAAATAGGTGGATGGAATATATGTCCATGCCACCGAACATATTGGAAGAAACTGAGTCAGACTTAATCAGATGCATGGGATTGAGATGTCTATGGCATCAGGCATATAGGAGGGAGCATAGAAGCCAGGTGTAGAAGTGAGATGGGTGGGATGAATACTTCCAGCCATCTGTACAATATTGTGGGGAAAAAGAGAATAAAATATTAAACCAAGAGAATCCAACCTCAACATTTGTCAAAAGCCGTTCCCTCGGCCATACCTTGACTTCATGCATGTCTCCCCTCATGTGACAGTTCAGTGTCTGCTCTTGCATGTATTCCTCTTGTGATTGGATGGCATCTTGGCCAACTGGCATCTGATAACTCAGAATAAAGGCAATTAATGTCTTAAATGATAAGTTCCCATAATCCAAGTCTCATATGGATTTAAAAATTGAGGATAATAAATGATTGCAAAAAATGTGAATACATCTTGACTCAGAACACAATATATAATTATGCAACAATTTCAAATAATACCCCTTTTTTGTACTTAGTATACAATTACCTTTGTGAAAAATCAGAACATACTTAAATACAAGTTAAAGCACAACAGAATCTCAAAGAACTTTTTTTTTGAAAAAAGAAAACTTTTACAAATGTTCCCCTCTTTTTTTTTTTTTTTTTTTGGAATATGCTTATCAAAAATAATACTTCTAGAATCAATTTACACTTGCCATGGCAAACAATTTGCCAGGGAAATGCTTTAAAGAGTTTGATCAAATAATCAGTTGAGAAAAAATAACAAAAACAAACAACTCGGAATATGGGAGCACAATACTCCTAGAATTAACATTGTATAATAAAATCAAAACCATCTTGCCATGTTTCAAAATTAGATAGACAAATGAATAGAAGAAAATACAAATGGAACAATAAAAGACAGTGAAATTCAAACTAAGGAAATCTAAATGAATATGAACTTAATATCAATAAGAGTATTATAAAATATAAACTTGATCACATGACTATAAAAAGCTTTTACAAACATTCTCCTTGTTTTAGAAACTAGGTATAAGACACAATCTCAAAAGCATGAAAATCTCTATGAAAATAAACCCATACCATTAATTTCAAAATGTATATATAATAGCATAGAAATCCTATGTAACCTCTGAACTGATACTAATACTCTGAGTGAATTCAGAACACTTTTGATTCCGATATCTAAAATCCCCAATACTCATATCAATACCTTGCTGCTTACTTCTACATTTCTGTAAAATATGTACCCTTCCATGGCAAAAGAAGCGGAGTCTTGAACTATGGTGATGATTGTCATTCTTATTCAGCTTAAGTTTTTCTTCTTTAACCCCTCTATATTGTCTGTCGGGCTTTTCACCATACAAATGCTTTATAAGATTACTAATTAAAGACAAAAGCAGGTTAGCAAAATTATGAACAAAACGAGCATATCTGGAATTTAAAGAGTTTTCTAAGATTGTCTCAAAAGCACAGCCAGGCCAGGGAAGGGCTGAGCCTGAAGCTGCAAATGCAGGTAGAAAAAGTTGAGCATGCGCATCAGATCTCTGGACTTCCCAGGCAGGGGAAGCTATGGGCTTGGCCATAGGAGGAGTAGAGGGTGGGGTCTGGAGAGGAGGGGAGGGACCAGAGCAATTTGAATCAGACTTGATTTTGAACTCAGGCCTGGATTCCTCTTCCCCCACTTTGCCTCCAGGTGCTAGGGGATTAAAAGCTTCTAGAGGGTGGGTCATTGCCTCCAGGCATGCAAAATTAGAGCAACAATTAGTGTTAGAATTGGGAAAAGCTGCAGGAATCTCTTCAGGTTTCTCTGAAAAAGCATGGTTGGGAGAGGGAGTGATATTTCCTTGTGTGAGTAAGTTGCTGGCTCTTTTAACAAAAATAAAAAGAAAAATAGAAAATCCACAAAAACAAAGCATTAACATGATCTTATCTCCCATTTGTCTGGTTAAACAGACTAAAATCAAAAATAGGGTAATTAGGGAGTTTAAAAGGTCCATTCGAAAAAATTTAAAGGGAAAACACAGCCAGTGCGCCAGTACTTAGCAGTTTAAAGGGTAGGGGAAATTTCTTACCCAACCGGAAGATCAGAAGTGAGGTTCAGCTTTCCTCTTCGTGGTCAGCCATCTGTTAAGGGCTAAAATTCTAGCTAAACTGTCTAAAATATCTAATGAGTGGTCGCCAATAAATTATAAGCTTTAGCAAGAGTTAGACTTTTAAGCATTTATTAAGGAGAATAAGAATTTGGTAAAGAGAGAGAAAAAGGCCTAGATTTCTATCTATTAAAGGGAGAGCACATTTCTAGCTCCCTTCTCCACCAGAGTCCAGAGGAAAAGAGAGCGAGACGGAGCGCCAGTCTCTTCCTTCCTCCTCCCACTAGCCCGCGTCACTTCCTGACTCCTGGTCTTGCCCTCAAAGACCTTCCCTTCATGGGCAGAACTCCTCTACAGTAAGTATCCAGCAGGTGGCGTTATTCCAATCGTTACATCTCAAAGATAACTGACAACAATTTGTAAATTCTTTCAGAAGCATGTAATATAATTTGCCTGAAGCTGGAGACCTGAACTCATTTAAAATCAGGTCAATGTGACTGTCTTACTATTTCATTATCACTCTATTTCATGTTTGTGTGTATTATTATTCTTATCACTTGCACTGAGAGAAAGAAAAAAATTTAATAGTTCTGCCTCTCTAACATTTACCATCTTCTTCAAGAATAGGTTTATCCTTTTCTTGTCTTATTCTGAGCCTAAAAAAGCCTTTTTGTTACCTTTACCTTTGTTTTTTTTTTTGGCAAGGCTGTGAGCCTTCTTGACACCATTCTGAAATTTTGTGCTGTTCCTTTGTATTTGTCCTTCATTTTGTGACTTTTTTTTTCATCTTGTGTGGATTGTTAGCCCTTTCACAATCTTAGCTCATTTGAGCCAGTGTATAGGTACATTAGTGTTTTTTACTATCTTATTTTTATTGAGATCTTTTGTTTTTACTCCATCTTCATTTCCAAACATATCTTCCCTCCCACCCCTGCTCTCCATAAGCTCTCTTGTAACAAAAGTTTTTAAAAAGAGGAAAAAAGGTAACTCAGTGAAACTAATCAGTATATCAATCTTTTCTAACAGCATATGTAATAGTCCACATCCATATTCATTCATTTCTGCACAATAGGGGAGGAAAGTGCATTTTCTTAACTCTTTTTCAGGGTCAAGTTTGATAATTATAATTTAACAGAATTCTTTTTAAAATTTTATTCTTTCCATTGTCGTTATTTCTATTGTATTCCTGGTTCTGATTATTTGATTATTTCATATAAAATCTTTCCATTTTCTCTGAATTCTTCACATTCATCATTTCTCAAAGTACAGTTGTATTCAGTTACATTAAATCACTACAGTGTTAATCATTTCCTAATTGCTGGGCATCTAATCCACAAAGATTTAAATTACTTGTCTCAGCCTCATAAAAGATGCCATAATATACATTTTGATGGATAGGGGGCATTTCTGTTTTTAACCTTATTGGGGTATAGCAGTGGGACCTTTGAAACCTTTAGTATAATTCTATATTACTTTGCAGAATGGTTGGACCACTTCCCAGCTCCACCAACAGTAAATTTGTGTGCCTGTCTTTCCACACCTCCTCCAACACTGACCATTAGTTGTTATCTTTGCCAATTTGCTGAATGGAATGTAAAAGTCAAATCCAATGACCTTTTGTCAGCACTATTCATTGTTTGTGAACTCTGTAGCATTTGATACTATTGACCATCTTTTCCTGGTCTCCCTCTTCTGTTTGGATTTTTATGACACTGTTTCTCTTGGTTTTCCTCCTACCTCTTTGACTACAGTCATTCTTCTTTGCTAGATCATCCTTGTCACACTCCCTAACTGTGGGTATACCTCAGGGCTTTGCCTTTGATCCTTCTCTTCTTTTTTCCTCCTCTGTCTATTTTGGTGATCTCATCAGCTTCAATGGGTTCAATTATCTCTATGAAAATGATTCCCAAGATCTATATACCCATCCTATTCTCTCTCATGAGTGCATTATATATCACCAGACTGTCTATTGGATGTTTCCCCACTGAATGTTCCATAGACATCTCAGATTTAACATGTCTAAAACCCTTTGAAAGAATCAGTGGTGGAATAATGTAAATTAGATCAATCAGATTTTTATTAGCTTATTTAAAGGTAAAAAGGTTGCTGATTTTTTGGAGAATGAATTGTCCTCCATAATGATGAACTTTATTCCAATTTCATTTAAATAAATCAATCATAATAGAATCAATCAATAAGCATTATTAAGTATTTTCTATGTGCTAGGCACTGTGGTAAGTGCTGGTCACACAAATACAAAGAATAAAACAATTCTTGATTGCCTGCTGCAAATGCAGAGTTAAACATTTTTAAAAGCTTTTTTCTCTTGATTGAGATCTGTGATTTTATCATAAGAAGAATCCTATGTGAAAACTCACCCTACCAATGCAGATCAGCAATTCAGGTATTTTATTGTCCTAGAAACTTGACTTGGGGGCACTGAGAAATTAAATGCCTTCCCTCTGAGATACAGTAGTGTCAGAAGCAAAACTTGAACCCAAGTCTGCCTTACTTTAAGGTCAATTTTCTCTCCACTAGTCCATGCTGCTTTTCATAGACAGGCACAAGTTGTTTGAATCTTGGTTTTTTTTACTTGAATTATTGAAGATATAAGTCTAGGCAAGTCTCATTCCTTTGTGGTGAGCTTGCCTTCCTAAATATTGTGGGCATGTAAAGAGTAGTTGAAAACTACTTGGCTTCTGTCAAGATGAATGATGAAAGATAATTTTTATCTTTCTTGTAGGAGATAGCTAATTTAAATAGAGTTGATTCATACATAAAGCTCTTCTGCAAGCTACTGTTTTTCTTAAGTTTCAACCCAGCAACTTTAGTAATGTTTTCAGAAAGACATTGACCTGTATTTAATTGTCAGGATAGGTATAAATGAAATCAGTGTTTTTTTCTCTTCTCTATATCAGCTGCTCCTTGCTTTTGTTTTAACTGCTAATCTTGGATTCTTTTTCAGTAATATATAATTCTTTTCTGTTGAATGGATTATTCTCATATTGGAATCAAATCCTAGATTTGCTACTCAGTGTCTGTGTGACCATGGGCAAGTCAACTTCCTGTTTTGGACCTCAGTTTCCTCACCTCCAAAATGAAGGGTTGTACTACATAATCTATGAGACCTCTCCCAGATCTAAATCTATGCTTCTATAATACTCCTTTCTTTGAATGTCATTGGGCACATGAAACTGTGTTTCCAAGACCATTACCTAAAGCATTTTGGGAATGAGATTGTAAAATGCCATTCTAGAGAATAATTATTTCAATTTTATGATTGAGCTATCTAATATTCATGATAAAAACAGGATTGTTTTTCAAATTTCTTTGATTCCATGGGAAAGTATTCTACTATTTGACTTGTTTAATATTTATTTTTAAATAAAACCTAATAACCTCCTATTTTTTATGAAACTTTAAAAAATTTGTATCACAACAAATTATAGATTTTAGATTTAAACCTTTTTTTTTTTTTTACTGATTCTCTCTTTTTTTAAATCCCTTTAAATAGCCTTATCATTCTCATACCTTTTGGGGGTGGGGGAGCAGTGAGGCAACTGGGGTTAAGTGACTTGCCTACGGTCACACAGCTAGTAAGTGTCAAGTGTCTGAGGCTAGATTTGAACTCAGGTCCTCCTAATTCCGGGGCAGATGCTCTATCTACTGCGCCACCTAGCTGCTCCCCTCTCATACCTTTTTAAAGTTATATCAGCTGAAAATTGAAATAGCAGCCTAACCAGAGCAAAGTCTTTTTAATTTCTGTTAATGCCAGTTACTTGATTTTTATACAAGTATGGTACTTATTATGACTCCTACTTTTACTTTTTTATTTTTTAAAAATAATAAACATTTTAATTTAAAGTTTTGAGTTCCAAATTCTATCCCTCCCTTCCTCTCTGCCTCCCTGAGGTGGTAAGCAATCAGATATAGGTTGTACATGTGCAATTATGTAAAACATTTCCATATTAGTCATTTTGTATAAGAAGACTCGCATAAAAGAAAAAAATGAAAAAGTGAAAAATAGCATCTTCAGTCTGTGTTTAATCAATATCAGTTCTTTCTCTGGAGGCTAATGACTCATGTAATTCTAACTTACCCATTTGGGTTGTTTTAAAAATTCATTTAAGGGTGGAGCCAAGATGGTGGAGGAAAGGCAGCAATTTGCCTGGGCTTTCCCCCAAGACCCCCCCAAATACCTTCAGATAATACCATAAGACAATTACTGGAGCATCAAAACCCAAAAAAAGAGAAGGTGAAATCAAAAGACAACTTAGAAGGTCTGCAAAAAAGGTCTGTTGTACCAAGGTGAGAGAGGAGTGCAGTCCAGCGCAAGCTGCCTCAGAGCAGATCCAGCCACAGCAAAGTAGTAGCAGGCCTTGGGAGCCTCTGAATCAGCAGTGGCAGCAACTGCTTCTGGAACTCAGCCCACAGATGGTAAGGGGATCAAACAATTGGCCAGAAGGAGATTACAGGGATCTCTTTGCTAGGACTCTGTTGTTTTGCCCATACTTGAATCCAGATCACAGTCTTGGGTTATAGTCCCAGGCAGGGGAGGAGTACAAACACCCTGGAGCTTGTGGCCTTAGTGGAATGGGACTCAGTTCATAGTTCCAGGGAAGAAAAGCACCTCTCCTTAAATCATAACCACCTTGGAAGAACTAAAAACTTACAAATTCCTAGAAGTATCTGAAAACAGCTGCACAAACCCTATGAAGCTTGGGACAGTGGACTGTCTACCCTAGAAGCAGTACCCCACTTTAACAAAGAGTTAAAAGTCAAGAAGTTGTCTGGAAAAATGAACAAACAGGAAAAAATGCTGACCGTATGGTGACAAGGAAGATTAAAATACACCATCAGAAGAAGATAAAGTCAAAGCTCCTACACCCAAAGCTTATAAGAAAAATAAGAATTGGTCTCAGTCCATAAAAGTACTCAAAAAGGACTTTGAAAATAAAGTAAGAGAGGTAGAGGAAAAAATGGAAAGAGACATGAGAGTGATGCAAGAAAATCATGAAAAAAAGTCAGCAGCTTGGTAAAGGAGACACAAAAAAACACTGAAGAAAATAACACCTTAAAAAACAAAATAGGCCAAATGGTAAAAGAGGTACAAAAAGCCAGATGAGGAAAAAAATGCCTTGAAAAGCCAAATTGGCCAAATGGAAAAGGTGGTACAAAATCTCTCTGAAAAAAGTAACTCCTTAAAAATTAGGAATGAGCAAATAGAAGCTAATGACTTTATAAGAAATCAAGAAACAATATAGCAAAACCAAAAGAATGAAAAAATAGAAGGCAATGTGAAATACCTCATTGGAAAAACAACTTAGAAAATAGATCCAGGAGAGATAATTTGAAAATTATTGGACTACCTGAAAGCCATGATCAAAAAATCTTCCAAGAAATTGTTAGGGAAAATTGTCCTGATATTCTAGAACCAGAAGGTAAAATAGACATTGAAAGAATCCACTGACCACCTCCTGAAAGAGATCCTAAAAGGAAAACTCACAGGAATAGTATAGCCAAATTCCAGAGCTCCCAGGTCAAGCAGAAAGTATTGTAAGCATCCAGAAAAAAACAATTTAAGTATTTTGGAGCCACAGTCAGGATAACACAAGATTTAGCAGCTTCTACATTAAAGGATTGGAGGGTTTGGAATATGATATTCAGGAGGGCGAAGGAACTGGGATTACAACCAAGAATCACCTACCCAGAAAAATTGAAGGTAATCCTTCAGGGGGAAAAATGGGAATTCAGTGAAAGAGGACTTGCAGGCATTCTTTATGAAAAGACCTGAGCTGAATAGAAAATTTGACTTTCAGACACATGACTCTAGAGAAGCATAAAAAGGTAACCAGGAAAAAGAAACCATAAGGGATAGTAAAAGCTTAAACTGTTTACATTCCTACATGGGAAGATGATACTTATAACTCATAAGAACTTTCTCATTATTTGGGCAGCTGGATGGAGTATATTTAGACACAGGGCACAGGTGTGAGTTGAATATGAAGGGATGAAATCTTTAAAAAAATAAAATTAAGGGTGAGAGGAATACATTGAGAGAAAAGGAAAGGGAGAGGAGCAATGGGGTAAAGTATCTCACATAAAAGAAGCAAGAAAAAGTTTATGGCTGGGGGAATAGGGGAGGTGCTTTGGAGTGAGTGACTCTTACTCTCATCAGAATTGGCTCAAAGAGGGAATAACATACACACTCAGTTGGGCATAGTAATCTGTATTACCCTGCAGGAACATAAGAGGGAAAGGGGATAAGGAGGAAGGGTGGATAGAAAGGAGGGCAGATTCAGGGAGGGGCAGTCAGAAACAAAACACTTTTGAGGAGGGACAGGGTGAAAGGAGATAGAGAATAGAGTAAGTGTCATGGGGAGGGAATAGAATGGAGAGAAATACAGTTAACAATAGTAATTGTGAAAAAATTTTGAAGCAAGTTTGTCTGACAGGCCTCATTTCTCAAACACATAGAGAAGGGAGTAAAATTTATTAAAATGAGCCATTCCCCAATTGATAAATGATCAAAAGATATGAACAGTTTTCAGATGAAATAATCAAAGCTACCCATAGCCAAATGAAAAAAAATGCCCTCACTATTGATTAGAAAGATGCAAGTCAAAACAATTCTAGGATGCTACCTCATACCTATTGGATTAGATAAGACAGCAGAGGAAAATGACAAATGTTGTAGGGGATTTGGGGAAAATGAGACATTGATGCACTGTTGGTGGAGGTGCAAACTCATTCAAACATTCTGTAGAGCAATTTGGAAATATGGCCAAAGTGCTATAAAACCATGCATACTCCTTTTTTTTTAAGTGAGGCAATTGGGGTTAAGTGACTTGCCCAGGGTCACACAGCTAGTAAGTGTCATTTTACAGTGTTGTTGATTCTGTGAATAACATTCTCTTGGTTCTGCTCATTTCACTCAGCATCAATTCATGTAAGTCTTTCCAAGTTTTTATATACTTAGCTATTCTCAGTAATACAATGATTCAAAACAATGCCAAAAGACTCATGAAGGAAAATGCTCTCCACATACAGGAAAAAAACAAAACTATGGGAGTCTGAATAGAGATTGAAGCATACTATTTTCACTTTTGTTCTTGCTTAGTTGTTGTTGGTTCTTCTTGTGTTTTTTTTTTCCTTTTGTTCTGATTCTTACAACATGACTAACGTGGAGATATGTTTAACATGATTGTAATGTATAACCTATATCATATTGCTAGCAGGTCTGGGTGGGGAGAAAAATTTGGAACTCAAAATCTTACAAAAGTGAATGTTGAAAACTATTTTTACATGTCATTTGAAAAAATAAAGGTTTGGAAACTTAAAAAAAAACAATGCTGGGGCAGCTACGTGGTGCAGTGGATAAAGCACCAGCCCTGGATTCAGGAGGACCTGAGCTCAAATCTGGCCTCAGACACTTGACACTTACTAGCTATGTGACCCTAGGCAAGTCACTTAACTCTCATTGCCCCACACCAAAAAACCAAAATAAAATGCTATGATTATGAATAAAAAAAGTTCATTTACAATTACATTTCTTGAAACTCAGATTTTATCATTACACAGGAACAGTCTTAAATAGTAGTGAGGTAACAATAATAATGGCTAATATTTACATAGTAATTTAAGAATTACAAAATGCTTTGCATAGATTATTTCATTCAGTCCTCAAAACAATCCTGTGATGTAGACATTATTATTTTTTCTATTTTAAGAATAAGGAAACAGGCTCAGGGAAGGTAAGTAATTTTCCAGGATCACAAAGCTAGTAAATGTTAAAGGTGGAATTTGAATTCATATCTTCCTAATTCCAAGTCCAATACTCTGATCTACCAAGAATAATACTACTATTTCAGCTACATTCTAAAGGCTTTTATGGGCAGTCTTGTCAATCTAACAACCATTTATAACATTTCTTTTGCACTAATACTCAGTGGAACTGTGAGCTCCATTTTAGAGTGCAATCTGGATTCTCTCTTTTTTTTTTTTTTAAGTGAGGCAATTAGGGTTAAATGACTTGCCCAGGGTCACACAGCTAGTAAGTGTTAAGTGTCTGAGGCCGGATTTGAACTCAGGTCCTCCTGACTCCAGGGCCGGTACTCTATCCACTGCGCCACCTAGCTGCCCCCGTACAATCTGGATTCATGCCCAAATAGTTATAAAATGTATATATACTCTTTGACCCAGTAATACCACTATTAGGTCTGTCTCCCAAGGTGATCAGGGAAAAAGGAAAAGAATTATATGTTCTAAAATATTTATAGTAGCTCCCTTTGAGGTGGCAAAGAACTGGAAATTAAGGGATTGCTCATCAATTGGGAAATGTTTAAACAAGTTGTGATGGAATGCTACTGTGTTATATAAATAGATGAAAGTGTTGATTTTAGAAAAACATGGAAAGACTTGCATGAAATAATGAAGAACTAAATGAGCAGAACCAAGAAAATGTTGTATACATTAATAGCATGATTGTTTTAAGAACAATTTTGAGTGACTAACTCATTAACCATATTAACTACAAAGGACCTTTGAAGGAAGATGCTGTCTGCAACCAGAGAAATAAATAGAATTATGTGTAGTATGGTTTCATGTACACACATGTGCATGTACACACATATGTATCAAATGCTACCCTTCTCTAGTGTGGAGTGGGGAGGGAAGGAGGGAAACATTTTGGAACTTAAAATGTAGCAAAATTACATTTAAAAACCAATATCTTTGGGAAAAAATTTGATTGAATTCCAGTTTGGGAGGCCAAGTACACATTTATACATCTTCCCCTGTAGCAGTCTTGGCAGGGATTCTTCCAAAGCACCAGTCATTTATTTATACATGAGACAATATTTTTATTATTTCCTGTATTTACTGGTAACCACTTATTCCCTAGCCTATACAGTGTTTCTTTTCCCCCATTTGTGGTACCTTATGCTTGTCACTGTAGAACTTCATTGTTCTTATTTCTGAATCTTCATTACCCTTCCTCCTTTGTCTTTGCTCATTCTCTCTACCTCCCTTAATGAAGTCTTTTCTGACCTTTAAACCAAAAAATGTTATTTTTCCTCCTCTTGTTTGTATCACTCATTTTGTTGTTTTATCGCTTGGTGTTATCTTTTCTTGTCTCTCTGATAAGCTCCCCAAGGGCTTTGTTTATTTTATTTTATTGTTTTTTGTTTTTATTCTGAACTTAAGCAACAATTTAACAAACATTAAGCCCTTATGATATACAAAGCACAGTACTATGTGCAACATGGGTAGAATTTTGAAATTGGAGGATGAGAGGGTATCCAGGTGAAAGAAATAGCATGCACAGGAAGGTAAGACGTATAGGCTATGTTTAGAAAAGTCCATTTTCCCTAATTCTTACATGTAAGGAATAAATATAAAGCTGGATCTGTAGGTCGGAGCCAGAATTTGAAGCGTCTTAAATGTCTACTTTGTCATTTGGGACTTCATTGATCAAAGGTTTCTGAGCCAAAGGAGCGATGTGGTTAGAAAGATGTTTTAAGTTTTCCCTAGCAGTAGTATAATAACTGGAAGAGACCAGAAGCAAAGGGACCAGATAAAAAGTTATTGCAAAAGTCCCAGTGAGAGATAATAGCAGTGGGGGTGGATCATAAAGGCATTAGAGATAGACTTGAAAAGACTTGAAAGTCATGATTTAGTATGGTCGTTGGGGGTGGGGAGGAAGAATCAAAAATTAGGTTTTAGGGGCAGCTAGGTGACCGTGGATAAAGCACCGGCCCTGGATTCAGGAGGACCTGAGTTCAAATTCAGCCTCAGACACTTGACACTTACTAGCTGTGTGACCCTGGGCAAGTTACTTAACCCTCATTGCCCCGCAAAAAACCAAACAAACAAACCCCAAAATGACAGTTTTTCTCCCTTCATGATTATATGAAATGATTCTTCCATTAACAGAAATAAGGGAGGGTTGGAGGTTTAGGGAAATGGATGATGGTGGGGGTTTTTTTGCACATACTGAGCTTGAAATAACTTGAGAATGTCCAAGTGGAGATGTCCATCAGGCAGTTGGAGATGTGAACCTTAGAGGGATGGTCGAAGTTAGGAGCACTTTGAATAGAGGGAGTGGTTGTGAAAATAGAAAGATGAAGAGAGGTAGTTTAAGGGTAGTCTTTCCTCTGGCTTCCTATATTCATTTAGGGGCAGAGATGAGCGACAGAAAGAACAGTCAGAAAGGAAGGAAAAGAACCAGAAGAATATAGTACATGGAAGCGGGAGGAAAGACTATCAGGAAAGAGAGGAGCTAGTCAACATGTGTCTGCAGCAAATGCTTTCTACCTTTAGGTAGGTCATTGGATTTGATATTTAGGTCAGAATGTGGGGAAGGGAAGATAAATTAACTCAATTTTAGCAATGTTTAGTTTTAAGTTTTGGCTGGATATCTAATAGATGTTTCACAGATACTTGAAAATGAGGACCGTGGTTGAAAAGCTAGACACAGGTTTTGTTTCTGCATAAGATTACTATTCTTTTGTTTCATATATAGGCGAGAACATTAAATAAGTCACTTTACACCAGGGCAAAAGCAAGATATATTAAAGCAATAGGAATTTCAAAAAACACTTTAATTCATTTAAGTGAATTTGAATGTAGTAGCTGTCAAGTAGTTTGGAGGTTTCTGTTAAAGCATTGAAGAGTAATAACACTTTCTTTGAAGGGCAGTAAGCTATAGGAATATTAATGTTATGGTTGGTATCTTTACCTTCTTTGTATGGCTTGTTAAGCAGGTATCATATGCCAGGCACTGTGCCGGGCACAATTCCTATTCCCACTTTACTCTTAGCTCACTTCACTTGCCTGATTGTCCCCCTCCCCCTTCCTCATGAGTGCCATCCCTACTTCAGGATGCCTTCATCCTGACCTCTCTTATCCTGATTGGTGAGTTTGGGGTTAGGATCACCATTGGGGGCGGGGGAGACACACTACATTCCCAGTTCAATTTACTCTCCAGACGATATCACCTCCCCACTAGCTGCCTTGTTCCCTCCTCTTTCTGTTTTGTTTTGTCTTTCTCTCATAAAATGTAAGCTTCTGGAGAAGGAGGGCATTGATGGTTGGGGTGAACAGGAAAGGTGTCATGAAAAAGATCAGGCTCCCCTAAAGGAAGAGAGAGACTGAAGGGGAGGCAAGGAGTGTGTACTTTAGGCATAGAAATAGAAAATGCCAAGACAAGGAGACAGGAATGTCATGTTGGAGGAACAGAGAGGCCATTTTAGCTGAATCCAGAACAAGGGAGAGAGCGTAATATCCAAAGTAATGTCTGGAAAAATAGATTGGAACTAGGTTATGTAGAGCTTTAAAAGCTAAAGAGAGAAGTTTATATTTATATTTAATTCTGGAGGCAATAGGAAGTTGAAATTGGTTTTAGGGGAGTTACGTTATCAGATCTACACTTAAGGAAAATCTTTTTGGCAACCATGTATAGTATATACTGTAGTGGAGAGAGACTTGAGTCAGTGAACTCTTAAAAAGTGATTGCAGTAATTTTTGTGAGAGGTAATGAGGGCCTGAACTAAGGTGATTGCTATATGAGTGGACAGAAAGGGTCAGATGTGAGAGGTGTTGTTGATGTCGAAACAGCAAGATTTCGTAACTGATTGGATTATATGGGTTGAAGGAGAGTGAGAAGTCAGTGATAATGTTGAGAATGTGAACCTGAGAGACTGAAAGGATGATGATGTGATGAAGATATTAAAGGTTT
This sequence comes from Dromiciops gliroides, assembly GCF_019393635.1. Classification (NCBI taxonomy): domain Eukaryota; kingdom Metazoa; phylum Chordata; class Mammalia; order Microbiotheria; family Microbiotheriidae; genus Dromiciops; species Dromiciops gliroides. Next base: position 181,710,935 of record NC_057862.1, read on the forward strand.
TTGAGATGAAGAAACTGGGAGAAGAAAGGGAGTTCACATTGAAAACTTTTTAAAGTAAAAAAGTGGCAAGATCTTCAGCTGAATGAGAGAGAACTAGGATCTGGGGGTGTAATTAAGAGGGAATAGATCTAGAATAACTTCTTTGCAGAGTAAGATAGGGAATCAATAAGTGGGGAGTAAAAGAACTGCCTTGCTGCAATGAGGGACCAGTCGATGTTGGATAACATGAATTTGTAATGTACCAGTCAGTATGGTTGTAAAACTTGTCCAGCTTCATGCAGCAGCTGGTGAATAGGAGTGGAGAAGGTAGATGGTGGGAGTAATCTTGTACTGAAGTTTGGTAAGAGAACAGCAGTAAGACAAATGGGCAAAGGACAGTATTGAGTTGAAATGGGTGACTATAGGGTTGAAGTCAGAGAAGGAGGAAAGTGTAGTCATGAGAAGTGGAATGACCTGAAAAAGTACTGTGGTGTGGAAGGAATGGAGGTCTCTTATGGCAGAGAACAGATGTAGAAGGGGTGCAGTAGACGGAGAAGTGGAATCACAGGAGACTGTGGTCAGATAGCAGGAATGGATTTAGGAAAGCATGGAACATTTGTGGATAATACCTACATCTAGCATGTGACCGTTTCTGTGTGTGGCAGAAGTAGTGAGGGAGAGTAAAGAGTTTAAGATGTTGTGAAGATAACAAACCAGAATCATTTGAAGAATGGTGTGAAATAGTAAACTCTGGGGAGAGACATTAGAGGGAAAGATAATGAATTCAGTTTTAGATTCTTGAGTTAAACTTTGAGTTTAAGTTGTTTCAGCACATCTACTTTGTAAAACCTTCCAGTGATTGAAGTCAACTGGCAGAGCCTTCAGGAACCCAGGATCACCTTAATGAATCATCAGACTGAGACTTGTGTGGGTTATTTAGTGGAAAGAGGGCTAAAGTTGGAGTCATAAAGACCTGAGTTTAAATCTGCCTCCAACAATTTCTAGCCATATGGCCATGGATAAGTAACTTAAATTCCCTGAAGAAGTTTCCTTATTTGTAAACAGATACCTGTAGTATCCACCTCACAGAACTGTTATGAGCCGCAAATGAAATGACACATATAAAGCTCTTTGCAAACCTTAAAAGTATTATGCAAATGTTGGGTATGAATATAAAATAATTTGTTATTATCAAGTGCTTTACATAGACTTATTCGATTTCATGGCCTTTTACCAAAAACATGGTAAGCCTATGCTCTGCTAATCTGTCTAGCATTTATTAAACAGCTCCTGTATGCCAGGGAAGCATCAAGTAATGCCTTAAAGAATGAATTGTATTATATTCTAACAGAATGTAAAAGGCGTGTTACTGATGTGGGTGTTTTCCCTGAGCCAGCTATTTGTGTACAGTCATAGCATTGACTCATCACTGCAAAAATCAGAAGTAGCAAAACACAAAAAATTATAGGGCATACAATTGAAATAAATTAACCTTTAATGTTTAAAACTATTTTACAATAATAAATGGGAAATGGACCACAAAATGAGAGACCATAATAATTTTGTGAAAAAGTTTAACCAGACTAAATTAATTGCTACAGGAAGGCAAAAAGATCTCAGAAAGCACCTTAATCAGCAAACATCCAACTGACTTGCCAAATCAAGAGAGGTGGCTTCCAAAGTCAACATCACACTAGAATGTAATAAACTTGTTTGTAAAATCTTACAAAGAAGAATGATGGATCATAGTGAGTAATATCTCATAAAGCAGATAGGAATGTTGGAGGGTAAAGCCAGTATAAAGAAAGCTTGACAAGATATACAACTACACAAAATCATCTTAAGGGCATTAGAGGTAAAATGGAATCAAGACAATAAGCAGAAGAGAAAAGGAAAAGATTTGTAAAAATCATTATAATAATCGTTATAACAAACTTTATTCCCCCTCATCAAGGACAATGAAATCAATACATTTGGATCCTAACATCCCAGATGTGTTTATAGAGGAGGTAGAAATGTCTTTAAAGAGAACAAGGACAAGAAAAGCATACAGATTAGACCAAGTATGTATGGAGGTGATCCCATGCTAGAAGCAACAAATCTCATGGAATTTTATAAATCCTCATCCTCCTTGACCTTTCTGCAGTATTTGACACTGTTGACCACCTTCTCCTCCTGGATTCACTCTCTTCTCTAGGTGTTCATGGGTCTGTTCTTTCCTGGTTGTCTTCCTTACCTCTCTGACCTTTCTTTCTTTCTTTCTTTTTTTTTTTTTTGTTTGGTTGTTTTGGGTTTTTTGGGGGGGGGGTTGTGGGGCAATGGGGGTTAAGTGACTTGCCCAGGGTCACACAGCTAGGAAGCATCAAGTGTCTGAGGCCTGATTTGAACTCAGGTCCTCCTGAATCCAGGGCCGGTGCTTTATCCACTGCGCCACCTGGCTGCCTCACCTGTCTGACCTTTCTTAGTTTCCTTTGCTGATTCATCATCTGTGTCATGTCCCCAAAGTCCTCTTCCATTTCTCTCTATGCTAACTTCCTTGTTCGTGACCTCATCAGCTCCTATGCATTTGATGACATATGGGCAGCTGATTCCTTTTCTATATATGCAGCCCTAGTCTATTTTCTCGACTGCAGTTCTGAATCACCAATTTCCTACTGGACATTTCCAACTGAGTGTCCTGTAGTCATCCCAAACTCAGCAGCTTATCTTTCTTTTAAAAAATATTTTGTTCCCCCCTGCCAATTACATGTAAAAACAATTTTTAACTTTTTTTTTTAAAGTTTTGAGTCTTAAATTCTATCCTTCCCTTCCCTTCCCACCCCCCTGAGATGGCAAGCAATTTGGTATAGATTATACATGTGCAATCATGTGAAACATTTCATATTAGTCATTTTGTGCAAGAAAACTTTAAAAAAGAGAGAAAATAATATGCTTTAGTTAGTATTAAGATACTATCAATTCTTTCTCTGGAGGTGGATAGCATTTGTGATCATGAGTCCTTTGGATCCTTTGTATTGCTGAGAACAGTCAACTCATTCACAGTTCTTCATCTACAATATTTCTGTTCCTGTGTACAATGTTCTCCTGGTTCTTCAGCAACTTATCTTTCACCAAAACCACCATTCTTGCAAACTTTCCTTCTAAAGTTTAAAACCTTAGTATCATTTTCCATTTCTTACTCACTCAATCAGTTGCCAACAACACTTTTGCTTCTTTTTTGCATATCTTACATAGCCCCTTCCTCTCTACTCACACAACTACCACCTTAGTTCAGGTACTCACAGTATCTCACCTGGATTATTTCATTTGTTTCCTCTTTGATCTTCATGCCTTTAGCTTCTCCCCATTCCAGTCATCCTTCATACACCTGCCAGAGTGGTTTTTCCCAAAGTGTAAATTTGATCATGTCACTCCTTTGCTCAGTAAACTCTAGTGGCTCCCTTTTGCTCCAATGGGCCAATATAAATTCTTCAGTTTGACTTTTAAAGTTCTTCACAACTTGGCCCCCTGTCCTAACTTTTACATCTTCTTATACTTGACTCCGCACCTTGTACTTTGTGGTCCAGTTACACCGGCCTACTCTATGCTGTGCACATAGTGATCCATCTCTAGTCTCTATGCCTTTGCATAATTGCCACTTTCTTTTAATTTAATTTTACTTTTTTTTTTTTTTAGTGAGGCAGTTGGGTTTAAGTGACTTGCCCAGAGTCACATAGCTAGTAAGTGTTAAGTGTCTGATTATGAAGCTTTTTCTGGTTCCCCCAACTGCTAATGAATTCCCTTCCCACACTACCTTGTATTCATTTTGTGTATATTTTGTATAAATTTCCATGTATGCACACATTCAAATGTTATGATCAAATGATCTTTCCCATTCAAATATTAAGTAAGTTGATGACAGGAACTGTTTGACTTCTGCCTTTGCATTACCAGATATGAGCATATTACTGCCATATATAATAAGGGCTTAGTCCTTATTAAATTATTGATTGACATAATTGTGAGGGTCTTAAGGGGCTGTTATATAAGCTATTTGAGGAGAGGAAGATACCAAAGACATGGGGAAAAAATCTCAGTCCTCATTAATACCAAAAAAGGGCAACCAAAAGAACATCAGTAACTACTGCTATATATGCCTACTGTCCCTTGCACAAAATTTTGGGGATTTATCTCTGCGTGAAATGAAGGCATCCTTGATAAATGCATTATTAGGGAAAAAAGTAGACTTTCACAAATGAAATTCAAACATCTTTGCCATTTCACAATTAACTGAAAGAAAAAATACACGATGCCATTATGCATATTGTTTATTTATTATGTTTGTTTGTTTTTTGTGGGGCAATGGGGGTTAAGTGACTTGCCCAGGGTCACACAGCTAGTAAGTGTCAAGTGTCTGAGGCCGGATTTGAACTCAGGTCCTCCTGAATCCAGGGCCGGTGCTTTATCCACTGAGCCACCTAGCTGCCCCCCTAAAATAAGTTTTTTTCATAATAAATAAACAGGGGACGGCTAGGTGGCTCAGTGGATAGAGCACCGGCCCTGGATTCAGGAGTACCTGAGTTCAAATCCGGCCTCAGACACTTGACACTAGCTGTGTGACCCTGGGCAAGTCACTTAACCCCCATTGCCCCACAAAAAAACAAAAAACAAAAAAAACCAAACCTATTTTAGTAGAACAAAATGCTGCTTTATGTTGCTTTACAGACTTTTTTTTTTTTTAGCAACGTGTCTCTCATCTATACATTAAAGTCATTCAAGATTTCATGAAAGCTACAACAGCAGGGGGGAAATCTTATTCACTTCAATAAAGGTATGATGAAGGATGTCTAGCATAGAGTCCAAGTTAAAGAAGCCATCTTGTAGATGGTGATGTATTCCAGATTCTTCTGTGTGTGAATGACAGTGTGATTTCATCAAGGCCCAGAGTTTTGAAGAGCCTCTTTGAAGAGATCAGTCAGCACTCAAGAATTTGGCTTTACATATCCCCAGAAAGAGAAAAAGATCTATTTCTACAAAAATATTTATAGCAGGTTTTTTTGTGGTGGCTAAGAATTGGAAATCAAAGGAGTGCCCATCCATTGAGGAATGGCTAAACAAGCTGTGGTATATGATGGTGATGGAATATTATTTTGCTGTAAGAAATGACAAGCAGGATGATTTCAGAAAGGCCGGGAAAGACATGTATGAAATGATGTATTGTGAAGTGAGCAGAACCAAGAGAACATTGTAAACAGATAGCAATATTGTTTGATGAAGAACTGTGAATGACTTGACCATTCTCAACAATACAGTGATTCAAAACAATCCCAAAGGACTGTTGATGAAACATACTATCTACCTCCAAAGAAAGAACTGATATTGATGGAACAGACTGAAGCATGCTATTTTTCACTTTCTTTCATTTTTTTTCTTTTGAGTTTGTACAAAATGACAAATATGGAAATGTTTTACATAATCATACATGTATAACCCATATCCGATTGCTTGCTGCCTCAGAGAGGGGGGAGGAGAGGGAGGGAAAGAGGGATAAAAATTGCAACTCAGAACTATAAATAAAAAAGTTTATTATTTAAAAAAAAAAGAATTTGGCTTTACCATCACCCAGGAAAGATCCAAGTACATAGAAAATGTTCATCATTGCCCAGATTTCAACATATATTTGGATGGACATCCTATAGAGTTTGTTCTTCAGTTTGTCTATCTGGTATAGTACAGCTGGACAATAAATTGGGCCCAAAATTGAACAGGAGGAAGAGAACAGGCTTTATCACTTTTGGAAAATTATAGAACTCCTTGAATGACTTCAAGTTTCCCATGAAAGCAAATCCTATATTGTTAATATTGATATTCTACCAATGTTGCTATATGGCAGAGATATGGAATAAAATAGTCTTCAAAGAATTAAAAGTTGTTTAGTTGTTTTTCAGTCATGTCTGACTTTTTTCGTGACCCCTTTTGGGATTTTCTTGGCAAAGATACTGGGTTGGTTTGCCTTTTCCAGGTCATTTTACAGATGAGGAAACTGAGGACAACAGGGTTAAGTGATTAGCCCAGGGTTACAGAGCTAGTAAGTTTCTGAAGCCAGATTTGAATTCATGAAGATGAGTATTCCTGACTCCAGGCCTCATGCTCTATCTACTGTATCACCTATAAAGGGCAATAGAAAACCCAGTAGTGGGTGCGAGCAGCTGCAGGATATAAATAATCATGAAATGTGAAGAACTGGTGTAAAAAATTTCATCAAGAAATGATATGATGGGAAGAGATGATGGATTGGTCACATGGTAAAAGGGAGGGCTGACAGGTGGATAGTCAGAATGTTACACTGGTAACACTTGTGACAAGAGAAAGTAAGAAAGGCCTCTAGAGAAGGTCAGCAAACTAAGGTCTATAGCAAACTAAGAATGGTTATTACTTTTTTTTTTTTTTTTTTTAGTGAGGCAATTGGGGTTAAGTGACTTGCCCAGGGTCACACAGCTAGTAAGTGTTAAGTGTCTGAGGCTGGATTTGAACTCAGGTCCTCCTGAATCCAGGGCCGGTGCTCTATCCACTGCACCACCTAGCTGCCCTTGGTTATTACATTTTTAAATACAATAAAAGTTTATTTGTAAAAATGTAATAACCATTCTTAGCTATAGGGCAGTACAAAAAGAGGCCCTGCCTACCACATTGAATAGACTTACTGTGGCTATTTCTCTACCTGAGGACGTCATCCAGAATTATATGTGAAGAGCATGCATGGATGTGTTACAGTTTGCATCACTGGAAGGAACTTCCAAATTAATAAAATCATAGATCTTTTTGAGTATCTGTCAGTTAATGTGCTAATAAGGCCAGAGATATTAAGGCAAAAATGAATCAGTATAGTCAACAAGTTCTACTTAAAGACAATTAGTCTGGTTGGTTTTTTATCTAAAGCTGATTATTTGCTTTACTAATTTAAAAGACTGACAGCCATCTGTAGGGGGCAGGTTTTCTGGGTAAAAAATTTCTTCAGTTTGATCTATCTTTATATCAGTGGTCTATAAGTTTTTAAGTTTTGTGGATTTTTAAAAAATTTGCAAATTAATCCTACTTTGGAGAAGTCTCTTGTAACAAAGTAAAGCAGTTAAATAAAACTAATAGTTCAGTGGCCATAAAAGAAGTTGTAGGTTTATGAGAGGCACTGTGGATTAGTGAATAGAGCACTGGGACTAGAAATCAGGAAGATCTGTGTTCAAATTCTTCCTCTGACACTAAAGAGTCATATAACTAGGGCAAATCATTAAGCCCCTCAGAGCCTCAGTTTTCTCATTTATACTATGAAGTGGTTGGATTAGATGGCCTTTTCAATCCTTAGTAGTTAAAATTTTATGTATGCAACTGAAAGGCATACCAAAAATTGTATAGAATGGTGTTTCATAAGTTGTTCCATACAAACTTTGTCTTTGTGTGTTGAGTTGGGATTCTGTGAGAATTTCAAGATTAATTCCTATATAATATGACTGTATTTATTAAAATGTAACTTTTGCTTCTGTTTTACTCTGAAATATCCTATTTCCCATCTTCTTTCCCCACCCCCACCCCCATACTGACTGAATTTACCATTTTGGGTTCTGTGAGTGTATTTCAAGCTGAAAATTGTTCCTTGAGCAAATTAGTTGTGGGAAAATGTTTCTCTAAAAGATTTAGGTCAGTATTTTTAACCAGTTTAAACCTTTTGGCAGTCAGCTTATGGTAATCATTTACAATTTATAGAACTTAAACCTAAAAAGGCATACATAGAAGCTTTTTCAAATATGACTAAGACCAATTATTTTCTACTCGGTTACTATAGATATTTTCACTTTGCATGAAAGGTGAAACTATTCTATATTTGCTCATGGATTATGAGAGCTCTTTATTTGGTTTTTTAAATCAAATTAATTTTTTAAGATTGACATCTATCGTGTCATCAAATTTAATAGAATATGTAGATGAGTAAGGGAAAGAATTAAGATATTTTTGCCCATAGCATTTAAATGGAAGACCCAGTTATATCGAGACCCTTTAGTTAAGCATCTACTGAATGCCCAACACATTATCTTTTTAAAAAAAATTTTTCTATATCTTTTGTTTTTATATCATCTATATTTCCCAGCATATCCCTTGTCCTACTTTCTCCCAGAGAGCCAACCCTTATAACAAAGAATAAAAAAGGAGGAAAAGCTCAGCCAGACTAAGATATCAAAAGTCTGACAAAATGCAGTGTTCCACAACCTGCTTCTTTTGCTTTTTATCATCTCTACATCATCTTTCAGAAAGAAACAGCATAATAAAATGGGGTTTGAGCATGTACCCGGCATCCTTCAAACATATTGGAGCAAGTTAAATGACAAAGTGTTGAAATATGTTCAAGTAAATACCATCTCTCTATGAACTACCACACCACATAAATTGATAGAGGCAGTGCATTATAATGGAAAAATTCTTGGACTTGGGATCAGAGAACCTGAGTTTGAATCCTAGCTCTGCTACTTAATACTTAAGGACTTTAGGAAAACCATTTGGCCCTTAGTTTCCTCATCTGTAAAATGAGGGAGCTGGACTAGATGAACTTAAAAATCCTTTCCAGTTCTAAATTTTTTTATCCTAAAAGTGATTCCTTTTGTTAAGAGGATAGACTTGAGTTAAAAGCAAGTTACCATTTAGACTTAGTTCTGTTTTTCAGACCTTTTACAAATTAGGGTTTGTTTATTTAATCTAAACTCTTACTAATACATATCTAATATTTGAACTCCAATTGAGTAAAGGTCAGTTAAGTACCTACCATATTCAAGGCACCGAAAATCAAAAGATTAATTTATAAACAAGGTTGTATGAGTACTAGTAAAATCCATAATAAGTATTCAAAGAGCCACTTTTGAGAAACAGGTCAAATGTTAGTACAGTCGTTTTTAAAATACCATTTACTATTTTTATATAGTTAAATTGAACCAGCTTCTCCAGCTCAAATATTTGCTTAACTACAGTCTTGTATCGAAAACTGCTTTTCAGATTAAATGCATGAGACTTGCATTTCAAACAAAGTACTATGTGCATCTCAAGTTCATTATATTCAAAATAAAATTTACTGCCTTCTACCCAACCCCCTCCCCAACTTCCTAGCACTTACCTATTACTATAGTGTACCACCATCCTTCCAGTCACAGAGGTTCACCAAAAATGTCACCAATGCCATTCTTGATTTCCCACACTTACCTGCACATTCCTAGTCAGTTGCCAGATCTTGTCTTTTCTGTGACCACAGCTTTTCTCATATGCCCCCTTCATTCTAGCTATATAGCCACAAATCTAGTTCCGGCTCTCATAACCTGCCCTTGGATTATTGTAATATCTTGCCCTTTGGTCTCCAGTTTCTTCCCACTCCAGTCCATCTTCTTCACAGGCATCAAAGTGATTTTCCTAAACACAAATCTATCCTGACTGTGATCATATAAATACCCCTTTCCTTTCCCTATAATAAACTGTTAGCTCTTTATTACTTCTGTGATCAAATAGAAACTCCTGGGTTTGCCATTTAAAGCTCTTTGTTACCCGATCCCTTCCTACTTATCCATTCTACTAGCACATTACTCCACTCTCCACTCTACAGTCCAATTATCTAGGCCGACTTTCTGTTCCTTATATGATAATTCATCTCCCCTGTCATTGTATTTGTATTGGCCACCCTCCTTGCCCCCACCTCTACCCCATCCCTGAAATGTACTCCCTCTATACTTCCATACCTCCTGAAATCTCCTTGGTCTTCTTTAAGACATAGTTCAAGTGCTGCCTCATGTAGGGAGCCTTTCCTGGTCCCTCCAACTGCAATTGTCTCTCCTTCCAATTTTTTTTTTTTTTAAGTTTCGATGGGAGCATCTTTGGTTTATATCTGTCTTTATGGATGTTGTCTCCTCAGTAGCACGTGAGCTTCTTGAATTCATAGACTCTATCACTTCTGTTTTTGGATCTCCAGCACTTAGTACATAGTAGGGGACTGAGTGACTGATTGCAATATCTCTGTGAAGTAGATCACTATCTTCAAAATCCACAGTTTGGATTTGGGAAAATCAAAGTGTAAGTAAATTAATGTTTGCAGAGTGACGATTGGGGATTCTTTGTTCCTGGTGCAGTGCTAGCTACTGGGGGAGGGTAATGATTAGGATATGAACTCTCTGTATAGCATAAGGGAGATGAAGCCTAGGCAAACTACAATACAGTGAGAGAGACTAATAAAGTGCGGGAGTTCTGAGAGATTACATTTGACTAGGGTATCAGAGAAGGGTTCATGAAAGAGATGGATTTGAGTAAGCCCTTGAAGGCTGGGTAGGATTTCATTAGGGAAAGATGGGCAATGAAGGTAAAAGTGGGCACCCTAAATAAGGAAATATTGTCAACAGAGGTATAGAAGCAGGGAAGTAGGAAATCAGAACATGAAGTCTGGCTTGGCTAGTTTGTAGGGTACATAAATGGATATAACTGGGGAGACAAATTGGGGCCAAATCAACATTTGGATCTTAAATATCAGTAAGAGCTTTGAGTTTATTGACAGGTCAGAGGGTTACAGGTTTGACACCTATGTGACAGAGCTGTGCATTAGGGTAATTAATTAATTAATTAACATTGTGTAACACGGGTTGGAGTAGTATGAGGAGATTTAATTCAGGGATTAGATAGCTCGAGGCCAGAATGTTTTCCTAATTTAGCAGCACTATCATTTGCAAGTATGGGTTTTAAGACTTTATTGTAAAAGGTTGCAAATAGGAGGGAAAGTTCCTGTTATTTGGACCTTACTTTTCTACTACATTTAATAAGACCTATGACTTCACTGGCATGAAATTTAAATTCCAAGTTGAAGCCTGGTGAATGTGAGTGAGTGAGTAAGGGAAAGCTATCAGGGCCAGAGTTGTACCACAAGGAAGTCTTTCTGACTCTTGGCTTCCTTGATCTTCAACACAACTTAGAGCTAGCTGTCATTGCCAGTGATCTAATAATTTGTTTTTCAGTCACTTTTCTAGATTTCTCTGCCTGATGTGCCCTCACTATTTAAGGTTTTGTAAATAACAAAACAGAATTTACTTTGTGACTAAAGCAGAATGCGGTTGTGTGTGTGTATGTGTGTTAGATAAATAATGAAAATATTTCACTATGTGGTCAAAACTAATTAATTTCTTTCAAATTTCGTCAACCAGGGATTTAAGAGATTATGGCATCTGAAGCCCACAATGATAGAAAACGGAACCTTTTGCATATTGAGGGCCATTCCATTGATCTTCCTAGGAAAAGGATCTCTCATTTCACTAATAAGAACATGAAGGAGGTATGTTAATGTTCTTGTAAATTTCTCAGATAACATGTAACATAAAATGTCAGAGAATCTAAGCTTTCTGTGGTGCTGTGAGTTCTGGTTAACTTTTTACATAATAGAAAGGTAATTTAGCATGTAAAAAAGTGTTGTCTATGCACTGTCCTAAGGCTTGTTACCTTTGGCATAGTTTCTCCTAATTCATAATGAAATTCTTATGGAAGAAAAAAAATATAGTCAATGTCTTCTAAAATATAGAATACACTCTAAATGAGAATGAAGTAGCTGAGATTGACAGATTACCATATACCAGTGAAATCAATTGAATCATTGAAGATGATGCCAGGTAAAAGTGGGAAAATGTGTAGAATTTAATAGTAGTTAAAGGAATGCTCAATAGAAATAGAATTCTAATCTTTCCCTCACAATGAAGAATTGTAGATTTATTGATGTTACCTACTTATTTTGGCACAATCTCATTAGCAGAAACTTTTATCTAGATATTTGTTCTTGGGTAACGGTAATTTTCTCCCTTTATTGATAGGGTAAGAAATCTCCAAAACAGTTGGCTGCTTATACACATAGGTAAGAAATACTTTGAAATTGTTGGGAAGCAATAAATCTTGAAAGCTGGGGATGGTTAAAAATAGGAAACTGTATTAAACATGTTATTTATAAAATGAGGTTGATCAGTTATAATATTAAGGTTCCTCCTAGTGTCCCAAATTCTTTGATTCTGTGTTTGATTCTACTTTCTTTGAAAGAGCAGAGATTGCTCTAAAGCTAATTTTGTGGTATTTTACCTCCCTCAGCCATGAAATTATGTTGTCAGAAATATTCAAACTCAGGTACAACCAACTATATAGTACTTGGTTGGGTGGATGTCAGATGACCAGAACTTTATTGCAAAATTGTCCCTTGACCTTTAATTTTTAATAAGATTGTATTTCCTTCTTTACTTAAACGAGCTAATTGTTTTTACAGAACAGTTGGATACCCTGTGAAAAGTCCAGACAAACTGCACAAAGAAGTATATTACAGAAAGAAAGTTCATCATTATTTTCCAAATCCTTGTTACAGAAGAAAATACTTTTCTAGAATCAGGGACTGTGACATGGCAAATAAAGAAAATGAACTGGCTTGCGCAGGCCACCTGCCTGAAAAATTACGCCATGAAGGTCGTACATTTATACTTAATGCCAGTGATTCTAGTTCTTCACAAACGGAAAGCCCATCATCAAAATATAGTGGATTTTTTACTGAGGTGAGTCATTCCATAAACTCATCATCAGCATGATTATATATATGTTTTTTCTTTTGTTGCTCTCTTCATTCTGCAAAGTACCTCTCATCCTTTGTCTATGGAATCTCTTGAGTTGGTGCCCTTGGGCAAACCTCATAGTTAAATCAAGCAAACTTGAAACAATTGTTATGTTTTCTTTAAAAAGTTAATATTTTTCTGTATAAGTAGAACAGATTTAACCAGTTACCTATCTCCTGCAGGATCCAGACTAACACATTGACAGGAGGAGGTTGGGGGAGGGGGACAGAGAGAGAGAAAAGATCAGATCATGTGAAAAAGTTGAACTGTTCTATAAAAAAGCAGGAACTAACTCTCCTGGCATACTTTACCTGTCCCTTAGTTCAGTGGAGTCCTAACAATTTAAACACCCTAGTGTGGTGGTAAGTTATCGATTGTGACGTCACACTGGCTGTAGTACTGTAGAATAGCTTACTTCAAAGAGGTCATTTGAGGAGTGGTTTGGTAAACTCAGGATTTGTTTCTAGAAAACAGCTCTTATGGGGGCAGCTAGGTGGCGCAGTGGATAAAGCATGGCCTTGGATTCAGGAGGACCTGAGTTCAAATGTGGCCTCAGACACTTGACACTTGCTAGCTGTGTGACCCTGGGCAAGTCGCTTAACCCTCATTGCCCTGCCTCCCCACCCCCAAATCTTATGAAAACAACTCTTATAAGACTCCAAGCAGTAAGGCAAATAGTAATCAATTTAAGGTAGCAAAGGTGATAAAAGATGAATATGATGATTAAAAGAATAATTACAAGTATATAGTATTGTTAGAGAACTCTTGATTTTGGAAACATAAGACCTTTTATACATGGTACTTTAAATGATATTGGAATTATGTAGCAAGATTCTTCAACTTGCTTCTTGGAAAATAATGAAAAGAAGTTTCTAGAGGAATGGAAAGCAGATCAGTATTAGACAAATCATGATGGAGAAGGAGACTAGAATCAGGATTTCTGGGAGATTGGTGGGAAGTTAAAATATTAAAAAAATTCTTCATGAAGTAACAATGAACCAATATAAGAATTGGAGAATGGGTGAGATGAGATTATACTTTCATATAATAAATATGAGAAGAAGAATGTAACTCTCCATTATAGAAGTACTGGGTCTGGGGCGGCTAGGTGGCGCAGTGGATAAAGCACCAGCCTTGGATTCAGGAGTACCTGAGTTCAAATCTGGCCTCAGACACTTGCCACTAGCTGTGTGACCCTGGGGAAGTCACTTAACCCCCATTGCCCCGTAAAAAAAAAAAAAAAGAAGAAGAAGAAGTACTGGCTCTTTGAGGGATCACAGTGACATAGTTTCTAATAACTAATGAAGGATTCCTATAAATTGAAGGATTTACTATGGTTGTTTAGGTAGCGAATAATTGTAATTGCTGCTGTATTGTAAAAGACTGTACACAGTCTTTCCTTTCCTTCTGCCTTTTCACATTCAAAGCTCTTTCCCAAGGAATGCTTACTGTCTCTGGCTCCCATGTCTGCTGTGCAATTTTCCAGGGTTTATAGATTGATGCCTTATTGTTAGAGGCCTAATTTACCTTGCTTTACTCATACTTAATTTTAAATCATTTTTTTTTCTTTTTACCCTAAAAAAATTTAAGTTGATGTTATAATACTGTAGAGAGAGAAGCTAGGCCTACCAGAATATTTTCTCTTATATCTTGATCCTCATAGAACAGAAAAGGATAGTAAGAGTTGAGGAAAGGGTATTGATGCTGCAGTCTACTTGCTGTTCTAATTGAATAACTACTTCAGATCTCTTTCCTTATTTCATATTTTTCTCCTTCAATATGGATTTTAACACATGAGCTTGTCATAAGGTATACAGTGTGATACTGTGGAAAGAACTCTGGACTTGGGAGTCAGGAGACTTGGGTCCTTGTTTTAGTTCTACCAACAACTAACTTTACACCTTTATACCCTGAAACATAATTTTTATCATCTAAAAAATAAGGCACTGGATTAAACTATATCTTTGGTACCTTTCAACTTTAAATACTGTTTCTTTGCTTGTAGGTTTCTCAGGACCATGAGACGATGGCACAAGTCCTTTTCAGTAGAAATCTGAGGTTGAATGTAGCTTTAACTTTTTGGAGAAAGCGAAGCATAAGTGAACTGGTAGCCTATTTGGTGAGGTAAATCATTGTAATTTTTTCTCATTCTTGGTTCTCCTAAGCTGTAAATTTGAGAGATAGCCGTCTAGAAGCAGATCTTCAGCTTATGATGTTTTAGACCAGAAAATGTTAACTTCCTATACTTAATTTTAATTAGAACAATAGTGCCTAAAGTCTATGTAGCACAAGTTTGATAAACAAAAATCTAGTCATCAGTTTTATCTTTACTTGCTTTTACCCTGTTCCTCATATATAAAGAGGAAATTATAAATGGTTTGTTGATTTGGGGAGAAATTGTGTTAGTCACCTTTGCTGACTGAGGTGAAGATGATTTGAATGTGAAAATAGCTAGCTGCCTACTAACCTTTGCTTCTCTCTCTTTTATCCCCCCTTGTTAACTTCAATTTATTCAGAATAAAGGGAGCACAATTAGGAATAAAATATACAAGAACAACATTGTAAAGAAAAAAACTACTCTGAAAGACTTAAGTCTCTTTTTTTTTGTAGGTCCAGTTTTTTTGTTTTGTTTTGTTTTTTAACCTTTGCTTCTCTTAATACTATAGGATAGAAGATCTTGGAGTGGTGGTTGATTGCCTTCCTGTACTCACAAGCAGGTAAAAAGAGAACATTTTTAGAAGAGTAGAAACCATGATCTATAAACATTTTTGTAACCAAATGAATATTTTAGTTTACAGGAAGAAAAGCAGTACATTTCACTTGGCTGCTGTGTAGATCTGTTGCCTCTAGTAAAATCACTACTGAAAAGCAAATTTGAAGAGTAAGTGTCTCTATAAATTTCATCTTTTATTTTCAGCAACATATATTGAGGTTCTATTGTATACATAGTATAGTATTAAGTTCTGTGGGAGATACAGGCATTCTAGTTGGGAGATTAATAGATGTGAAACAACTGGGGAAGATTGAAGTGATATCTTGTCAGCAACTCTAATACTTAAGCATTGATGGTATTGTCAAGTGCTGAGGAAAATTAAAAGTAAGTGAAAGGGGTTTCTATTTAATCAGTAAAGGCTTTTTGGATGAAAAGCATGATTTTTACAGAAAATATTCTTTCAGATATGTGATAGTGGGTTTGAACTGGCTTCAAGCAGTCATAAAACGATGGTGGTCAGAACTATCTGCTAATACAGAAATTGCTAAAGATGGGTAAGTATTACAATTTCTATACTTTGCAAATATACTGCTATGCTAGTAAAATTGTATTATCAGGATAGCATCTTATAGATAGATAAATCAATAGAAAGAGAACAAGAATTTATTAAGCTCTTATGTGTCAAACACTGTACTAAGCAATAGGAGTACAAATATAAGAAAAAAGACAGTTGTTACACTCAAGGAAATTACATTCTAATGAGGAAAGACAACTTATAAAAGGGAGCTGGAAAAGGAGCAAGGATGGAGTTGGAAGAGGAAGGGTATCTTTATGGGGATAAGGCTGCTGGTAAGGATGTGGAAGAGTCAAGAGATCGAGGAGTAGAACTGGGAGAGCTGGGAGCATGAATGGCCTAGGCATTTTATGACATGGGTAGTTATAGCTAGCGACTCACCGATCAGAGGAAATAGTGCAGAAGCCAAGGTATCTTCAAGAAGATGAGAAGGCTACTGGCAAGGGGGTAAAAAAGTCTGGAGGGTGAGGAATGGATCCAGGGGAGAAGTGAGCATGGATGGCCTGGGCCATTCATGAATGGTGGTTCTATCAGGGCTTCACCAATCAGTGGAGAGGATGCAGGAGCAGAGACATCACCCAGGTGAGATGACTGCTTGCATATATGATCATAAACACAATGTCATTACTCCCTTTCTTAATAGGGAGGATTTAAGGAAATGTTATGCTCATTATAAAATTATAGAAAAACCTTGGAAGGCAACATAGTGCCTGCAGTTAACCTGGAAGTAGAAGATGTGAGTTAAAATTTTATCTCTGTTGCTTAATACATTTGTGACTGGGGCTCAGAGAAATTATTTGCCCAGTTTTTCTTCATTTTTAAAGGGGGATCACAATGTTTGCACTATCTACTTTGTGATATTGTTGTGAGGATCCAGTGAGAGAGTTTATGTAAACCTTAAAATAACATAAATGTAAGCTGATGTTATTAGGCTACTGTGATGATGTCTTCATGAGAAGATTCTAAGATAGTTGCTTAGAAACTTCATTTTTGTTTGTTTGGGTTTTTTTGGTTTCTTTGTTTTTTTTTAGTGAGGCAATTGGGGTTAAGTGACTTGCCTAGGGTTACACAGCTAGTAAGTGTTAAGTGTCTGAGGCCGGATTTGAACTCAGGTACTCCTGACTCCAGGGCCGGTGCTCTGTCCACTGCGCCATCTAGCTGCTCCAGAAACTTCATTTTTAGCAAATCTGATTTATTTACACCAGTGTGAAGATTTTCATATTAGAATATACTTCATATGTAGAATTTCAGAACCCAGTAACCTCTCTTGTCCTGGATAACAATGTTGTAAGCCATCTTACTCATTAGGTATTTGGGGTGAGAGTGAGAGCATCTTAAGGGCTTTTATTAGCTAGCCCATTGAGAGTTCAGTACATATTTCTGTAGTTTTGGAAATATGTAAATTATTCTATAGACTGAGACAGATAATCTTAAGTAGCTCTTGGCTTTCTCCTAAGGGATTAGAGGACTATCAGAATCAGCTGTTCCCTGTATGGCTTAGGCAGTATTTTCAAGTAGTTATGGTAGTTGAGCAACCTGTGATCTTCATGAATAACTGACACATATGACAATAAATAATTCATTTGAGTTACAATATCGTGTTGCCTCAGGGTAACTACTTAAATAATGAAATTTATTCAGTCATCTTTCTCTGGATGCATGTATATTACACTAGACTATATGTGTAAACAGTCATGAATAAATTTTTGTTTACATTTTTTTTTTAATTAAGAAATGTTCATATTTTAAAACAACAATTAAGTGGATTGTGGAAACAAGAAAATCATCTTACTTTGGTTCCAGGATACACTGGTAATATAGCTAAGGTATGTATATAACCAAAGGTATAACAAATGTTTGATTTTAGATGTTCAAAAGGTTTAATAATCTAGTCCTATGGATTTATAAAACTAAAGAACAAGTGAGCAAATTACTTAGCTAGTTAAGTAAGTGATACTATAGAGTCCTAAAAGCATGCCTCCCAAAGTGCCAGGATACTCTGGGTATAGTTCTAGTGATCCGTTCCATTCCTTGGCAGGGAGCAAAGGGACTGCCCATTGGAGGTCTTTCAGATGCATTTCAAGATAGTTGACTTCAGGGGGTATGTTATACTGGTGTGATTGTCATAAGTATTAGAGAAAGCATTTAAAGAGTTTCTAAGTGACTAATGGGAGGGGACAGTGGTACTCAGGAAGCCAGAGAGAGAGAAGATATACTCACAGTAGAACAGTTCTGGACACTTCACTGTCTCACTTGAATGAGGACACTGAGTGTGAGGAGTTTTAAAAATGAGAAGGAAACTTGATCAGTTTCTCATACCCACTTAATTCTTTTATTTAGTGACAGATTCTGCTCCAAATGAGGTGTTAACTCAGCATTTGCGCTCAAGAAATCCACACACAATTGTTTCCAAAAGAGATTTATTAATTATTGATTTATTCAGCTGTGTGGATGAGGGAGTGGAATGCTACAGGTCTACAAACTTAAATCCACATCAGAGTGTTAATGGGGCATTTCCCCAGATTAAGATACTGGTATGTCAGTTATGAAGATGATCTCCTAGACTTCTCTTTTTGTATGATAAAAGTTAAATTTTTGACGTGTTAGAAATGCTCCCTCCTTTTCCAGAGTTGCAGGATGAAGATTGGTTCATAGCAAAGTGTTACCCGCTACCTTTGCTTCCAGACACATGAGTTGTGACCTTGAATGTAGTAATAAATTGAAGGGGGGAAAATGTGAGAGTAGAATGTTTCCTAATTTCCTCAGTCTTAGCTAATGGGAAGTATGGAGAACCGTATCTATGTGCCAGCTTCTTTGAGGTCATTTGGGCCCTGTTGAACATTTATTTTTGTTTGTTTTTTGTTTTGTTTTGTTTTTTACGAGGCAATGAGGGTTAAGTGACTTGCCCAAGGTCACGCAGCTAGTAAGTGTTAAGTGTCTGAGGCTAGATTTGAACTCAGGTCCTCCTGAATCCAGGGCTGATGCTCTATCCACTGTGCCACCTAGCTGCCCTTGAACATTTATTTTTGAAGTTAAATTGGGAAAAGAGGAGACTTTCCAGGCTGGCTTTAGGGGTAAAAGCAGAAGAAAGCAAGAAACCAGGATAGTAGCCAGTAAGTATGAATCATCCCAGAGAGTTCAGGAAAAGTGCCAGGAAGATGGCCTTGGGCTGTTTTCTCAACTGAGAATCGAAGGCCCTCATATTGGTGATTACTTATTTCTTCTACAGCCAAAATGTAGCAAAGGAGGGGCACTCTCCCAATATACAAAGATCCTAATGAGGAAAAGAAGCCTTAATTACTAGTGCAAATATGTATAATTTTGTATGCTTATGTATATTTTATAACAAGCAATATCTATTTATACTTCTCAAGAGGGAAGATGACACTTTCAGTTGTGAAATTCTCAGATGTAAACATGTTTTTTATAAGGGTTGTAGAAACCATAAACTAGAAACTAAGTAATGAATGAATTGCAGTAGTCACAGTTTAAAAAGCCCTGCAGTGACAAACCTCCAGTTTTCCAAGTGCTTCTTTTGTGCCTTCTGAGAAAGCCATTCAAACCATAAAATAAGCTTATCACCAGAATTGATCTTTAACACTGATTTTCTAGGCTCTTAAAGGAATTTATAAGTTACAGTTTGGGATAACACATTTTTTAAACTCTAGAAAAATATTTATGAAAAATTTTGCCTTCCCTAAAGAAAATACTTAAAAAGTACCTTATTATTGGGACTATTGCCATTTTTAAAAATTTGTCCAATATCAGAGGACATTAGCTTAGGTCATTCTCAATTTTAACAAATAGCTTTCCTGTTAGGACTTCTTAGATGTCTTCAAGAAAAGTAAAATGGTTTTGTGTGTAGCATATTTTATATGGAATTTTTGTGATAAAAATATTTTAAAAAACTTATTCAAAATGTTTTCTCAGTTATTGTGGTGAAGCATAGATATTAAAAATTATATGCTCTAATTTAGAATCTATATTTATATTGTGTTCTGTTTTTAAAAATTCACAGGCAATAGAATTCATAGGACATCTATAAAAATAAGAGAAGCTTTATTATTAATTTGGCCAAAGATATTACCTTTATTGTTGAAGATAATGCTGATTTAATTTTGAAATTATGTCTATAATTCCCAAGTTTCTTTATGGGAAGGTGCTATAACGAAACAACTCCCTGAACAATTGAAAACCTAAAATAACTGACTTTTTTTTTGAGAGTGAAAAATCTGAAACAGCCTAAGAAATATCATGATTGGTTGACCAAATTACCCAAGAAGTTACAAAAACAAAATTCTGTGAGAAATGGAGACTAGAAGCTAGAGGAGACCAAGACATGTGTAGGAGGCAGGGAGGGAAGGAAAAAGAGGAGAAGCATTAAGAGAACACAGAAAAATTGTCGGGGACAGGAAGAATTGATGAGATGGGGATAGAGAGACCATGCATTGTTTATTTTACCTTTAACAAGACAAAGAAATCAAGGTTTAATAGAAATTACTTCTATAATATTTCCTGGGTCCAAGTCACTTTAGCTTAATCTCTTATACCTTCTGCATCTTGATTTGTATAGCTTTGTACTGTCAGAATTATAATCTTGAAGCGCTGTAATAACTTGAATAAGGAGAAAATTTTATTTGTATTGTGCATAATGCATTTTTTTTAAGTGAGGCAATTGGGGTTAAGTGACTTGCCCAGGGTCACACAGCTAGTAAGTGTTAAGTGTCTGAGGCCGGATTTGAACCCAGGTACTCCTGACTCTAGGGCCAGTGCTCTATCCACTGCGCCACCTAGCTGCCCCCCATAATGCATTTTAAATGATTTCCAGTAATAAAGATGAAGCACAAAGGAATTTTTGTTTGTTTGTTAAACAGAAAATTAATTTATTAAGTTATTAATCTGAAATAGGGACTTAAATGGGAGGATGTATGTGTATATATACACAGAAATGGGGGGCTAAGTATTGACTAATAGTCTGTTTTTATTTTATTCTCCAAGGATGTAGATGCTTATTTATTACAATTACATTGAGAAGTGTCACCTGAAGAGGACTTCCTTATTCAAGATATTCTGGACTTTGTAGCTTCCAGAAAGGGGTGTCTTCTGAGAACTGTGAACCAAGGAGGGAAGTGGAATCTTCCAAAAATGCCATTTAATGAAACCACTAATGAAATCCTAACAATCTACTTCACATTGAAGTGGAAAAATATCCACAAGGAGCATCTTTGACTTCAATGAGGTGAAAGTGCACTGTGAAAATTGTACGCCTTTGCTACATTTGGGATTTGTATGGTTATTTGGGGAAAAGTTAAGTGCTTCTAGGTCTTATTGCAGTCCTTCATATTGCATAAAAATGTAATTTATACTGACATGAAAAGATAAAAGGGGCAAGATGTTTTGCTAGGAACCACAAAGACCAATCACCATTAATATTTTTTTAAGATTGTGTTTAAAAAAAAAACAAAAAACAACCAGACAACCAAACCACCAAATGTCTGCAGCTACTTTGTGATTATATTGAAAAGACTTTAAAGATGTTTAAAATAACATAGCAAATAATGGATAATTCTTTTCACACTGAGATACTGTGTAAAGCAAGATGCCTTAATTATTAGTATGTTTGAAAAGGCCAATGTATTATGTTACTTTTATCTTTTAAAACAGCCATGCATACAGGCATGAAACCAGGGCTTTTTTCATTCATGTAGAATATTGGTTTTGGAACCTATTTCACACAGTTTGGATAACTTGATGATATTTTTCTCTGATTTTTGCCAGAATCAGAGTGAGTGTGTGTGTGCGTGTGTGCGTGTGTGTCTGTGTGTCTGTGAATATAAAAAGTTGGATATTAATTGTATGAATGTTCAACTGTCTTTGTAGTTAGCTAATTTATATTCACTTTTAAAAATTATATTTGGATTTCTATTATTTTCAGTTCTGTATCATTTAAACTTCTTTTATTATTTGAGTAAATATACTAAATGTTTCTTTTTTTGCTTTTAAAAATTCATATAATTTCATACATGTTCTAAATTCTTTCTCATCACTTGTGTTTTGGATAACAGTGTCTAATGCTTTAGAAATGTTTACAGCTAGGGTTGACCTTATGTTCTCCATCCAAATAATTGATACACTACCTCCTTTAATGGTTGCTTTGAAATGGGGTTCACATATATTCTCAATGTATACAAACCCAATTTTGGTATGATTTAACAGTGGTATGTGTTAAAATTTCATGACATTTGTCAATACACTTAATATTACCACTAGGTAGGGACAGAAAAGTTTATATACCACCAACTCACTTAGAACAAGGCTGGTAGTGATCTGGCCAAATACTTTTGGGAATCATTTTTCTGTGAAATGTTTCCTCATGGGCATGAATGTAAATCTATAGCATTTGCCCAATCAGTGACTACTGATATGAATATTGAATGTGCATCTTTCTTGCTTTAAAAAGGTAGCTTTCACTGACTCTAGATGCTTTTATTATGTGGTTATATCACACATAGTGGAAAACCTGTTGTGATCATTGCTTTTCTTGAGCCTTAGAAACGTTCCACATTATTCTAATTCTGTGATCTTAAAAAGAAATTTTTTCTCAAGAGGTGAGAAGGTAGTAAGCATTAATAATCTACACATCTGAGATAAGAAAATATTGATTTTTCCTTATTTCTCATTTATTACCCTAGTAATTACTGTTTTGATTGAATAATCTGAACCAGCTAGTCAATTGATTGGAATACAGTACTGATGAGACTTAGAGAATAGGATTTTGATCCTTTTTGTGTTAGTTAGCTTAACAGAAAGATAACTGTGTTGAGTGCTGCCAACCAGTCTTCCAAATTTGTGCTCTTGTTGACAAGGGAACCAGCTGAGGATAGCTCAGCATAAAGCAATCATTACTGGAAAAACAATTCAAAAGTATATGTTCTGCTGACAGAGTCAGTAGTGTCTTTGGATACCAAAGACAGCACTTTATGAATACTACTTTTATTAATACAACTGCCATGTTGATCCTTGCTTTGGAACAAAGTGGTTTTTTTTTAAATTTTCATTTTTTAATAGATGTTGTTTAGTTGATCTTAAGTAAAAATAAGATCTTTTATACAATATACATAATAAAACTGTAATTACTGCCCCTCGCCCCCAAAAGAAAAAAGACAAAGACCCTTTGTGCCTGAGCCTAGACTTTTTGGATAAGAATGCATACCACTCCACTTTAAATACTCTAGGCTGTGTAGGCAGCCTGAAGATGTAAGTAAGAACTATTGAGTAGACCACACTCCTGTTTTTCTGTTTTGGGCTCTTGTGTTTTTTATTTCAATACCTACCTCTCAGACATTGAAATTTGACTAGTGTTTGTAAATGGCTTTTAGATCACTAAAAGAAAGATATTAGATAAAAAAAAGTATAATTAAATAGTTCTAGTGGTGTTAAGTTAGGCTCAGCTACAGTAATTTTAATCAGAACAGTGTTGAATTCCAGAAGGAGCCAAAGAAAGTGTTTACAAAGTATTCTGGTAATTGTAAACAGTTCAAACATGGTTTGACCTAGATTAGGACAATTGCATGCTTGTTGCCCATTTGTTGAACACTAACAGTGTTAGCAGAGTGGCTGTATTTTATACGGAAATTAGGGACTAGACAAGGTCCCTCCCCGATAGGGACCAAAGAGGCACTTCCACCTTTTCAGAATCTCTTCTTAATTTTGTAGCCTAACAAGTCATTGGGACTACAAACTTAAAGATGTTATTTGGGGTTATCACTTGAGTAGGTTGTATCATGAAGAGTTGATTATGATCAGAATGGCATGAAAAGTTATAAGGCAGGGACTTTAATGGCATGGCTTTAATAAAAAGTGGTCTAATGCTATCAGTACTCCGTTTACATAGCAGAAATTGTAGAGTCCTGAGTTATATGATAGTTTGCATATGTGTTACTATATTTCCTTTGTGGGGGGATGAAACATTTTTGCAACCAAACATTGGAAACTACTAAGAAATTAGCCATTAGTTGAAACAAAATTCTAAGTTGTTCTGTAAAGAACTGCTGCTTAGTTTCTAACAATCTTTTATTATTGAAATAATAATAATAATCATCTTACTGACCTTAGAATATTCTTATATTTGGAAAGTTGTTGAAAAAAATATGCTGGGGCAGCTAGATGGCACAGTGGATAAGCACCGGCCCTGGATTCAGGAGTACCTGAGTTCAAATCCAGCCTCGGACACTTACTAGCTGTGTGACCCTGGGCAAGTCACTTAACCCCAATTGCCTCACCAAAAATAATAAAAAATATTATGCTACAGAAATAAAAATCAAATTATTATACTTTCTAAGCATAATTCACATTATCAGCATTTTTGCTGTTTGCTTAGATACTTAAATCAAGGTAGGACCGCAAATGGAAGAAGAAATAGTTTTCATTAAAATCCAACACTACTGTACTAAAGTCTAATCCTTCCCAACCCAGTTGCTTTCTTCTTATTTAAAGTCAAGATAATCTCAGATGCTACTGTCAGTTAAGAAATAATAATTACAACTTAAGCAGCTGACTCAAATAGTCTGATCCATTTCATATAAATAATACAATCTGGGTTTTGACATAATTTTTTGCCTTGTGGGTCACTTCAGCGAGAAATAAGTTTTGCTGAACATCTGCTAGCAGGGATTTACTATTCCTTTTCCTTCAGCAAGTTACATTTCAGGCTAATTTGAACATCATACTAAAGCTTTTCTTGTAGCAGTCTGAAGAAATCTAATACCTAATGGTTTTAGGGTGAAGAAAACATCTCCAAACTTTTAATGCTCATATGATTTGCACAGCTTTTTTGGTTTGGTAACATCACTGTATTCCTCTAATTAATGTGAATGTAATAGGTCATTAACTACTCCAGAACCTGACATGAGATCTTTATAAATCAACCCTGCTAACCCAGAGACCAACCTCCACAAGTGGGGTACAAAGTTAGCAGTGTCCTCATTTAAGATTAGACTACCTTATTAAATTTGCCATCCTCTATAATACGTTGTTGATTCAAGAATTTGGTTTCAAATCAGGATCTGCTATCTGCTCAGCTGCTGTCCATATCACTGCAGTGTAATCTCAGCATAGCAGTAGAGCTGGTACTTACAGGAAGTACTTCATACATCTTGGGGGTTTGAAGCTGGCATTCTATTTCCCTTTTGCTGTAACTAGAAAGGGGACATAATCAACACTTACCTTCTGCCCTGTAACTGAGTCACAAAAACTCAGATTTGAGTGCTGAAGGGTGGGAGGCCTCAGAGACAATCTAACACAAACTGTAGAAGAACAGAAATTCATGCTAGAGCACCCCTGAGAAGTGGCTGTATTACTTCTGCTTAAAAAGCACTGCCTTCAGAGGCCCTTTACTTTTTTTTTTTTAATATAAATTAAAAGATTGCTCATCCTGAGACTAGATATTTAAATAGCTCCTCGTTTGTGAGCTCATGCCATGAAACTAGACCCTGTGGGGTTGAAATGATCCCTGCACTTCTATCTTCTTGGGCAGGAAATAGCTCTTCCCACAATGCTTCATTTGACTGTGTTGGTATACTCAACTGTTGTACCTTTAAAAGTTTGAAAAGATACAATGACCTTGGTTTTCATATACTCTGCTTGGGTTTCCTGCTAGGTGTTCTCCTCTGGGATTGGCATTAACAATTGTTCTGGGTCTAGTAGTATTTCTCCTGATGGACCAGGAGTTTGTGGGGAATGGAATGACTTCAGCCCCAGCAATCTTGGGTTCTGGTAGAATCGAATTGGAATCAAAAGGCATTAGAGACTTTTGGTAGACCTTCTGATCTACCAGCTTGCTTAGATTCACTGACCACACTGCCCTCACTTACCCCTGAAAAGAGATTGTCTAGGTCATCAGACCCAAGAGTGGTTGGCTTCCTCAGGTTCAGACCCATCAGCAGCAGCCTGAGGAAAAGATGTGCCCTCTTTGGCTTATCAACTGATGACTTACCCCTATTGCTAGGGCTGGGAATCAGTAATTTAGGTATAGTAAAATTTGTGGACTCTGGAGGAGAACCATGGTGTTGATCCTTGTCCTTTAGACCCCAGTGGGGGCTTGGCTGGAGCCTGCTAGCAGGTGGATGGATCAAGTCCTGGTCATCCTGGTGGCCAAGTTGTTCTTTAAACTTCCTTAGGAGTTCTTCCTTGGCCCTTGAGATTGCTTTTTGTTGAGTAGCATAGATATCCCATTCATTTCTGTTAAAGTTCTTGATTATTTCTTCATCTTTCTTTAATCCTAGTCAGGTAACCTTATCCTCTTCTCTCTTTTCTTGTAAATTTCGTTCTGCCTTGTGGGCAGCATCTTGTAAAGCTTACTACTTATCTATGTTAACTTCAACAAGGGTACTTCCATGAACTGCAGCAACACCTATAGCTATTATGGACAATTGAGGGTTACAGTCCATATTCCAGCTGATTAACACTTGACAAATCAAAGATTCGAGCATATGAAGAGGAGATGCCATGTGTTACAATTCCTTTTACAGCCTGGCAAAAAGCTGCCAATTCACTTGCCAATACCTCGCCTCAGGCCAGAGGACATGATTCTACTCCATTGGTTGTTGTTTTATTGTTGTTTTTGTTGTTTTTCCCCAGGGCAATGGGGGTTAAGTGATTTGCCCAAGGTCACACAGCTAGTGAGTGTCAAATGTCTGAGCTCGGATTTGAACTCAGGTCCTCCTGAATCCAGGGCCGGTGCTTTATCCGCTGTGCCACCTAGCTGCCCCCCATTGGTTATTTTTTTGGAGCAATTGTGTTGTGAGTTCGAGAGCTCACTTCATTGGTTGTTTTTTAAAGAATAAATTCCAATAGTTTTGACTATAAGAAGCCCTGCAAATCTTGCTTGGGCAACAGAATTGGAAATAATGGAATCTGTTGCACCATGCCTGACTGCTGATTAAACCTTGGTTATTAATGTAAATTTCAATATAAAGCATTGCTGCACTAAGGAGAAAATAACCTTCATAGTTCTGGGTGCCACCCAAATATGTGGGAATTCAGCTAGCCCCTTATTTAAAGTGGACCTGGATTTGTTTCTGTACTTTCTCAAGGCAAGCTCTCTCCAAGGACTAATTTGGGTAGGAAGAGGCCTGTGAATGCTATAAACAACCTGATTCAACTCTTTGAAATATTACCCTGGTCTATGGCCTGCAATGCACAGACAACATGTGGGGTATTTCCCTGCATTGCAATAAAGTCTGTGAGTCCCAAATCCTCTTTCCTACTTTCCCTTTTTGGGAAAGTTTCTTTGATTGTGAATCTATGCTGAGTGAGATATAGGGAGAGAGCTCCTTTGAATTTAGTGATGGATCCTTCATAAAAATATGCTATGAGGAGAACTAATACACAGCTGTCTGTATTATCGCCCAAATCAAGCCCTGCTTCAGTCACATCAATTATGCTACAACACAGCGGGACATAATCAGGGGTGTTGAAGTAGGTCAGTCTTCTAGATCAAGAATAGTGTTGCTCTATATTTAGCCCAACCTCAAGAAGAGCACATCCATAAGGACTGATAGGCACTTTTATTCGATGTTTATGTTTAATTCAGAGTTATAGTAGATCATCACTGGAACTGTAATGTTCTTCAGTCCTCTGCTTTTAAATAGCTCTAATCATGGCAAAGATTTTCCTTCTATCAAAGATCTGTCTCTGGGTCAGTTTCACCCATTGTTCTTGTTCTGTCCTCTAGAACCTCTTCTATATGACAACTCTTCAAGTAATTTCCTGGGATTTCACAGGGAATCAGAGTTGAGACTAGCAGTATGTAGTTTAACTCAACTACCTTCCTTTGTTTGAAAATGGAGACATTTGCTGATCTCCGGTTTGTACTGCTTCCGAGGTTTGCAGAGGTAACTGACAGCTAAGCAATCACTTCTGGATAGCTATAGTTGTTTTTCTTTATATCAAGCCAAAGGCTGCCGCCTCATACTTTTCTATCCATTGTTTCTGGAGCCAAGCAAAAGTCACAGCCTTCATGACCTTGACAGTTCTTGAAATACACAGACAGCTGTTTGTACACTCCCTTCCTCTCTCCCCTTTTCTAGATTAGTCATTCTCTGTTCCTTTGGTTGAACCTTCTAGCAATGTCTATAGTTCCTTTACTATACTATCCTCCTTCCTCTGGAAATTCCCAAGTTTGTTGGTGTCTTTGCTAAAATGTGGCATACAGAACTGACATTTCAAACTGATGCCCCATAAGCTCCTCAACTTCATAGGTCCAAAACAATTATCTTCCTCACCCTCTACCTTCTCCCAAACCCAGTCCTCTTTCAAACTTCTCCATTACTATAAAGGACAGTGCCATCCTTCCAGTCACTCAGTTTTGCTGGGTGTCATTCTTGATTCTCTCCTTCACACTATATAACCCAGTAAATTGCCAAATCGTGTTGTTTCTTTCTCTATAACATCTCTCACATACTTCCAACAACCATCCTTGTTCAGACCTCATCACATCCCCCCCCCCCCTTTCAGGGCAGTGAGGGTTAAGTGACTTGCCCAGGGTCAAACAGCTAGTAATTGTCAAGTGTTTGCAGCCGGATTTGAACTCAGGTCCTCCTAAATTCAGGGCCGGTGCTCTATCCACTGTGCCACCTAGCTGCCCCTTAATATTCTGTTTGTTTTTGTGGGACAGTGAGGGTTAAGTGACTTTCCCAAGGTCACACAACTAGTAAGTGTCAAGTGTCTGAGGCCGAATTTGAACTCAGGTCCTCCTGTATCCAGGGCCAGTGCTTTATCCACTGTACTACCTAGCTGTCCCCCACCCCCACCCCATCACATCTTGCCTGTACTACCACAATAGGCTCCCATTTGGTCTCTGTGACTTAAGCCTTTGCCCACTCCAGTCAATCCTCCACATTATCTGACAAAGTGATTTTCTTAAAGTGCAGCTCTGCTCATGTCTACTCCCCATTCAAGCTCCAGTGGCTTCCCTATTAGTTCACGCATCAAACATAAATTTTAATGTTTAAGCTCCTCACAACCTGGCCCCCTCCCTTTCCAGTTTACTAGTGCATTACTTCTATCCTCACACTCCAGTCTATATTGGCCTACCCATTGTTCCACTCATAAAGTGTTCCATCTCCCGTCTTGTGCCTTTACACTGTGTTCTCCCTATCTCCAAACCTCAGATATCTACAGTGCACTCCCTCCTCACCTTCAGGATTTAGCTCCATTGCCACCTTCCTCATGAAGCCTTTCTTGGATCCCCTAGCTCCTAGTGCCTGCCCCAAAGTAAAGTGTATTCATTATATATATATATTTTCTGTATAGACTCGTATGTGTAAAGTCTCCCTTTACAATGTAAACTCCTTAAACAACAGGGACTGTTTTGTTTTTATCTTTGTATCTCCAGAGCTTAGCACAGCTGCTAGCACATAGTAAGTGCTTAATAAATGCTTGTTGATCTATTGATATGCTATCATCAGTGGAAAATACAGTGGAACTATTAGTCACCCCCTTTGTCATAGGCACTATACCTCTATTAATGCAGCCTAAGACTGTTACATTTTCTGTCTGTTTTTACATTAGTGACTCAACTTGAAGTCACATAAACCAGTCTATCCGTATCTGTCCCATTTTGTCCTTGTGTGGTAGTTGATTTTTTAAACCCTATTTTTTTTAATCCATATTAAATATCACCTTATTGATTCATTACCCAAATGTTTCTTACCATAACTTCCCACTTTGGTTCATGGATTTCTTTACATGAGTACATACAGTTCTATGTCACCGCCTCCTTAACAGAGTGCTAGATTTGGAGTCAAGAAGAATAGGGCTCAAATACATTCTCAGATACTTATTAGTTATTTGCTGCCTTAGATACTTACTAGTTGCTTTAGTTTCCTTATCTTTAAAATGGAGCTAGTAATAGCACTTCCCTCACAGGTTCATTGTGAGGATTAAATGAAACAATGCATGTAAAGTACTTTGCAAACCTCAAAGCAATATATAAATATGGTATTATTTTGAATATGGTATACTAGTGATAGAATATCTAATGGAGTCTGTGTGATACCTTTGGAGGTCAAATTTCAAACTCTGCATTAAGATAGCTAGTTTACCTTGTTAGACATTCTTCACAACATTTGAGTATAGCTGTCAGTTAGGAATTTTATTTTATTCCTGGATATTTTTTTCCTGTGGATTATTCTTTTCCACTGATACTCTTCCTTTGTCATAATTGCTATTTGCTGTACTGTCTGATTTCAAATAGAGATATGACTATTTTTTCTCCTTCCCCTTTCATTTTCAATTAAAAATTTTCTTGATCATATTTATAAGTTTTCAAGAAGATTAATTTTTCCAGCCATATTTGTATCCATTTTTTTCCCCTGGAAAAGTGATAATTTCAGAAGCTAGATTCCAGAACCCAAATTATGTTAATCAGATACCATATGTTTTTGTTTTTGTGGGGCAGTGAGGGTTAAGTGACTTGCCCAGGGGCACACAGCTAGTGTCAAGTGTCTGAGGCTGGATTTGAACTCAAGTCCTCCTGAATCCAGGTCCAGTGCTTTATCCACTGTGCCACCTAGCTGCTCCCCAGATACCATATTCCTAACCAGTTGTTCACATTCCCAAATTCCCAAATGTCTTTTCTTTTGAAGTCCCTATTTTCAATTGGAAATGGTAATAAAAATACCACTTATGTCTTTAAGTTCTTCCGTTTCTTGCACAAAACTTGATTATCCCAGCAACATTTTCTAAGTTTCTTTTGGTAGTATGCTTTATCTCCATATGAATTACCAATAGTGCATAGCGATTACCATGTTTGACAAATATTGAGAGATTTTATATCAAATTCCAGACGAATTCCTGGCATATTTCCTAGGAAAATGATATACTTCTCTCTTTATTTACACCAGGTCCACAAATCACTCAGTCCCCCCGGCCACTTACTTCCCTTCTTATTTAATTAAAATATCTACTATTTTCTGGTGGCATTTGTGAAAACTCATAATCATTAAGCGAATATTAAGTGCCTACTATGCTCAAAACATTTCTAGATGCTACAGATCTTTCTGTGGCATATGAGAAGCTGTTCCTGCCTGAGAATACCTGTGGTTTACCCTTATCTTCCTGTGGAAGAGTTTCATACCTCTCCCTAGTGCCAAAAGTTTAGTTATTCTTCCTTTTTTGTTTTATGTTCTTGCATTGTTTGACCTTCCAGTACAGCTTAGAATTTCTCTGTACCTCAGTAGATGTTTTTTCTCTTGGTTTCCCCTTTTAAGCATTTCCTTCCTTCCTTTTTTTTAATTTAAATTTTTATCTTCCCAAATTACATGTAAAAACAAATTTTAACATTGACTTTTAAAACTTTTTGTTCTCATTTCCTTTCTTTCAAGCAACACTTCACTTTCCCTGGTAATTTAGAGGGTTCTTCAGCCCATTCACCATCTGTACTAGGAAAGCCAAGCAATTTATTGTGTACTTTACTGCTGCTACATGTCTCTGGCAAAAATTAAAATATAGCACACTCTCTACAGATCAATGTAAAATGCTCTTTGCCCCCTATATGTTATAGATCCCAAATCTTCAAGTCTTTGTTACTCTTGTGGCTCTAACTCTTGGGTTGGTGGCTCCTACTTGCTTCCTTTCTCAGCATGATAGTTTCCTACCAAAGTGCTAATGTAAACAGAAACTGTCTTCCATTCTCCGTGTGAAGGTGCTATATAAGAAAAATCTAGCTTCCAGTCATCTTTTTGATACTCTATTTCTCCTGTTTTCTTTCCTCCCACTGGTGTCCTCAGACACCTACCTAATGATTATTGGTTTGTCAATATTTCATTCCCTCACCTTGAATGCAGAAATCATTATAAATGCTGAAATATCTTACCACATTTCTAGAATTCAGTATCATATTTGTGTTTTCTTCTTGTAGGAAATGAGGCATTTGGACTTTTTCCTTTAAGGATTTCACATGCCTTTTGAGACCTATTATACAAGGATGTACCTTAGAATTCCACAGAGATGCATGAGACCAAATGAGCTAAACTTCCTTAGTCTGGAACAAAGACATCATTCCTTTTCTTTATTTTTGTTTTTACTAAACCAGGTGGGTTTTGTGCTATGTAGGTTTTTATGCTGTTGCAGAAGTCAGTTGAAGTAACAATTCATTTCCTACAGGTTATTGCTACGTTTGTCTTTCTGTTGTTTGCTTTTCACATAAAGTACGGAAACTATTGAGTGCTACCTTTGTTAATGTGTTTTCTATTACTGCCTCAGTTTGATCAAAATACAATCCAGAGATGTATATGAAATAGTATTTCACCCTTTTCTTTACTGAAAAAAAAAAGGTGAGAAAAAAACCTTTTTAACATGAAATGCTTATAGAATTTCTGGAAGAGAAACCTGAAGAGTATGAAAAAGAATGGTTTGAAGAATGCTTTGAAACAGCAATTATAGGAATCTATTTTCTTTGACAGTTGCTAAATATTAAAGTAAAAACCATT
Source organism: Dromiciops gliroides (assembly GCF_019393635.1). NCBI lineage: Eukaryota > Metazoa > Chordata > Mammalia > Microbiotheria > Microbiotheriidae > Dromiciops > Dromiciops gliroides. The sequence goes on from NC_057862.1 coordinate 181,743,320, forward strand.
ATCAGGAAAATAGCACATATATATTGTATTAATATTTGGAGAAGAAACATTAATCTTTTGGAGATTTTGTTTTGGAGACAGTCTTCCATTTTAATGTATTGACTTTCTTCAAACATAATTTTCTAAATCAGTAGAAAGGTTCTTATTCATTGTTTGAAAAGCTTAGGTATCAATATTAAGCAAGTGAGTTGAGATAAGTGAGTGTAGAGTTGGGAATACATTTTTGGATGAATTCCTACTTGTGATAACTATCATACAGTTGTGCTTTGGAAAGAGGGATCAATTCAAGATGTCTTATCATTTTAGCTCTAATAGGTTAGGCTGAATGAGTGCATCCTGGTTATTGCTGAATATGTTTTACAAGAATTTCAAGACAACAGTTTGCTTTTGTACTCACTTAAGATTATTCTCCCATTGCAATTAAAGTAAAATGTAACAATTTTCACAAGTTTTCTTTGGGAGGAAGGAGGAAAGTTTTCTTTAGCTGAATCTGGACCTGAAGTTATAGAAATTCTCATCTTTCAGAAAAACAGAAGCAAAGATGAAAAGATTATAGCCTCAGCTCTTGGCAGAGGAGGCCAAGAAAAAAACAAAAAACCAATTAACCTATTTCTTTCCTGGCCAGCTCTTTTGTTTTTTAGGAAGCCTGCATGAATGAGCTGAGTTGATAACATGATTTTGCAGTTACTTTTGATAACTCTATAAACTCCCAAGTAGGAATTGATTTTAAAATAGATTTTGGCCATTCCTATTCACATTTACCTTGAGTAAAAGGGTGTGTTTGCATGTGCACATGCATACAAAAGAGGAAGTGTAATAATAATGTTCTGTTAAACTGCATCCTGAAATCATAGGTTTATTTCCCTACAGTGTTACTTTTGCTACTACAGAAAATGGACAGAATCCCTTAGCAAACTCTTATAATAAGGCCTATGATTTACATTGGCTTTGTTTAAAACAAAAGTATTTAAATGACCTTACAATATCAGCAATAAAACTGTTTTCTATAAATTAAATGGTGGTAGTGTTTGTTTTAACCTAGTATAGTTTTTACCTCTAACTTCTGGGCTTCTTGTTTTAACAACCAAAGAGATCAGTGAAGAACTGTTTGTACCCTTGTACTTGATTTTTTGTGAATTATTCTTAATTTTGTGATTTTTACTTCATTTGTAAGCTTTTTCTTTAAAAGAAAAATGAATATTTTTCAAAGTACAAAAAAAAAAGTACGGTTTACTAATGGTGATTCCAGCTTCTAGTCTTTGAAGTTATTCTCTCTGAAGAGAAATAGGAGCATCAACTGAAATGAATTTATCAGGTGCCAACATGTTAACATTTAATAATATTTGTTCATGACTATTTTACTAACAATGTCTTTTTAAAAATAGCTTGTTCAAATTTCCTATGGATTGAACAACTTTATATTTTCTGCATTATAGAAATCATTAAATCTACATGTAGACCATAATGTTTTTATTCTAGCAAATGTTTGCTATAGTTGTTCCTGTGGTATCTGGAAAATTGTATTGCTATCAGTTTGAACAGGTAATATTTTTTCAGTTATTTACAGATACATCCATAATCATCTACATAGTGAAGCTCACTGAGCACTGAACAAAAGCAATGATGGGTCTAACTGAAAGAAGGTTTCCGAAGGAATAGAAAAAACTTATATTACAATATGAATCCTCACATTTTTCCTGGAAGAAATACTCTGTTAGCAGATTAGAGTGATAACATGACCTCAATTTCCTATATTCTGCTAGCTTTATATAGTTTTAAATTTTAGATAGTTAGTCATATATTTGTTTTATTATCCATAGATAGTAGTTATTTAGTTTGTTTATCAATCTTTAAATTTTTATTATTTCTATATTTTTGGCTTTAAAAAAAGATTTCAAGCTCCAAAGTCTCTCCCAGCCCTTTCCCCACTCACTAAGAAAGTAACCAATATAATATCAGTTATACATGTGAAATCATGCAGAACATATTTCCATATTAATTATGTGGCCTAAAGAAAAAAGTGAAAAATATGCTTCAATTTGCACTCAAAATTAAAATTCATCAGTTCTAAAAAACACAAACACACACACGGGGCAGCTAGATGGCGCAGTGGATAGAGCACCGGCCCTGGAGTCAGGAGTACCTGAGTTCAAATCCGGCCTCAGACACTTAACACTTACTAGCTGTGTGACCCTGGGCAAGTAACTTAACCCCAATTGCCTCACTAAAAAAAAAAAAAAAAAATCGTCAGTTTTCTCTCTCTGGAAGTAGATAGCATTTTTCATCATGAGTCCTCTAGAAGACAATGGTTATTTAGTAAACTGATATTTAAGTTCAAATTTAAACTGATTTAGTGGAACTTATTTAGACTTTGTCTTTTAAAAACAAGACATTTCTATTACTCTGTCACAGTATTGCAGTTGTCTGCCAGTTTAATATTTATATTAGAAACTGCCTAAAATCTAAAACAGAACACTTGAAGATCATAGTAATCTCGGTTTCTTTTTCAACATTTTTATTTCATCATGTTCATGCCATAAATAGTATTTCTGTGACTTTTCTTTTAAGAAAAGGGTAACAACTGTCTAGACAGAATGAAAAATTTTACTTATTTTATGGTACTTTTAAAATTATTTGTGTGTATACATCTACATACACACACACACACACACACACACACACACAGAGTGTCTCCTGTAATGATATGACTAAATTGTGAAGAAGCCCAAGTGATCTATAGACATTCTAATCTAGAGAATGCACACCAGTTAGTTTGAGTTACAATGGAGCCAAAAGAATATGAGTACAGTTGAAAGAACCTTGGATTTGGAGTTAGACTTCTTTTACATGAGACCTTGAGAAACTCACTTAAACTTTTTGATATAGTTTCCTCTTCTGTAAAAGAAGGGGTTGAAATAGATGACCTCTCAGATCCTCTGTAGTTCTTTTTTTGTTTGTTTGTTTTTTTGGACGATCCTCTGTAGTTCTAAAGCCATGATCCTTTGGTCCTAGTCATAGTTTTTGGGATACTTATTTCACAAACTGTTAATGAGTTTGGTTTTGTGTAAAGAAAACATATATGCAAGTGAAACATCTACTAAAGTGAAACCATGGAATCTCCCCTCCCCCAACAAATAAAATGTGATTAAGAGTGATTCAGGGGCAGCTAGATGGCGCAGTGGATAGAGCACCGGCCCTGGAGTCAGGAGTACCTGAGTTCAAATCTGGCCTCAGACATTTAACACTTACTAGCTGTGTGACCCTGGGCAAGTCACTTAACCCCAATTGCCTCACTTAAAAAAAAAAAGTGATTCAAATCAGGGCAGCTAGGTGGCGAAGTGGATAGAGCACCGGCCCTGGGGTCAGGAGTAACTGAGTTCAAATCGGCCTCAGACACTTAACACTTACTAGCTGTGTGACCCTGAGCAAGTCACTTAACCCCAATTGCCTCACTTAAAAAAAAAAAAAGTGATTCAGATCAGATTTTTCCTTTACTGTTCCTTTTATGTAATACCTTGAAATCATTTCACATATTCTCAACCTTTTCCCCCCAAACAAGGGAAGGAATCATTGTCTCTTTTGAGTAATTTCCTTGATAACTTTTTAAATAAAAAATTAAAGTAGTCAACTTTTCACTTCAGTGAATACAAATAGTGAAGTTAACCATCTGCTGGGTACCATTGTTATGAGATGCCCCATGGCAGGGTGTACCTGGCATCTAGTCATATTACCAGCTGTTGGTAATGATAGTAATCTGGCTCCCACAGATTATTGGCTATGTTCTCTTGGGTCCTAGACACTATACAAAACATATGCAGTGCTTGTTCTTAAGTTTCTGTTCAACGTAAATTTAAGTGCCTTCTTGTAGCAAAGCACTATAATAAACTCAGGAGTTAAAGGGACAAAAACAAAACAGGTTATTCCAAAAGTACCCAAATACAGTAAGGCATTATAGAATTTAAGGATTGAAGAAGAATTTTCAGGATGCCTTCAGGCAAACTTCACCTAAACTTTTTACTGAACAAATAAAAAATCAATTGGAAATCTTTAAGAGATTACAGATAATATGAAGTATATTTAGAGGAAAGCAGCCAGGATTGTTTAAAGGCATTTATCAAAGAGACTAGAGAAGTGTCAGTTGGGGACATAATGGTTGTCTTCAGATATTTAAAGGACTGGCATTAGAGGAAGGATTAGACTTTTTTTATTGGATTCTATGAGATCAGAGACTATAAAAAGGCATATTTTGGCTGTATCTACTTTGCATGTGTTTCGCATAAATCTATGTAGGCATGTTCTCCTTCATTAAAACCTTTGAAGGTAGGGACTTTATACCTTCAGATCCTGGAATGTAGTAGATGCTTAATAAATTTTGGATGATTCATTCACTATCAGGAAGAATTTCCCAAACAATTGGAGCTGTCCAAAATTGGAATAGGTTGTTTAAACATATATATCCTGAATTTCTCTTTGCCTGGAATACTTCAAGCAGAGACTGAATGGCTGCTTCTTTAGAATGTTATAGAGGGGATTTATGGCTACATAGAGGTTTGAATAAATTAATTCTGAGGCTCCACTCTGAAGATTTTGTGGCCCAAAGAGTCGAATTGACTTGCCCAGATGCACAAAGCTAACAATTAGTAGATTTAGCATTAATTCCAGAGCCTTAATTTAGTGTACCCTGCTTCTCTAAAATTTTCCTCCTTGTATGTATACTTTTTTTTTTTTTTTTAGTGAGGCAATTGGGGTTAAGTGACTTGCCCAGGGTCACACAACTAGTTAAGTATTAAGTGTCTGAGGCCGGATTTGAACTCGGGTCCTCCTGACTCCAGGACCAGTGCTCTATCCACTGCGCCATCTAGCTGCCCCCTACACCCTTATTTTTATTGGCTACCTTGCTGCAGAAGAAAGTAACTTCCCATGGTGAAGTGTTTCTTAGCCCATAATCTAAACATACTTGAGGCAATATAGGTTAGTCTACACGTGAGACAACTGAAATTACATTTGCATTTATTCTCATTTCTTAATTTACATATGTTCTGAAATACATATTAGAATTTATAGTCTCCCCACCCCCATGACTTATGAGAATCAAGGGCAAATAGTGTTTGATATGCTAGGACCAGGATATATTTTTTAAAAGATAGGTTGTTAGTGGTTCTCACTCACATTTCCCTGCATATTATGAGTTTCATAAGCATAGATAGACCTGTTGGAACAGGCATCTAGCTTGGGAGTTTTTCCTATGAGAACATGCTCTAGAAGAATTCTGGTTACACAATTCAAATCATCTCTTCATACCAGGGCTGAGGATTTCAAAGGCATTCTAGTGTTCTCTGCTGCCATTATATATGTATAGCTACTATCTTGTTTATTCACTAACACTTTTGAAACCAATTAGCACTTGGTAGACTATTTTTTAAAAATTAATTTGGTTTTTTGGGTGAGGCAATTGGGGTTAAGTGACTTGCCCAGGGTCACACAGCTAGTAAGTGTTAAGTGTCTGAGGCTGGATTTGAACTCAGGTCCTCCTGAATCCAGGGCTGGTGTTCTATCCACTGCGCCACCTACCTGCCCCTTGTACAAATATTTTTAATGCTAGAAAATTCCATTTTCTATAATCTGAAGGTATCTATTTTGTGACCCGGTAAAAAGCTTATAATAATGATAGCTAGAATTTATATAGAGCTTTAAGTTTTACACCATGCTTTTTATATGTGTTATCTCGTTGGATCCTCACAACTGTAATGTAGGTGCTATTATTATTCCCATGTTACAGATAAGGAAACTTAATCAGGCAGAGGTGAAATGACTTCCTGTGTGACTTATCACACAGCTAGTAAGTGTCCAAGACATAACGTGAACTCACACCTTCCTGCTTTTAGTCAGTGCTCTAACCATTGGATCACCTAGCTCAGTGCAGACACACCATGATGCCACATGGGGACAGTCAAGGTAGGGTATCAGGGAAGACTATGTAGAGATTATGGCATATGAGGAAAAGATGGAGTTGGAGTCTAGAGAGGAAGAGAGTTATACTCCACACATGGAGGACGTGAAAAGCATCTGCTGATAAGGAAACAAGTTGGAACTATTAAAAATATTTTTCCCCCAATTCCAGGAAGTAGTGACTTGGGCATTTTAGAATGGTTGCTCGATGACTGGAGATGGCATTTCCAAAGCATTAGATAAAGCCATATGCCAAAAGTACTCCCTCTCTTTGGGTGTGGTTACTATAGAAATAACTATATACCTGAACTTGTTTTGAATGAAATTGCCAATTTTTTTAACCCTCTGAAATACTGTCCTAAAAATTCATTAGAGATCCAGCTCTAGGCACAGTTTGGGGTTGTTCTCGTCTACATATTAAAGGAATTTCCAGTTTCTTTTTAAATGATTCAAAAGAAGGAGGTGCCTTAGTCCTCTAAGACCAGCATTCCTATAGAATATATCCAAACAAAGTTTAACATTTAACCGAAGTGTTTGGACCATAAAATTAGGGAAGTATCTGAATTCAAATATTCTACCACTGAAGAGATGATAAAATTCTTTGTGTTCTCTAGTAGCTTAAGCACAAAGATATAAAACTGCCTTGGTTACATTAATTCTTGTTTGACTTGAGGAAAGGAGGCTTAGAGAGGGGGCCTCACTGTGCCAGACGTGTTTCTATTTTGTACTTCTGCTGAGAACTTGTGCCAGAAAAACAGCTGCTAAACTAAATCCTTAATACGATTAATTCACTTCACTGTAACCTGATTTGCCTTCTTATATGTAGAAGATATTAAGAATCTGAGTAAATTCCCAGAAGTACCAAATTTCATTTCAAGCTTTGAACTCCTACCTCCTCAAAGTGTGTATATATATATTTTGAAAGTGTGCTCAACTTGTATGAGCCTCCACTATGATGTTAAGAACAATAAAATGAGTTTCCTGATGCCTATTCAGGCTTCACCTTGACATTTTCCAGTATGTTTAGGTTTGAGTCACCCCTCATCACCATTTACTGCCCTTATGCACCTTTAGCAGTTGTTACATGAAACATAGCATGACTGTCAACACACTTTACAGAACCTGCATTCAAGCCTTTCTTTCCTTGGACATGGTCTTGAGATTTTCCTGCACTGTTTGACCAAGAGACCTTATGCAAATTCAAAGCTCTACAAGGATCATCCCTGAAATGTGAAGAGAAATGTGAAACATGCTGAGAAAAGCCTAGAAACTATTGTTTGGTTGATTAATAAACATTTGTCCAATAAATTATTGAGCATTTCCTTGGAATGTTATGTGTATCTTTGTAAGGGAAAGTTAATGCCAATGATAGCAGTATGTGAGTGATTTTGTGTTAACTGCAAAGAGCCTAACATGAGACTCATAGTTTCATTCTCTGAGTCTGTGAGTATATTGTAAATTCTGGATGTGAGATACATTAAATAGGATGTTGATGTTGTGATTCAGATTGAATATCAACTAAATTTTTTCTCCACCTCCAGTTAAAATAAACTTTGTCTATTTCTACCTATTGGTCATTTAAAATCTATGTCACTTATCTATCATGTATAACCACAGTATTACACAAAAACATTTTTTATATATGCATTACCTTTTGGAGAACAGGAAAATGAAATGTAATTAAAAGAACTTTTCCAAACTTGATCAAAGTTATATTAGCAGTTTTAATAAAGAACAGGATGTCTGAACTGTGTCTGAATTCCAGTGATTACTTTAGATTTTATACCATAATGGCAAATATTCAGTCAAAATATTAAATAAGAGTAATTTAAGAAAATTGAAGCAAAACATATGATAGTTTTTATCAGCATATGTAAAGGAAAATACAGAATTGATGTAATTTGTCCACATAATGGAGTGTAAAGTGTTTTATTTTTAATTAGATACCATCTCACTTCACTTTTGTATGTATAGTTAGAACCTAAAGTAATGTAAGGAAACAAGACAAATTAGAAAAATAGTATGTGAAGTATTAAGTAACTAAAATTAACTGCCCCAAAGCCGCAAGAGAAAGAGCAGTGACATGAGACCTTCCCTCCAGTCATGGCACCAGTGTGTTCCAACAGCTAGACAACTTGATGCAAACTGCCCAGGGCAGATATTCCAGCTGTGTCCTGAGACTCACAGAAAAGTGAGTACACAAAAACATGGGATACTCAGTACAGTTTCCAAAGCCTCATCTCCTTGCAGAAAATAATACCAAGAGGTAGAAAACTGTTGTGTTGTATGCAAAGTGACAAGGGGTGGGAGCCATTCCATTTCAGGGGAAATTGCTACCAGGGATTTCTGTTTTAGGAATAGGGGCCCATGTTCCTTGAAGGAGCTTAGATGCCACATCAGAGGACTTGAAAGTGAACACCTTTAAAATAGGAACATAGACTTAGAGCTGGGGTGGACTTCAGAGATCATCTAGTCTAATTCCCTCATTTTACAAATTGAGAAAACTCAGTACTAGAAATGTTAAAGGATTTGCCCAAAATCACAGATATTCATTCATTGGCAGAGCCAGAATTTGAATTCAGGAAATCGGACTACAAATCCAGCCCTCTTACCACTGTGCCCAGAAGCATGAAGGTAAAGTGTTAGTTATTTCTCTTTTTAATTTTTTTTTTTTGCAGGGCAATGAGGGTTAACTGACTTGCCCAGGGCCACACAGCTAGTAAGTAACAAGTGTCTGAGGCTGGATTTGAACTCAGGTCCTCCTGAATCCAGGGCCAGTGCTTTATCCACTGTGCCACCTAGCTGCCCCTAGTTATTTCTCAAAATAGGTTTAAGAAGAGGTTGTGCTTTCCTCATTCTCCTTTTCCCCTCTTATCCAGCTAGTCCTGTCAATAGTACCTTCACAAGGTTGATAACTCATATTCTTGGTCATCTAGGTTTGAAAAAACAGTTTAATTCTTCCCTTTCTCATCCTCAAATATTCAGAATTTTTGTTTCTTCACAATTTCACCAGCTACTCTAGTCCTTGTTCACCTTAGTTCCTGGAATATTTAGGAAAACCATCAGCATAATTGACCATATAAATAACAAAGCCAACAGAAATCATGATTATCTCAAGAGATGAAGAAAAGGCTTTTGACAAAATGCAATACCCATTCCTATTAAAAATAGTGGAGAGCATAGGCATAAATGGAGCTTTCCTTAAAATCATAAGTACTATCTAAAACCATCAGCAATCATTTTCTGTAATGAGGACAAGCTAAAAACCTTCCCAGTGAGACCAGCAGTGAAGCAAGGATGCCTGTTATCACCACTATTATTCAATATCATAACAGAAATACGAACTATAGCAATAAGAAGCAAAAATTAAAGGAATTAGAACAGACAACGATAAGGGGCAGCTAGGTGATGCAGTGGATAAATCACCAGTCCTGGATTCAGGAGGACCTGAGTTCGAATCCAGCCTCAGACACTTAACATTATTAGCTGTGTGACCTTGGGCAAATCACTTAACCCTCGTTGCTCCGAAAAGAAAAAGAAAAAGAATAGACTACAAGGAAACAAAATTATCACTTTTTGCAGATGATATGATGGTATACTTAGCGAATTCTAAAGAATCAACTAAAAAAATAGTTGAAATTATTAATAACTTTAACAAAATTGCAGGATATAAAAACAAACCCACATAAATCATCAGCATTTCTATATATTACCAACAAAATCCAGCAGCACGAGATAGAAAGAGAAATCCCTTTTAAAATAACTGAACAATATAAAATACTCGTGAGTCTATCTGCCAAGAGAGACCCAAGGGGGGCAGCTAGGTGGCGCAGTGGATAAAGCACCGGCCTGGGATTCAGGGGGACCTGAGTTCAAATCCAGTCTCAGACATTTGACACTTACCAGCTGTGTGACTCTGGGCAAGTCACTTAACCCTCACTGCCCCGCAAAATATAATAAAAAATAAGAGAGACCCAAGAACTATATGATCATGATTACAAAACACTTTTCACCCAAACAATTGGAAAAAATATTAATCGCTCATGGGTAGGCTAAGCCAACATAATTTTTAAAATGACAATTCTACCTAAATTAATTTACTTATTCAGTGATATACTAATCAAGATACCAAAATTATTTTATAGAACTAGAAAAAAATGATAAAATTCATCTAGAAGAATAAAAGGTCAAGAATATCAAGGGAATTAATGAAAATCTGAAGGAAGGTGGCCTAGCCCTACCAGTTCTCAAGCTGTATTAAAAAGTGGTAGTCATCAAAACTATCTGGTACTGGCTAAGAAATAAGAGTGGTGGAGCAGTAAAATAGATTAAGTACACAAGACTCAGTAGTTAATGACCATAGTAATCTAGTATTTAGTAAATCCCCAAACCTCAGCTTTTGTAACTCACTATTTGACAAAAACTGCTGGGAAAACTAGAAAACAGTATGGCAGAAACTAGATATAGACCAACATCTTATACCATATACCAAAATAAGATAAAAATGGGTACATGATCCAAACATAAAGGATACCATAAATTACAAGAGCATGGAATAGTTTACCTGTCAGATGTATGAAGAAAGGGAATATTTGCAACTAAACAAGATAGAGAGTATTCCTAGATGCAAAATGGACAATTTTGATTATATTTAAAAAGGTTTTGCACAAACAAAATCAGGGAAACCAAGATTTGAAGGAAAGCAGAAATCTGGGACACAATTTTTACAGCTAGTGTCTCTGATAAAGGCCTTGCTTCTCAAATATATAGAAAGTGGATTTAATTGAGGAAGGGTTGTGCAAAGTCACCAGCCTCACTTTCTCTTCTTGCCCCTAACAGACAAAGTAGCATAATGGATAAAGTACTTGACTTTGATTTGAATGTTAAGAATAGGATCTGAAATCAGTCAGTTGAGACTTGGATCAAAGTGAAGATCAAAAAAGTATGTAAAATACTTTATACATATTAAAGCTATCAACTTTTGGAGAAATTATTTTTCATTTCCCCAGTGCCATGAAACCACCAAAGGTGATGATGTGGGGTCAGGGGATTAGAGGTGTTAACAGTAAAGTCTATGAGTGCTTTGCTCTCTTCCCCAATAGGAATCCCAGCAAACCCTGGAAAGCTGTGTGACTGCAGCACCCAGTTTCAATCCCTGACCTTGTTCGACCTGTATTTCCACCATTAACCCACTTTTATTGAGCACTCATTTACTACACACAGAGTGCTGTAGCAGGTATATATAGAAGGTAAGCAGCTTAGATTAGTTTTTTCACCAAAATGTTTACTTTTATAATGACCTGTGCTTGTAAAACTAATCTCCAAAAGTAGTAATAAATACATTTTGCAGTAGTTTAGATTGAATGACAAGGTCTTTTTACTCTGATCTTCACACAGCAGAAGAAATGCTGATATTTCATTGAGTGCTTCTGTCAAAAGGACCACAGCCCAGGATGATGTATGACTGACAACTACACACACTCCTGGCCTGCACAGCCTTCTAGAAGTTACAAACACACCCAAACTGTGATAAACAACTATAATTAGTTTTCTGGCAAGGTAGGATGAGGTTTGGGAAGATAGAGAAGTCCTCTTTAGATTATATGAAAAGACAAACTAATAGGTTCTGTATTTTTTTCTGCATCCAAATCCTATTCACTGTAAATTATATGTCATGGTCTTCTTTGAGAAGGAAAGACTAACACCAAACACCTTTTATTTCACCTATGTTCTCCATCCCGTTCCTGATTTATTAGTCCAGCCAATGTTCAATTGCTTCATCAGTTTCTCGCTCTTAAATGTTTAATTTCTCTCTCATTACTGGCTGCTTCCCTTGGGCCTACAAATATGCTCAGACTGCCTCTATTTTATGCACAAGTGTACCCTAATTCCCCTGACTCCAAATATAGTGTCTTCCCAATATACCATCCTACCTTTTCTCTTACTTTATTCTTAAAAGGCAAACAGATCTCTTACGTTACAAATTAAACTACCATCCCATCTCTCTCTTTCACCATCCATGTTCTAGAAATAGTTATCCAAAAACTTAGCCCCTTTCAAGTCTTATTCTAGCCATCACCATTACACTGAAACTGCTTTCTTAAAGTTACCAAAGCTTTTGCTGACAGTTCCAATGTCCTTTTCTTTCTTCTTCAAACTCTGCAGCATTTGAATTCCCCATTCTTCTTGAATCTCCCTTCTCTTGGCTTTTGTAACACTGTACTTCTTTCTCTTCTACTACCTCTGTTCTTTTCTCTCTAGCAGTCTTTTTTACATTTAATTTAATTTTTTTTAAAGTGAGGCAATTGGGGTTAAGTGACTTGCCCAGGGTCATACAGCTAGTAAGTGTTAAGTGTCTGAGGCCAGATTTGAAGTCAGGTACTCCTGACTCCGGGGCCTGTGCTCTATCCACTGCACCACCTAGCTGCCCCCTCTAGCAGTCTTCGATAAAAGCCTATCCCCTAAATTGGGGTGTTCCCCCAAGATTCTTTCCTTCAACCTCTATTGTTTCTCCTATGGCTAGCTAGCCCTTCATGGCTTCAAATATCAGTGTGTGAATAATTCCAACTTTATTATCTCCAGCCCTAATCTTTCCCAATCACTCCTCTTCCAACTGCTTGTTGGACACTTCCACCTAGTTATTGGGTAAACAACTCAAAGTCATTGTGTCCAATATTCCTCCCAAAATTTGCACTTCCTTATTTCCCTTATTCTCAATAATTTTTACACTATCTTTACATTTATTCAAGCTAAGAACCTTGGAGTCATCTTTGACATTCTCTCTCTCTCATTCCCAGTTGTCACATCAAATCATGTCATTCTGTTTCTTCGGTGCCTTACTTCTTCCCTTTACTTCAATGGTTACCAATCCTAAAGTTTGGTTCCATTAATTTTCAGACTCCTACTTTGTCTCCCTGCATTTAGTTTCTAATTTTCTAATATTCTAATAAGAATAAGAGTATTCTTTCTGAAGTATAATACTGACTATATTAATCCCCTACTTGAAAACAACTAGTGATTTCCTTAGCTACCAGGCTGCCTAAAGTGGGACAAACTGGCTCAGGCTGAAAACTAAGCCCATCCAAGCTCCAGTACTGACCAGTAATGCAGTCAGGCCCAATGAGTGCTTCACCTTTGAGACCTACAGCTAGAGAAAAAAAAGAAGCTATACTTTGAGGCCCTATTACTGTTGGTATGGGTATTCTTGTCTCTGCCAGAAAGCACTGTGACTTGGCAGGTGCTCTTTTTTTCCTTTCTTTTTTTATCATAAAAGTATTTTATTATTTTCTAGTTACATGTAAAGATAGTTTTCACCATTGGTTTTTTGTTTGTTTGTTTGTTTGTTTGTTTTTTTCAGGGCAATGAGGGTTAAGTGACTTGCCCAGGGTCACACAGCTAGTAAATGTCAAGTGTCTGAGGCTGGCTTTGAACTCAGGTCCTCCTGAATCCAGAGCTAGTTCTTTATCCACTGCACCACCTAGCTGCCCCCATTGGTTTTTATAAGATTTCTAGTTCCAAATTTTTCTCCCTCCCTTCCTTCCCTCCCCTTTCCCCAAGACAGAAAGCAATCTGATATAGGTTATATATGTATAATTACATTAAACATTTCTGCATTAGTCATATTATGAAAGAAGAATCAGAACAAAAGGGGAAAACCTCAAAAAACAAAAAAACACCAAAAAAGTAGAAACAGTATGGTTTAATCTGCATCATGATTCCACAGTTCTTTTTTTCTGGATGTGGAGAGCATTTTCCATCATGAGTCCTTTGGAATTATCTTGGACCATTGTATTGCTGAAAAGAGCCAAATCTATCACAGCTGATCATCATACAATGGCAGGTGCTCTTTAAGAGTTGCAGTGATCAAAAAATATATCCCACTACGGTCATCCTGGTAATAAACTTCTCTAGTTTTGCTTCGGGTGGAGGGGGGTATGGGGAGGGGGGAAGGGGGGAGAGGGGGATCATTGGGACTCCAGATAGTCCTTTTCAGGATCTGTACTTGAAGCATTTCTAAAACTTGCACTCAGGTGACAGAGTCTTTCAGTGCCTGGGGTCATGTGTATGCCACAATGAGCCACCAGAAGACTCTAGTGGAAACTAAATGAGCAAAACAAATCAACTGTGTTTAATGGAGGTGCAGCTGTTTTTTTTCTCCACTGAAACAAATGTGCTGTAATGGGAGAGCTAGATTTAGATAAATTCCATTTCATAATCCTACAGTGAAAATAACAGAAAAGGTCACATCAGGGCTATCTTGTGGTTGCCATCTTTCTTGTGTGGAGAGGAAGGCATACTAGAAAAGTCAAACAATCTGTATTGAAGTCTAAGCTTTCTCAATCCTTTTGTGATCATGGGCAACCCACTTTATCTCTCTAAGTTTGTTTCATCCTTTGAAAAACAAGAATTATAATACTTGATGAAGCAGAATGGGATAGTGGATGGAGAGTCTGAAAGCCAGGAGCACCAGGGTTTAAGTCCTGCTTCTGACACATATTGGCTATGTGACCATGGGTAATGCTGATCAGCTCGGAGACAAGTTTCAGAGAAGGGGCTAACATATTTGGTGGAGGGAGTTTCCTCATGTGGGAGTGACCTAAACCAGTGAAAGCACAGGTCCAAGCCCTATCTTGACCTATTTACCTCATGGAACAAGTGTTTATAGGATCCTAGGGTGGTTATATAAACATGAGTTGATACTAAAACTTAGAAGCATCATGGAAAATGCATAGAAGGCTAGTATTGGAATCAAGAAGACCTGTGTTTTAGTCCTTCCTGTGAGTACTTACTATGCAATTCTGGGCAAGTTATTTAATTTTTTCATGTCTACCAGTACATCTATAGGACTACAAGTTGCCAATATTGATGAAATTACAGATCCAGACCAAAGAAAACCATTGAACTTAAACTACAGAAAAATTCTTGTTTTCTGTAATGTCCACATATGGATATTTTAGTTTGTGTTCCTAGAAAGACATTAATGACTGATTGTCATCCAGGAAGCATTAAGTTCAATAATAAAGCTCAAGAGCTTTATTAGAATCCCTAATTGTTTCATTTACAGGTTACTCATAGGAAAGAGATGAATAGTAGGAACACTGACTGCCCTTAGGAAGAGGAGAGGCTTGTGGTCTCAGAAGTATGAGACTTGGTAGGGTTAGAGCTCAAAAATCTTGACTCATTTCCCTTTGCTCAAGTGGTAAAGAAATGACATGACTGTCATTTGTATACATACATTCAGAGATACAAGAATCTTTGAATTCCAACCCTCTGATTTTACAGATGAGAATGCTGCGGCCCAAAGAATTTAAGCGACTTCCTCATGATTACAGAGTCAGCAGGAGCACACTCAGAAGTTGTTCCCATAACATCTTGCATTTGGGATCATTTACTTCCCCAGAGGAAAAGAGAAGGACCAGTGGTAATTCATGGTAGAATGTGCCTGTGCACTCTCCAGTTATGTCTGTGAAATGTGGTGAGAAGTAGAACCGATGGCCTTTGACTCCAGATCCAACAGTCTCTGCCACATCTTGCTGCCTCCAAGGGGAATCTATAAAATAAGGAGGTGGATTCACTTTTTTGGGGGGTGGGGGGTTAATAGTATTTTATTTTTTCCAATTACATGTAAAGATCATTTTAAATATTCATCTTTGTAAGATTTTGAGTTCCAAATTTTTCTCCCTCTCTCCTTTCCCCTTCCCATTCCCAAGAGAACAAGCAATCTGATACAGTACAATCATGATGAACATATTTCTACCTTACGGGAAAGCTAGGTGGCACAGTGGATATATCACTGGACTTGGAGTCAGGAAGACCTGAGTTCAAATCCAACTGTGGGCACTTGACACTTACTAGCTGTTTGATCCTGGGCAGCCACTTAACCCCAATTGGCTCAAACATCTGAGGCCAACTCCAGTCATCCTGATGTATATCTTGCCATTGGACCCAGATGGCTCTGGAGAGGGTGAGGCTGGTGACTTTGCTCATCCCTACCTCATTTAAATTCAATTCACTGTAAGCCATGGCATCACCTCCCAATGTCATGGTTCTCTTGGAGAATGAAGGACAAATAACAACAACAATTTTCACCTCAGTAATGTTGTAAGAAAAGAGTCAGAACAAAAGGGAAAAAACACAAGAAAGAAGGAACAAAAAAGCAACAAAATTGAAAATAGTATGCTTCAATCTGCATTCAGGTTCTATAGTTCTTTTTCTGGATGTGAAAAGCATTTTCCATAATGAGTATTTTGGAATTGAGACTGATTAACTTTTAATTATATTCAGAAGTATATGCAAGTTTTCCTTTTATATTCACTGGGAAAAACTTATACAAAATGCAGTGATCTTTTCACATTGCACCTGAATAAAGATTTCTTTCTTTCTGGTTTCAACCTCCTATTGTTCAGTAGATTGTAAACTCCTTCAGGGCAAGGATGTTTGTTCTATGTGTCCCCTGTAGGGCCTAATACCTAATTGACATTTAATAGATATTTTCAAGTCATTGAACTTCCCTGTCACCTAGTAGCTTATTATGGTCAGGTTCTTTTTTGTTGTAGTTTGCTCATTTTTCCAGCCTTTTTTCCACTTTGGATTTTATGTTAGAGTTGGGCTTTCCTCACCTCTGAGAGAGGGTAACTGGCCTGAGCTTCAAGCTTTTATGTCCTAATGTTCTCATGGCTAGGTCTAGGGGCCTATAAGTTTTCTAATACTTCCAAAGTGGTATGATCCAGGGTTTGGTCTGGGCATTGTCTTCCTGGTCTATGCTCTAGCTCTATCATGGTAGGTCCTTTGTTCCCGTGTAACTGGAACTGCTACTCTCCACCCTGAAACTGCAACTGTTAACTGAGTACTAGGCAGTGAAGCTGCCAAATGGTACCCAGGCCTGTGTGCACTGCTAGTCTGCCTGGAATCTCTTTCTGATGTGATGTTCATTCTCCTTATTGACCCTGGGCATTAGTTGCTATGTTGCCACCTCCCAGGTCCCATAGGTGTTGCCACTCCTGCCTTGCTGTGCTCTAGGCTAGCCCCTGCCCCAGTGTTTACAAACCTTTGTTCCTGTTCTCCTAAGTTACACTGACCTGGAAAAAAAAATAACTCAGTATTACTTTTTGTTGGTTATCCTCCTCTGAATTCAGTTTGACATGCTTTTAAAAGTTATTTAGAGCAAAGCTTCTTACACTGTGGGTTGCCACTCCATATGGGATCATGAAACTGAATGTGGGGGTCATGAAAAATTTGGCAACAATAAAAGGTTATATATAGCTATTTTATATGTCTATATACCTAGGGTTTCATAAAAATTTCTCTGGCAAAAAGAGGTTGTGAGTTGAAAGTTTAAGAAGCTCTGATTTAGAGGGATAGGCTAGGAGAGCTCAGTAAAGTTGTTCATTCAGCCTTCTTGGTTCTGCCTCCTCCATCAATAGGTCTTCAATCAAATGTTTGAAGAATGAGCAGAGTAATGAAAATTTACTAAATTGTTCATAGCATTTGATCTAGAGATTTTGCTAGTGGGACTGAATCTTGAGGTTATTGACAGTAAAAAAAAAAAGATCCACATGTACAAAAATGTTTATAATAGCATTTAGACTAGATGGCTTCTAAAGTCTCTTCTAGTTCTAAACCAGGGACTCCATATGTGATAACAAAAAGCCAGAGACAAAAGATGTGCCCAATAAACAAGCAGATAACAGAATGAATTCTGTTTTACCAATGTAATAGAGTATTATTACCACCCCAAAAGGACAAAGATGAAGGACTCAATGAAATAGTAAAAAAAAAAAAAAAAGTTTCAAAAGAGTAACATAATAATGATCATGTAAATAAAACCAATATGGAGAGACAACAAAATTTGGGTCAAATACAATGGTCAATAATAATTGTCTCATGAAACTCCAAGCTTCCTTTAGGGATCTCTCAAAGGCTATCTCCTTCAAGAATCATTTCCTGAGTCTCCCAGTTCTTAGTGCTGTACTCACCCTACCCCAGTCTCCCAGCTGATTTTCATGTATTTATTTTGTGTAAATCTTGTATTTACTTGTCTATGAACATATTGTATCCCTAAGGCAGAATGTAAGTTCTTTGAAAGAAGAAACTTTTATTTTTGTATTTATATCTCTAGTGCTTGATACATAATAAATGCTTATTGATCGACTGGTCAATGTTCATATCATAGTTTCGGGGGTTTTTTTATTGTTTTTTTTTTGGTGAGGCAATTGGTGTTAAGTGACTTGTCCAGGGTCACACAGCTAGTAAGTGTTATGTGTCTGAGGCCGGATTTGAACTCAGGTCCTCTTGACTCCAGGGCCGGTGCTCTATTCACTGCGCCACCTAGCTGCCCTAATGTTCATATCATAGTGCCAAAATCAAGAACTCATCCCTTCTTATTAGCAATGCACAATCTCTGCAAAGAAGGGATATGAGGATACATCTCTCTCAACCTTCTTTGTAGATATGGGGGTTAGTGAGTATGGAATATTGCCTATAACATTAAACTTTTTTTCAATATTTTGGTTAGTTTTGTTGAAATTTACTAAAAACAAAACCAAACAAAAATAAAACAACCACTCCATAATCTGTGTTGTGGGGAATGTACTTTGTATGGGCATTTTTTGGATGTTTTGTTTATTGTGTCTATTGTGTCAAAAACAAAATGTGTTATATAAATATAGTTTTTTAAAAGAATGAGCAAAATTATTAATTTTCTTCTTGGGCTCTGTTTCTTACTCATTTTGCCTGAAGCCTTTGCTCAATAACATGACCACAACACCTCAGATTGGTCTGCTTACTACTGCTGCATTCCAGAAGCTTCTCATTTTTGAAGTGGTTGAGGCTGTTTCATGTGCAGGTCACCTAAGTGAACTATTTCCTGAAATAATGTACATGCAATTACAGTTGTTAGAAACCAGATGTCATGGTGAAACGTGTGTTATATATAGATTTGTAATGGGATGTGTAATCATAGAAGCAAGATGAAAAGAGAATTAGAATCTTAAGTTCTATCAGGGCATTTATAACTAAGTGCTCCAATTATATCCATGGCCATGTCGTTCACATGTTCTCATAATAGCTGAAGCATAAGATGGTAGGAAGGCAATCCAATCATGTTTAAAGTTTTAAGAGATATTTGTTCTTGCTATGAGTGCCTCCCAACTTCAACAGTAAATAAAATATAATGCAATAGCTACTGGTGTTTCCACTGCTCCCCCTGCCGTCCATTAGGAGAAAAGCAGCATTCACAGCCTGGCTTACTGATTAAGAGAGAATCTTAATTTTTTTTTCACTTGCCTTTTGCAATGAACAGGCCATTTAGAAGAATCCACAGGTTATGCATACCAATAAGTTGTTCAGCTTCCATGAATGCTGTCCTTAAATATGCCTGGGCCCAAATATTCCTAAGAGAGGCGAGCATACCTGTTTCTTTGGTAACAGAAAGAATCTGAAAGGCACTTGTTTCATTTTGGAAAAGCTATTGAGGACCACAGTCATTGTAGAATGAGATGTCTAAAATCTAGGGCTCCTATTTTTCTTCTTTACTCCTATCCCTACAGTACTGGAGGATTTACAAAGCATTTTTCTCATGAGGTGGAAAGCGCTAGTATTGTCTCCGTTTTAAAAATAAGGAAGCAGAGACCCAGACTGAATGTTGTATACAGAATCACATGGCTAATAAGAGTCTATCAAGCCTTGAGAGAATATGGCACAAGATGTAGGTTCAAATCATGGCTCTGTTACCTTCCTTTGCTATGCTCTTAGACAAATAACTGAATCTATCCAAGTCTCAATTACTTTTTTTTTTTTTTTGGTGAGGCAATTGGGGTTAAGTGACTTGCCCAGGGTCACACAGCTAGTAAGTTGTCAGGTGTCTGCTGTTGGATTTGAACTCAGGTCCTCCTGACTCCAGGGCCGGTGCTCTATCCACTGCGCCACCTAGCTGCCTCAATTACTTTCTTTATTAAAACAAGGAGGTTGGACCAGATAACCCTCTAAAGTCCCAATCAGCTCTAGCACTGTGATGCTATGAACCCTGTTCTCTTGACTCTGAAGTTCAAAGCTCTTCAAATTCAATAAGTATTAATTGTCTACTATGTTCAATGCACTGTGCTAGATGCTAAGTATAAAAAGATTTTTTTGGTCTTTTTTTTTTTTTAAAGAGGCAGTCAGGGTTAAGTACCTTGCCCAGGGTCACATAGGTAGTAAGTATGTCTGAGGTCAGATTTGAACTCAGGTCCTCCTGATTCCAGGGCTGGTGCTCTATTCACTATATCTTCTGGCTACCCCTGATATAGAGATTTTTTTTTTGTAAGAGTCCCTATTCTCAAGGGGCTTACTAAATATTTCTGCCTCTATTCTAAGAAATATCTCTCTAGAATAATAGTTTCCCTGTAATGGCATATTTGTTTCAGTGGAGTAGTAAACATACCTACATTTCCATTTAATATAAGTAGTTCTGAGTTATGTGCAAGACACTGTGCTAAGTGAGCTCTGGGTTCTAGTTCCAGTCCTACCATGAACCAAGTATGGGGCTTTGGATGAGTCACCTAACATCTCTGGGCCTCAAGATTGTCATTTGTAAAATAAGGATGTCAGACTATACCATCTCTAAGTATTCTTCTAGCTTTGACATACTATATTTACTTCCATAAGTGCTTTTACTTCATTGCTCTAAGACGATACTTACTGGTTTGGACCATTCTGAACTTAAAGGAGAGATCCTACTAGACCTGTCTAGTAAGCCTTTCTCTGTGTAGAGACCTTTCTTGTAGGGTTCAAATGCTGCCTTTGCCAAAAGGATTATATTTCTGTTACACCCTTCTCTGGCTAACTAGTGTAGAACCTCTCCGATTACCCCTCACTTTTAAGCCTATTTACTGGTTCATTTAAGGCCAACATGAACTCTAATCAGAGAATAGCTTTCATCTTTAGAGGCAAATAATCAGAAACAGAAAACTAAAAACAAACAAACAAACAAAAACCACCTTAGCTCATAAAAACTCAGGATTTAAGGTGTTTTAAAACAAGTCCTCTGGCATCTTGACAGGAGGGAGTTCCAGATGGCCGCATAATTCTTAAAGTAGGGATTGCATATTTCTAAATCCAGCACTTAGCACCACGACTGGCACGTAGGAGCTGCTTAATAAATGCGTTTTACTGTTTCTTTGTATCCTTGGAGCTTAATATAGTACCTGGTACATAGTATGTGCTTGATATATTTACTAACTGACAATTAATCTCAGTAATATCCTTTGTGGTCTTCTTGTCCTTTGGGAATTTTTTTCAGCATTGGTTGGTATTCTGCTTTCTTTGAAAGACAGGTATACCCTATATCAAAGAGACCCTTGGCATTTGGAGACTTGGAAACTAGTAATAACTCTGTTCCCTATCTCCTGTGTGACTACAACCAAATAATTTCATCAGGGGAGTGGTATTTTCTACCCATCACCTGGAAATTCTATGAGGATTTAAGGAGGAACATGTTCTAAGTTGTCCTATGTATACTCACACACAAAAATTACTAAAGAGGAAGGAAAGCCCTTTAAAAGCACCTGCCTCCATAACAGAGCTGGGGAATTGTGGAAGTATGGTGACAAGAATTTACCAAAATAAGTATTCTTTGTAGTCCAGGTAAGTGTCTAGCCTCAAACTAAGAGCAACTCCTTTGTGTATATTCCTGTGGGAAAGAGGGAACAGGTCTCTACAAATGCCTAGGAGTCAGACGTGTGGGTGGCAGGGAACAGAGGAAAATTTTCCATTCCTCTCTAATCTATGTTCATGGGAAAGGGTTCATTCTTTCATCCAAGAACTCCTGTAACCATTATACCTCTAAACATAACTGTCCTTTTCATTATGACCCCCAATTATGAGATAGACCTTTTAGGTTTGTGGTGGTGGTGATGGGGGTCTCCAATGACCCTGCTGACCCTGGTACCCATGAAATATTTCAAGATATAGCTTGAGGAAGTCCTCTAATATGGTGGCTACTTGCTTTAAGGAAGATTTGTGGAACAAAAGGGGTAAGATGGGTAGCTGTCTGTACCTACATGGGGAGGATCTTTCTGAATCAAATCATATATTCTGAAGTATATACCTTTTCCCACTTGAGATAAAGAAAAGTAGTGATGATAGGTATCAGACTAGAAATTAAAGGACCTTTCATATTGAACTCTCCTGGTTGAGCAGAAGCACAAAAACTTTCTTGGAAGCTTTATCTGGTTTAATCCTATTACCAGGGAACTAAATAAAACTGATCTACTTGAATTCTAGTGTCAGAGAAACTATGGAAATGATATACTAACTACTGTATAAGAAATGCAGTACTATGATTCATGTGAAAAAGGATGGGTGGTGTGAAATAGTGGAAAAAGAAATGGACCTTGAGTCAAAAGTCCTAGAATTGAGACAAGCCACTTCAGTTTCCTTATTTGTACAGTAGTAGAGACAATATTTGCATTACATTAACTCATAGGGTTGTTGTAAGGAAAACTGTAAAATCACAGACAAATTGCCAAACAGATCTTACCATGTCACTACTTAGCTCAAAAAACCCTAGTGGCTCCCTATTACCTATAGGACCAAATATAAGTTCCTTTGTTTGACATTTAAAACTCTTCACAACCTAGCTTCCAAACTACTTGTATAAGCTTTTATTATAAATTACTTCTTTTCATGTACCCTCTGATCCAGTCAATCTGGTCTTCTTGCTATTCCTCACACACAACACTCCATCTCCCTTTCCTTTCCTTTGCACAAACTATCGATCCCCTGTGCCTTGGAATGTACCCATGTCTAACTTCTGCCTCTTTGAATTCCTACTTCTCTTCCTTTAAAGCTCAGTTCAAATTCCTGATTCCCTTAGCTTGCTAGGCCATCCTACTAAATCATCTTGCACATATTTTATATATACTTATATATGCAAATATTTCCCCTTCCCTCCCCTCCCCTCTTTTGAATATACATGACTTTAAAGCGAAGGACTGTTTCATTTTTTGTCTTTGTGTCTTTAGCTCCTGATTGAATGATTTCTCATAACTCTTAAGAAGTCAGTTACAGGTGAGTTGCTGATCTTCAGTGGAGGAAATTTCTATACTCCTCTAGGGAGTTCTCCCACATGGGTCAAATCACGATTCTAGACTTTCACTTTCAAAACAAAAACATAAACAAGAAAATAACCCTACATAGTATTATAGAATATTGGAATTGGAAGCAATCTTAAAGGTCATTAAGTCTAACCCATACTTGAAGCATAAATCCCCTTTTTACAATATGCCCAGCAAGGATCATCCAGACTATGTTTAAAGACCTCCATGGATGGGAAATTCATTACCTACTAAGGGAGCCCATTCCATTACTCCACAGCTCTAATTATTAAAAAGCTTTTCCACATGTAAATTTGAGCTAATAGTGAGAAATAACTTTTGAGTTTTGAATGGAGAATGAGCACTTTAGTCATACCCGATACTCCAATGGATCAGTGATCTCATCTATTTGGATGATCCCTCTAATTATGCAAGTTAGAACCCATCCATGTTTGCTGAGTCTGTGCAACTCTTATAGAGGTTGCCAGGGACCTTTCTCAATTTTTCTTGACATTGAAAGGATACCAGTTAAAAACATGGGCTTTACCATGTGGTCCCTTCCTTCTATTATATGACCAACTATCTTTTTTTTTTTCATTTCTTTGACAACATCCTTTTTTTCTAGTTCTTTATAGTTACTGATTTATAATATATTAGCACTTATTCATATCCATCATGTGTTGCTTCATTGCCCTCTGACACCCATTTTTAATTCTTTGGAGATTAGTGTCACAAGTCTCTTAGGCATATCACAACACTGGTAGAATATTGGTATGAAAAAGATGAATCTTTATTTCAGGGAGACCTTCAGTTTTAACTTGTCCATTTGTAGTATATATCCTTTTATGGTTAATCTATTGATCACTTGTTTTTTCCTGTGTTAGGCCAAACTTTCAAATGGATATTATCTTCTTCAGTGGGCTTTGCAATATTCTGGTACTTGATGCAATCAACACAATGTCAGGCTCAAAAAGGAACATCTAAAGCCTAGCTTCTTTTTTTTAATTTTAATTTTAATTTTTGTTTTTGTTTTTGTTTTTTTGGTGAGGCAGTTGGGGTTAAGTGACTTGCCCAGGGTCACACAGCTAGTAATTGTTAAGTGTCTGAGGCCAGATTTGAACTCAGGTCCTCCTGAATCCAGGGCCGGTGCTCTAACCACTGCACCACCTAGCTGCCCCCCTAAAGCCTAGCTTCTTAAACACAATCCATATGGGGTTGTGTAACTGAATGTGGGGGGTCGTGAAAAATTTGGCAACAGTAAATGTTATGTATACCTATTCTATATGCTTATATACCCGAGGTTGTGTAAAAATTTCTCAGGTGAAAGAGGATCATGCGTAGAAAAAGTTTAAGAAGCCCTGGACTAGAGGATGATGCCATCTATAGGAAATCTCTCATGAATTAATGAAAAAAGCATTTATTAAGTGCTTTCTATGTGTCAGGCACTGCGCTAAGCACTGGGGATATAAATTTTTAAAAAGCAAGACAATTCCTGCCCTAAAGAAACTTACATTTTAATATAGGAAGACAACACATATAGCATATATAGGAGTAGTGGCTAGGGAGGAGTCTGGGGAGGAGTCTTGGAAGTCATAGAGATGGGGAGTGGAAACAAAGAGCAACTCATTGGCATATCCTTTCCCATAATGGTTGTGTTGATTTGTTTACCATAACTAGAGGTGAAAAGCCAAGGCTAAGGGAATAGGGAACAGGGAACATAGGTGTGTATTCGTGCACAGTGGCATGGCATGAAAATGGTCAGAGAACAGCATGCCAGGTTTGGGTCAGACTAGAGAATGCTCACAGATCAAAAGAGCATGAGAAGCTCAGGACCTGCAATCTATACCAGAGTCAGCCAGGATCTGAGCCTAGTGAGGAATATAACCCCAAGGACCAACCTGTGAGACTCAGCCTAGCAGTAGATCACCAGCAGCCAAGAAGTCATGTCCTACATCAAGAGAGTAACTCATCCAGAAGCTCTTCAGCATTCTAAAGTGAACTTGTTGGGGCAAATGCTTTGTTGCAGTCTCTTTAAATCTGAACCCACTATCCACAAGGACCAAATAGGTAGAGGAGAGAGTGTACCCCAAGTTCAGCATGTATATATATGTGGATATATTTCTCTCAGTAAATATTCCTTTGTAAAAAGCTAATTAATATGAATTGGTTAAATGATATTGGAGCATTAATTACTGGGTTAGTCAGTTATATAGGGGAGGTACTAACTGTAACTGGCAATTGCTACTGGAGAGAACACAACAGAATAGATGGCAATAGAAAGACAGTTCAACTCCAAGGGGTTACCCTATAGGCTCCTGAGGGAGATATAGCTAGCTGCCATCTTGGGGAACCAACCTCCTAGAGTACAAGTAGGCTGGAAAAGTAATTCTGGAATCTACAAGTGCTACACATTCAAAGAGATGAGTTATTGAGAAGTTTTCATGATTGTAAAGAGCTGAGATTAGAATCCAGTTATCCTACCACCTATCCCAGAGCTTGTTCTGTTAAATTATTCTGTTTTCATTTTTTTTTTCATTTGTTCAATCCTAATTCTTAGGCAATTATTTTCATCAGAGAGCTTTTCCATTTGGCTTTTCAAGCTGTTGACTTTTTTCTCATGTCTTTCCTGCATCACCCTCATTTCTCTTTCTATTTTTTTCCTCTACCTCTCTAACTTTATCTTCAAAGTCCTTTTTGAGCACCTCTATGGCCTGAGACCAATTCATATTTTTCTTGGAAGCTTTAGATATAGGGGCCCTGATGTTGACATCTTCCTCTGAGGGTGCCCCTCAGTCTTCCTTGTTACTGAAGAAACTTTCTATAGTCTTCACCTTTCTCTGTCTGCTCATCTTGCCTTTCTTTTACTTGACTTTTAGATCCTTAAAGTGGGGCACTGTTTCCAGGCTGCAGTATCCCAAGCTTAAGAAGTCCCAGGTGGTATGATTTAAGGAGAATCAGGTTCATCACTCGCTAGCCCTGTTCCCTGGTCCTTAGAGGACCCCAGACCAACTTGCTAATCAACCAGCTTTGTGTGTTGTGGTTGTTAGCTCCTACAAGCCTGTGCCCCTCCCCCACCTGGGCCACTACTACTCGAGCCTACCTCCTGGTTCTCAGCAGGGGTGTAAAATCTAAGTTCTGCCTTAGCACCAGCATAGACCCCTGTAATCTCCCCGCTACCCAGGGCTCAGCCCACTCACCAGACTGTGAGCTTAGTTCTAGACGACACTGGTGCTTCAGCTGATTCAGAGGCTCTGGGGGTCTCCTTCTCTGGTGTGGCCTTCCTGAGACTGGATCTGTATCAGGGTGACTGTGGGGTTGGGCTCAACTCCTGCATTAGCACAGCAGCTCCCTCCTTCTGACCTTCCAAGCCGTTCTTGGTTAGAAGATGATTTCAGCACATTCTTCTGTGAATTTTGCTGCTCCAGGCATTTTCCTATGGCATTATTTGGATGTTTTTTGGAGCGATTGTGTCATGAGTTCGAGAGCTCACTGTCTTTCCTCCGGAAGTAGAGCTATTTCTTTTTTTTTTTTTTTAGTGAGGCAATTGGGGTTAAGTGACTTGCCTAGGGTCACACAGCTAGTAAGTGTTAAGTGTCTGAGGCCGGATTTGAACTCAGGTACTCCTGATTCCAGGGCCGGAGCTCTATCCACTGTGCCATCTAGCTGCCCCTAGAGCTATTTCTTTTAACTAAGTCCTCTGTTTTCATTATTAATTGATTATATAAGGAGTCAGGAAGATCTGGATTCAAGTGCTGGCTCTGACACACTGCTTATGTGACTCTGCTTTTTTGGTTTTGTTTTTGCTTTATTGGCAGGCAATGAGGGTTAAGTGACTTGCCCAGGGTCACACAGCTAGTAAGTGTCTGAGGCCGGATTTGAACTCAGGTCCTCCTGAATCCAGGGCCGGTGCTTTATCCACTGTGCCACCTAGCTGCCCCTGCTTATGTGACTCTGAACAAATCACATAAACTCTCAATGCCCTGAGACAACTCTCTAAGAAGAAAAATTGCACAGCAAATGTTGGTCTCCATTAATAGAGGAAGTTTCCTCATGGGGAGTTCTAAATTCCAATAAAAATAAGTTAGGTCCAAAACAAAACAAAACAAGGTTCTCACTTATTCCAAGAGCCATCAAATCTCAGAGTTCAAAGGGATTTTAGGAGTCATCTACCTCAATCTCCCTTTACAATATCACTAAAAAGTGCTTATGCAGCTTTTTCTTGATGACTCCCAGTGGATACCAGCTCACTACCTCCAGAGGCTGTCAATTCTACACTGATCACATGTTCCTTCTCTTAGTCTTCTTTTCTTTAGGTTAAATTTCCCTAGTTCCTTCAATGACATTCTTTTAGAGTCCCTCTACCATTTTGGATTCACATCTCTTGTCATATTCCAATTTGTTAGTCTTTCCTAAAATAAGGCACCTAGAATTGTTCACAATAATCTAGGTACAGACACGGTATAGCAAGAATATGTCCTTCTTTGTTCTGAATACTATTAATGTATTCAGTCTAGATTTTCATTAGTTTTTTTTTGTCTGCCATGTCATACTGTAGACTTGTATTGAGCCTGCAGTCCACTAATCCAGAGCCCTTATTATAGGATCCTTGGGTATTATATATATTTATCCTTATTATAGGATCATTGGATTTATAATTAAAAGAAACTTCAGAGATCAAGTCCAACCCTCTATGTGTGCTGTCTTGAGGCCTTGAAATTTAAATCTCATTCTCTGATATTATCATTTTAACATTTTTAAAAACTTCTACTCTGTTAGTTCTGGGCCAGGCCTGAGTCAGGCCAGTTTAGTGATTCAGGCTTGGGATTGGAATACAATGAGACCATTTAACAACAGAAAATTACTTAACAATAATAGCATAGAAAAATATTCAGTAAGAATACAGTTTTGAGTCAGTTGTGGGAAACTCTCCTGACTTATATTTGCTACAGTGCTGTGCCCAATCAGCAGGATGTGTCAAGGCTGATCAGCTCATGATTGCTTTTACACAATCAGAAAGTTAATCAATTAAGTTTTGAATATGGTTACATTGACTCTAAGGGGAAAACTAGCCTAGTCTGCATGGAATAAATGCTGCTTTTTCCATTCTAAGGAAGTCATTCCATTCCATTCAATTAAATAGACATTTATTTTTTATTTATTTATTTTTTTTTAGTGAGGCAATTGGGCTTAAGTGACTTGCCCAAGGTCACACAGCTAGTAAGTGTCAAGTGTCTGAGGCCGGATTTGAACTCAGGTACTCCTGACTCCAGGGCCGGTGCTCTATTCACTGTGCCACCTAGCTGCCCCCTATTTTTTAAATTTTTAATAAATATTTTTATTTAAAGTTTTGAGTTCCAAATTTCCCTCTCCCTCTCCTGTCCCCCCACCCCAGGCAGTAAGCAAAGAGATATAGATTATACATGTGCAATTATGTAAAGCATTAAATAGACATTTATTAAACATTCACTGGGTACTGTGCTAGGATGTGGGGAAGATAGAAAGCTTAAAGACAATTCCTTTTTTTTCCCTTTTTTTTTTTCGTGCAGGGCAAGTGACTTGCCCAGGGTCACATAGCTAGTAAGTATCAAGTGTCTGAGGTCGGATTTGAACTCAGATCCTCCTGAAGGAAAATTCCTTCTTGGAGTCTTCATAAAACTTAGTCTTCTCTTTTCTGCCTCATTGCTGCTCCTGATGCTACCTCCTATAAATAAACATGCCACAGTCCTCTTTAACTCTCTAATGAACATATTTTTCTTGCTATCAATTATTTGTAACATCTTTTGTGCAGTAGCTGCTCCTCTTAACAGACATACACTTTGTACCTATCTTAGGCACTTAGGTTTATGTAACCCTTAAGGTTTCACTTGGCCTCTTCACATCTCCATTGGCTGGTTGGATCCCCACAGGTGAGGTGATTTACAACCCCCAGGGCTCTAAGGGGTAACCTATCTGTGGCTGTTGTCCTAAATGCTTGCTCATGAGGTCTCAGTGGTTGTACTGCCCATTAATAGTCAACTAGTAGGCAGCTAATCAGTGAAGTGGATAGAGTACTGAGCCTGGGTCAGGAAGACCTGAGTTCAAAGCCAGCCTTCAATGCTTACTAGCTTTTTGACCCTGTTCAAGTCACTTAACTTTTGTTTGGCTCTGTTTCCTCAACCATAAAAGAGGGATAATAACAGTACCTACCTCATGGGGTTGTTGTGAGGATCAAATGAGATATTTGTAAAGCACTAATTACAATGCCTGGCACATATAAATGCTTATTCCTTTCTCTTCCCCTCCCTGGTAGACCCATTTATCTTTAGCAAAGGCATTTATTTAAATGTCGTAACAAAAACCGCAGTTACACAGAATTTTCCCCAATACTGGGGATCACATACACTGTACCACAAAACACTCAGAATCCCCTGGTAGTCTAGTCTCCCCAAAATACACCCAGAGTAGGCACAGCGGGTGTAGGGCACACACATGGCCAAAGCCACTCCTAATCCCTGAACTGCCAGATTCAGCTGTTCTTTCTCTGTCTCCAGAAGGTCCTTATAAAACTCACCCTTCTGGGTTTTCCCCTCTGGAAGTGTGATATCTCTGCTGGATGGGCTTTCTTTGCTGCTGAGCTGAGTCAAGTCTCAGTGCTTCTGCTGCCTTCTCATGAGGTTCCCCTGATGTTGGATGGGGCAGGGCTGGTTGCTCTGCTTCTGGGCAGCAGCTGCTATTGAAGCCTGGGAAGCTGTTCTGCCACTAGGCAGCTGCTCTCGTGCTAGGCCAGGTGGGCTGGACCCTTCTAGGGGTGCAGCATCTCTGCTGAACTGTAAGATCTATTAGTCTTTTGGCCTCAGTTCAATGGGCAGCTGTCATCTCCTTCCACTTTTAGCCACTGTCTGGGCTGTGTGGTACAGCTTCTGAGTTCTTTATAGCTATAATACTACAAAGGTCTTCCCACTAGGGAAATGACCTCCAGCTTAGGATCTGTAGAATATTAGAGCTCTGAGGCTGCCACTTCCACACAAATGGGAAGTTTCCCTCTTCTAGGGACCAGTTCTCCCTGGTTCTCCAACCACTTCCCTCCTTGTAGCCTTAGGTGATTAGTTTTAGTTTGGTCATATTCACCTCCTAACCAACTTGGGATATCTTATGTACATGAGTGGCTAGGGGCAAAGTTGGGAGTGCAGTCTGTGGCCTTCTGGTATATTCACTACCATGCTGATCTTTTCAGATTTAGATGAAGTAGTCAAGCCTTCCCACCCTTTCCAGGATAGGGAATGTTTATTTTGTGTTCAAAGCTTTCTCCTATTGCCTTTTTTGGGGGGGGGGGGAGGGCACGGGGCAATGAGGGTTAAGTGACTTGCCCAGGGTCACACAGCTATTAAGTGTCAAGTGTCTGAGGCCCAATTTGAACTCAGGTCCTCCTGAATCCAGGGCTGGTGCTTTATCCACTGTGCCACCTAGCTGCGCCCCCGCTATTGCCTTTTAATGTCTGTCTTCTAGCCTCTGCAAACCTTCAGCTTTTACTGAAGTCTCAGTGTGGCCCCCCACCCTTACATTTATGTTTTATTAGTTATTTGTAATACCTACTAGAATATAAGCTCTTGATGGAAGGAACTGCCTTACTTTGTCTTCCTCAGAACCCAGTAAGTATATAGTCTGTGGAATCATGAATCATTTGTATTAGGAAGGATCTTAGAGATCATCTGAAGCTCAGAGAGGTTATAGGTCTTTCTGTAAATCACACGGCTCGTTGATGACAGAGCTGTGACAGAGGAGGCAGTGTTGACTGCTCATTGGATGAAAGATCCTATGCCACACTAAATAGCCATAAAGAAAACATGACAAAGCTTCAAACTAGAGGAAGAGGTGATGAGGCATAATGAAAAGAATGGACTTAAAGCCAAGAAGACCTGGGTTTGACCACCACTTCTGACATATCCTAGCTATGTGACTGTGTGTGAATCATTTAACCTCTGAGTCTGTTTTCTCATGTTTAAAATGGGGGTAATGTGCATAGTACTTACTTAAAAGAGCCGTTGTGAGATAAATGGAATTATTTCTTTGATCTCCATCTTCACCCACAAGTACATAAGCAGTTAGGTGGCACAATGTGGAGTGCTGGATCTGGAGTCAGAAAGATCTGAGTTTGAATCCTGCCTTAGACTCTTATTAGCTACTTAACCCTGGGCGAGTCCCTTGACTTCTCTCTGCCTCAATTTCCTCATTTGTAAAATGGGCATACTAATA
This sequence comes from Dromiciops gliroides, assembly GCF_019393635.1. Classification (NCBI taxonomy): domain Eukaryota; kingdom Metazoa; phylum Chordata; class Mammalia; order Microbiotheria; family Microbiotheriidae; genus Dromiciops; species Dromiciops gliroides. The sequence goes on from NC_057862.1 coordinate 181,774,573, forward strand.
GTACCTACCTTCTAGAGTTGTTGTGAGGATCAAATGAGATAGCATATTATGTTTTTTGTTTGTTTTTTTGTTTTGGTGGGGCGATGAGGGTTAAGTGACCTGCCCAGGATCACACAGCTAGTAAGTGTCAAGTGTCTGAGGCCAGATTTGAACTCAGATCCTCCTGAATCCAGGGCCTGTGCTTTATCCACTACGCCACCTAGCTGCCCTCACATATTATGTTTTATAAACCTTAAAGATGTGACATACAGTGCACATGCAAAACCAATTTACTATTTCTTATGTTAACTAGTGCAATGTAATCACTAATTTGATTTATACTTCTCAGTGCCAGCAATCAAACTTTATTAATCAAATGCATGCAAACAACAGTTCATATTTTCTATTAAGCAATACAAATATTAAGCCTACCAGGAACAAACTGTCAATCTGATTTTCCTAGAGTTAATCAGTAAGCATGTCTTATACTGGTACTCTATGAGACAAGGTTTCCTGTCCTCCCAGCCAGATGTTGGGTTGCTTCCTTCTGAGGTGATTGCCTGGAAAGTCAGCAAATCTGGTGATTGATCAGCATTGTGGTCAAGGGAATACTAACAGGGTTGATGATTATCAGCATGTCTGAGTAGGGTGAAGGTAGGAGTGTTTAAGGGGAGGGGAATGCAAGGAGTTCCCTTGGTGGAGACCCAAGGACAAACTGGAGGCTGGGGCTCTCGAATGAGTTTCTTACAATTCTAGCTATTTTGATTGGTAAGCCAATGACCGAATTTGTTTATCAATTAGTTTGATTGATTCTTGATGACATAAATTAATGTCAATTATTTACCCAATTTGTCCATTGGTGGTCTGTTATCTGGGGGTCTCATATGTTTACTATTGGTTTATGAATACAAACATATTGTTTAGCAACCTATACCACACACTTATCTTAATATTGAAAAACAACTAAAAGTATTGAAAAACAAGTTATGAAAATCAAAGATGGATGGTGGCCAAAAAGATGGAATAATTTATTGCCAAGGCAACAAGCATTCTCACTACAAAAGGGGTATATAAATGCTAGCTGCAATTATATAATGCTATCAGAGTGCTTTACTCACAATGACTCTGTGAAGCGGAGATTGCAAGTAGTAGTATCCCCATTCTATAGATGAGGAGGCTGAAACTCACAGAAGTTGTGACTTACCCAACATCACATAACCAGTTTGTTTCAGAGCTAGAATTTAAACTTAGGTTTCTCCTAACCTCCTAACCAGAGTAATTGGGTGGTGAAAGTGAATAGAGTAGTGGACTTGGAATTCGGAAGACTCATCTTCCTGAGTTCAAATCTGGCCTAAGATACTAGCTGTGCAACCCTAAGCAAGTCACTTAACCCTGTTTGCCTCAGTTCTTAATTTGTAAAATGGGTTGGAGAAGGAAATGGCAAACCACTCTGATATATTTGCCAAAAAAAAAGACTCAACAATTCTCCTAATCTTAAATCTAATTTTCTTTCCATAAAACCTTTGTATTCCCATCCTCCTTTCCAAACTCTACTCTCTCCAAATATAATCTTAGCAGTAAATCTTTGCCCTTCAATTCTCTCACTGTTCCTCAACGTATATAATATGGCCCCCTATTGCCCAGGATCAGAGGTCTGTATGAAGACCAGCATTCTCATTAAACTGTATATTTAGTACTTATAGAATTTTAAACAATCCATATCTTGCTTGCCTTGCACAGGTAATCTGAGTTATCTATGGAGTTTAATTTATGCTCCTGGTCATTTGCCAAATAGTCACTTCCTATATAACAAGTGAGGTAGGTATAGGAAAGGGAATTTCTGTTGTGTGACCCAGGAATATCTGGAGGATGAAGGAGACAAGTTTTTCCTTTGCCTTTGTCCTTCTTCAAAACTTCCTTTCATTGTTCTGAGGGAAAAGTGTTTGGATTTCATTAACTCCATGCTAGGATACAAATGACCTTTCCACTAGGACATATGCATTTTCTTTGATTTTTTTTTTGTTCTTACAACACCTGTATTTCACAATGTATCCCTCCTAATGCTCCCAGAAAGTTATCCCTTTTATAACAAAAAACAAAAAAGAAAAAAATAACAGTTCAGCAAAAGCCACCAAAGGGTCAGAAAATTCTGACATATGTAGTGTTCTACACCTCAAATTCCTCACTTTAGGTAAAGGAGTGGGGAGGTGGTAGGGAAATGTCTTTGGTCTAGTTGGTTTTTATAATTTCTCAATATAATTCAATGGGCACTTCCAATTTCAAACCGGAATACTGGTGACCTGAGTGACTCTAATGTGAGTTTATGTTCGTATTTGGGGCGGAGCAAATATAGGAAGAAGAGAACAAGGAATTAGTTATTGCCTTTTCCAGGGCCAACTCAATTTCTCTTATCCTTTCTTCCAGTTGAACTTCTCTGGGTCCTAATTTTCTCACTTCTAAAAGGAGGGAAGGAGTGTTAGATAACCTTCAAGCTTTCTTCCATATCTATTGATACGATCCTGTGATTCCAGGCGTTCTTTCCTGGTACCAGCTCCAACATCCCCTCAACAGATGAGAGACCAGCCTCAAGAAGAGGATTGTTCTTTTATCATAGGGATTCATAACCTGGAGTCCTTGTCTAGTCGGTCAATAATAATAGCATTCAAATAGCTAGGTGCTTTACAAATATATAATTTGATCCTCATAACTCTGGGAAAGAGGTGCTATTATTACCCCATTTTACAGTTGAGGAAACTGAGGCAAACAGGTTAAGCAACTCGCCTAGGGACAAAAGCTAGTCTGTACACACACCTAGCTGTCATCTGTGTACAAACCAAGCACGCCTCCCAGTCCCTCTCTCATGGCTAATCAACAGAGGGAAGGCACTAGCATTAAGGGAGACTTCTAGAAGATTTTAGCTGGGACATCAATTCAGCCAGGGAAGCTAGGAGGCAGGGATGAGAATGCGGGATGGGGGTGGGGTGGGGGGTAGGGGGTGGAGAGCGGGGTTGGTGGGAGGGGGTGGAATAAAAGGGGTGGGGAAAAAGGAAGCATTACAGGCGTTTGGAACAGCCTGTGAAAATGCCCAGAGTCGGGAGATGGCGCGTCTGGAGGGAAAAGGCAAGTGTCACTGTTCCGCTGAGAATCTGGAAAGGGGTAAGATTAATAAAAGAAGCTAGGAAAGATAGGCCTTGGACTTGCTTTTGTTTAAAAAGAAATTAAACATAATGAGAACCATTGTTCCAATACAATTGGTTTCCGCTGTAATCCTGTGGATTTTATCTTATGCAATGGTAAAGATTATTCTGAGAAGGGATCCGTAGGCTTCAGCAGTCTGGCAAAGGAGGCCAAGACACAAAAAGGGTAGTAGCCCCTCTATTACCAGATGTAAAGCACTCCGTGAACCTTATAGGTTTGTGTGTGTTTGTAAAGTACGCTATACTGTGAGAGCCAGGAGGTCTGTGCTGGGGAGGCCACCATCCTGGTCGTTGTCCAACGACTGCCTCCCTTTGCGACTTCGGGGGCGCCAGAACACCATCTCTACTTAAACTCTAACAAGCACTACCGTGCCCGAGGCGCCGAAGGATAAAGTCGAACTCCGCTCTGGCCCGCCTCCCACTCCACCCATAGGTCCTGCTGCTCCACGTGACTAGCTCCCGCCGCTAGTCTTCCGGTGCGATGAAAGGGGAAAAAGGAAAAGAGCTCTCTTGTTTCTTTTCCCGCTTCTACTTCCGCCAGGTCAACCCCAGCTCAATCTATTCTTTCCCCTCGGCGTTTCTTTTAGTCGCCGAACAAGTTCCGGTGCAGGGTGATGACGTCACAAGCCGGCTGGCTGAGGCTGCCGGGACACCGATAGGAGGGAGAGAAGTCGGTGTTTCCGGTCAGCCTTCCCCCCCGCCCCCAGGACGGTTGTCATGGCTGCCGTGCAGTGGGGTCTCGTCTCGGTCCTGCTGCTGTTGCTGCCCGCCTCTTCTCAGGGTTCGGAAGGGGCGGGGGCAGCATCCGAGGGGCCGGGCGGGAGCGGGGGCGGTGTTGGGGAGCGCTTTAAGATCGAGGGCCGGGCGGTGGTGCCGGGAGTGAAGCCGCAGGACTGGATCGCCGGGGCCCGGGTGTTGGTGGACGGTGAGGAGCATGTCGGCTTTCTCAAGTGAGTGTCACGGCGGTGGGCGGTGGGGTAGTGGGGGGCCGGGCCCCGAGCTGTGTCATGGCCGAGCCCCGGCCTGCAGCCCTTACTAAGCGCCTGCGCCGTGCCAGGCGCTGCGCTAAGCGGGGTGAGGGTCTCCACGAGCGGAGCAGAGCCCTGTGTCACTGGTAGGGGAAGCCTCCTGGAGGGAGCGAGTGAAGCAGGCCTTTGGGGAGAGCCTGACGTAAGCACCCCGAGATAAGGCACACCTAGGGCCTTTGTTGGTCTTGTCCCTTAGGTGGTAACGGTAGATACTCGCCCTTGGCTCAGCCAAATAACGGATTAGTCCATTTTTTCGGTCCACCTTCCTTTCCTTCTCCAGGTAAAACTGACACCCTGTTGGATTAGTCTGTACAGACAGGTCAACCTGAGAAGCCACCTGTACTTTATTTTTCTTAGGCTTTTTAAAATGGAGGTTTTGCCTCCTATTCGGGATTTGACTTCAGCCCTCATTGCAACTTTTCCAGTTTCTCTGCTGAGAGTTACAAAGCAAGTGGGAATTATAAAGCTGTTCCCAAGAGGCATTTGTTGACTACCTAGCTAGGTTGGCTAAGTACACTGCAGCTAAAATTAATGAGATCTGAAACCTGAAATCAAAACATCTTTTACTAGAAGCTGGGGCTGGGGTGCGAATGAGTTGTTCTTTTTTCCACTTTTGAATCCACAGGGGGAATTTACAGCAAAACCTGTCGCATTGATTCTGAGCTTTTGGGTTTCTTCATTTTCATTTCATGGTTTTTCTTTTGTAGCATTTGGGGTATGAGGTCAAATCAGGAGGCTGCCAAAGATAGTGGTAAATGAATGGCCTGAGCACTCCTGTCAGATTTCTTAGTGCTCTGGTGCTTCAGTATCTTGCTTCTCAGACAACCTGTGATACAAGAATGTAAAAAAAAATATGACATGTTTATGTCTCCTATTAAAAAATGAAAATATAAGATAAAAAAATGGAAAACAAAATCTTTTGGATTACCTTTTTTTTCCTTCACTGAATAGTATTTTCTTTTCTCCCAATTACATTTAAAATTAGTTTTCAACATTAATTTTTGTAAGATTTTAAGTTCTAAATTTAGAATTGCCTTTTTAAAAAATAGGCATATAGTATAATATGAACAAAAAATAATATAACAATATGAACTTGTACAGTGGAAAGACTGGCTCTGGAGTCAGCACCTGGCTTTATATCCCTCCTTTGAACTTTTCTGACTGTATGACTTAGTGTAAATCACTTAACCTCTCTGGGCCTTAGTTTCCAAAAGGAAAAAATTAGGACATTGGACTAGAAGGCTGCTGTTGCCCTCCAGCTCCATATCTATGGTTCTACGAACCTTTAACTAAATTTCAAAATATCTAATTTTAATTCCCAATTTTTGCTACTTTTTCCCCAGTGGATTTGACAACTCATCTGTCTGACAGAAGTCTGAAAGTAACATTTCTTTCAGAATTAATAATAATTAATAATTATTAGGTCAGGTTCTGGTGTAAGGGGGATTCTGCATTTTTTGGGGGGGGGCCAGGCAATGGGGGTTAAGTGACTTGCCCAGGGTCACACAGCTAGTAAGTGTTAAGTGTCTGAGGCCGGATTTGAACTCAGGTACTCCTGACTCCAGGGCTGGTGCTCTATCCACTGCCCCACCTAGCTGCCCCCTAATGGGGATTCTGACACGGCCCAGGTGAGCCACCATCCAAGTGCCAACTGCCAGTGCTTTTTATAAGCTGTCACACATCTGTGGAAGCTGATTACTCCATCCTTACATTTTTTCTTGACACATTTCTCTTCTTTACTCTGTACTTATAAATGTAGGTGCTACTACTATTGGAGGGTTGTTTTTTTGTTTGTTTTTTTTGGTAAATCAGCTCATCATTACGTTTTCCCTTTTTTAGCAGAATCACGTTTGGCAGAAATATTTGTTTCCTATAGTACTTGACAGTTCTAATTCTCCTTCTCTTGTATTATTTTGCAGTTATTCCTCAGCCTTCTGCTAGATAGTTTAAACCTGAGAGAAATGTTTAAGAATGGGTGAAACTACTAGTATTTCTTTTTTGATCTTTAGTTTGAAGTAGCAAGGAGAATACTTGTCCTGCCACTTATCAATGGATACTTTGGAAATAGTTAATATTATAGTATATTCAAATTGTGAAAATGTCAAATTTAATATGTAATGATTAGTCATATCCTAATACTGGTAGTCAATAAAATAGGCAGTATTTATTTTTTCAGTTTATAAAACCTTTTTCTCCAAAATAGCTTTCTTTTCAAATACAGTTTTTTTTAAATCATTTTTTGTTACTTTAAGATGTGTTCAGGACATCTTTTTATAATTAATTCATATCTGATTTTATATAGTTAATCCCTGAATATGTCCATTGATTATTTGAATTTTATATTTTTACAGTGCTTTTATAGTTTTCTAAATATTTTTCACCATATCATTTGAACCTTGAAACAACTCTATGAAAAAGCAGAATATATATTTTGTCTCCATTTTACAAATGAAAGAACTGAGGTTTGGAGTAGTTAAGTGATTTGCTCAAGGTCACTTAGCAAGGACATAGTGCTGAGACTAGAACTCAAAATTTAAAATTCCTTTCTAATCTAGTGTTCATTTTATTCTAGCATGCTAAACAACCCACATGTCTAGTCTTCTGGATGTTAGGGTTTTGAAAATGTGAAGACTAGTATGTGACAACAAGAGTCTCTTGGTGTCCCTTGTTTCACAGAACAGGATTATTGCTCCTTTGGTAGATCCCCTCATTTCCCAGCTGCCAGAAGAAACAGGACTGTTTTTCCACTCTCTGTATTGGTGGCTGTACGTTAGGGAATTATACTTATTTTGGGGCCACAGCCCTCCTCTCTGACAAGATTCCCAGCTGCCACAGTGGCCTAAATCATTAGAATTATTTCTGGTTTTCATTTACCTATTAGGACAGATAACCATAATCTCTTTCACGTGGTAAGAATTCGCAAAGTCCTTACTGATATTTATCCTCCTAAGAAGTAGATGATATTATTTATTCTAATTTTGTGTCTGAAGAAACTTGAATTCAAGGTTGAGTGGTTATATTACTTGTTCTTGTAAGTTGATTTTTGAAATAGCTTTGAGATATAATTTTTTTACATTGTATTTAAATTCAAGTAGAGAATAATTTATTGAATAAAAGTGACTGAAGATGATTTTTTATTTTTCCAGGACAGATGGAAGTTTTGTGGTTCATGATATACCTTCTGGTTCTTATGTTGTAGAAGTTATATCCCCAGCTTACAGGTTTGACCCTGTCCGGGTGGATATCACTTCAAAAGGAAAAATGAGGTGAGATTTCCTGGTATTATTTCTTCTAAGGGCTTTTGAACATTTCATTATATCCCTTTAGGTTTTTAATAAGATCTAGGCAATATGTCTCATTTGGATTCTAGGTTTTTGAAAACAAAAACCTTAAAAGAACCTTGTATTTCCAGTGTTGCACATCGTTGAAGTTCTAAAGTTGAACTATCTTCCCTTCTGTTTTAAACTCAATTTACTTTTATATGTTCAAGTGTCATATATCAGGTTAAAAAGCAGCGAAGATCTGAGGTTACTCAAGACTTGTTTGTTGAACTTTTAATTAGGATGCCATCATTTCCTTTACACCTTTCATAAGCACCTTTCCTTTTTATTATATGTTAATTTACCCCTTATTGTTGAAATGTCATTTGCTAAAATTGAAAATAAAAGTTAAAACTTATTTGTACTTTGAAAATAGCTATCAACTGTTTGCCAGGGGCAAATACTACCAATGCCCCAGTAATTATTTAATGTTTTGTTGCCTTAGAGATTTCTCCAGCCCTTTATTTAATTTAGATTTTTTCATCAATGACAGAAATTGAAACTTTCTGGGATAAGGTGGAAGCCCTCACATTTACCCAACATTTTGAAAATTGATCCTAATTAGGGAACAAGAATAGAAGAAAGAAAAGTGTGATGTCTGAGGTGAGGAATACAGTATTCCTAGGTATTGGACCTTGTTTGTACATCTAGGCTTTTGGTTTTCTTCTATTTTAGTTCTCTGACTAGCTGATTGGCTATTTTTTAGTGGTGGGTTTTTTGTTTGTTTGTTTGTTTTTGGTGGGTCAGTGAGAGTTAAGTGACTTGCCCAGGGTTACACAGCCAGTGTCAAGTGTCTGAGACTGGATTTGAACTCAAGTCCTCCTGAACCCAGGGCTGGTGATTTATCCACTGCATTACCTGGCTGCCCCCTGATTGACTATTTTTTGACCACTAAACCTAGGGACAAATTATCTGAGAAACAGCATAGTATTTTGGATAGAAAACCTGCCTTAGATTAAGGAAGACTTTGGTTCGAGTCCTGCCTTTGGCACCTACTGACTATGTGACCTTGGGCAAAAGTCTGTTTTCTGTCTGAAATATCATCTGACCTGTCTATCTCAGGCAACTTTCTAAGACCATAAGTTTCAAAATAGTTAAATATTTGCATTAGTAAAGTAAGTATCCTTACTGGAAGTTCTTTACCCTAATTAAATATAAGTCTGGGCCAAAGCAAAAAAGTCTTAACTGTGTTTGAGCTGCCATGCTGCATTAGTTTTTTATTGATGTATTTTTGGGCAAATTACTTCCCAATAAATACCCTTCAGTACCTTCCCATTAAAAACAACAGCTAAGCAAAATAATCTGATATTGTTATTGTTGCTGATAGTACACATAACTTCCATTTTACACTTTACTGTTTCTTTTTAATAATTTTATTTTATTTTTATGCCAGACCTGTGATTTCATCAGCATAGGGGGCTCTGAGTGGAGGAATTTCCTCTACCAATGTAGACTGGCACCTATTCTCCAATTTAAAGTATTAAATAGTTAACGAGCACTGGCAAAGTCCCACTGTTTCTAGTGGGAAATGCAACTTTAGTAATTTGGAACCAACATTGTCCATTATATTTGACCATAGTTTAATTACTTTTGTCTTAATTTACTTTTTTCATTATTACATAATGTAGTCATTGTGTATATTCTTTTGGTTCTGATTTCCTTGTTCTGCTTCAGTTTGTTCAAATCTTACCATGGTTCTCTGAATTCATATTCCTTGTTCTTTACAGCACAATGTATCTCATATATATGTATGTTTTCAATATGTTAGTTACAGTTACTTTCCAGTTGTTGAGCACATAATTTGTTTCCAGCTTTTTAGTATCACAGATAGACAAAATTACCTTTTCTTTAAGTAATATAGAGGCTGAAGAAAAACTTTATGCACTGCTACTATATTTGGCTGAATATTTTAACATGATGGAAGATTCTTTTTTTTTTTTTTTTTAGTGAGGGAATTGGGGTTAAGTGACTTGCCCAGGGTCACACAGCTAGTAAGTGTGTGTTAAGTGTCTGAGGCTGGATTTGAACTCAGGTACTCCTGACTCCAGGGCCGGTGCTCTATCCACTGCGCCACCTAGCTGCCCCAGAAGATATTCTTAATACCATGTTTTTCAAAATACTACATTGATGAATTTAAGGGGTTTTATTTATTAAGGTGACAAGTGCTTCCTGATGGTTAATTCTTAGGATGGTAGTTTCATTGACATTTCTGTCTTTGGACTCCTTTCTGGTGTTTAAGTACCTTAACAAAGACCTTTAATTTTAATAAAATTTTAGTTCTTGATAATAAGAGGAAAATTCCTGTAAGATGATAGATATCTACTCCAGCCATTTCAAGGTAGAATTTTTGACTCTTTTCTGGCAACAGGTTAGGAAATGTTGGAACTAAAAAATATGTTTATTTTAGTAGTTTCCAGAGGTATCTGGAAACTTTGGGGATAAAGGGAGAGATGTCAAGTTTAAATTTAAAATGGAGGGAAAGGAGAGGTAAGCAAGGGCAGTCAGAAAAAAGACATTTGGAAAAGCTGACCAAATGTTCAGATTCTTGGTGGCCTGCATCAGGAAGAAACAGTTCTTATAAATGGTTTCGGTGGACTCTAAAAGGTACTACATGTAGCTATAGAAAAACTAAGTTATGTATTAGTTGTTTTTTTTAATTTCCATATTGAAAATCATTTATTGAAACTGCTACTTCAGTTTGCCTCTAGCTTGTAACATTTCCTAGTATTTCGAGTTGCCCAGAAAAGGATTTGAAACCAAAAGATTACCACCCCGGGGTTGGTATCTCCTGGTACTTTTTCCTCTTGGAGCAAGAACTATGATACATCATGGGAATCAAGTCTGAGGAAAACAGCTCCTTCAAGGTCAACCTGTACGCTAGCAACCTGGAAATACTCATAACCAAAAAAATCCCAATTTATAAACTCCTTTCAGATACTGATTATCACACCTTTTGTGTGATAAATCAAATTAAAATTTTTTCAACCATAGTTGATCTATAGCAAGGACATCTTTTAAAAATAATCTTACTGTTACACCATTCTATGAGATTTTTTGATTAGCAAAGTTAATTATATCCTCATCGGCAAAGCAACCTTTGTATGGCTTGTTCGTTTTAGAGTATGGATTTTGTGGCTACTGATTATTTTATCAAATGTTGACTAAAATGAAGGCTTATTGGTTGAGGTTTAGAAATCTTTTTATTAGATTTTTTTTGCGTGTCCATACTAGTACCCATGTTAACAGTATTTTACCATGTCAATCTCAGCCTGTATTTTATAGTTTCATCACTGTGATAAATATGAGGAGTTAAGCAGGTAGAAATGATTATATATCATGGTGATTTGCATTAGAGTAAATGTTAACATATGCTTGAAATTTTGTTTACAAATGATGGTATCTGGGTAGAAATGAATACAGCTTAATTTTCCTATTTCTTAATGTTCTTTCTTGGATTTTAAAGCTTTTTTGAAGATCAGGTACATCTAAAATCCACAGGATGAGGAAATAAAATACTTTTTTTTTCTTTTGTTTTTTTTTAGCAAGGGAAATACATACATATATATATATATATATATATATATGTAATTAAAAATGTTTTTATAGTTTTGGGTTCCAATTTTTATCCCTCTTTCCCTCTCTCCCCCCTCTCTTAGGCAGCAAACAATCGGATAATGGGCTATACATGTAAGATTCAAGGGAAATACATATTTTAAAAATAATAAACATTTTTGTTTAAAGTGAAATAATTTTTTTTTTTTTAGTGAGGCAGTTGGGGTTAAGTGACTTGCCCAGGGTCACACAGCTAGTAAGTGTTAAGTGTCTGAGACCGGATTTGAACTCAGGTCCTCCTGAATCCAGGGCCAGTGCTTTATCCACTGCACCACCTAGCCACCCCTAAATAAAATAATTTTTAAAATGCCTGGTAAAAAATATAAATGTGGAATTATAAAACTTTAGAACTGGAAGGAACCCTAGAGATTTAGTTCAATTTCTACATTTTATGTATAATAAAAAAGTCCAGAAAGTTTAAATGACTTGCCAGGGTTACACAACTACTTACATTGTAGATTGTCAGCACTAGAAGAGACTTTAAAGTTCATGGAGAGAATAACCTACATTTTAAGATGAAGAATTTGAACACCTAATATGCAATAACTGAACTAAAATCACAAAGCTAATTCATTACAACTGAGATAAAAATCTATGTCTCCTGACTTGTTACAGTGTTCTATATGACATGCTGAATGATTTGGTACTTTTAAAAAAGGTTGTTTTTAATGCATTTTTTAAGTTAAAAGTGCACGTGTGAAAGCACTTGCAAAGTGTTTACCATATAAATGTAAGACATCATTAATATTAGTATTTTTTGAACTAGTGATATTTTTGTAGAATTATTCAGTTGTTTCTTATTGTTGTTGTTTCACCAGAGCAAGATATGTTAATTACATTAAGACATCAGAAGTGGTCAGGTTACCCTATCCTCTTCAGATGAAATCTTCTGGTCCACCTTCCTACTTTATAAAAAGGGAGTCCTGGGGTTGGACGGATTTTCTGATGAATCCAATGGTATGTATTATGACAAAACTGACACATCTTTATTAAATCTGAGCTAGTTTTTAGGTTACAGTTTTCATAAGTGAATGTTTCTCAGCAATCAAACAACAAAGTCAATTTTTTTGGTAGTGAGAAATAATTTCAAGGAGTGTTGACGGAAGGAAAACAGTTACTTGGGGATAAGAAGTGAAAAGATTATATTGAGAATTACTTTGCATTGAAAAGTGGCATAGTGGTTGGAAATGTGCTTGCTTTTTGTAGAACCTTAGACTTGGAAGGGACCTTAGGGATGATCTAGGCCAACCTTCTACCCAGTTCAGGAATCCCTTCTACATCATTCCTGGCAGATGATCATCCAGCCTCTGATTGAATACTCCCAGTGATGGTGGGAGCATTGCTTCATAAGGCAGTCTGTTTCATTGTAAGAAGGCTCTGATTGCTTTTCATTTTGTTCAGTAGAAATCTACTACCTTCTAATTACTCCTGTAGTTCTGCTTTTTCACATGACAGCAGTTCACAATTTGAAGAGAGCTCTTTTTCAAGCCAAACTTCCTTAGTGATGTCTTCAGTTATTTTTATATAGCACAGTTCCCTGATCCTTTTGTATCCTGAGCACCTTCCTCTTCAGTTTTTGTCAGTGTCCTTCTTAAAGTGTAGTAATTAAAATAAGACACAAAGACTATGTTGTCTGATTAGCATACAGTAAAATTGCAATTATTCTGTGATGGGATAGTGTACTTTTATTAATTTAGCCAAATTTGCACCTTAGCTTTTTTAGCAGCTGCATTGTACTGTTGGCTTATATTGACCTTGTAGTCAACCAGACTCTTTGTGTCTTTTTTACATAAACTGTTGCCAAATTGAGTGTTCCTCATCCTGTACATAGAATCATAGATTTAGAGACATCTAAACTAACCATCTCATTTTATAGATGAAGCACAGAAATCCAGAGAGGGTAAATGACTTGCCTGGAATCTTACTGATTTTTTAAAAAATTCATCAGTTCAGGATTCAAGATAGTTTTGATTAGTGATTCTCTCATCTATAGTTTGAGGTATCCCTCTCAAATTTGTATCACTTGCAGACTTAATAAGCCTTTTTTTTTTTTTTAAATGAGGCAATTGGGGTTAAGTGACTTGCCCAGGGTCACACAGCTAGTAAGTGTTAAGTGTCTGAGGCCGGATTTGAACTCACGTACTCCTGACTCCAGGGCCTGTGCTCTATCCACTGCGCCACCTAGCTGCCCTTAATAAGCCTTTTTAAAAAGACCTTCTAATAAGAGGTAACCCACTAAGAACCTATTCTGCTTTTGGACACCTGTTCCATACTTGGGACCAGACAGAATAAATCTGATGGCTCTTTTGTCTAACAGCCTTTCACGTACTTGAAGACTACTATCATCTCTGGCATCCCCCCACACCTCTTTCTCTTGGCTCAGTGTTCAATGCCACATTTAAAGAAGGGCAGAGACAAGCTGGAGTTCATTTGTAAAAGAGTGATTGGTGGGACAGGGATAGATGGCTCAGTGGATAGGACACCGGCCCTGGAGTCAGGAGGACCAGAGTTCAAATCCGGCCTCAGACACTTGACACTTACTAGCTGTGTGACCCTGGGCAAGTCACTTAACCCCAACTGCCTCACCAAAAAAGAAAAAAAAAAGAGTGATTGGGCAATGAGAGGACTAGAGAATCTGTTGAAGAGGATGAACTCCAGCTTGTCTGTGCCCTTCTTTAAATGTGGCATTGAACACTGAGCATGATAGTCCAGATGTGGTGTGGAGTCCAGGGCAAAATAGAGCATAACCATTACTTACCTTATTCTGGGTACTGTAGGATGATAGATTCAAGTGAGTTGTTTTTCAGAATGAGGGAGACATAGGTGTATTTGTAGGCAATAGGGAATGAGTCAATAAAGAGGGAGAGATTGAAAATAAGTGATAGAAGTTTTGCATAGGGCAAAACACAGAATCTCTGTGGCACTTGAAATTGCCATCAAGCCATTAATGTTCACTCTTTTGGCCTGGCCATTCAATTTACAGGTCTAAATGTGTAAACTAGCCTACATTTTTCTGTCTTCTGCACAGTGATAGCATAAGTATCTTAGTCAAATGCAGTGTTAAAATCTATAAGTATAGTGCTCTCTTAGTGATTGCCCTGCAAAGGAAATAAGTTAATGTGACATAACATACATACATATATATATATAGAGAGAAAAGTTTTATTGATGTCTTTCGTTTTTACGTTATAGTAATTTCTACATTGTCCTTCCCACCCCTACCAAATTGAACTCTCTCCTAACAATGAAAAATAGTTAAACAAAAAAACTGCACGTTGACTGCATCTGATAGCGTATGCAATGTTTTGTAGTCCTCTGTCTCCTGAGAGGAAAGATGCATGTTTTGTTCTCCAGAATTTTTATTGCTGTATTAATTACTCAGCTTTGTTTCCTCTAATAATTTTTTCATTTACTTTGCTTTAGCCTTTGTGTATATTGTTCTATTCTGCTTATTTTACTTAATCTGTATTGGTTCATGCAAATTTCCCCATGTTTCTCTGAATTCCTTATATTTGCCATTTCTTATTCCACAACAATATTTCCTTACCATATTCATGTACCATGGCTTATGCAGCCTTTCCTTAATCAATGGACACATTTTCTTTCCAGTTCTTTGTTATCATAAAAAGTATTTACTATGAATATTTATGCATATACTGGACTTTTCTGTTTTTGTAAGCTCTTTGGGCATATATACCTTATGGTGAATTACTTGGTCAAAAAGCATCATGTCCTGTTCTTGCTAAAACCATCTGCTTACTTTCCTATATATGTCTTAATGTTCTCTTATAATAATACCTTCTAGAATTTTGCTAGGAATTTAAATTAAGGCCTGTGGTTTGCTTTCTCCTCACTCTTCTCTTTTTGGGAAAATAGGACAAATAGTACAACATTGCCCTTTCCCAGTCCTATAGCACATCTCACTGACAGGGGTGATCATACTTGTTAGTTCTTTCAGCATCCTCTGATGTAGTTTTCTTAAACCTGGTGATTTGAATTCATCAAAGGCAGCTAGTTGCTCTCTAACTCCTTATTTATCTTGGATTTCTGCTCCCTGTTAAACAGTTTTGTTTTGTTCTTTCCAGTCTAAAGATCATCCTGAAAGAGAAAACAGAAGGAAAATGAATTTGCCTTTTCTCTGTGGAATGATTATCACCACCTGAACCATCCATTCTTTTAATTTTTTTTTTTTTTGCTCCTCAAATAATGAACAAACCCTTTTATTGTTCTTGACATTGCATTCATTGCCACTCAAAGTTCTTTCTGGGCTTTAAAGAGTAACTTCTAACAGCTGTTCTTATAGCAACATGCTACTCTTTGTATTCAATATTAGTTACCTGTCTTTGCTTCTGCCTTCTGTGCATATGGTGGTGCAACACCTGTGCAGCCACAACAGGTTTTTGTTTGTTTGTTTAAGCAATTGTTCCTTTTTGTTTCCAAATGATTTTGTCTTACATGCTCAGGATTTCATTCTTGAGTTTCCTGCCCCTCTTGGGTCAGCCAGTTGTTCCTATGAAATATTAGGCCCCTGAATTCTGCCTATCATTTCTTTGAACTCTTTGAATCTACTCCTCTGAAATCTAGAATGCACATCAATCCATATCTGGCTTTCCTCTCCTTTATTATCTACTATACAATGAAGTGTTTCCCTTCCTGAAGTACCCAGCATTTCTGCTTCAGTAACTAGTTCCTTCTTGTTAGAATCAGCCCCAGAATGGCAGTTCCCTTTGTTTCTTCCTCCATAGGTTTATTCTCCCCATAGTTGCTTTTCCATGTTTTTGGAAGTGATATTGCTAGAAAAGTTTATTTTTTCTCATTGTGCTTTTTTAGTCTGAGTTCATTAGATAACTTCCTTATTTAGCCACACTTAGTTCTTTGGGTGCCCCCAGTGGTTATTTCTCCTTGGGATCATTTGCAAAGGTTTGGTCAGAAGGTATAGTTAGAATCTTCTGTCCCTCTTTAGTGTTTCAAGCCATGGGATCGCAACTCTTTTTTTTCCTCCTCTGAACTTGTTGAGAAGTTTAGGGGTCATGTCCAGCTGTACTTAACATTTCATTTCTTTAATATTTTAAGTATCGGGTATGGCAACTTTTCCCCAGAGTTCCTTTAATTTCCATGTCATCGCTATGCACAGACGATAAAGCACCTGTTCTGGAGTCAGGAGGACCTGAGTTCAAATCCGGCCTCAGACACTTCACACTTACTAGCTGTGTGACCCTGGACAAGTCACTTAACCTGTATTGCCCTCACCCCCCCCCCCCCAATTGTGCAGAATTAAATCCTGAGTAAAAATTTCTTAATGCTTTCTCCATTTTGTAAATTGGGATTTATAGCAAGTTAAGAGTTTTTACATAAAATTTTAGACCTGAAAAGGTAACTAAATGATCATAGAGTGCAATCATCTCATTTTACAGATGGAGAAGCTGAAGCCCTATGGGTTGACCATGGTCACATAGCAAGTTAATGATACATCCCAGATTAGAATCTATGTCTCCTGATTGTTTATATGACACCCGCTGCCAACAACCACTTTTTTCTAAGCAGTCTGAAACCAGTTGTGAAAGGTCCTCATCACAAATAGATTGTCATTGCACTGGTTTTGCTTTTCTTTTAATTTATATACCAAGTGTCTTTAATTTTATCAGGTTGTATATATTTCCCATTCTCTAAGTGTCATTAAACACAAAAACAAATTCAATGATGGTGATTTTTGGAGAACCATCTTAGTACATTTCAAAACACAGCAATTCAATTTTAAAATATTTATATAAAGCTTTTTGATCTTTTAATTTTCATAGGAAAAAAGCACATTTACAAACTGTTGAGTTATGGAATAGTATGAACTTTGAATTATATGGTATAAAAGCAGTCATTTAAACAGACAGTTTGCTGTAGTTAACTTTCTGTTTTGGGGCCATTCAAACACATCCCGTCTGACTTATTACCTCTCTTCGGAACAACTTTATGGTCAGGAGCTTTCTGTGTTCACTGAGCTGAGAGATTAAATCTGAGGTAGAGATAGCAGATAGTGCTAATGATGAAGGGTTATTTCATAAGGCATTCATTTAAGTAACCTTCTTAGAGTGTTTGTGTATGTAGAGTGTTGTAAGGTTTTCAGAGGAATGACCAAATAAATCCTAAGTGCCATTTGTTAACTTGGAACACAGTAACAGGATATTAAAGCAGTAAGTTCAGGTTTGGATAATTAATTGATTTCTAAGAGTCTCCGACATTGAATTAGTTCCCAAATAACATAGGTAAAATGGACACTACTCTTCTGTCAATTTTATAGTCCACATGTTTACTCTTTCCACTGTTCCATCCTCTCTTTTCTTGCCCCTTCATACCCATTAACAGATTTCAGGAGATAAATATATTGTAGCTTTTTCTTCTCTAGGGAAAATACAGTCATCTGAGGCACCTTGATTAATTAGTCCACATTCAGCAGCATATACCATAATAAATTGAAATAGCCTTTATTTTAGTAAATAGATTACTTTCTTTAAGTCTAATACTGCTCTCAGCAACCCAGCTCACCTTTATTCAAAATAGGGAATTTGATTGATTAAATACTTTTTGCCAGTCACTTTAAAGAATACTATGTTAGGTACACAGAGATGAATAAAACAGTTCTTGGTGATCATGGTGGTGCCCATGTGTTCTGCTCTTGGGGGATGCTAGACTGGTGGGTCACTTGAGTTTGGGAGTTTCGAGCTTCAGTAGGACTAAAGTAGATCCTCAAGTCTGTCAACAATATAGTGAGTTCTTAGTATTGGAGGGTCACAAGGCTGCCAGAGGAGAGTGGGGAAAATGAAACAGGTTAGAGCTTCTGTGCCATTGTGTATTGGGATCTAACCTGGGTGAGATGGGGAGACCCAGTCTCCAAAAATAAAAACATTGTTCCTATCTTCGCAGTAGTAGAAGTAGCAGTAGTCCTTGTTGTTGTCAGCATTATAGTCATAGTTGTAGTAGTAGGGACAGCAGCAGCAGCAGCAACAGCAGCAGAATAGCTGACATCAATATAGCCCTTTCGATTTTATGAAATACTGTCCTTCACATTAACTCATTTGACCCTTGCAACAACCCTGCAAGGTATACATGTACCATAGGAAGACAAATAAATATGATATTAATTAAAATTTTATAAGTGATTAAGATGAGGGAAGAGAGAAATCACTTCCCCCTTGAGGCATTATTGAGAGCTCCATGGAGAAGGTATGCCTTTGCATTGGAGAGCACTGCTTCAGATGCCAAACAAATAATATAAACTAGTCAAGTAGGAGTACAGCAATAAGTACAGTGATCAGAGGCCAAAAAGAAAAAGTTAGAAGGGTCCATTAGGGAGAAGGTGTGTACCTACCAGTGTCTCACTTTCTTCCCCCATTACTTTCTCTACTTTTAATGTTATGGACAGAGCCAAAGCCAAGCTCTGATGGATGTTCTTTTGCTCAGAAAGCCGCTAGCAATGAGATATTTTTTTTTTAAATCAATAATGATTTCTAATTCTGTTTTTTTACATTCTTTCAAGAAATGTCATAAAATTCTTAAAGCAAAATTATTTTGAATAATTGAGTAATTGCTGAGGTACAAATTATGTTTTAAACTTTAAAGCACTATACATGTATTTTCTCATTTGATTGTGACGTAGCTCCATAAGGTAAATCTCCATTTTGCAAATGAGAAACGTGGTGCTCACAGAGGTTTAAGTGACTTGGTGATGGTCAGTTTTATATGTAGTATATCTGAGGGGTAAGATTTGAACCCAAGTTTTCTGACTCCCAAGGCTAATGATGTTTTGCTTCACCGTGTTCTCACTAACATATTATTAGGAGACAAGGTGTCCCCAACAATTTGAATATAAGTTATTGACTAAAAGATTGTAGTCACCACTCTAGAGCATGAGGCACCCACATATGCCAGTTAACAAATCTCAAGGTATACACTTTGTTATGTCATCAGAGGTATTTGGAAAGATGCCTTGGAGAGAAATTTACTAATTTTCCAAGCCAGTTTGTTTTTGTCCTGAAAATAATCTTTTGAGAAGTTGTGGGCCGCTGGTTTTATTTTGTACACTTGTGTTTGCTGTTTTGATTCCTGTATTAATTTATGTGTACAATTGTTAAGTTGTTTCAGTTAGACAGAAGAATTTTCTGAATTTTTGTTTTATCTTCTCCAGGTTATGATGATGGTACTTCCATTACTGATATTTGTGCTTCTGCCCAAAGTTGTCAACACAAGTGATCCTGACATGAGACGGGTAAGAAAATTGCTCAGTTGAAGCTCTTTGACCATGCTCACTTGTTCAGATTTAGGCTGCCATAAAAGATGTTGGATTTTTACTCAATTTTTAGCCTATTCACAAATTAGCCTGACCTGTAGACTGGGCTAATACATCATTGTGTTCTTGGTGGGCAGGAGGAGGGGAACCAGAAAAGGAGAGTTATAGAGATAGAAGGAAAACCAGGAAACTGATTGATCAGTGAGCAAATTTTAAGTGCCTTCTATGTGCCAGGGACTGGGGAAACAGATACAGAAAAGAAAACATTCCTTAATCTCAAGTAGCTTACATTCTGTCAGGTAGGAACATGTACATAGTACTTAAATTCAAGGTAGTCAAGGTGAGGAATGTCAGTAGTAATTGGAGAAACAGGAAAGGCTTCATGTAGAAGGTGGTATTTGTGCTGTGTCTTGAAGATTAAAAGGGGGTTCTGTGAGTCAGACGTGCATTCCAGGCCTGGGAGATAGTGCAAAGGTGTGGAGAGGGGAAATAGGGTGCCATGTGGGAGGGTCAAAGAGCAGGTCGGTTTGGCCAGACCTTTAGAGTGCAGGAAGAGAAATAATTGTATAATTAGCCTGGAAAGATGGGTTGAGGACCAGGTTGTAAACGACTTTAAAAGCCAAAGAAAGTATAGTTATATTCAAATCATAAAAACCAGGAGGAGGGAAGGGTGGTCATCCATGTCAGATGCTGTAGAGAGGTCAGGGAAGTTGAGGACTGAGAACATGTTCATTGGCTTTTTTGGGGGGGAGGGGGGCAAAGAGGGTTAAGTGACTTGCCCAGGCTCACACAGCTGGTAAGTGTCAAGTGTCTGAGGCTGAATTTGAACTCAGGTCCTCCTGAATCCAGGGCTGGTGCTTTATCCACTGTGCCACCTAGCTGCCCCATGTTCATTGACTTGATTAAATGGGCATTTTCAGTACAGTATTAGAGGTGGAATATAAGACTGAGGTTGGGATAGAGTGATAGAAAAGTGGGGATGTGGTAATGATGCCAACCCACAGGGTTGTGGGAACATTAAAGTGTTATCCACCTAAGAGGCCACCCTGGATAGGGAAGAGCTGAGCTCATATCCTCCCCCATATACTTCCTTGACCTTGGGCGAGCCATCAGGCCTCTATCAATCTTAGTTTCCTCTTGTATAAAAGTGAAGATAATAATAGCACTAACTCTGCAATGATGAGAGGAACAAATAGGAGTACTCTGTAAACCTTAAAGAACTATATAAATGGTAGCTGTTGTGTTAATGTGAGTTGTTATTCCAGGTGAGGCTCCAGGGGCAGACAGGTGGAAAAGGCAAGCATCCATTTGTTTCCTGATATTTTAAGAGCTGTTTTTTCTGTCTTCTTTTATATTCACATAGCCTTGTTTTTCAGTTTTCAGTAAGGTTTCTCTCCCCTAATCTGTATGATGCTTAAAAGGAAAGGAAGAGCTTCTAATTATTTCTCAAGTTTCATTTGTAATGACTCAACTCAAGCTATTTAACTGGAGATGCAGCATGAAAGCAGTCACCTCTATGGTCTGGGAAATACTTCAGAGCTTTCCTTTTGAAGTACCCTTTGCTTTGGGGGCAGAAAGTCTGACATTGAGCAGTGAGAGTGTTCTTCCTATGAAGTTAAGGTTTGGGGTTTTTTTGTTATTGTTTGAATTAACCTTGTTTATTTTCTCAGTGAAGAGAGACTTTCAAAGAGCTAAGATTTGTTACTTAAAACATTTTGATCCACTTTTTTTTTGTTTGTTTTTTGCGGGGCAATGGGGGTTAAGTGACTTGTCCAGGGTCACTCAACTAGTATCAAGTGTCTGAGGCTGGATTTGAACTCAGGTACTCCTGAATCCAGGGCTGGTGCTTTATCCACTGTGCCACCTAGCTGCCCCCCCTTTTTTTTTTCTTTCTTTCATTTTTTTTTGGTGAGGCATTTGGGGTTAAGTGACTTGCCCAGGGTCACACAGCCAGTAAGTGTTAAGTGTCTGAGGCCGAATTTGAACTCAGGTCCTCCTGAATCCGGAGTCAGTGCTTTATCCACTGTGCCACCTAGTTGATCCACTTTAAAAGGAAATACTATCGTAACAAGAAGATTTTAGAGTTGGTTGGATCATAATCTCATTTATTTCTCAGGCAGCAATTAAGGTAATTTTCACAGATATGCTTAATACTTCTGAATATCTGTTACTTTCCTGGCCACTTTGTTAGACCTTGGTAAGAGTTATGGAAGATATTTAATGATATGTCATTGTTCTGTGCTGTCATAATTTTAAGATGAGCAAGGCTATTCTAAATTTGCACTGTTGATTAGAATCTTTTTTTTTTTTAACATACCTTCCCAAAAGACTATGTAAAATTTAGATGAAGAAAAAGTGACCTTTAGTAAGCAGTACTTTAGGGTAGTGTTATGACTTAATACTTTCTAGATTACTGACACTGTATAGGGGAAGGAAGGATGAGTAAAGGATAACTATCTCCTATACTCCCTTATCCTGACTTGTTTCTGTCACAGACTTATTGGTGCCTCTTGTTTCAAATTACCAATGTGAGATTGCTCAGAACATAGGATGTTAGGATTTAAAGTTGGAAGGAACTTTAGAGATCCCCTAGTACATTGCTTTCATTATAACAATGAAAAAGCTTGAGGTCCAGAGAGACTCCATTTAGTCATAGATTTCCTTTTGTGAAATTTGTAAAGAGATAACTTCCCAAATACCAGCTACCTTTTAAGCATCAGATTGACATGTTAATATATTAAAAATAATTATATGCATCCAGAGAACATATAGTTAAAAATACTAGTTGAATAAAATCAGCAAATATTTATTGTGTACCTACTAACTATATGCTTAATATTAGAGGACATAAAAGAAGCATAAAATAGGATTACTAGTGACTTGGAGTGAATCATTGTATCTTGGTTTTGGCTGATTTGAAAAATTATTAGTTTATCTGAATATTGGTTTTCTGTGTGTGATGTTTAAAATCTAAATATTGGTCCTTACCTGCCCCGCCCCCCTCCAGTTTTTGCAGGGGGAAACTGACTAAGATTACCGATAAATTCAGCAAGAGTTTAGGCTTTTAAGTATTTGTTAAAGTGTATTAGAAGTTAGTAAAGAGAGAGAAGTTGAGAAAGCCACCTTTATTTAGCTATCCACGCTTTTATAGAGAACATGTGGAGTAGATCTTTCTACTCTGTTCTGCCCCTACCGCCACATGCTGGTTCCTGAACGAAAAGAGCCGATCCTCAGCGGCTTCTCCCAGAAGCCTTCTGTGAAACAGGAAGCAGGGCCATCCCACACACACAGCTCCAAGCTAATTGGCTGGTAGCTTTGATTGACATGACTATGTCTATAGACATAATTTCAGGACGCCAAGTCACATGCTTTCTCCTCAGGGTGGAGCTCTGATTCTCCATGTGAAAGTGATATTTAATCTTCTAGCCTCCTTTTTCTATGAAATACCATTGTCTTCATCTGTCAGTTTAGTTTCAGTGCTCTTCACCAAATTCATGAATTAGGTTAAAAAAATTTTTTTTGATAACTTTATGTCCATTATAATTGGTTCCCTTTGTCATTCTGTGTCTTTTATCTTAGGTATTTAAAAACATTGTTCTGAGGAGTCTGTAGACTCCCATAAGGGGTCCACACATATAAAAAAGTTAAGTACTCATGCCTTAGTAGAAGATGTCAAAAATGAGCAAACCTAAAAGTTTGTGGTATGTCTCACATCTTTGTGCTGTGTTTTCCTTCAGGAGATGGAGCAGTCAATGAACATGTTGAATTCCAACCATGAACTACCTGATGTTTCAGAGTTTATGACAAGACTCTTCTCTTCAAAATCCTCGGGCAAGTCCAGCAGTGGCAGCAGTAAGACAGGCAAAAGCGGGGCTGGTAAAAGGAGGTAGTCAGGTGGTCTAAAGCTGGCATTTGCACAAACACTCGACAACACTGGGTGGCATCCAAGTCTTGAGGGAGAACTTCACAAAGCAACTACTGTAAACTTGAACCAACCTGAAAGTTGATCTCTTGCAACTGTTGTATGTGATGTAACTTTTTAACTCATTTAAACTGTTTGGCACTTGGTACGCTGAAGATAACCCAGATCCCATCCTTTACCATATGAGGTCAACATTGATGTCACTGAATTAATTACAGTGCCCTGTAGAGAATGACATAAATAAACTAAATTATATGAAGTGCTATACATTATGTATAATAAAATAAGTCTTAATCCAGAGATATAGTATGTTATCTTTTGTGTTCTTTTGTTCAAGTTCCCATATTTTTGCTAATGCAATTTTCTTTGCTGTGCATATATTTTAGGCATGAAGCTTCATTCTTTTGAAAAGTGATGGTACTGGAGGAAGAAAGTGATTTGTTCAATTTTTAGTGAAGTTTTAGGATAGGATATATAGTGGTCTTGAGTATGAGAATAGATTTTTGTGTATCCATATTTTTCAAAATCCCTTAGGGATACTGAATTATCTATGCAACTGTTAAAATATGACAAGGCCTCCATAATTTGGGTTAGTATTAATAACAGTGCTACTTATGTAGTTTAAATGCAGTCTCTTTAGTGCCATTTTGAAATATGAATGTAGGTGTCAGGGTACAAGTATATCAAAAGTTTAAATCTGATAATTACCTACTGCTCACTTTAAAAGGAAAAGTTTTGTTGATGCTCTTTTCTTTTTTTACAGTCACTTCCTGATGATTTCCTCCATTGCCTCCCCAGTAGAACAACTACATATATAGTCAAGCAAAACAAAAACACTGGCCATGTTTGAAAATGTAATACCTCATTCTGTGCCTTAAGTTAACTGTCTCTCTCCAAGAGACAAGAGGCATGTTTCACCAGAAGTCCTTTCAGATCACAAAGTTATTTTCCTTTGTTATGGTCAGTCTGTAAATTATCCTAGTTTTTTTTTGTTTTTTGCATTAGTTCATACAGTTTTCCTTAGTTTCAGTTCTTCTTATTTTTTTGTACAATACTATTCCATTATTTTCTTCTTAAATGTGTGTGTGTGTGTGTGTGTGTGTGTATGTTTATATACATTTATTTGCATGCATTTATAATCAAAATTCTGGAAAGCAATTTTGAATTATATTTTAAAAGTCACTAAATATAACCTTTGATCTAGTAATACCACCATTAATCCTTCCCACAGCCCCATTTCACACACATATCTCCCTCCACCCCATGAACAAAACCAAAAAATAAAACCCTCATCATAAACATGCCCAGTTGTCCTGCAAGACAGATTCCCATATTGGACATGACCCAAAAATGTATATTTCTCTGAATTGCAAGTTCATCATCTCTCTGACAGGAGGTGGGTAGCATGTTTCATCTTCAGTCCCCTGAACCAGTACAGTACATTACAGTGATCAGAGTTCTAAAGTCTTTAAAAGTTGTTTTTCTCTATAATGTAATTGTATAAATTGTTTCAAGTTCAGCTCACTTTGCTCTGCATCAGTTCATAGAAGTCTTTCTGGTTCCTTCTGAAACTGTCCATTTTGTCATTTCTTTGAGCATAATAATAATCCATTATATTTGTGAATAGCCATTCCTCAACAGTACAGCCCCTTAATTTAATTTCCAGCTTTTGGCTTCTAAGGAAAGAGCTGCTATAGATGTTTTTGTGTATATCAGTATTTTCCTTCTTTGCTCTCTTTGGGCTATTAAGCCTAGTAATGGTATAGCTGGGTCAGAGGGTATGCACAGTTTAGTAACTTTCAGGGCATAGTTCCAAATAGCTTTCCACATCCATTCTAATACTATAGTAGATGGGCAGGGCAGCAAGGTGATGCAGTGATATTCCTGAAAATGGGAGAACCCGGGTTCAAATCTCATCTCACACTTAATAGCTGTGTAACCCTGGGCAAGTCACTTATCCCCAATCGCCTTAAACATCCGGGGTCATGTCCAGTCGTCCTGATAACATATATTGCCACTAGACCCAGATGACTGGAGAGAAAAGTGAGGCTGATGACTTTGCACAACGCTTCCTCATTTTAAATCCAATTCTGTGCAAGTCATGACATCTGTCATGGTCTTAGAGAATGAAGGATGACAACAACAAGAAGTAGATGGGCACCTCTTTTCCTTCTAGGTCATTACTATACAAACTGCTACTATAAAAATATTTTATATATATTTGAGACCTTTCAGTTTTTGACCATAGTGGAATAGATAGTGGAATAGGGTTGTTACTAGATCAAAAGGCTATATACAATTTAGTGACTTAAAATATATTTCCAAATTGTTTCCCAGAATTGTTGGATAATTTCACAGCTCCACTAACAGTATATTCAGCTGCCTGAGTGTTCACTAATTTCCAATGATATGATAATCTTTTAATTTGTGTTTATCAATTCATGAATATCTCATATACCCTGTTTTAATATTAGTTAAAAAGGACTTTCTGCTTTTTCCTTTTACTATTCACGTTCCTTTTGTGCTTTAACTATATATGTTTAGGGTAAATGCATATCTTAAATCCTTTAAAATCTGAGGCCATATAAAAGTGCTACATTTCCTCAAAATTTGATAAGGGCAAGAACCTATTTTCTGTTGTGCTGTATGCCTCTCATCTAGTTTACTTGGGTGTCCCATCCAATAAACATTTATTAAGCACCTACTGTATGCCAGGCACTGTGCTAAGCACTAGGAATACAATTAATAAAAAGACAGTCCTTGCCTTCAAACAAGAGACAGGAAAGGGGTATAAGTCAGTAAGTAAGATTGCAGTTCTATATCTACACTATTTGTCTAAATCAACAAATATTTAAGAGCCTTCTATATGCTAGGCATTATCCTGTGCATTGGGATAGAGACAAAACTGAGTCTATCCTCAAAGAACTTACATTCTACTGTGGGGGACACAATATGCTCATGGACAAATATAAATAATTGAGAGGGGGTAAATGGGACATGGTAAAATCTGGAAAGGCCTTGAAGGTGGCATTTGAACTGATTTGAAGGATTTAGGAAATTTCAAGAGGCCGTATGGAAGGAAAGTATTCCAAGCTCTGGGGTTGGGGGGGGGGGTAGACAGCCTGTCTAAAGGCATGGAAATGGAAGATGGAGTGTGGTGTATCCGTTATATAGCAAGTAGTCCAGTTTGGCTGGAACGCTGAGTGAGGAGTAACGTCATCAGGCTAGAAAGAGGCTGGTGCCAGAGTGCAAAGGACTTCAAATGCCAAACAGAGGGGGGCAGCTAGGTGGCACAGTAGATAGAGTACCGGCCCTGGAGTCAGGAGTACCTGAGTTCAAATCCGGCCTCAGACACTTAACACTTACTAGCTGTGTGACCCTGGGCAAGTCACTTAACCCTAATTGCCTCACTTAAAAAAGAAAACAGACATAAAGTAATCAAACAGAGGCATTTTTGTTTATCCTTGATACAATGAGGAGCCATTGGACTTTATTGAGCAAGCAGAGATGTGATCAGAAACACACTTTAAACATATTAATTTGGTAGCTATCTGGGTGATGGATTGGAGAGAGGGAGGTGAGATTGGATGCTGGGAACCCAACCTCTCCCCCGCAAATAAATACTTTCCTCCAGTCTCAGTCTCTCAGTCTCTCTCTCTCTCTCTCTCTCTCTCTCTCTCTCTCTCTCTCTCTCTCTCTCTCTCTCTCACACACACACACACACACACACACACACACACACGCACACACACACAAAGCCCAAGAGATAAACCCAGAGAATGCCAATACTTGAAGTATTGAGGTTTGTAAAAGGATGAGCACTGTTTTGAAACAGGGTACCCAAGGTTTCTTATGTAGCTCCCCGTCCAGGCTCATCTTCCTAACTCCCTTCTCTTTACTGGAAGACTGGGTCCCCAGAGGGAGAGATGCTATTGCTCCTCTTGGTTTTAGAGGTAACCTTAAAAGGTTGTGTTGCTTCTAACCCTATTATGAACCCCCATCTGGTGATTAATCAGTTGATATCAATTAGCTTTTACAAAAGAATATTTACTGAGAAGATATAGCATGAACAGAAGCTACATATTCTCCCAAACCAGGGTGTGATCTTCATTCTGCACACCATCAGTTCCTGGGGAGAATGGGCTTACATCTGTCAAAGAGGAAGTGGAGGTGCCTATGTAGAGAACAAATATGACTGGCCCTAGGAGTTATTTTTTCCCCTCCCTCTTTTCAAAGTCCCAAACAGGCTCACTTCTTGTGTAGTGTAGCTGATGAACAAATTACTCCTATGCTCCTTGGTGCTAACTCCTTGCCAGACATAATATCTCTACTGCCTATGTGGGTCAACCAGGTTGCTCCTTAGGGTTGGCTCCTCCCGGGACTCAGCTAGTGCCTGTAACAATTGGAGTGATGCCACATGCTGGAGAGTTACTCTAGGAAAGCTCTGCCATGAGGAGAAGGTATCTGAGGGCAAGCCATGTGGTTTGGAAGGTCATTTCCTTGTCAGGAAGTGACCTTTGCTCGTGGGTACTGTCTATCAAAGCTTCCGGCCAATTAGCTTGGAGCTGTGTGTGCGTGTGGATGGGGTGTTCCAAGTTTCACAGGAGGCTTGTGGGATGAAGAAGGGGCGAAGTTTGCTCTCATGCTCTTTCACGAGGACCTCAGGGGAGAGTGGAGCAGGAGACGCTGGCTCCCTGAGATAGATGGCTGAATCTAGGCCTCTTTCTCTTCACCAAATTCTTATTCTCCTTAATAAATGTTTAAAAGTCTAAACTCTTGCCAAAGCTTCTAATTTATTGGCGACCACTCATTAGATTCTTAGACAGTATAGCTAGATAGCAACTTTACATGCCGTTACCAGCTCTGGTGGCTTCTGCTACTGGACCCAGTTGCTGAGGGGATTTCTGACGACTTGTCCAACTTTTCCAAGTTCACAAGGTTGTTTGTACCTTGGTCCATTCATCTCTGAATACTCATTTGCCTAAGATCAGGAAAAAAATAAACATAAAACAGGCATCATATGTTCAAGGGCATATGGTGGCGTGGTGGGAATGATAATAATAACAGCTAGCATTTATATAGTGCTTTAAGATTTGCGAGATGCTTTACATTTATTATCTCATTTGAGACTCGAAACATACATTATGAGGTAGATGCAATTATATCTCCACTTTATAGATGAGGGAACTGAAGCTGAGATGATAAGCAGCTTGCTCCAAGTCACACAGCTAGTAAGAGTCTAATGGAAGATCCAACCTCCCCTCTTCCTGACTCCAAGTCCAGCAGACTTCCTGCTCTATCCACTGTGCTGCCTTGCCATAGCCACGGGCTCACTCTTCTACCCCACCCTCACCGGCATCAGAGTTACAGAAAAGTGAACATAAGATTGCCCCCTTGAACCTTTTGTCTGAATACTCTGTAATATCTCCTGTAATATCAGTACTTCTGAGTCTTCATCCGATCATAAGACTTTCTTGTCACAAAATATAGCTCCTCTCCCCTTCCCACTCCCCACCCCAACCCCCACCCCATGCAGTTATTTATAGCTGGAAGTAGGCTTCCCTAAAGTTACATGTTTTGGGTTGAAACCCAGTGGGGAATATTTTACATGTTCAGTGTAACCTGTACTAGCAAGGGTGAATCCACACATGTTCTAAGGACTGAGTGCTCATTGTCTAGTTCCTCATTACACTTTTAAAGACATAACCCTAGGGAAGAGTATTCTTTTAGTTTCCATAATGCTCTAATGTTTTTGTTTTTCCTTCCCCCCCATTTATTTAGATTTTTACTTTTCCCCAATTACATGTAAAAACAAATTTTAACATTTTTAAAACTTTTTGCTCCACATTCTCTCCCTCCCTCCCCACTTATCTCCTCAAGAATAAAAGCAATTCAATATAAGTTATACACGTGTAGTCATGCAAAACAGTTCCATATCAGTCAGGTTGTGAAAGAAAACACATACACAAAACCTCAAGAAAAATAAACTAAAAACAGTATGCTTCAATCTGTATTCAGATACCATCAGTTCTTTCTCTGGAGATGGATCACCGTTTTTCATCACAAGTCCTTCAGAATTGTCTTGGATCATTGTATTGCTAAGAATAGCTAAGTCATTCACAGCTGATCATTTTACAATATACAGTACATTTCACTTTGCATCAGCTCATGTAAGTCTTTCCAGGTTTTTCTGAAGACATCTTGCTCATCATTTCTTATAGCACAATAATAACACTCTACTGTTTGTTTGGGGTTTTGTTGTTGTTGTTGTTGTTGTTTTTGTTTTTTTGTGAGGCAATTGGAGTTAAGTGACTTGCCCAGGGTCACACAGCTAGTAAATGTTAAGTGTCTGAGGCCAGATTTGAACTCAGGTATTCCTGATTCCAGGGCTGGTGCTCTATCCACTGCGCCACCTAGCTGCCCCAACACTCTACTGTTTTTAATCACTGCTTCTTGCTGCCTAGTCAGGCCATGTAAGTCTGGAGTCCAATGGATCTTTGTTTTATAATCATTGACTAATTGAATGAAAGCAGTAGTTCAAAGGCAATCCATGCCTTGGGAGAAAGACTTGTACCACCCTCGATTAAGTAAAACAATTTTCATAATTTGGGACATCTAATAAAATTAAATATATTCTTGAAAGTCAGGATGAAATAGAAAAGTATTATATGTCATAATGACAATTCTAGAGCCTTTCATCTCTTGATTATTTCTAATTTATCCCAGGTAGTTGGGTGGCACAAAGACTAGAGCAGTAGATTCAGAGTCAGGAAGACCTGTAATTAAAATCCTGCCTCAGGGGGCAGCTAGGTGGTGTAGTGGATAAAGCACTGGCTCTGGATTCAGGAGTACCTGAGTTCAAATCTGGCCTCAGACACTTAACACTTACTAGCTGTGTGACCCTGGGCAAGTCACTTAACCCCCACTGCCCTGCAAAAAAAAAAAAGAGAGAGAGAGAGAAAATCCTGCCTCAGATATTTATTAGCTGAGTGACCATAGGCTCTTATTTAAGCCCTTGAACCACAATTACTTCAGGAAATGGGCAAGAGAAGACCCAGCCACAGAAGAGGAACCTGAGAATTGAAGGCACCGCAGCAATGTGAAAAACTGCTCCATTGGAACTGTAACAGAGGGAGTCAGTGGAGGGAAGGCTTCTGCTTAGTGACTCCCAACTAGTTGGAGAGAATTCTCTCCTTTGGCCAAGAGCTCCCAGGGACAGCTATTACTATTACTACTCTTCAGCTTAAAATGGCTAAAGCTTCAGAAAGGAGAAACTTTTCAAAAGGAAGGGTTTGGGGGAAGTTAGGTGGTGCGGTGGATAGAGCACCAGTCCTGGAGTCAGGAGGACCTGAGTTCAAATCTGACCTCAGACACTTAACACTTACTAGCTGTGTGACCTTAAGCAGGTCACTTAACCCCAATTGCCTCACTTAAAAAAAAAAAAGGTTTGTTGCTCTCTGCTGCTCTCTCTGATTTGAGAAGGAAAAGCAGAGGGGATTTCCCACTGCTTTCCTAACCTGGAGAGAGGAGTTCTGTGACTGTGAGCTCCATTCCGAAGCATCCCGGGGAGAGTGAACAACTGCATGGTCTGGTCTCTATTGCCAAGTTTGACGAATTGCTATTCATACTAAGAGCTAACATTTTCTAAATGCTCTTATAAGCTCTTCCATTAAACTGTAAGCTCCTCATGGGCAGGGACTGTCTTTTACCTCTTTTTGTATCCTCCCCTCCTCCCGTGTTTAGCAGAATGCTTGGCACATAGTTGGTGCATAATATTGTTTATTGTTTGATTGATGATTAATCAAATAATGGCAATACATAGTATTTCTCTAGTACTTTATAAACATTATCTCATTGTATCCTCAAAAACCCAGAGAGGCAGATGCTATTATCCCCATTTTACTGACTTGGAAGCTGAGTTAGGTAAAGGCTAAATGACTTGCCCAGCACCAGCTACTAAGTATATCATGACAGATTTTTAAAATCAGGTGTTCTTCACTTCAGGTGTAGCATTCTATGCACTGAACCACCCGCTTGCTTCTTTGAAAGAGTGTTAAAGGCTAGGTTCTAGTAGAGAAGAGAAGAGAAGAGAAGAGAAGAGAAGAGAAGAGAAGAGAAGAGAAGAGAAGAGAAGAGAAGAGAAGAGAAGAGAAGAGAAGAGAAGAGATTTCTTTCAGCTGAAGAGCGTGGTTAAAATTAAGTCAAGAAGTGAGCAGAGAAGCAGTTTTGTGTGGCACAAATTGTTCCTGAATGGATCAATAACATTGATGTCTTCAATCTAGAGGTGTGAGTTGCCCTAAACACATGAGTTTTACCCTCTCATGTGTTTCTGTTCTAGGTTCCTATAAGTTTGTGATCATTTTTTACCATAGCTATTAAAGCATTGGTGGAAAAGTGTGATATGTGTGTGCATGCACACATCTATAGTGATGCATTTTATTATTTATCTATTTGTCCTAATGCATTAATCTCTATAATATCATTATTTCTTTTTCCTTATTATGTAAATGGTTATATTTAAGATCCCAAAGTGTCATTCTTTGTGAGTAGCTGGTTGTGTAAACAGAAAACATACTGGGGGCTGAAAGTATAGAGTGATGAGCAGGACAAGTATATTTTTATTCAAAATAAGTTACCCCTCGGACCTTGAGAGAGTTTGAATGTGACTTTGTGGTGGTAGTCTGTTTCTAGGAACTAAGATTTGCTTCTATGAGAGCAAGTTAGAGAACTGAGGCAAAACCGGAGAGAAAATTAGGTGTCACCCATAGATGAGAGGGATGAGCCTCAAGTCTTACACAGGGTGAGTGTCAGCTATACCTTCAGTAACACACTTGTCTTGTTACATTTTGAGGTCATTGAAACAGACCACATACTAGTCCACTAACTGCCATCACACAAGGATAGAAACATGAGGTGGAAGCCCAGGTTTGGGGAAGAATAAATATAGCAGCTTAGCTGGAACATAGCACATGGAGGAGAGTCATACAAAAGTAGTGTTTTTTAAAAAAAGTCTAGAACCCAAACTTTAAACAAACAAACAAACAAACAAATAAATAAAAACACACATCTATAACCTATATCTCATTGCTTGCCACCTCAAGGAGGGGGGAGGGGAGGGAGGGAGGGAATGAGAGAGGGATAGAATTTGGAACTCAAAACTTTAAATAAATAAATAAAGTCTAGAACCTGACCATGAAGGGTTTTACATGCTTGCTGAGTTCATATTTGATCCCTGAGGCCAATAGGAAGCCACTGAAGATTCTTGAGTAAGGTAGTGACATTGGTCACATTTGTGCTTTAAGAAGATTATTTTGGCATCTGTGCGGGCTATAGGCTCAAGAGGGGAAGAGACTAGAAGTGGAGAGATTAGTTAGAAAGCTATTAAATAATCCAAAGAAAAGATGATGAAAGTTTGAACTAGAGTGGTAGTTACATGAGTGGAACAAAGGAGACATGTAAGAGATGTAGAAGTAAATCATCAAGACTGGGCAACTAACTGATTGGCTGTGGAAAGTGAGAGTTGAATATAGCTCTGCACTTTTGAACTTGAGTCACTGGAAGGATGGTATCACCCTCAGCAGAAGTGGGAAATTGGGAGGAGAGGGTATTTTTTTGTTTGTTTGTTTTTAGTGAGGCAATTGGGGTTAAGTGACTTGCCCATGGTCACATAGCTAGTAAGTGTTAAGTGTCTGAGGCCAAATTTGAACTCAGGTACTCCTGACTCCAGAGCTGGTGCTCTATCCACTGCCACCTAGCTGCCCCTGAGGGTGTTGAGGAAGTAGAAGAGAATGGATAATGACAGGTTGAATTTGAGATTCTTTTGAGACGTGCAAGGGGAGATGTATAGCATAAAGCAGGTTATGTGAGATTGGAGTTTAGGAGAGATTAGGAATAGAAATATCTCTCTATATCTGTCTATTTGTCCTTTTGTTGGTCTATCCACACATATATAATATACATGTATAGCTATAGGTATGTATATAGATATATGTGTATATGATATTGTAACAATTGAAATGAAGCCACCTGCTGAAGACTTACTGTAGGAAAGCTCCAACATGAGGAGAGGGCTTCTGAGGGCAGGACTATGTGTCTTTTCTTTGGCATCAGGAAGTGGCGTTTGCTGGTGGGAGGAAGAAGGGGGAGGCTGGCGTGCTGGCTCACTCTCTTTCGTGTGGACTCTGGCAGAGAGCGGAGCTAGGAATGCTCTCTCCCTTTAATAGATACATGAATCTAGGCCTTTCTCTTTCTCTTTACCAAATTCTTATTCTCCTTAATAAATGCTTAAAAGTCTAACTCTTGCTAAAGCTTATAATTTATTGGCGACCACTCATTAGATATTTTAGACAGTATAGCTAGAATTTTAGCCCCTTACAATATGTGTATGTGATATATGTGTTATATATATGTATATATGTGCATATATATATATAGTGAGAAAAGAGATGGGATGTCTTTAGTTAAGGGGTGAAATAAAGCTAATCTAGTATGTAAGACTCATATTGAATAATCAGTAGGAACCTAACCAGGAGAAAACAAATATGCCATTAGTTGACATTAGGAGAGTAAGCTGGTGTTTTTTCTTCCCCATCACTGAACCTTAGTCCCCTGAGCTGATTAAACATTATGGATAGTTTCAATGCATTTTCAGAAAAAAAACAAACAAAAAACCCCAAGTAACTTAGACTACATTGCAAATATTTCTCCTACTAAAAGAGTAATGTAGACATATTTTGAGGCATAGTCTAAGGCAAAAGAAGGAAGCTTATGATAGATGGACTCTGTGGACTCTCTTTTTTATTAGTAATATGATGCAAGGACCTCATGAAAGGAGAGGGGAAGGACTGGTAAGAAAAGGGAAGGTTGAGAATAGTTGCTGTAGAATATTGTAATTAATTGGGGAAGAATAAAAGATACAGCAGTGGGGGTCCAGTTGAAATTAGATAACATAACTTTATAGTGGATCTAGTCAGCATACTTATGGGACTTTCTTAATTGGCCTTCAGCAACACACAAGTAGGAATAAAAAGAAGATGATAATGGTAACTTGGGTTTGGAGTTTGACAAGGCATGAATGGAAATAGGACAAGGGAGCAATGGATTTGAAAGTGGAAGACAGTGTATAGTGTAATTTGTTTGGGTCCTATTGTCAGACACTTGGTGTTTTTGCAATTCCTCATTATCATAAACAACATTTCTTTCAATGTCTTTGCACAAATTAGTTTTTTCTCTTTTTAGTTATTTTCTTGGGGGTATACCCTCAGAAGTAGACTCATCAGGTATAAATATAAATAGTTTAAAAAATCTCTTGTAAAATGTCGTGGGGCAGCTAGGTGGCGCAGTGGATAGAGCACTGGCCCTGGAGTCAGGAGGACCTGAGTTCAAATATGGTATCAGACCCTTGACACTTACTAGCTGTGTGACCCTGGGCAAGTCACTTAATCCCAGTTGCCTCGCCCAAAAAAAAAAGTCACTAGATTATTCTCCAGAATGACTCAAGATATTTACAGCCACCAGCAATGCATAAGTGTATATTTTTTCCTCATATCCATGACATTGGGCTTGCTCATTTTAATTTATTTTTGCTATTTTAACACTCATAGGCTATGCCTATGAACTTTGACAAATCCCATCACACCAGGAGGCTTCAAGTATGGCCTCAATGATGGCCTATGTCTACCATCTTAGGACCAGAATAACTTAGTGTGGAGAGAGATTAATTACAAGGGATTGGCCTTCAGTGATTAAATTTTTTTTGGATGGGGATGTAGAAATTCATGCAAATATGGTGGTAGTCAACCATTTCCCTACCTATTTCCCTCTCTGCTTCAACTCCTGTAACTCTCCTTGACCTTCTGAAAGCCACATGTACTGCCCTTTACTCCAAAGAGAGCAAATCGGAGATCATTAGGTATGTGGGCCTCAGATGTGGCTTGAAACTTGCTGGAAAAAGTGGGAGTCCAATAATCAGGTATATCATAGAATGTAATGACTTGGGAACCATCCTGAAGCCTGGCTATTGGTTTATGGGGTGAGGAAGAGCATAGGAAGGGAGTACGTGGGTTAGTGGGGTTCACCAAATGGCTATGTTTAGGGGAAGTGATAGAACTTCTAAAGTGAAAGGGGTACACAGGAGTTTGGACTAGAAGACCTCTTAGGGTTCTTTTAACTCTATCTTTTTTGGGGGGCAGACAATGAGGGTTAAGTGACTTGCACAGGGTCACACAGCTAGTATGTATCAAGTGTCTGAGGCCGGATTTGAACTCAGGTCCTTCCAAATCAAGGCCCAGTGCTTTATCCACTGTGCCACCCAGTTGCCCCCCCTTTTTTTGTTTGTTTGTTTGGTGAGGCAATTGGGGTTAAGTGACTTGCCCAGGGTCACACAGCTAATAAGTGTCAAGTGTCTGAGGCTGGATTTGAACTCAGGTCCTCTTGACACCAGGGCCAGTGCTCTATCCAGCTGCCCCCCTTTTAACTCTCAATTCTGCAATCCTATCATCTAATTGCCTTTTCAGAGGAAAATGGGTAGTCCTAGTCAGGAGGGAAGATTCCCTAGATGGAAATGGAGCAAACAGTCATAAATATGAGGTGTTATTATGTATATGAAGCCATACAGTAGTAGTCAAAGATGGATTTTGTAGTTAAAGATAGACTTTGAAGGAAGTGACCAAGGTAAAGTGGGCAGAATCCTGGGGAACGCATAAAACAGACCATGGGGCACAGACCATACTATCTCTGTGGAGACAGGTACAAGGAAGGGGTTTATTTGGATGCTCATTTTGATCAAACAAGTCTTCTGTGTGTCCAGACCTATCTCAGTCACTGCTGCCTTTGTTCATATTCATAGATGAGCATTTATTCTCCTGGACCAAGTTAATGGCTTGTCCTAGTTGGTGGGTGAAAAAAATGGCTGAGGTCCCCATCCTCTGAATAGGGGGCCTCAGAACTTCCAGGTCTGAGATCAGAAGTGATTGCAATGGATTTAAGTTCTAAGAATTTCAAACAAAGAGACAGGTTAAAATAAAGATCCTATCAGAAAAATTCCTACTTGGTGATTTTCAATGTATGTCTTCAGAGGGAGATATCCCCAGCTTGTCCTGGAGATGTGCAAGGTATCCTTAAATCTGTTGTAGATCTGTGCATCCATTGAGCTTAAGCAAATGCCTGATGAGTCAGGAGCCGGGAAAGCTGCTTTCTTTCCTTTCCTGGGTTAAATGACTTGCCCAGGATCACACAGCTAGTAAGTGTCAAGTGTCTGAGGTCGGATTTAAACTAAGGTCCTCCTGAATCCAGGTCTGGTACTTTATCCACTGTGCCACCTAGCTGCCCCCTACTGGGTTCTTTCTGTGAGAGTGTGCAGGCTAGTATTCTGTCCTTGTTTATAAGACCTCTTTTAGCAGAGCAAGAATGGTGGGGAGGAAAAGGTACCAATTTGTATGAACTAATACCCATTGCTGAGCTATTTATTCTGAGTTAGGCAAACTGTCTGGGATTTCAAAAAACAAAACCAAAAAACCTCATTCAAACTGACAAATTTTGTGATTAAATGCTTGGCCACAGTTAGGATAGGGAGTATGAGTAGATACCCCTTCTGATTTGTTATCACTTATTCTTGGCCTCCTTCATCATCTGGAGTCCTCACTGAGGCCTGCTATAAAAAATAGCTGAGTACTGGAGTGAGATGTGTACTGGGTAGCAGGGTTTTTTTCCCCCTTGAAGCTAAGTGTCTGGCCCAAAATCATGTCAGAAAACTGGATTGGGGAGGGAGAGAGGGACTAGAGACATTCTGAGATCTCCCACTTCTTTCTCTTAGGCTATCAGTTTTTCTATGTTCAAAACTCAGAAAAACCCAATGGCCAGAGTGTATGTGGACACCTTCAGTGTCTTCTTTCTGGCCTTTTCCTTACCTTGGGCAGTACCATAAAGATCCCCACTTCCTACTTTGTCCCTCTAGAAGCTGCCAAAAGCTCTCAGGAGAGGGATAAAGTGCCTTTAACTTTGACCCTGTATTCAGGCTGTACTTGGTCAGTGTCAAGAAAGCCTAAAAAAATCTTTTTGTTGTTATCAGTATTTCAGTAATGAAAAGCCCTGGAGTCAAAGAACCTGGATTAAAACCCCACCTGTGATGCTTACAACCTGTGTGACCTTGACAAGACACAATCTCTCTGGGTCTCAGTTTCCTCATGTATAAAATGAGGAAGTTGGACTAGATAATACCAGCTGCACTAATTTGACTGGATTCTATCATGGCCCTAGGAAACTGCTTAACCAAGAAATTCATCACCTTGTGAAGTTGTTTCAGCATCAGTACCCTCTGATCCTCTGAGTAGAGGGCTGAAGGGTGGAATAAAGAACTCCTGCTAGAAACTCTATTTAAAGAAGGCTTAGAGGCTAGCCATCTCTGTATTCCCCCACTTTGGACTGGACTACATCATGCTTCCACATTGGGTACCTTCCCTCACTGCCCTTCAAATTCCCCTTGTGTGCTGTCTTCTCTCACTAGATTATAAGCTTCTTGAGGTCAGGGACTGTCTTTTTCATATTTGTATCCCCAGTGCTTAGCACAATGCCTGCTGCATGGTAGGCACTTAATAAATATTTATTGACTGTTTATTGAACTAAAATCCTGGCTAGCTCTAAATTCATGATCCTATTAAATGTATGGAGGAGTAGAAATTCTGTTCACTGTTGGACATACAGACAGCTAAATATTTTCTGAAAGAATGAATGGGGGGCAGCTAGGTGATGCAGTGGATAGAGCACCAGCCCTGGAGTCAGGAGGACCTGAGTTCAAATCTAGCCTCAGACACTTAACACTTACTAGCTGTGTGACCTTGGGCAAGTCACATAACCCCAATTGCCTCACCAAAAAAAAAAAAAAAGAATGAATGAATATAATAGGTATGGTTTTTAGTTTTTCTTTTTGTTTCAGACTCATTGCTTTGGTTCCATTAGTGAAATGTTGATGTATGTTGAAATATGCTTGAGTCAGAAATATAACTCTTGTAATTTTCTTTCTGTTTATTCAGCTAATTAACATTTATTTTCAGATCTCCCCCTAATTAATTTGAACCAGTGGGGTAATCTGTGTTTTTCAGGTGGTGTCAGAGGCAAATTGTTATAGGAGTGGCTTCATCATTCTTTGCCACTTGTCTAGTTATGATTGGAAACCTCTGTTTAATTGATGTTTTGTATGTTTGTAGGCTCATGATTCCAAAGGTTTGTCATAACGGGGTGGGAGTGGGGATAAGCTCCCACTCTATAAAATGCTCCAATAGTATGCATCTCAAATAGCCTCTGACAACCGAAGCCCAACTCCTGGCCTTCTCGTGGCAGAACTGTTTCCACTAACAGGAGAAGGGGCGAAGGCGAGTCACTGGCACCTTAAAACCAGTTGCTTCAGGCAGGTGGGGTTTGTTAGCCTTGGCAGGCAACCTGCCTAGGAGAAGGAAACCCTGATTTTAAACTTCCGCTGCCTTGTGGCTATACCCATATACGGGAAAGGCTTCAGGAGTTAACCCTGAGGAAAAATCAGGAGTTGGAGTCCCTTAGGCAGTTTGATGTTGGACATCACATCCCTCTGGTAACTCCTGTGGCGGCACTGGTGCCAAACTGTATTGGCTCTGCCTCTCCTTTGGATCCACCAATGCCATGGGTGGGAAAACCTGCTGCATGGGCAACAGCTTGTTTTCCATATTGAACTGCCCAGGCCAGCACCCTGGAGAGGACACTCTAGCTACTCCTTATGGGGTAGATACCACATGGGATATGGCAGTTACCGGTTGGTTATAAGTCACTCAGGAGCTGCGGCTCCCGTATAGGACTGCACAGCCACACTGTGGCCTGTGGCTCTTCAAGGCTCTGATCCATGGTTGTCCACGACTGGTGGAGGCCTCCTACTACTAGGCTTATGATCTCCTGCCTGAATGTGATGCATGAATTTCTGGAGCTGCTTCTGGTGGTGGTGGTGGGGCAGAAATTCATGAGGCTCTCTTGCCTGTTCCATTAAGGCAGACAGATTTGGAGTGGGTTTGTTTACTCTTTGTACAGACTGAAAGTCTAGATTTTGCAAAAGTTTTGAGGCAAAAAAGCAACATGATATAGTAAAAAGAGCATTAGATCCAGAGTCAGAAGACTTGCATTTTAATCTCACCTCCAACACTTACTAGCAGCATGAACATGTCTATAAAATGCGCATAGTAATATTTCTAGTATCTCTCTTATAAGGTTGTTGTGAGGACCAAATGAGATAATGTATGTAAAGTGCTTTGTAAGCCTTAAAGTACCAGTTATTATTATCATAGAATCTTCAGCTAGAAGAGACCTTAGAGGTCATTTATACTTATCCTATTTAGAAATCGCCTCTATAAAGTTTCTGACGGGTAGAGTCATTCCACCTCTATTCAAGCTGTTCACTGGTGGACAACTCATTTTTTTTTTTTGTGGGGCAATTGGGGTTAAGTGACTTGTCCAGGGTCACACAGCTAGTAAGTGTCAAATGTCTTAGACTGGATTTGAACTCAGGTCCTCCTGAATCCAGGGCCAGTGCTTTAATCTTCTGCGCCACCTAGCTGCCCCAAGAACTCATTTTTTACCAAAGCAGGCCATTTCATTTTTTGGACAACTCAAGTTAGAAAGTTATTTTTATTGAATCAAAATTTTCTTCCCTATAACTACCACCCATTGGGACTAATTCTGCTATTAAGTGCCAGATCAAATAAGTCTTATCCCTCTTCCACTGACTGTCAGATATTTGGAGATAGCTGTTGTCTCCCTGCTAAGTTTTGTCTAGGCTAAACATTGCTAGTTCCTTCAATTGTTCCTCACGTGACATGGTTTCAGATTTTCTCCATCTATTAGTTGCCTTCTGGAAATGCTCTGATCTGTTGATATTCTTAAAGTGTGGTCCATATTACTGAATGTAATGTTCAAGATATGGTCTGACTGGTGCAGAAAATAGTTGGTACTATTGCCTCATTTTGGATCATATATGTCTTTTAATGTGGTTGATAATCACATTTTGGTGAGATCAAAATTTAAGCATGTTCTTCATACATGTGGTGAAAGGGAGTTGTACATGACAAAAAGGGAACTCCAGAGGAAGGGAAGCTGCCATTTTTTTAGGTGGACTCTCTCTATGTGCCAGAGTCTAGAAGATAGGAGATAGGTTCTCCCTACAGTGAGGGCAGCATTCCCTATGAGGCTAGAGATCTTCAAGCAGCTGGAGCCCTTGTGGTTATGTCACCCCAGGACACTCTCTTCTCCTTTACTTTGACCCTCCCTGGGTGTAATATCAGGGATATATTAGTGGTT
The DNA here is from genome assembly GCF_019393635.1 of Dromiciops gliroides. Taxonomy (NCBI): domain Eukaryota; kingdom Metazoa; phylum Chordata; class Mammalia; order Microbiotheria; family Microbiotheriidae; genus Dromiciops; species Dromiciops gliroides. The sequence goes on from NC_057862.1 coordinate 181,815,222, forward strand.
CTCCTGCCTGAAGGAGCAGTATGGCCTAGAGGACCTTTTAAGGTCTCTTTCAACCCCAGCGGTCTAATTTTTGGGAAGGGAGAATTCTATTGTGGAGTCCCAGGAAATCCATTTCTCTCCATATTCTGAATATCTCCGAGGTTGCTATGAGCTCTTCCAGTGGGCTGAAGGCATCCTCTGAGGTGGTGTGTATCTGATCCAAACAGTTTGGCATCCCACAGTATGATGTGATATTGTGACTAGAAGTGGGTCTAGAGCGTGACTACTGACTGAATATGGCACTGAAAGGTTAACCTTGACTTTGACTTTGTTGGGGAGGATCTTACCTCGGGTATACCATCAGTACATGCACCACCTCACCAGCTTCCTCATTCTCTACTTGATTCTTCTCCTATCCCTGCCCCACCAACCTGGCCACCCAAGCAACTATAAACTTTTGAGTTGAATTCAGTGATTGTAATGCCAATAAAAAAAATGGCATAGGCATGAGGCCTATTTTACTGAAGATAAGGACCTAGCACTGGCTCCAAATCTCCTTGCATTAGGATATGGTTATAGATCATGAGAGGCAGCATAGCATAGTAGATAAATTAGTGGATTTGGAGTAAAGAAGACCTGAATTCATATCCTGCCTCATATACTTACTAGTTATGTGACTCTGAGCAAGTCACTTAACCTCTATGGGACTCAGTTTCTTCGTGTGTAAAAGGAGAGAGTTGGACTCAATGGCACCTAAGGTTCCTTTTAGTTCTAAATCTGTGATTTCGTGATTTTTTTTTTATGGGTGGGGGGAGCAGCTAAGGGGAGGCAATTGGGGTTAAGTGACTTGCCCAGGGTCACACAGCTAGTAAGTGTCTGAGGTCGGATTTGAACTCAGGTCTTCCTGACTCCAGGGTCAGTGTTCTGCCCACTGGATGTCATGATATTATGATAAAAGCTAGTTATATTGATTTAAGGTTTGCAAAATGATTTACTTATTATCTTGCTTGATCCTCAGAACAACCCTGTGAGGTAGGTGAAATTATCATGCCCTTTTTGTGGATGAGGAAATTGAGAATGAGAAAGGTTAAAAGACTTGGCCAGCATCACACAGTTCACAAGTCTCTGAGGCAGGATTTAAATTCAGGTCTTCCTCACTCCAAGTCTAGCATTCTATCTACTGCCTTATAATCTTATAGTTTATATATGACTGTCAAAAATTCACCACTAAGAGCAAAATGACCTTTCCATGTAGAATCTCACCACACTATCATAGAAGGGCATTTCCTAAGATGGTTGGTGGTATGATTTGGTGGTCTGATGATTTCCTCAGAAGCAAACTGGATCAGGGTGGCGAAGTGAATAGAGCACCAGCCCTGGATTCAGGAGGCCTCAGACACTTGACACTTACAAGCTGTGTGACCCTGGGCAAGTCACTTAACCCCAATTGCCTCGCAAACTGGATCTACAAAAATGTCGTTTTGGGGGATGATATAGTGCTACAGGGCTCACCAGTACAAGCATGTTTGGCTGATGTTGTGTCTTCAGCCACAATCAAAGGCTCAAGCCTCCAGTAAGGACAGCACTGGGAAGGAGTTCTACTTCTAGAATATAGGCCATTCCATTTCTAGCATGGTTTCATCCTTTTTGGTTTTGATGGGAATGTTGGGAAGGACAGGTCTTTTTTCCCACTGACATTCTTCTGGAAAAGTTCAACCACTCCTGGCAGGTCAGCTTTGTGTATATTTCCTTATGCACACATCCATCTCAGAATATGAGCTTAGTAGGTCAAGGATCTATTTGTATATTTGTACAAATTTGTACACTAAGTCAAGATATCATCCTCCTGATAACCTTTCAGTGCCATTTTCAGTCAGTGGTCACGCTCTAGAACAACTTCTAGTCACAATATCACATCATACTATGGGATGAACAACAACTACCTATAAAATCCTTGAGGGCAGGGACTGTCTTTTGCTTCTTTTTGTATTTCCAGCACTTAGCACTGTGCCTAGCACATGGCAGGCATTTAATAAATACTTATTGATTGATTAATTGATGCTGGGCCCAAACCTCAGAGCATGTGTTGTTCAGATTTTGGGGGGGGACGTGGGGAGTTCTGGATAATTTATTTGATAGTCCAAGGATGAGAAATGGGTAGATGCAGCTGGTCTGTGGACATATGGGAAAGGAAGTTAGTTGCTTTTCTTATTTTGACATTAAGTGTTTGAAGCACAAAAGGAGGAATACAAGGCTAGGCCAGTCAGTTTTTGTTTTTGTTTTTGTTTTTTTTAGCTTCCCAAGCAATGTCAACCAGATGTTTTAGGTTTCCCTATTAAAACATTACACCAAAACAAAACAAAACAAAACAAAAAACATTACATGGTTTCATTTTTATGTATCCTTAGCAGTTTGCCTGAGACCTGGTACACAGTAGGTGCCTAATAAATGTGTACTGGATTGAATTAAATATGTCTGAGAAAATGGAGTACCTACATCCTCCTTCTGATTTTTAACTTTGCAGAACAGGAGGAAATGAAGAATTTTATAAGAATGGGGTAGGCTCTGTGTATATGCTGGTCAGTACAAAGGTTGGCCAGCTCCATCTCTCTCCTCTCAATAAAGGCCAAATTGTTCAGTAGATAGCAACACTGGGATTGGGGGAACGGGCTGTGTAGAGTGGTGGGTAGAATGTAGGCTTTAGTCAGGAAGTCATAGTTTTAAATCCTTCCTCAGACACTTGCCAGCTCTGTGACTTTGGCTCTCTGTGCCACATTTTTTCTCATATGTAAAATAAAAGAGTTAGAATCAGTGGCCCTTTTAGCTCTAAATTTATCATCCTTTAAGGTAGACAGCTGCCTAGACTGTTACATGAAAGAGTGTGAAACAAGGGGTGTGTTTTCATCTGACATTTTATAAACACATATTACTTATACTATCAGAAAATTATATTTTCTAATACAAGTCAGCATTTAGTGATAAACTGTATGAATTCAAATAAAGGCTCAAAGACTTTTGTGGTCCATAATACAATGGGGATATAATTCTCAGACTTTCCTTAGGGTGCACAAATTCATTATACTGGTTCTGCAATAAGTGGTCAAATGACTAAGGTAGGATAATGAGGGCTTTATCCCAGGGTATCAGCATTTAGAGGGTGCTGAAAACATTTGCAGGTGTTCAGCAGTACAGGAAACTTATGGCACACTTAAGTTCTCTTCCTCCATCTGGTGGCTACACTATAGGTAGGATCCTCCTCAACCTAGCCTCTTCCCTCAAACCTCATGTCCACCTTCCAAGATACCATAAACCCATAGTTCCATTTCATGATAGTTGCTTCAGGCACAAAAATTGCTAATTACTACTCTGCCAGTGATGGTGGGTGGAAGGGATTCTTGTAGTGAAGGAGAGGGTACATCATACATCTCAGGGTAAAGATTAGCTTTCAAGTTAACCTTGCCTTCAAAACTTCCTGCCTTACAAATGAATAGGTTGGATCACTAGTAAATAACCTCTCAAGCAAGCTCATGGACACTTCTTTTGTTTTTTTGAGTGCAATCAACTATTATGTATTTGCTTGAATTTCTCTTTTTTTCTCTCTCCAGAGCAAACATAATTATATAGTATAAGAAAGCAATTAAAAATCCAAACAATTCACATTCCTTTGCTATAATTTCAGTTATTTACAGTATATCCCTGAGATCTGGTGAACTAAATTCCAGATCCTTAGCAGCAGAGATTTAAATACAGACTTCATAGTTACACTGAGCCAAACATCAGCATGTCCTTTACAAGAAAATCACAATGAGGGATAGAGCACAGAGGCCAAGGATGTTTACAAAGTACTTGTTAATCAAATACTGACCAAAATGATCCCCCCCCTAAAAAAAGCTACCCCAAGCAATAAACTACCAAACCTGCAACGCACATAAAAACAGAAGCCAAGATATGAGCAATGAAATAACTTCTAGCAAGGGACTGAAGGAGGTGGTACATCTTTTGCAACAAATACATACAGATTGGGAGTTTGGGGTTTGCAACACTTAAGCTCTGAATGCAATCCCTTCCCCATTCCCTGATGTTGCTTTAATGTGGTGAAGGAAGATTACTTGTTCTAATGATTGTATCAGGGCACCTGCATCAAAAAAAGTCAGGTTTCCCCTTGTTGGTTACTTTTTTGTTCTTTATTTTGTTCATTTAAGTCAGCAAGTGTAGGCTTGCTGCCCTTTCATAAGAGTCACTGAGAAATTCACTGAGGCACAGAGAAAGCTTTGTATATCATAGAAAGCCTAAGGGGATAGTGTGGGACTCTTGCTATGAATCAGCTCCTTAATCTCATGAAACACATACAAAAGAAGTGCCTCAGTCAGGTAAAATTTGTGAAGTAAGTCTTTATGCCTTCAGCCTCTTAGTACTAGGTTTCCCTGGTAGGTCCACTCTCCTTCCTTCAGGCACCCAAAGCCATCAAACACTAGCTAAACTTGTGAGAGCTGTGGATCAACATTATTTGCTTTATGGTCCTTTATTCCTTCGTTAACTTTGTGAACTCTTTGTTACTTTAATATTCTTTTGACATTTGGTCTTTCATCCTTACCACCTCAGTCACCTTTTTTCTTTAATATTGTTCTTTGTAGAATTGCCAACAGAATTGACGTAAGAAAGGCTAGTAGAGTATAATGGGAAGAATTTTGGTTGGCAAGAAGGAGGCCTGGGTTTGAATCTCACTTTTAACACTTAGTATTATAAGTAGCAGCAGGTAGCTCTTATGATTTTCTAGTTAAGGGACTTGGCATTTAACCTTTTTGAGTCTTAGCTTCTTCATAGTTAAATGGGAATAGTGATACTTGCACTGCCTCACAGGATTATTGTGAGGAAAGCACTTTGCAAACTTTAAATCACTCTAGAAATGAGAGCTATTGTTCCTGGTGTTAAGCTGGAGATGATTTAGAAATGGTTTTGGTTCGATTTTAATAACCTCCCAATCTTTTAATTGAAATGTACCTGTTCCTTTTTTCTTTCTCTTTGTTAGTATAGGTCATCACATTAAGAGGTGGAATTTCATTGAAAAGGTGAATTTCTGACCTTTAAATACTAAAGATAGATTAAATGGGTCCTCATCTCTATCTGCCTCTGGATTCCTTAATTTAAGACATGAACTTGGGCAGGGAAGGCCAATATTATGCCTAAGTGAGATTCAGTGGTCACTTGTATAGTGTAATTTGAGGGACAGCAGGAAGATTCTTGTTCACCAACAACTATCTGCCTCTTCAAGTATCACATGGACTGAGAGTCTAACATTGGAACCTTTTTCTTTTAGAGAGATTTGTCCTCTTCCTGCAAATACACGCTTAAAGGAAAGCTAACACTTGAAGTCATCTGCACTTTGAGACTAGAGACTGGTTTTTACCCTTTTTTGGGGGTGGGGTGGGGTAGGGTGAGGATTATCTCCAGAATTTAGCAGTATTTCTAGTGCATAGTAGGCATTTAACAAATGTTTACTGACTGACTGACAGTATTTTGATATGATTTAGTTTATCACTGCTTTCAGAGAAAAGGTGCACTCCCCTTATAAAACAGAACCCAAAAGGATCCACTAATAGAAGCACTGAAAATAAATTTTTACTTCATAATTTTGTCTAGGCCTAGATCTGTGGGGAAGATGAAAAACAAGCCATATGAAGAAAAACAAAAAGAATTGTGATTCTTTAGCCTGAAGAAGAGAAAGTTGAGAGAGGGGCTAGGAGTGGCCTGTACTCAGCAAAGGGATGTTGTACAGCTAGTCTGCATCTTCACTAAGAGAAGAATAAGAATAAAAGGTCTTAAAATGTAGCAAAAGATACCAGTTTAGGGAAAAAAATGAAACAAATTTCTAAGGGCAAAGGGTGGTTAAAAATAATAATAGATGACATTTGTACAGCTCTTTAAAATTTGCAAAGCACTTTACACATATAATCTCTTTTGAGCCTGACAAAACCTCTGTGAGGTGGGTAATAATAATTAGTATTATTATTCCTATTTTGTAGACAGGAAACTGAGGCTTGGGGAGGTCTAGTGACTTGACCATAGGTACAGCTAGTAAGTATGAGGGGTAGGATTCAAACTCAGGTCTTCCTGGCTCCAAGGCCATCCACTACACCATGTTTCTTCATCAAGCAAAACCAAACAAAAGTGGGATGGGTAATGAGGTGACTTTTTAATACCAAAGAAGAGGTCCTTCTCTTGGTATGGTAATGACCAAGTTGGAGGCTCCTGTCAGATGTAGAATTCTGATTTTTAAAAAAAAACCAGTTCTAAGGAATTGAGGACCTGTTAGGTGGGCCCAAAGAAATTAGTGTGTTTCACGGAACTGAGATGTAAAGTTTCATTTGGAAGATAAGAACATGAAGAAATAGCACAGTGCCAGGCACATTGTAGGTGCTCGGTGAATACTTATTGATTGATTCATAAATGAAGAAATACATTCTTATCAGCAAGTTAAACCCCACTCCTGTTTACAAGGGACACTGACTTCTACTTCATCAGGTTTCACTGGTATGAGGTACTCATGATTTATACACATTGCACATAACCCTATGGAATGACCTAAAGGTGGATAGTTTCCATCTGGTTCCTTTTGTCTGCAGCAGATAGTCATCTTGGCTTGATGGCTACCCCTCAAATCAATGGTACATATCATAAGGGGTTCCTTCTCTTCCAAATGGGCATTCCCATCAATGGACTATCTTACAGTGGCATAAATGCCTCGGCCAGCCTTCATTATAGCCAAGAGTAATCCATAAAGAGTACCTGCAGCTGCTGACATTCCTTCCAATGTCAAGGCAGATGCCATTGGGGCCTTTCTTTCCTTTGAGTTAGTTCTCAGGTACGTAAAGCGATAGTTTTGTTTGTGAAGTGAAAGAAAGCAAATGCTGTAGGCCCACCCACTCCAGAAGGCCCTGTCTGCAATGGCTGCCAGGAGGGGAGCTGCCAGTTCACGGCAGCTTGCTGTTCCCTTGCCAATACAGCTTCTCATCCACCTTTTTTTTCTTCCACCGGCAGAGGAGCAACATCTTGAAGGTTTTCCTGAAAGTTTTATTGCAGAGGGCATAGCAGATGGGGTTGACAGTGCTGTTCACATAACATAGCCAGTAGCCCAGGTGCCACAGAGTGACAGGGATGCACTTGCTACAGAAGGTAGACACCAGCACCATGATGTTATAGGGGGTCCATGTGATGATGAAAGCCAGCAGGATGGCACTCAGAGTCTGGGCTGCTTTCCTCTCCTTCACCAGGACCATTCTCTTCCTCTTTGTCATTTGGTTGCTGAGGTTGGAATCCATGCCTTTTGTGGAAGGTTCCTTGGATACAGGGACTGAGCAAGGCATGATTTTCACCTTATGACAGCCATTGCTAGTCTCCTGGGTCCCATCGGCCTTTACTACCAACCGGAATTTGTATGCCACACATTTCTGACTCTTGGGCCCACGGATGGTGTTTGGGGACAGGAAGTATTTATGTGTCTCATGGTTATCATTCACGGGATTTTCTTTCACAAAAGCTTTCTTTGTCTCTTCAGCACTCAATTCCTCCTTTGGACTTTCCTTTGCCTGGCTCTTGTAGGCCACTGGGGAGACCGGGTCAGTGGTGGGCTTGTCCTCATCCTCTGAGGAGGCGTAACTGCTACAAGTGGTGAGCTGTTCTTCTTTGGCCCAGTCACTGCTTGCACCAGTGGGTTGGGAAGGCTTTCCAGTGGCAGAGGTGCTCCTGCTTGAGGATGACCAGGAAGCCTGGCATCTTTCCCTCTTGGTTAGGGTTGGCTGTTGGCAGCCAAAGCAAGACTTAAGCAGGGTTTTCCGTGTAGACTTGTTTGTCTCAAACTCAGCCACAGAAACAGAGCCCTGGAGCTCAGCCAGGTCCTTGGTGCGCCTCTCAGTTTCCCGGTAGATACGGCAGTACAGGATAGTCATGACAGACACTGGGATGTAGAAGGCAGCTATGGCAGTGCCAAAGGTGATGGTGGGCTCTGAGAGAAACTGGATCTGGCACTCACCAGGTGGGACTGTTCTCTCCCCAACCAAATACTGCCAGCAGAGAATAGCTGGAGCCCATAGGATAAAAGAGATTAACCAGGCCAGACCAATCATGATCCCTGCCCGCTTTGGAGTACGCTTGGCCCTGTAGGTCAGAGGCCTAGTAATAGAGAAGTAACGGTCAAAGCTGATCACCAGAAGGTTCATGACAGAAGCATTACTTGCCACATAGTCCAGGGCAAGCCACAGGTCACAGGCCAGGCTTCCCAGAGCCCAGTGCCCCATGAGGATATAAGTAGTATAAAGGTTCATAGAGAAGATCCCAATGATTAGGTCAGCAAAGGCCAAGCTCAGTAGGTAATAGTTGTTGACCGTCTTGAGTTGGCTATTGACTTTGAAAGACAGCATGACTAAGATGTTGCCTACAATGGTGCCCAGGCTTACGATGGCTGTCACTGTTGCTATAGTGATGACTTCCCACAAACTATGTCTTGATAGAGGCTGGTGATTTACTGGAGTGCCATTGGCAATGGTTTCATTGGGGTAAGGATCCTTTTCCATTCTTATTGGAATTTATGTCAGGTTCTTAGGTTCTTGATAGGTGACTTCCATGTATCACTCATTCTCAGTTTCTCAGACGTGACCTTGGGAGGGAGTAAAGGAAGAGGAGGGAGAGAGAGGGAGGGAGAGAGAAAGAAAAGGAGGGAAAGGGGGGGATACAAAGGGAGAGGAGGAGGGAGGGAGGGAGAGAGAGAGAGAGAGAGAGAGACAGAGAGACAGAGAGAGAATGAATTAGTTTCATTCACTCCTCAACACCAAATTTTTGCCATTCTCAACTGTTTTTTACTGTGGCCAAGTTTCTGAAATATCAGAAGCCTGGTTGTTAAAAATTTCATGCCCTTATTCTTCCTAGGGCTGGTGGTGCTTAAGCACTATAGTCACTCATGCTCAATATCTTTGCAACTAACCAGCCCTTCTTCTCGACTTTATACTCTCTTTAATGGTACTACTTTCTTCCTAGACATCCAGGTTTAAGAGCACAGGATCTGGGGCAGTGAGGTGGTGCAGTGGATAAAGCACCAGCCCTGGATTCAGAAGGACCTAAGTTCAAATTTGGCCTAAGACACTTGACACGTACTAGCTGTATGACCCTGGGGCAAGTCACTTAACCCTCATTACCCTGCAAAAAAAAAAGCATAGGAACACAGTTTTAGAGATGGAAGGAATCTCAGAGGTCATCTAGTCTAACCTCTCATTTTGTAAATGAGAAAACTGAGCTCCCAAAAGGTGAAGTCTCTTGCCTAAGGTCATATAAATATAAGTAACAGTGGCAGGATTGGAACCCAGGTCCTCTGACTCAAAATCTAGGATTCTTTCTATTGTTCCTTGTTGCTTTCTACTGTGCAAACTAGTCTAATGGAAAACCGTGGTTAAAGCCAGAGAGTTGGGAAACCTTTGAGTTATTCTTGACTGTGTTATCTCTTTCTGCCTGTTGCTTCCTAATCAATTCCCCTCAAAATGTTTCTTATGCCAGCCCCTTCCTTGCCATTCCTATTGCCACCACTCTAACACAAGCCTCCATCACCGCACATCTAGATTTCTGGAATAGATTCCTATCTGTTCCCTCTGATTTTTGGTTCTCCTTCCCTGAACCTATTCTACTTATAGTTGTCAGCTCAAAATCCCTAAAACACCACTTTCTTCATGTCATAATCTTACTCAAAAATATTCAGGAGTTGGTTCTTTGTTACTTACGGTATGAAATTTAATCTTTACTTGTTATGTTTTTTTATTTTTTATTTTGTGGGGCAATGAGGGTTAAGTGACTTGCCCAAGGTCATACAGCTAGTAAGTGTAAAGTACCTGAGGTCAGATTTGAACTCAGGTCCTCCTGAATCCACGGCTGGTGCTTTATCCACTGCACCACCTTGCTGCCCCCTTCTTATGTTTTTTACTCTCCTATATTATAAGGCTTCCTATCTAACCTCCCTATCTATCCAACCCCCACCCCCATTCAATTATTTCACAGAATTACTGAATTTGAGATTTAAAAAGAAGTCAGCAACCATCTAGTCCAACTCATATGGGAAAGCAGTCCCCACTAGCTGATGTAAAGAATTAATTGTTATTTGAAGTTTTTATGCCTTGGTGCGCACTGGCCTGGGGCTCCGCAAACTGCACGGTGCTCCACTCACTGGTTGTAGTCATTGCCAGGGCTCCGGCACCTCATGTCATCACCCACCTATGTGGGCCTGGCAAAATGATAATGATTGGAAGCCTAGTGAGGGCAGTCATGTGACTGTCAGAGCGGCCATCCCGTTGGCTGGAGCTGTGTGGGGTGTTTCTAGGTTTGGGGGAGGAGAATTGGGCATTCTAGGTGGAAGCTGGAAAGCGACAGGCATTCTGCTGCGTATTTTCAGCGGTGGTATTTTTTCAGGTATTATAATTTCCCTTTCCCCATTTTATTTCCTTTCCCTTGATCCTATAGACCCTGTTTGTGTTGTTTTTTTTAAGTTCGTTCTTGTTAAAATAAATCTTGTTCTGTTTTGAGGGAGGCTGCTGGTCTCCTTCCTTGCTCCAATATTGCGGCAGGCCCCTTAGCTAGCACTCCCCAATTAAAAATTGGTCGCCACACTGACAAGTGGTCATCCAGGCCCTGCTTGAAGACCTCCAAGGAAGGAATTCCCTACCTCAGGAGGCAGCCCCTTCCACTTTGGCACAGTTAATTATTGGGAAGTCTGCCCTTCTACCTTTACTCTCATGCTAACTTGGAAGGCCAAATATAATCTTATCCCTTCTACAAAGTCTTCCTTGATAATTCCAGCCTTTACTAATCTCCCTTTTCTCTGATTTCATTATTTGTTGCTGCCAACAAACTATGACATTCATATACCACAATTTATTCAGCTGTTCTCCCATCATTGGGCACCCGTTTTTGTGTTATAATAAATGCTGGTAAAAATGTTTTGGTGTGAGACCAACTCTCTCATTTTACACATAAAGAAAGTGAGGCCCAGAGAAATAAAATTACTTTCCTCAGTTTATATAGTTTTATATAGTCAGTAGCGGAGATGGGACTGGAATCCAGGTCTCCTGATTTTTGGTATAGGTGGTGCAGTGGATAGAGTGCCAGGCCTGGAGTCAGGAAGACCCATCTTTCTGAGTTCAAATCTGGCCTCAGACACTTACTATATGTGTGACCCTGGGCAAGTCACTTAACCAACTATGTTTGCCTCTGTTCCTCATCTATAAAATGAGCTGGAATAAGAAATGGCAAACCACTCTCAATATCTTTGTCAACAAAACCCCAAATGAGGTCATGGAGAGTCAGACATGATGGCAAAACAACTGAACTTCCCCTCTCAAGATTAGTCAGGAAGATGAGTTCAAATTCCCACTCCTACATTTTCTGTGAGACCATGATCAAGCCATTTAATCTCTGTGAGTCTTAGTTCATTCAACTATAAAATGATAACAATACCTTTAATTCTTATCTCATAGGGTTGTTGTGAGACTTAAATAAAATCATTTGTACAAAATGCTTTTCAAGCTTAAAATGCTATATAAATGTCAGCTGTTATTAGGGATAGGGATTGGACCTGTAATTCATTGGAAACTCCAGGGTAAGGAAATTCCATCTACTAGTGCAGGGTAGTACCTTCTCTGAAACAGTCTTAAATCTTTGAGAGGTTAAGTATTATTCTCAGGGTCACACAGTCAGTGTGTATCTGAAGCAAGACTTGAACTTAGATATTACTGAATTCACGACCAGCTCTATATCTATTATGCCAAACTACCTCTTTTGCTATTGTTATTATTGTTATTATCTAAAGTATATGGTACTTTCCATGGTAGGAGAATCCCTTTACGCTTATGAAATCATAATTATAGAACATCAGATCTGAAAGGGACCTTGGAAACAAAACAGTCCAGCAAATTGGACAAATTGATTTCCAAGGTTCTTTCTGGTTCTAATATTCACAGCTAGTATTCCAATCAGGAAACAAAGTACCAAGTGGTGATGTGATTTGCCCAGTGTCATAAAATGATGTTGGCAGGACCTGTACCCACATCTACAGGACAATACATGTCACAAAACTATTTACACTTACTATCTCTGTGTGACTTTGGGTAAGTCACTTACCCTTCCTTCACATCAGTTTCCTCATCTGTCAAATGAGGGGGTTGCAGTAGATGACCCTAGAGATCCTTTCAGGTCTAGATCTATGATCCTGTTTACTTATGTGAACTGTGTGTTTTCTCCACCACATAGCACAGGACTCTGCACAGAGCAGGAGCTTAATAAGTGTTTATCAAATTGAATAGAATTACATTGAGTTTCTTCTAGTCTCGCTTGGTGCACTTCCTTCCTAGCTGATGATTAATCTTTTGAAAGCTCACATTATAATTGATGGCTACAAATTCATTTCTAGTTTGCCTGCATTAGCAGAAAAGTAATAACGATCTCATTTTTTTTTCCACCATTGATCTGCCATGAAAAGACCTTGCAGAGGTGATCTTTTCTTTGCCTCCAACCTTGGCTGATTGTTTCTTGTCATGAAATTGCTATGCACCAAATTAATTCCTTCTTTTGTTGCTTAGCAAAAGGAAACATGTGACTACTTGGGTTGTTCATAAAAATATGTTGTGACCTTCTGTGTTTTGAAGGAGCTTTAATGTTTTTCTGATTTTGAATCTCTCCTTTTCACTACTTTCTGTGTTGAAGGAAACTTTAGTATCTCCCTCAGCCAAGGGACATGAGGACATTTTCATCAGAATCACTTTATGATGTTAAGTAGAGGATGCTGATAAAGTGTTCTCCACTGAAGGACAGACTAAAAAAAAAAAGAATACTAAAGTTCATTTGTAGGACTTACATCAGGGATTCAGAAGAATTGAGGGGAAATGTTAGTGAAGTAGACTATTATTGCCTTCCCATGAAATCTTTAAAATACATGGTACAATGGAGGGAGGGAGGGAGAGAGAGAGTTTTGAGGGTTCCTGTATGTCATAGTTTTCAATTAAATAAAATTCAACCAGTATTTATTAAATGTTTATTTTCTATACAGTGCTATGTTTAGGTACTATTAGGGATATGGTATCGTTCCTGACTATAAGAAGTATGTAATCTTTCTAGAGTTTTAGGCAGGAAGGACATAAAAACAAAACTGGGACTTCAGTCCTAACTCCCATGTTAGAAAGTATCTATTGTTCTTAATGACAATGAGGAGTGTTCTCTTCCCAAATTCAATTCAGTTAAGTTCTAGTTAACAAATATTTATCAAGTACCTATTAATGTAGGGTACTGTGCTTTCATGTGGGGCAGCTAGGTGGCGTGGTGGATAGAGCACTGGTATTGGAGTCAGGAAGATTTATCTTCTTGAGTTCAAATCTGGCCTCAGACACTTACTAGCTCTGTGACCCTGGGCAAGTCACTTAACCAACCCTGTTTGCCTCAGTTCCTCATCTGTAAAATAAGTTGGAGAAGGAAATGGCAAACTATTCTAGTATCTGCCAAGAAAACCTAAATAGAGTCACAAAGAGTTGGACATGAGTGAAAACAACTGAATAACAACAAGTGCTTTCATTTTGGGGGGGGGGGTTTGCAGGGCAATGGGGGTTAAGTGACTTGCCCAGGGTCACACAGCTAGTAAGTGTCAAGTGTCTGAGGACGGATTTGAATTCAGGAACTCCTGAATCCAGGGCCGGTGCTTTATCAACAAGTGCTTTCATGCAGTTGTGGAGCAGGACAATTTGGAAAGAACTTCCAAAATTTTAGTACTGTATTTTCTAGATCTTGCTTTATAAATTGTCAGCATTCTATTCATATCCACATTAGGGACATGCAATAAAGAATGTGGTCAGAGAAGGGGTACTAAAATGGCAATAGAGCTTTAAAAATAATTTTATTGACTTTTTTCATTTTTATGTCACAGTCATTTCACACTCAACTCCCAGCTAGATCTCTATCTTGTGATGAAACAAAAAATTAAACAAAAATAGTTGGTACAGAAACCTTGTCTGACAATATATACAACATTCAGTCCTGGCAGTTTCCCACCTTTCTATAATGAAGGAGGAAGTATGTTTATTATTTTTCCATGGGAATTTCATTGATTTTTTTTTTTTTGTGGGGCAATGAGGGTTAAGTGACTTGCTCAGGGTCACATAGCTAGTAAGTGTGAAGTGTCTGAGGCCGGATTTGAACTCAGGTCCTCCTGAATGCAGAGCCGGTGCTTTATCATCTGCTCCACCTAGCTGTCCCTTCATTGATTTTTTTTCTTCTCCCCCACCCCCATCCCTGCCTCCCCCCATACCCCCTCGGTGGCAGCCACTGCTGCCGCCCCTCTTCATTGATTTTGTTTGTTTTTTTTGTTTTGTTTTGTTTTTTGCTGAGCAATGGGGCTTAAGTGACTTGCCCAGGGTCACACAGCTAGTAAGTGTCAAGTGTCTGAGGCCAGATTTGAACTCAGGTCCTCCTGAATCCAGGGCTGGTGCTTTATCCACTGCGCCACCTAGCTGCCCCCTCTTCATTGATTTTTAAAAATAAAACATTTTTTTCTTACTAGATCTGTGATTTTATCAGTATAAGAAGAATACAGTAAGAAGATTCTTCTTACCAATGCAGACCCATACATCTTTTCCGTTTATGGTTTTAGTGTTTTTTTTGGACACTATAAGGCAAAGTGATTTGCCCAAGGTCATAAAGCGTGCTTGGTGCATACATGTGCACATGTGTGTGTGTGTGTGTGTGTGTGTGAGAGAGAGAGAGAGGGAGAGAAAGAGGGGGGGCAGCTAGGTGGTGCAATGGATAAAGCACTGGTCCTGGATTCAGGAGGACCTGAGTTCAAATCTGGCCTCAGACACTTGACACTTACTAGCTGTTTAACCCTGGGCAAGTCACTTAACCCTTACTGTCCCATAAGAGAGAGAGGGAGGGAGGGAGAGATAGAGAGAGAGGTGGTATCTTCCTAATTGAAGCCAACTCTCTAACAATTATGCCACATTAGAAGGGCAGCTAGATGGTATAGTGGATAAAGCACTGACCCTGAAGTTGGGAGGACCTGAGTTCAAATCTCACCTTAGACACTTCCTAGCTGTCTGAGCATCTCCAGTAGTTCTGATAACATATCTTGCCACTGGACCCAGATGGCTCTGGAGGAGAAAGTGAGACTGGTGACTTTGCACAGCCTTTTCTCACTTTAATCCAATTCCTTGCAAGTCATGACATCTATCATGGTGTTCTTCGAAAATGAAGGACAAACAACAACAAACAAATGCTACATTAGGTTTTCTGGGATTTTGGAATGTAATGTGGGACTCAAGACCATTTTCACAAGTCTCCTTTAGTCAGTAGAGAATTATAACTTGATGTTTTGTGCCTATGTGAAGGGTGGAGTTGGTGAGAGTTTGGGAGAGGGGAGATTTCTGATTTTATGGCTTCCAGCTTCAAGAAATGATACATGTATTCCAGGTCATCTTCATGGAACAGTTCCTACAGGGAGATAGACTTTGGAAAAAGCCGACATGTAGAAGAGCTGGTGCTTCAATCATATCCCCATTCTTATGTAATGACACTAAAGACTGGAGAATTTCTCCATGGGTGAGATGAAGGCTCCTTCTGTTTCTCTCTCTGTCTATATTTCTATTTGTCTGTTTCTGTTGAGCTGAGATAGCTTACTCTCAGTTGGAGAGCTCATTCACTCTGCTTATTGTCTGGTATAATTTAGAATTTATATTACTTTTCTGAATTTTAATGGCTATCAGTTTGAATAAATGGGTTTATTTTCTATCTATGTGTGAATGGTTTTTGTGTAACTGGCATTTGGTGAGGAGTCAAGCCTTTGGATATATAGCTTGTAGCACTCCTTCCTACTTAAAAGGATAATAACTGGGAGCACAGCTTCAACCTAAAAATTATTCCTCCTAGATTAGCAATATTTAGAGGGACAGACAAAAAACTCTAGCTTAGTACCCCTTCTCTGAGGAAAGCAGAGAGGTCAGCCTTGTGGCCCCAACCTTCTACTCCCTTCCTAGCAAGAATCAAAGTCTCCTTTGGATATTCATTTCTGGCTGTGCGTAGAAATAGAAATATTTATATTGGACAACTCTGCAGGTGTTCTCTACCACCAGACTAGCAACCAGTGGGCTAGAAGCCCAAATGTAAAACCACATTTTCAAATAAACTAATAGTTATTACCTTTGTTTTAAAAATATTTTGAAAACCCTACTTCAATATAATTAAATTCCTTTGTAGGCCTCTGTACTTTATTTTATGAATCTAAAAACATTATTCTGAGAAGGGGTCTGTAGATTCAACAGACTGCTAAAGGTGTCTATGACAAAAAAAGTTTGAGAACCCCTGATTCAGGGTGTGACAAATATTTTTCCCCTTTATATATTCTTGTGAAATCTTATCTACTGCCATATATTTATAGACTCAATACCAATTTTATCATCCCTGGTGTTCTCAGATTATAAAATGAATTCTAGAATGAAAGAAAACTGGATTGTATCTTAATCACATCTGGAAGCAAAACTCTTTGTTGATATCATTTGAATCAAAAGACTTGTCTGAAATATATGGAAAAAGCATAGTATAGTGTAAAGAATGGATTTAGATTCAAGCTGGATTTCGAGTCAGAAGAACTAAAGTTCAGATCTTTACTCTGCTATTTATTACCTGTGACCTTAGGCAAATCACTTCTCTAGGCAACAATTTCCTTACCCCGTAAAAGAACGGGGTTTGCCTAGATGAACTCTGATGCATCTCCCAGCTCTAGAGCCATGATCTCAAGGTCAAGAACATATTTCTAATGTGTTAGAAAGCAGCATGATATTTCTAATGAGTAACAAATGTTCATTGATTACCCCCCCACACACACACACCCAAGAACTTTTGCATTTAATTGAGGGCCGTAAGTATATTTTGTTTTGTCTTTATATCCTCCATGACCAACATAGTATCTTGCATATAGTAGGTAGTTATTAAACAATTGTTGAATTTTATTGTATTGAACCCAATATAGACCAAGTGACAATAATGTTTCTGCATCTCAGTATCTATCTCTGCTGCCACTGATTAGCTCTATGATCTTGGACAAGTTCATCTGTAGGCCTTGGGTTTCTCATTCACCATTTTATAGTGGGGATATTTCATATCTATTTCATGGAATGGTTGCAAGTCTCAAATGAAAGAAGTATGTGCAATATGAAAATGCTTTGAAAAAGAATAATACAAATAAAACATATGGTCACTGGAAGAAATTCTTACTGCTGATAATACCATGAAATATACTTTGTAAAGTTCAATCTCATAAGGTAAATCCTTCTTGGTTACTATAAATTTTCTGTTTTCCACAGTTATTTCTCCTGGTTGCTTCTGACTATATGGATATCGTGTTTGATTCTTTTGTAATGTTGGATTACCTTAGAAAATAAGTGGGTAGCCTAATGGCCTCCACTTTTGACTATCTTCTCCTCAAAATGCTTAATGACCTGGGATTATGGAAGTTTGTCCAAACCATTTGGTGGAATTTATTAAATCCTTTCCTTCCTAGGAAGACAAGATTGGTCCTTCTTAGGGACTAACTAGCTGTAGATTTCCCCTCATTTCCACCAGGATAAAAGCTGTGGATCATCAGTATAATATTAAAACAGAGAAATGTGGTTCTTTCATTTCCCAATAGACAAGTGTCAAAAGATATGAACAATATATAAAGAAAGAAATTCAAACTATCAATTTCCATATGAAAGAATGCTTCAAATGAGCGGTTTCACCTTACTCCCATTAGACTGGCAAAGATTATGGAAGATAAAAATAGCATATGTTATAGGGACTCTGGAAAGATAGGTATACTCAGGCACTGTTGATAGAACTCTGAATTGGTCTTTCTATTCTAGAAAACAATATAGAATTAGATTAGAAAATTCACTAAATCATACTCCTTAACTCATTAGTAGGCATATTGTGAGAAGATAGTTGAGTACTAAAACGCAAAAGATCCCAGATTCCCCAGAAAGGTTCCATTAAGATTTAAGAAATGTACCACTCCACTAAGGAATAAAGAAAAAAAAAAAGAAATCATTGATAGACTTTCCAACCAACTCAGGAATCCATAGAGAGATTCAGGAGAGAGAGACAAAGTGGGGCAGGTTGAGAGCAAAACACAGAAGGCTGGGGGTGAAGGGGGGCCCTGAAACCTTTGAGGTAGTTTCAGAATTCCCTGCCTAAGCTGAGTAGAGTCTGAACTCAGCCCACTCTGAGACTTCCTGGAAACAATGACTGCAAAAGAATGGCACTGGAGTGTCTGTGTAGTCAATCTAGCATGATATTCCCTTTCTGAGCCAAAGAACACCGAACCTCAGCCCGTCTTCCTCAATCTTGACGGGACATAGAGCCTGAAGCTGACCAAATTCTCACAGCTCTCAAACCCAACACTCATTTAGCAGAGAAAGTAGCCCTGGGGCTTTTCAAGCAGAGTTCAGAGGGGCACCAGTGGCCTCAGCCAACCTTTAGGAGAAAGGCCCAAGGGCAAAATCTGGTCTAAGCAGATCCTGAAACCTGTAGTGGGAGTCCAATACAGGATTAGCTCTTGATTCCAGCAATATGGGGGAAGGACCCTAGGCAGAATGTATAACAGAAGAGGTTCCAAAAAGAATAGTAACCTTACAACAAGTCCAAGTAAAGCTTCGGAGAAAAAAAAAATGTCCCATTCAAAGGTACTGCAAGAATACCTGGAGGAAATGAGAAATATAGAATGGAAAAGTTAAGGAGGAAAGAAGGGCAAGGAAAACTGACAAAATAAAACAGCCAAAAACCTCATCCAAAGACTTAAGGCCTTGAAAATTAGTATAGGCCATATTTAAAGTGACTCAACAATTGACAACAAGAAATCTCAAAACAAAGCCCAAAGACTGAAAACAAAGCCAGAAGAAAATCTAAGAAATATGTCAGATAAACAAACTTAAAATTATTGAACTATCAGGAAATCATGATCAGAAAGTTTAACTGAAAGAGAATATGTCCTTTTCGTGAATATATTGTGTACATGTTAGGGGTAATTAACAAATGTTGTTTTTGTAACCTTAATATGTTTAGTGTCATAGAAAAAAATTAAAATGAGAGTCATGTTCTAATGGTCTTAGAAAAAGATAACAATGGTAGAAACAGGGACTATATTGGGGAGGACAGGGATATGACTTGTACCATAAATGTATATAAAATGAAAAGTATATAGTTATAGAAAAAGGGATACAGCATGGGCATCCTATGAACCTCACTTCCATTCTAATTCAGATAAATGTAAATTGAACATACACACAAATTTTGGTAAAGAAATACATTAAACACAACCAGAAAATAGAAGGGGATTGGGATAAGGAAACAAGTAAAAACCTGAGATTTGGGGTGGTTTAAGGAGAAGAGCAGTATCAGAGAGGAAAATGTTTCACTGATAAAATCATATGTCAGGTGAACTCCTTTTCTACTACCTGCTTATTTAAAAAAACTTTTTTTCTTGTGGGGTAATGGGGGTTAAGTGACTTACCCAGGGTCACACAGCTAGTAAGTGTCAAGTGTCTGAGGTCAGATATGAACTCAGGTCCTCCTGAATCCAGGGCCAGTGCTTTATTCACTGTGCCACCTAGCTGCCTCCCTACTACCTGCTTATTTTTTTTTTAAGTGAGGCAATTGGGGTTAAGTGTCTTGCCCAGGGTCACACAGCTAGTAAATGTTAAGTGTCTGAGGCCGGATTTGAACTCAGGTACTCCTGAATCCAGGGCCGGTGCTCTATCCACTGCACCACCTAGCTGCCCCTTACCTGCTTATTTTTAAAGAGGAAGGTAAGAGCAAAATTGAACATGGGTCAGTTGAGCCAATATAATAAAAGTGACAATACTACCTAAATTAATTTACTTATTCAATGCCATACCAAATGAATATTTTATAGAACTAGAAAAAAAATGAAATCCATCTGGAGGAACAGAATGTCAAGAATCTTAAGGGTAATAGTGAATTAAGTGGGAAGGAAGGGGATCTATCAGTAACAGATAATACTACACAGCAGTAGTCATCACATAGTACTATAGAGCAGTATACATTAAAGCAATTTGGTACTGGTTAAAAAAAAAGTAAAGTTGATTGGGTGGAATAAATTAGATTTGCAACATATAGAAGCAAACAAGCACAGTAGAATACTATTCAAGATGCCCAATGGGGGAAGGAAGGGCTCATTATTTGACAAAAGTGCTAGGAAAACTGGGAAGCAGTCTAGCAGAAAATTAGGTTTAGACTACTACCTTATACCATATACCAAGATAAATTCTAAGTGAATATGTGATCTAGATATACAAAGTCACATCATAAACAAATTATAGGAGCAAGAAAGATTATCTTTCATGTCTATGGATAGAAGCATTCATGACCGACAGCAAAGATAAATATAAAGGATAAGATAAAAACCAGATATAATGAACAATTTTGATTATATAAAATTAAAATGTTTTTGCACAAATCTAATGTAGTAAAAGTGAAAAGGAAAACAGGTAATGGAAAAATATGTGCTAGGTGGCACAGTGGATAAAGCACTGGCCCTGGATTCAGGAGTACCTGAGTTCAAATCCGACCTCAGACACTTGACACTTACTAGCTGTGTGACCTTGGGCAAGTCACTTAACCCCCATTGTCCCACCAAAAAAACCAAAACAAAAAAAAAAACAAAAAAAAGAAAAATATTTGCAACAATTTTATCTGATTAAGTCATAATTTCCAAGATATATAAGGAGCTGATTCAAATTTATGACTAAGACCTACTTCCCAATGGATAACTGATCAAGGAATATTAATAGGCAGTTTTCAAAGGGAGAAATCCAAGCTATCAACTGTTATGAAAAAATGCTCTAAATCAATAACTAGAGATATGTGAACTAAAGCAACTTTGAAATTACTCAAAGGTCTCACATCTATCAGACTGGCAAAGATAAAAAAAGAGGTAAATTATAAATATTGGAGTGGCTATAGGAAAATAGATACACTGGTACCTTGTTGGTGGAACTATGAATTGGTTCAGCCATTCTGGAAAACAATTTGGAACTATGCCCAGAAAGTTATGAAACTGTCTATACCCTTTGACCTAGTTTATACCACTATTAAGCATTTATATCCTAAAGAAATCAAAGAATAAGGAAAAGGATTTATTTGTACAAATGTATTTTTAGCCACTATTTTCATGATAGCCAACAATTGGAACTGTGTGTCTATGTGGTATCCTTCTATTGGGAAATGACTAAATGAATTATGGTATAAGAATATAATGGAATATTATTGTGACACAAGAGATGATGAAGTAGACAATTTCAGAGGAAACTGGAAAAACCTTTATGAAGTATGAACTTTATGAACTGGTGAAGTAAGCAGAACTGGGTGAACAATCTGTACAATAATAACAACATCAGAGAAAACCAGCTTTGAAGCATTTTAGAATGCTGATCAAAACAAAGATAAGCCAAAAGTTCAAAAGAATGAAGGTGAAAAACTCCACTCACTTTCTTATTGAGAAGTAAAGAACTTAGGGCAGCTAGGTGGCATAGTGGATAAAGCACAGGCCCTGGATTCAGGAGGACCTTAGTTCAAATCTGGCCTTAGACACTTGACACTAGCTGCGTGACCCTGGGCAAGTCACTTAAATCTCACAGAGAGAGAGAGAGAGAGAGAGAGAGAGAGAGAGAGAGAGAGAGAGAGAGAGAGAGAGAGAGAAAACGAACTTAAAATGCAGATAGAAACATCTTTTGACCTGGCTAATTTAGCAGTTTGTCTTGCCAGACTATGAATGAAGTTATTCATTTATTTATAGATTTGCTCAATGGAGGAATAGAGGGATTTAAAAATAAAAATAAAACAATTGGTATATATCCCAAGGAGTTAAAAATTAGGGGAAAGCTCCCATCTATTCAAAAATATTTATGTCAATCTTGTTTGTGGTAGCAAAGAACCAAAAACAAAGTGGGTACCCATTTATTGAGGAATCACCAAACCAACTGAGTTTTCTCAATGTAGCAATATTTTTGCACAATAAGAAAATACAAAGATGAGGATTTCAGAGGAACTTGGGAAGCCTTGTATGAACTAATGGAAAACAAAATAAGTAGAACTAAGAAAACATTTACATGATGGCTGTAATAATAGAAAAGAAAACAACATTGAAACATCAGAATTCTGATCAATTCCATGTCTAATATAGACTTCAGAAACATGATTCTCACCACTTGCCAAAATATGGTAGATTATAGGTGTTCAATGAAGCACATATAGTATGATTTTACTATTTGGGGGGTTAACTTAACTAGACTTTGTTACAAAGAGTGTTCTATGGGGCAGAGAGTTTCACTGGGTAAGTGATAACAATGTAAAAAAGCTTCAATAAAATATTAGAAAAAGAAAGATATCAGAATTGATTATTACAATGGCTAATCTTGACTCCAGAGGAATTGCCTATGAAGCATGTCTTTCTCTTCTAGGCTGAGAAGTGGCAGATTCTGGCTGTGAAGTGAAATATACATTGCTAGACAACCAATATATCAGTTTGTTTTGCTTATCTGCAACCATAAGAGAAGGCTCTATTGAGCGTGACAGAAGTGACTGAATAATGACAGTACAGAAAGGGTGAGAGCGTGCCTATCAATTAAAGAATGGCTGAACAAGTTATGGTCTATTATGAATGTGAAAGATTACTACTGTGCTTTAGGAAGTGATAAAGGGGGTAGTTTCAGAGAAACCTGGGAAGACTTGTATGAACTCATGCAGGGTAAAGTGAGCAGAACCAGGAGAATGGCTTATACAATAACAATATTGTAAAGATAGTTCTAGGAGAAAAAATTAAAAAAACATTTTTAAAGAGAAAAAAAGGAGAAAAATTGCCAATAATTTTCATTCTTACCCTCTTCAAATACCAAGAAACATTAAAATTCTGATACTGGTTTATAGTTATCAGAAATCAGCTTGAAAACTCTACCTGAAAGCTTTAGGAAAAGAAAGGATCAAAATCATTCCTGCATAGCTTTGCCCCTTGGAAATGCATTTGCTAGGGGGCAGTATATTGCCCTTGGTTTTATTAGTTCTTTTTCATCAAACACAGACAGCCCACAGAATGCATGGCACTGTACTAGGAGCTACAGGGTTTACTATTGGGATCCCTAGACAGTAGATTGAGTTCATCTGGCAGATCTTAAAGCTTTACCTAGTATACCCAAGCTAATTCCTGATGTCCTGTCTTTCATTTTGTTACACTTCCTTCTCTCTGGTTTTCAGGGATTTTTAGTGGGAAACAAAGTCCAGCTAGTAGCACATCTTCCTCTTTTTAGAAACCTCCAATCCACTTAAACTTGTAATTTATTAAGCACCCACTAGCAGCGTACATGACATTGTGCTAGGGGTCAGGGAAAACAAAACTGTTTCTACCTTTAAGAGTTTTACATTCTTTATGATATCATCTTTTTCTCCAGTAACTTCATGTCTTCTGGGAATTAGAAATTTATTGAGTTTTAGAGAGATGTCATATTTTCACCTTAGTCTTGAAAGTGACCTTATAGGTCAGTTTCCCTCATTTTAACTGTTAACCTAAATTAACTGTTATATAGACTCTTGCTGAGCAGCAGATGATTGTCTTTTTCTGGCATCTCTCCCAGTATTTAGACACCAAAGAGAGATGGAATAATCTCAGAGTTTTGCTGTGTCATGGTAGTAGCTCTGTATGTGGCCATGTGGGTAGTTGGAAGAAGTGGGAAAATTCTCAGGGCTAGCTCATGGGTTTATCAAGTGGTTGATTTATTCTTGGGCAAATGAGTGGCCCAAGAGCCAGCAATACATTGGGAGAGACTCAGGTAAGAAAGGAGTAGACTAGTGGCTGTAGTGTTGGAGAGCAGGTTTGGTCTGGCTATTGGCCTGAAGTATAGTCAATGACTGCCACCAGTCACAAAAAGAGGGATGGTGAACTGGAGCTAGGTGAGAAAGTTCCCCTTTCCTTTTTAACTTTGATATTAAGAAGTATTGCTAATGCTTCTCTACAAAGGCCTTTGAGTACCCTTGTCTTGTGAGAGCAAAGACTCATAATAAAAGTGGGGAAAGTTGGAAATTTATATTTTTCCAGAAACAGCTGGAACTATTCATGTTACTCAGATGTGGGTGTTGTTTATGCTTTACTTTTCTACATTTGCATTTTAGCTTATTTGCTGAGTTCTTTAGGTATATGCTGAAAATGGAAGTGAGACCGACTATCCAAGCCACTCAACAGTCCAGGTAGAGGCATAAGTCAAGTTAATGATGACATTTCTGGAATTTATTTGTCCCTAGACTCTACATACTCATTTGGTAGTGAGTTGGTAGCTAAAGGCTGGGAGATGGCTAAGTATATTATATATATGCCTGGTTTAACAAGATGGCCTGGCTTAAAGTCAACATGCCAGTTGCTGCCTTGCATAGCTTACTATAGTACCCTGAACAGCTGCAGTGAGATGGAAGGATCATGGATTCTCCTTAGGAAACAAATGAAAGAATTCACAGACTTGATTTCCTATTTTAGCCAAAGGCAAACAAATATAATTTCATGGGATATTTAGTGATTTTTACCTGATAGTATTCATGATGACCTTAAGAGGCCACTGTGAAGATAATTGAAAGCTTGTGTAGTAACACATATTGCAGAGGATGAAGTAAAGAAATTCTATGAACTTGACAAGATTCTTTAAACCAAATTAATTTATATCTTAATACTTGGTGCTGTAGATGTCTTAGTTGGCACAGGGGGAGAATGGGGAAAACGTCTATGTTGGTAAATATAGTTTAGAATTAAGAAATGGAGGCCAAAGACTGGTAGACCACTCATAAGCCTCATCCCTATGTATCATGAATAACTTTTTAGAAAAGAGTTGGGACTTACTGAACATGGCAAGCATTATTATTATTATTGTTTCCTTACCCTCTAACCTTCCACTTTTCCTAACTTCCCTATTGCTGTTGAGAGTACCATCATCTTTCTGGTCATCCAGGCTTGCAACCTAAGTCTCATCCTTGACTCTCCCCACCTCTCCATAACCAATTTGTTGCAAAGGCCTGTTGATTTTACCATCATAATATGTCTTGAATATGTGCCCTTCTATCACCTGACACTTTCTTTTTTTGGGGGGGGGACAATGGGGGGTAAGTGACTTGCCCAGGGTCACACAGCTAGTAAGTGTCAAGTGTCTGAGGCCGGATTTGAACTCAGGTACTCCTGAATCCAGGGCCAGTGCTTTATCCACTGCGCCACCTAGCTGCCCCCAACCTGACACTTTCAACACAAGGCTCTCATCACCTCATGCCTGGATTATTGCCATAGCCT
The DNA here is from genome assembly GCF_019393635.1 of Dromiciops gliroides. Lineage (NCBI taxonomy): Eukaryota > Metazoa > Chordata > Mammalia > Microbiotheria > Microbiotheriidae > Dromiciops > Dromiciops gliroides. Next base: position 181,840,585 of record NC_057862.1, read on the forward strand.
GCTGGTTATTCTCTTCCCATTCCATGTCATCTTTTATTGAGCTGTTAAAGTGATCTTTGTAAAATACAACTACCACCATGTCACCTCTCCCTGTTCCCAACTCAATAAACTGTTGTGGTTGCCTATTACCACCAGGATCAAATATGAAATCTAGTTTGGCATTTGAAGCCCTTCAGAACCTGCTCCTCCCCCAAACTTTTCAATGTTTCTACACATTATGCTTTCTCCTCAACTCCCCCCATGAAGTTTTTCTTTTTCCTCCTTTTTTTGGTGAGGCAATTGGGGTTAAGTGACTTGCCCAGGGTCATACAGCCTGTGTCTTAGGCCGGATTTGAACTCAGGTCCTCCTGATTTCAGGGCCAGTGCTCTATCCACTGCACCACCTAGCTGCCCCAAAACTAACTTTTTTTTGGGGGGGCAGGGCAATGAGGGTTAAGTGACTTGCCCAGGGTAACACAGTGTCAAGTGTCTGAGGCCAGATTTTAACTCAAGTCCTCCTGAATCCAGGGCCAGTGCTTTATCCACTGCACCACCTAGCTGCCCCATCAACTTTTCAATCTAGTGATACTTCCTTGCTATTACTTACACAAAAACCTCTATTAACTGACTCTAGGCATTTTTCATTGATGGCCCACCGCCCCACCTCATGCCTAAAATGCTCTCCGTCCTTATATCTGATTCTTGGCTTCCATCAGGACCCAGCTAAAATCCCATTTTCTATGAGAAGCCTTTCCTGATTCCCCTTATCTGTTCAGTCATGCCCAACTCTATGACCCTATTTGAGGTTTTCTTGGCAAAGATACTAGAGTGTTGTGCCATTTCCTTCTCTAATAAAATGAACTTTACAGATAAGGAAACCAAGGTAAACAGGGCTTGCCCAGGGTTACACAGCTAGTAAGTGTCTGAGGCAGGATTGGAACTCAGGTTCTTCTGACCCCATGCCTAGTGCTATATCTACTTCGCCACCTAGCTGCCTTTAGAATCCTTTTAAGACTTTTAATTCATGTGGCAGTCTTCTATATGTAACCTTTTTTTTTTTTTTTTTTTTAGTGAGGCAATTGGGGTTAAGTGACTTGCTCAGGGTCACACAGCTAGTAAGTGTTAAGTGTCTGAGGCTGGATTTGAACTCAGGTACTCCTGACTCCAGGGCCAGTGCTCTATCCACTGCGTCACCTAGCCGCCCCAAAATGTTTCAAGTCATATCACAGAGGACACCTTACTTTCTTTTTTTTTTTTTTTGGTGAGGCAATTGGGGTTAAGTGACTTGCCCAGGATCACACAGCTAGTAAGTGGTAAATGTCTGAGGCTGGATTTGACCTCAGGTACTCCTGAATCCAGGGCAGTGCTCTATCCACTGCGCCATCTAGCTGCGTCGACCATATGTAACCTTTCTTAATCCTCACCCTCCATTCAGATTGTGTTTTCCCTCCAAATAACTTTGTACCTACTTTGTATATACCCAAATATGTATTCGTAGTTTCTTCCAAAGAGAACTGAGTTGGCAGTAGTTTACTTTTCTCTTTGTAACTTCAGAATTTATCAGAGTCCCTTGCCTTGTTAGTTCCTGGCACAAAAATGTTTTTTGAATAATTTGGTGCTTAATAAATGCTTTGAGTATCTGGTGAGCAAATTCAGTTCACCAAAGGAACCTCCCTTCATAATAACCTAATTCTAATGAACCCTAATTCTTCTACAAGGCCCTGCAATCAGTAAAAAAAGGGTTTCTTAGATAAAACCAGCAACAGCTGACACATTGGCTAGGCAAAAGGCAGCAGCTGTTCAGGTTGCTGATTGATACCTCAAGGTTGTATAAACCTCCCTCTCCATATGGATATTAACTTTTGTGTTTATGAGCTGCCATGATGATGCCCCCTTTGTCTTTTCCAAGTCTTGCTTTTGTGTTCAGAAATATAATTTTCTGGACATTAGGTCAAATACCCATTTATTTTCCCCACCAAGTCAAATTACAATAACTCCCCCAAGTGTCATGAAATTGAAAGAGATAAATATAAAGCTTGATATAAATCTTGATAACAAGATTGATAGAAAGAGGAAGCTGGACTTGATAAATCCTAGCAACTGTGATGATAGAATGCTACAAAAATATCTGGAAAAGAGGCAGCAATCTAGAATTGACCAACAGGAAAAGCAGTCAATAAAGAGATAAAACCAAGAAAACATTAAGCAGAATCCCTTAAAATTAATTTAAAATGTCAGTAGCTTTTGGGAGTAACAGTTTAAGTGAGTGGAGGTGAAAGTCTTGAAGCCACTAAAAAGAAGTTATTGCAGTTCTGAGGATGCTGCTGTTTTTCAGTCATGTCTGACTATTCATGAACTCATTTGGGATTTTCTTGGCAAAGATACTGGAGTGGTTTGCCATTTTTTCCCCTCCAGCTTGTTTTGCAGATGAGGAAACTGAGGCAGAGTTAAATGACTTGTTTACGGTCATATAGCTAGTAAATGTCCAAGGCCAGATTTGAGTTTAGAAAGAGGAATCTTCCTGACTCCAGGCCCAGTACTATCCATTGCACCACCATGTTGCCCTAATTTTGTAGATAGAAAGAACTGAAAGCATGGAAAAAGCCTTATCTTGGAGGCTGAAATATAATAAAAGGAAAATGGGAAAGAATTATTGTTGACATCTCTAGAAAAGTTTTGGCCTACTACATCATAAAGCTTCTAATTCTCACAGATGGAAGTGATTTTAAACTCCTTAGTCCTTAAGGGTACAATTCTAAAGCAAAAATTCTAGGAAACACTAGCTCTAGTGAATGTCTCTCATTTCTGGTGGTCCCTTTATATGAGTTTTGGTGAAATATACAAAAGTCCTATGGATTTGGAACCTGAGAGCCTAACTTAGGGAAAAACAACTTATTCCTAAGTGCCAGTGACAGGTCTAATATATGGACAGGGAAGAAGGGAAAAGGGAGACAGCTTTGAACAGTGTTAACAGTTAAGAGCAGGCAACCATATTGATTTTCTTTTTGCATTCCAAAGCAGTTATCAGAGAACTTTTCTGCACCTAAGTACTTAATATATTATATTTCATTCATTCACTGCCTGGAGTTAAAGGCAGAAACAATGGCTTCAAATTCTGCCTCTGCTGTGTACCTTTTCCCCTCCAAGTCATTTTAAACTTCCTGGGTCTGAAGTTTCTTATCTGTAAAATTTGGAGGTTGGTACTAAATGGGGCAGCTAGATGGCATACTGGATAGTGCTGGGCCTGGAGTCAGGAAGATCTGAGTTCAAATTACGCCTCAGATACTTACTAGCTGTGTGACCCTGGTCACACAAGCAAGTCACTTAACCCGGTTTGCCTCAGTTTCCTCATCTGTAAAATGAGCTGAAGGAGGAAATGGCAAACCACTCCAGTATCTTTGCCAAGAAAACCCATAAATGGAGCCACAAACAGTCCAACAAGACTCAGCAACATACTAAAATAGTCTCTAGGGTCTCAGCTCTAGAGGAGTTGAGAAGGAAGTGCCTGAATCTATGAGGCAATGAATAGAAAGAAAGGGAAGAGCAGAGGAAAAATTGTACTTTCAGAGCTTTGAACAGAACCATTTTGGAAAGTGAAAGGATAAAGAAAAGATAGGATAATACCGGGTTAACAACTGGTGCATCTCCAAAGCAACCATATCACGAATTGCTTTGCCCTGCCTCAGTGCTCTTCTTCAAAACTCCCTCACATTCCTGATCTTTTCACCCCTCACCTCCCCAACTATTGGTACTTCTGTGCCCAGCTTTCCACCCTCCTTGTCCTCCTCCCCTGTTTCCTACTTTCCTCCGTCCAATTACATGCCCTCGGGACCATTTCCTGTGTCCCTCTCTATCCACCAGTTACTCCCGGTCCCAATCTGAAGGAAGGGGAAGGGTTGGAGGTGGGCCCAGTGGCAGGTGTGTGGGTCCAACTTCACCCCTACCCCCGGAGTACTGACCTCTACCCCAAAGTGCCAATATCCCCTCTCCCTTGAGAAGGACCCTTGCAGTGCTGCTCCTCTCCTTCCCTCCCCCACCCCCAGATCTGACCTCCAACCCTACTGCTTCACCTCCCTCCCCCTGCCAGCTCCCCAGTCCTGGGTGGGCGGACCCCGGGCCCGTCCGCTCCACTCCACTCCCTGCTCCGCACGCGGTCGGTTGGCTTCCGGCAGAGGCCGCGCTCTCACAGGGCTGCGGCTCCAGGAGCGGGGCGGGCCCGGCCCGCCGGTTCCTCTCTCCCTCCCCACCTCCCTTTCTCCCTAACCCCGGGCTGCTGGGCTGCGGCGGCGGCGGGGGAAGATGCAGGCGGAACGCGGGGCCCGGGGAGGCCGGGGGCGGCGGCGGCCAGAGCGGGACCGAGACCGGTCGGGTCAGGGGCCTGAGCCAGGGCCCGGAGCGGCAGCGAGAGGTGGCGGCGACGGAGGCGGCGGTGGCGGCCGAGGAGGCTGGGACCGAAGCCGAGGCCGAGGCCGAGGCGGCCGCGGGAGCCGCGGAGGCCGGGGAGGTGGTGGCGGCGGTGCCACACACGGGGCACACCGGGGAGGCCGCCGGGAGCAGCGAGGCCGTGGCTCTAGGCCCAGTGAGCTGGTGAGGGAGGAGCGAGTATGTGCGTGTGCGTGCGTGTGTGTGTGTGTGTGTGTGTGTGTGTGTGTGTGTGTGTGTGTGCGTGCGTGCGTGCGCGCGTGCCCGATTGCCGTCGGAGTAGTGCTCTGGCGGATATACCCGTGGACCCGCTGGATCGGATAGTTTGGGAGTTTGCACGTGCAATAGTGTGTGTGTGTGTGTGTGTGTGTGTGTGTGTGTGTGTGTGTACGCGACGTCTGGTAGAATTGGGGGTGTGTGAGAGCACGTGTATTCTGGTCTCTCCGAGAGAGGGATGGGGTGGATTGGATTCGTGGGGTGACGGAACAGCTGCGGATCTCGAGATGGGCAGCAAGCAGCAATATACGCCGTCCTGTCAGAGATGAGACAGAGTGGGTGGGGGTAGGGATGTGTTCGGGCGCTTCTGGGAGCTGGGTATGTGTGCACTGTGGACATCCTTCATAAGGAATGTATATCAGAGAGGGCGAATGATGGGCTTGTTGAAAATCTAGCTAGGCTGGCCCTTTGAGGACAGACTAGTTTGTTCTTAGCCTTAGGGGATGGGGGTTGGACCTCTGCTTTGGTAGCGGGAGCTCCCTGGTGAGTAAACTTCCATAGGGCAGCCACCCGTTATGGAATTTATTAGAGAGTTGTCCGCTGGCACTGATAGATTAGATGACTTGTATGGGGTCACCCTGCCAGTATGTGACAGAAGTGAGTCTTGAACTCAGGTGACCAGCTTTCTACCTACTGTGCCAAGTTGCCTTTATATCATTTAATCACCATTCCACACTGAATAGATCTCTTGCCTCACTGTGGATAAATCACCGTTTAAAATTGTAGCAGCTGCATTTCTCTCTCTTTTCTTCTTCTTTAGACCAATAGGGAAACATGGTGGCACAAATTGCTGATACATAAGAGTGGGAAGGTGCCTAGAGAGATACATTTTTCTGCATGCCTTTGGAATCGAAATCATTCTGCATAGATTCAATTCAACAAACATTGTTAAATATCTACGGTGTGCAAGGCCTGTGCTAAGTGCTGTGATTACAAAACAACAATCCTCCATTCATAAAGCTTACATTTTGGGGGGATACATGTACAGATATTAATAAATACAAAGTATATACAACATAATACGAAATAATTTCAAGAGAAAGAACACTCAAAGGTGGGGGAATGGGATAAGAAAATGTCTTTTGTAGAAAGTGACATCTGATCTATGCTCTGGAAAGCTAGAGATTCTAAGCTGTAGAAGTGAGTTAGTGCTTTCCAGATGCAGGGAAAAGGTAAGGAAGTGAGAGATGGAATGCCCTAAATAGGGAACAGTTAGTAGGCCAGTTTTACTGGACTTCAGCCTGTGTGAGGAGTAGTAATATTAAATAAAACTTGAAGTTAGTTGGAAGACATTATGAAGATATTGATGATCTTTGAGTACAGAAACAATATGGTTAGATGTGAGTTTTAGGAATATCAATTTCACAGTTGTGTAGAGGATGAATTGGAGAGGAGAAAGACTGGAAGCAGGGAGGTCAACAAGAAGTCTTTCAATTTTAGGGGAAAAGTGATGAGTTCCTGGAGTAGGATAAAGACTGTTAATAGTTAAAAGGGAGATGAAACAAGAGATTCTGTGGAGAATTCAAATCTTACCTCGTTGGTCACCATGTGACCTTGGGCAACTCACATAACTAGCCTCTTACCTTTCTTTTCTTTCTTTTTTTGGTGAGGCAATTGGGGTTAAGTGACTTGCCCAGGGTCACACAGCTAGTAAGTGTTAAGTGTCTGAGGCCAGATTTGAACTCAGGTCCTCCTGACTCCAGGGCCTGTACTCTATCCACTGCACCACCTAGCTGCCCCTACCTTTCATTTTTGAAATGAAGGGATTGGACTAACTAGATGGCTCTGTAGTGTTTTGGAGTTAAATCTAAGAACCCATGGGCATTGTGTCCTGGATCTTTCTGCCACTTTATTTGTAATGCTTCAGTCTGATGGACTATTGGAATATGGGAAATGCATGAAAATCTAGAAATTTTTACTGAGCTAGTTGCTAGTACATTATTAGACATTTATCTTGTACCTAGAGAATACAAATTGCCTATGAGTTTTTCCTTTTCTTGTTGATTAGTTTCATTTTGGAGATGAAAAGAAACACCACCTGTTAAAATATATTATGAATGAAAATGCTTCAAGTATTTTTATTAAAGTTTCATAACAAGGAAAGACAATGTGGTAAAGTAAATAAAGATCTGTTTTCAGAGTCAGAAAGATATGATTTCATGTTCTGCATCTGAGGTCTGTTGGCTATATGAATCTGAGCAAGTTACTTCCTCGTAACACTAGGCAACTCTCAAGACAACAGGTAGCAGAATAGCTACTGATCTGCATTGGTAGAAGCTGTCACAGTGAAATATCAGGTTCAGTTAAAAAAACAAAACAAAACAACAAAACTCTCCCAGCTCAGTTCTGCAATTTCCAGCTTTGTGAATGTTTTTTCAAATTAAACCTTGTACTTTGTTTTTTACACAGGAAGGCCCAGACGGTGGTTCTTGTTCTTTTTCTTTGCCTGCTCCAAGTGATAGTTATTCACTGTAGATTTAATCAAAGTTAAAAGCTACAAGTTTTCTGCTTACTAAGGACCTAATTTCTTCCTTTTTGCTAAGAAGAAATTTCTTCATCATTGCAGCCAAATAGAAATGGATGTGCTATTAAAAGATAGTCACAGAAAACTAAAGCTTTTCATTTTACTCTCCTTTTAAGGCTTATAGAAAGTTTCGTGGCATAGTTACAGGGTAAAAGAATAAGTCTAAATACAGTAGAAGAAATTTGTTTTAGCTTAGCTTAGTAATTAATAATGTTGGTACCTTATGGTAAAGTTAAGAAAATGATGTTAAGCTGTTTGAACAATATTTCTGAAGTCAAGTTTCTGGCAAAGATATGTAGTAAGTGACTGGCTCAGATTTTTTTGAAATAGAATGGGTACAAACCTTCAAGTAAATATCAGGTGGATCCATAGAGGTGGGGCAGGGGAAGGGGGAGAAAACAAGCATTTATTAAGCACCTGTTATAAGCCAAGCACTGGGCTAAGCACTTTACACATATTATCTCATTTGATCCTCACAACAATCTTGGGAGGTAGGTGATATTATTATTCCCATTTTACAATCAAGGAAACTGAGTTAGTCAGAAGTTAAGTGGCTTGCCCAGGGTCACACCACTTGAGGCTAGGTTTGAATTCATGTCTTCCTAATTCTAGCCTATTGCTCTATCTTAGCTGCCTCAAGGATTTTTTCCCTTTTACAGATGAGGAAGCCAAAACCCCATAAGAATAAGTGGCTTACTCATGGTTGTACTGCTAGTTTGTGCCACAACTGAGAAAATAACTCTGGTCTCTTGACTCTGTCTTGTGCTTTTTTTTTTCTTTCCTACAGCATAGATGACTTTGCCTCACCCCCCCCCATACACACACACACACACACACACACACACACAATTGTAAAGTCACCATGAGAGGCAGTACAAATAGAGAGCTAGCTCCAGAGTCAGGAAGGTGGTTTGGGTTCAAGTTCTGCCTCTGATATATGAATCTTCCATCTTGGGTAAGTCATTAACTTCTCAGGCTCCCCAATAGGTCTGTAAGACTAGAAGCTACATTGCAGGTACCTTCCTCTCTGCATTGGTAGGGAGGGATCTCCCTATGGAGATAAAATGACAGTTATGATAAAACAAAACAAAACATAGGTTAAGGTAAATTTCGTTTGTTTTAAATTATTTCTAGAGTGAACTACTTCTGCACAGGAGTCTGGGAAATTCCTGTAACTTCAGCCTACTTTAAGGTATTAGGAGAGTTTCTAGTAGATTCTGGGAGCAGACCCATTCCTGTTTCCTACTGAAAAAGTTCAGGTTACTCTCTACAGGATATTAGGATCCCAGTTGTTTTCTAGGGACTCTTTTGACACTGACCACATCCAAATATTAATTCTTTCAACATTGTCAGCTGAATTTGTTGTGGTTTTTATAAAAGAGTCTTCCAGTTACACATGTACCTTTAAAAATCAGACTTGGCTTTGGGGCAGCTAGGTGGTGCAGTGGATAGAGCACTGGCCCTGGAGTCAGGAGGACCTGAGTTCAAATCCAGCCTTATACACTTAACATTTACTAGCTGTGTGACCCTGGGCAAGTCACTTAACCCCAATTGCCTCACCAAAACAAACAAACAAAAAATCAGAGTTGGAAAAAAATGAAAGATGAAACACATGCAATAGCAGTTTCTAGTTTTTTATAAAAGCCTTGGTGACCCATGTTAGGTCAAGGATGTAGACAGAAGTTCTGGAGATATTCTTTGTTTAATGTTCTACTTTCTGTTAGCAAAATCTGCTGTGTTTTTTATTTTTTTAAATGGAAATTAAATGCTACAGCGACTTTGATCTTTTTTCCTTTTAAAGGAAATACTTGCTACCTACTACTCATTTTGAGCCATTTCTATAATGGCATTTCAGGGAACAACATACTTTGATATAAAACAAAATTTTATTTTTAAGTCAATTTTGGCAGAGGTATATTGAAAATAGTAACATACATCAAAGATGCTGACCTTTCATAGTTTTGGCTGAGCTTTCTTTTTCTCTCAATAGGTTGGAGTTGGCCTGTCTTGCACATCTCTAGCCTCAAATTGCCTGTCTATGAGTTGCTTGTTCACAAACTCTATTAGGTATTCCTTGTCTGTCATCTAAATCTTGCTAAATAGTTGACACTGTAGTTTTGCTCAGAGCAGACAGTTTTGGTTGAGTGAGCAGATTATCGAAGTTGAATGTGGTCCCTTCAGAGTATTTTTAATCTCAGTTTAATTTTATCCTTTGTGAATTATCTGTAACAAAGTTTTAATTTCACTTTGGCTTCCTTCTTCTATATAACCTGTGTCTGAAGCACTTCACTTTCATATCATTTAAACTCTGCAAACTAATCTGAATATTAGCTAAGTAAAACATAAACAGAAATGTGAACTTGCTGCAGAAATTCATATATTGTATAGAGGCATTCATATATTTCATAGAGGCAGTGTTTTCCATAATACACACACACATACATATTTACCAATGCAAGTTGACAGCTTCTCTGAAATTTACAGTAGTCTTAGAGAGTTGATTAGGGTACTGAAAGGTGAAGTTGGCACAGTCAATGTTTGTCAGAGGCTGGACTTGAACTCAGGTGTTTCTGACTCCAAAGGTGCCTCTCTGCTATATAATGATATGTCTTATATTCTGAAACCAAGTATTAATGATAGCTGGATTATTTGCAGTTTTGTTTGCCTATACTGCCTCTCCCTTCCATTTGTGTAGGTACTTGAAAGTTGACTTTAGTTTGAAAGTAAATGGACAGGGGAGTATGAATAAGTTATGGAGTTATCTTAATTGTGTACTTGCTCTATACAATATATAAATATGACTATAGATACATATATCTATACAGTCAAATAAATAGTGATTTGATATCTATTCTGTCTTATTTAAGTTGTAGGTATACTACAAATATAGACTTGAACGTTTTTCAACATACCTACCAAAAATATCATGTCATTCCAAAATTTTACTTAAATTGCTTTACATTTTTTATTTTGCATGAGACTATTTCTTCCCCAATATCATCTCCCCCTTTAATTCTCCCTGCTCCCCATGTTTGTTTATTTTCTTGTTGAGTTTGATGTATTGCTACACCAAACTACATCTGTGCATTCAACCCTCCTTTGTCTATTTTTCTTTTTTTTTTCTTTTGTTTGTGGGGCAGTGAGGGTTAATTGACTTACCCACGGTCACACAGCTAGTAAGTGTCATGTATCTGAGGCCGGATTTGAACTCAGGTCCTCCAGAATCCAGGGCCGGTGCTTTATCCACTGCACCACCTAGCTGCCCCTTGACTTAACTATTTTCAACAATACAGTGATCCAAGACAATTCCAAAGGACTACTGATGAAACATACTACCCACCTCCAAAGAAAGAACTGATATTGATGAGACTGAAGCATGCTGATTTTCACTTTCTTTCATTTTTTTCCTTTTGTTTGGGTTTTCTTGTACAAGATAACTAATATGGTGGTGTTTTGCATAATCATATATCTATAACCCATATCTGATTTCTTGCTGCCTCAGAGAAGGGGGAGGGGAGGAAAGCAAGAAGGGATAAAAATTGGAACTCAAAACTATAAATAAAAGTATTACTTAAAAAAAGAAAAAAAAGAAAACTGCATTTTAATATCCTTTGACCATTTATCAAATGGGAAATGTTCTTCGTTCTTATAAATTTGAATCATTTCCTTATATATGTTAGAAATGAGATCTTTTTCAGAGAAATTCACTACAAAGATATTGCCTTACTATACAACCTTACTATACAACTATATTACATTTTAGATTATTAGTTTGGAATCTTAATATTGTATGTTAAGGATTTTTTGTTCTATCATTTTAAATTAGGAATATCTTTAATAGACAATGGAAATGGACTGGTGCCTAATTTAGGAACAAATGTTTCAAGTTGGAGATAGTGTTCCCTTAGGTAGAATGACTTTTAGGGGGAAGGGAAGGGTAGCAGGAAGCATCAGAGTGGGCAAATGTAAGTAAACTTTTGGTTTTCTTTTGTCTTTGTTACATTTTATCTTAAGTAACCTTTTCTTTTGATTATTGGAATATCCAAGATCTAGATCAATTGCTTTCCCAAATGCCAGATTATAGGAAGAATCTAAATCAATTTGCAGTTTCTCTGTTCCTTTCTTCAAGTTCTTCAAGCTGTCTAATTGAATGTCAACAATACATTGAAAACATTCCCAGTTGTTTTTTATAGATTGTGAAAAACTTGTATATGGCAGTATTCTGGGTACTAATTTCCCTTTGCATCATTTGGCTACCTTCTTATACAGTTGGATGCTTTTATCTAATGTAACACACTAGCTTACTCAGGTTCTATTTTGTGCCCTTCTTGAAATATCTTCATACTTTTGTCTTTGTCATTATTATGTCAGTCATCAAACAGAAAAGCCCTTTTTACTGTGGTTAATCGTTATTACTTCCCAGTTTTCTTACTAAGGTGTTTAGATTGACTTCTCAGAGGAGTCTTAGGGTTTTTCTTTCTACTCTTCCTCATTAATCCGCTTATTATTTCTTTACTAACCCAATTTATTAACCTACTTCCTAATCCATTGCTTATTTGTCAAACCTAAGTTATACTGTAGCTTCATATTTACTCTGACTTTTGTTGAAAACATTGGACCTAAATAAAGCATTTTTTTTCATTGTTAGTAGGAAAAGATGAAAACATGAGCTTTCTAAGTAGTATCATTTAGTGAATTTAGGGACTATATCTGAATTTAGTCTAAGATCCATGGTGTGATTTAGGACAAATCACTTTCCTTCTTTGTCCTTAAACTGTACTCTCAGACCTTCATGGCAAAATGTGAGGCTATGAAAAGAGTTCCATTGCAAAGATACTTTTTTAGCCCAAATGATAAAGCTAAAAAGTTTTAAAATTTTTATTTACAGTTAAAAAAAGATGAAAAGGGGCCCTTTGTGAAATTTTTAGTTTTAAAGTAAAATTTCATTAACATAAAATAGATATAAATTTTAGTTTCTTGTGGGAATAAACTAATGCCATTTATGGGAGGAGTATACAATAAATGTTCATCTTTTAAGAAAAAGATAAAAATAAAATTCATTGCTACACACTCTAATGAATGTTCATACCTGTAGGTTCTCCTAATTTTCAAAGGGGCAGGGTAAGGGTTGTTCAGTTGTTATGGATGATGAAAACATCTTTAGAGGTTTGCTTTTTCCCTCCTTCCATGGTGGCTCATTTATAACGTTTTTCTGGGCAAGATTGTAATTTGATTGTAATAGTTCTACACTTTCCAAAGAGCCAAGATGATTAAAATGTAGCAAATTTTATTTCTATTTTGTTATTTGTTTAAAGATTTTAAATTTTAATCAATATTTTGTCTTAATAAACTAGTACTGAAGTAAGGAGATGGAATTTTTGACCTACCAAACAACTTAGAAATTGGGATCTCTGTGCAGTGTTCTGAAAATATATTAAAGTATCTACCTTTTACTGTTTTCTTCAGACTCCACCAACCATTTTTGCCCCTAAACTTATACCTTGTTGGGAGTCAAGGTGTCTGGATGGGCTGTGGTGGTATGTTACTAGAGGAGAGTAGAACTGGAAAGTCTTTACCTCTGATTTCCCATTCTTTTCCTTGGATCTGAGCTAACTAATTGCTGCTATCGTAGGATTCTTATGATTTTTTTGTTCATTTATGAGCATAATTACATTCAAAAGCCTTGTAGAAAAGGTACACATTTTAAATGTCTTTTTAAAAAATCCATAGGAAACAATGGATTTTTCTTTCTTTCTTTTCTTTTAGTGAGGCAATTGGGGTTAAGTGACTTGCCCAGGGTCACACAGCTAGTAAGTGTTAAGTGTTTGAGGCTGGATTTGAACTCAGGTACTCCTGACTCCAGGGCCGGTGCTCTATCTACTTCGCCATCTAGCTGCCCCCAACAATGGATTTTTCAGTAAGAAAAATTCAGATTAAAGAATTTTTGTAAGGTTGCCACAACTGGGAATAATATAGTGAATATGAGTTTTTGTTTTTCAGTTGTATCTGACTAAGTGACTCTATTTGGGGTTTTCTTGGCAAAGACACTGAAGTGATTTGCCATTTCCTTCTCCAGCTTATTTTACTGTTGATGAAACAGAGGCAAACAGGGTTAAGTAACTTGCCCAGGGTCACATAGCTACCAAGTGTCTGAGGCCAGATTTGAACTCAGGAAGATGACTCTTCCTGATGCTATGCCCGGCATTTCCTCTATCCACTGTGTTACCTAGCTCTACCAAATATGAGTTAGTATAATAAAATAAAAGAGTGTAATAAAATCAAGTTTGGAGACATTTGTAGACAACATACTCCTAGTGCTTTTTGGGTTGGTAACTGAAACAAAATCAGCCACTGAAAGCACAGTCTTAAAAATGAACAGTAGGTGGGGTAGTTTGACTAATCTCTTTCTTCATTCTACTCTGGCATTTGACTTTGATTCATACTACAGAAATTGATTTGAACTGTGGAAATATTGCAAGGCTGCATAGTTTAAATCACATCTAACAGTCTTATACTGCCTTGATATAAATGAACAATTCTTTCTATCTCTTAGCTTAGGATATTAATTTAGTCAATTCCCTGGATTGTTGAAGTTTGCGACTATTTCACCATAACTCTCTTTTGTACTTCTACTCCACTTATGAAATCAAAGAATGCAAAGACTATCTTAATGAATGGCCTTATCTTAAATATGAAGAAACTGAAGCCCAGAGAGTTAAAGGAATTTTTAAAGATGACACAAATTGATCTAAGCTGGTATTAGATCTCATGTCTCCTGACTCTAGTGGGCTTTCCATTACATCATTCTACCTCTTCCTTTGTTGCTTTAATGCCACTAATCTTCCTAATGGGAAAAAGATAAGAAAGGGGGGGGCGGTATTAAAAAACCTGAGAGAGGAAAGCATCAATGATGATGGGATATAATCAGCTTTTAGATTTGTCATTTCTGAGAGGTGAGCTAGACTGTTTTGTCTTTATTTATGTGTGTATATGTATTTGGACAAGACCTGTAGATATGTGAGTTAGGGAGCTTCTGTGGATCTGGCACCTTCTCTGAAATTCATAGACTTAGAAAGTTTTCTGAGAAATGAAGTGAATTGACAGGGTTATAGAGCCAGTTCGCATTAGAGAAGGAACATGAATACAAGCCTTTCTGACTCTGTGACTGTCTCTTTATTGCACTCAGCTGTTTCTGCTTGTCTTTTTGGTTCTTTTCTTGTTTCTCTCCACATATATCTACATCCATTTACATTGTATGTATTGTGAATATGTATTTGTGGAGAGGGTCCCTACTTTGTGTAATCACAGATTTAATTAAGTACGTAATTCTTTCACTCCGTAGCTTTCCTCACTTCCCCATGTTTATTTCATTCTTCCCATGGAGTGGTAGCTTTCTTCTATTTTTAACTATAAAAAACTCCACTTGGCTTGAAGATGAAAGGCTACCCTGTCAGCTTCTCTCTACCCTCAGTGGGAGAAATTGGCATGTTCAGTGGAGTGGGCAGGAAATGGGCTACAAGGTTACTGTAGTTCTTTGGTTTCTGCCTTTTCCCAGAGGATGTATGGGTGTTATAAGGTTTGCATCACTTGGTTCACACATAGCGTGTATTTTTTCTCTTAAGTCTTCAGGACATAGCTGTTCTTATGTGTCTACTGTTAATTGTCTCTCATATTCTTTCATAGTAAGATACTTTGCATTGTAATTACCCCTTCCATCTCTCCCCACCTTTTGTATTACATTTGTACATTTCTTTAAAGAATGGTTTCAAACAATGCCTGAACCTTGGTAGGTTAGCAGGTAGGTAATGGCTAGTACTACTTTTTCCCACCTATGGCACCAAAAGACTAAAAGGCTCAATGGGCAGCTACATGGCTAAGTGGCTAGACCATTGGGCCTGGAGCCAGGAAGACTTGAATTCAAATCCAGCCTTAGATGCTTACTAGCAGTGTGACCCTGGGCAAGTCACTTAACTTATGTTTGTCTCAGTTTCCTTATTTGTAAAATGAGGATAATAGCACCTACCTTATAGGGCTATTGTAAGGATTAAATGAGATAATAATAATTGTAAAGCACTTAGCAAGTTGCCTGGCACTTAGTAAGCACTACATAAATGTTAGCTATTAATAACAGAACCAAGACCAGAACCCAGGATTTGTCATTTTTGGTGTCAACGCCAAAGAGACTCCTAGCAACAGGAACGCATAACAACAGGTGATTGCTTCCAGTTGCTATGCAATATTGTAAATGTGAAAGTTCCTGCTGTAGGGGGGCTGTATTGTGTGCTGGATCCTCTGTCACATTGGCAGGAGACATCATAGAAAACATTTTATTTATCATAGAAAACATTTTATATATATATAT
The DNA here is from genome assembly GCF_019393635.1 of Dromiciops gliroides. Classification (NCBI taxonomy): domain Eukaryota; kingdom Metazoa; phylum Chordata; class Mammalia; order Microbiotheria; family Microbiotheriidae; genus Dromiciops; species Dromiciops gliroides. The sequence continues at coordinate 181,856,148 of NC_057862.1, forward strand.
ATAGTTTCTTCTACTGCATATCTTAAACTTGGCACTAACCTGCTGCTTTTGTGAAGGAATAGTTTGTATGTGTGTGTATGTATACCTATGTGTGTGTAATAGAAGGGCCTTAGAGCAAAATTGTTCTTTCAATTACTTTTCTTTAAAATAGAAAACTATAATTTAACATTTGGGTTTTTTCTGTGGGAAAAGCAAATATTAGACCTATAGCATCTACATCTTGCCTGTGTATGAGTGTGAGAAGGAGGGAAGGAGGGAGGGAGAGGAGGGATGAGAGAGAGGAGGGGGAGAGAGGGAGAGAGAGAGAGCATGCTATCAGTTACTTATCCTTTAAATGGTGGCTTGACTTGTTAGTTTTTCTTTTCCTTTTGTCCTCTCCTCTATTTTACTGAGCACAAGATGAGCTCTTAATTTGATAATAATCTTCTTGGCAGGGATGGGGTAATTGGGAAGGTGAGAGAGATGGGGCTTGGCATTATAGTCGTTTCTTTGGGTGGTTTTCACAATGAAATGCATGTAAGTAGAGCATTCCTTTCAAGCATTACATTCTCTGGGCAGCAGGTGTGTTATCCTTTTATAAATACAGTGAGAGATATTGGAAGGTGGGGAGGTTTAATGTGCTTCCTGTGATAGTGGTACTACTAAAAACAATGCAGTCATGTATTCAGATTCCTTTGTGTTTGGTATAATTATGTTATATACGCTTGATGGGGAAAAATGAAATCACCACCTGGCTAACTTTAAGTGTATATATTTGTTGGAACCTCAACACAAATTTCTATCTTTGGCCATGTCAACTTAATCATGTCAAGTAGTCTTGGGTTCATAGATCATACCTGATACACAGCTTATTTACTTAAAGATTAATTACAGGTTTTTAATCCCCTTTAAAAAGATATATATTTATCTTTACAGGTAACAGAAAAAATAAAATACCTTATACATAAAAAAGATATATATTTAGTAAAGAAGATAAAAACAAAAACATACCATTTCAGAAACCAAAAAAAAATCACAAAAGAGATGTTTTTTCCTTTCTTTCTTTTTCTTCTGCCCAGCAGAGAGGGAGAATTTAGATTTCTTGCTTTCACAGAAGGAAGTATTCAGTGACAAGTGACTCAGAAGAGGAGAATAAAAGTAAATGTATATATGGCTTTATAAGAATGAGAAATGAAGCATTTTTTTTCTAGTTGTAGGTTGCAGTAACAAAGGTTTTGGCCACCCAGTTCACTTGTCTTAAAGTTGCAATTATAGGAGGCAGTTGTGGTGCATTTCATTTGATAAAAGAAACCCATTTATATCAGGCAAATTTAAAATTGTTGGAGAGCAATATATTATTTTTATCTGATTCAAAAATGTATTTTTGAAGACTTTGGCAAAATTATCCTTGCCATATGAAATACTTTGGCATTTATGCTTAGACCACTAATCTTTTCCAAATGTTTAAGTGGAATTGCTTGTCTATTCCAAATAGCTTTCCTTTTTCTTTTTAAAGTGAACTGTGTACTTCAGATAGGTGTTAAATTAACAGTTTTTGAAATTTGTCTCCTGGAAAGGTGTAACCTAGGAAATGGTAGTGTTGGCGTCCCTAAGGCTATTTCATACTGGTGTGATTTTTTTCTCTAAGCTGGAACCAGATGCAGAGCTCTGATCAGTCAGGGAATCACAAGATTAAATTTTAAAAATTCTTATGTTGCTGTTGGGAAAAATGTTACTTGTGCCCTGGGAAGAAATGGACAAAACATTTCCATTTCTTTTTTGTCCATTCATATACCAAATTAGACTAAATATTGCAAATAATGGAAGAAGGCTGGACTTTTGCATTATTAGCACTATGCAAAACTACAAATTGGGATGTTTGTCTTTTTTTGATCATGATCTCCCTTTCAGATATCTTTTCCTTCTGAGGTTTCTCTTTTTGCTATCTAATTGCTATTGTTATTGTCTTTTTTTTTTTTTAAGTGAGGTAATTGGGGTTAAGTGACTTGCCCAGGGTCACACAGCTAGTAAGTATTAAGTGTCTGAGGCTGGATTTGAACTCAGGTACTCCTGACTCCAGGGCCGGTGCTTTATCCACTGTGCCACCTGGCTGCCCCTATCTAATTGCTTATGACTTTCTGTTGCACTTTACTTTGGTGCTTCCTTGGGCTTTTCTCAATGTTCTAGACTTTCCCTTTCTCTTCTAATTTAAATTTATCTATCCGGTGTTATTCTTTGATAGTCGGTGATGAGTTTTTAGTGTTTTATTTCCAGGTAAGATATTTACACTTTAGTGGGAAGACAGATACCAGAAGAATGAATCTAAGAGTAAGAATGTAAGTCATCATCATAGGGTGGTCTAGATTTTTTTTAGTAGATGGCTCTGAAAATCATACAAATATGTGACAATCTTATTCTCTTTATAATAGAGATAGGTTGAATTTTGGAGCTAGAAGGAAATTTGGCTAGCTGTCATGTTATTTACCTTCTTTAATTTACATGTGATAAAACCGAGGCTCAAATAGATCTTTACAATATCATATTGTAAGTTAGTGGCAGAGATGGGACTGGGCAGAACTGAAGTCTTCTGACTTGCTGTTCAAGGCTCTTTGTACAACTCCAAATTGCCTTGACTGGAGTCTGTTGTCATTGATTTCGGTTCCTCTAGATGTAGTAGTTCTTTAAGAAAGTTATGAATTTATGTACATTTGACTTTAGAGTTCTATTAAAGTGGCATAGATTTTAATTTTGTGCTCCTTCAAAAGTGAAAAGTGGATTTGAAGAGTACTAATTCTGCTTATAAATTAAAAATTCCAGGTTTTTTCCTGTGGAGGAAAAAATGTGTCATTTTAATATCTATAAAGGAGAAAAAAGAAGTTCCAGGCCTCACAATTTATGGCATTTTAAAGAAAAGCATAATAAATGTCAGCCATGTGACATTTACTCAGATGTGAAGATGTTTAGAGTCTTAGGACAAGGGTTTCTTGCCCTGTTTTTTTTTTTTTCCTGAAAAGTAATCTTCCTAGTCCAGATATTGGGATTTACATGCAAGGCTTCAGCAGTATGTGAACCAAGAATTAGCGGAGGAGCAGGATGGTTTTTGAAGAGGCAAAGGAACTAGAGACTAGATTGCTAAGACTTGCTGGATTTTGGAGAAGGCAATGAAGTTCCAGAAAAACATCTACTACTGCTTCATTCACCACACTAAAGCTTGTGACTGTGTGGATCACAATAAAATGTCTCAAGTCCTCAAAGAAATGGGAGTACTAGATCATCTTGTTTTCTGAGGACAACATACTAAAAAGCAGAGGTATCACCTTGCTGACAAAGGTCTGTGTAGTCAAAGCTATGCTTTTTCAAGTAGCAATGTATGGCTGTGAGAATTAGACTATAAGGAAAGCTGAGTGCCACAGAATTGATGCTTTTGAATTGTGGTGTCAGAGAAAACTTTGGATAGTCCCTTGGACAGCAAGGAGATCAAATCAGTCAATATATAAAGAAATTAATTCAGGAGATAGTGGAGAATAGAAAGGCCTGTATGATTCATGGAGTAATGAAAAGTGAACTGAATGACTGAACAACAATAACTTAAAGTGAATACAGAGCTTTGAGAAAATTCATCCTTTTTGATAGATGCTAAAAACTTTCAATCTTGTCCAGTTCTCTTTTCTTTCTTTTCCACTAATTACACTTTTTTCCCCTCTAAGGTTATAGTAACTTTCTAAAGGTCACAGATAAAAAGAGACACAGAAGGGAAAATGTGGTATATATGCTAGTCTTTGCAGGGTATGTTTCCATTTTTGAATGAGGTTATCTCTTGACAATCTATCTCTGAAAAGTGCGTATTATTTCTCAATTCCTTGTTATTGATCAAGTCAGCCATGGTAGTGGAAAGACAATGGATTTTGCCAGAAAGAAACAGTGATGTCATTATATGGATGAATTAGAAATTAGAAAATATGATACTTATAGCAAAATAGGGAGCTTCAGTCAAAGTTCTTTAAAGTGAATTCTTGCCTTGTCTGCAAACAATACTTTTTTCTTCTATTTATTAATATATTTTCACTTGAGATCCCCAAATAATGTTTTCTCAGTAATTGTGTCATTCAGTTTCTCTAGGTTTTAAAGGTGCCATCTTACTCTGATTTCTTTTATCTTCATGTAGATGTTGTCATATGTAAATGCTCAAAGGCAGAGAGATTTTTTTCTTTAATGATAAAAAATTCAGCCAGCCTACAAAATAGAAAAGTCATGTTTTGTGTACAAGTTCTATTCAGCTTCATCAGAAAAGAATAGATTAAAAATCTGAAAAGTATGAGGAGGTGGAAGAATACACATTAAATTGTCTCAGAAGTATATGATGAAAGTTGCAGTGGGAAGGCTTTTAGAAATGCCTAGTTTCCAATGAATAACTAATGATTACTTGGTGAGTGTATGAACTCTTCCACCTTCAGGCAGTATCTTGAAAGGGGAGAAATTGTGACAGACATACTCATTCATCAGTATAAAAATAGCAAATGAAATTGAAAGCTTTTCCAATAGCTATGATCAGGTTTCTGACCTTATTATCATCTTTTCACTTTTGTGGTAGTTGTGGTGGTGTATAATATTTTATGCCTCTATTTATTTGTGAGATTTTAACTGAATAATTAAACACAATTATGCTAGCTACAGGAATTAAAACTATACTCCTTTTTGTGATTTTAGGTTCCTTTTGTCTATAAAAGTGAATACATGCAAAGTTTTCAAATCTGTATCTGTATAATTTAGACCATGTATTGATGTGGCAGAAATGGAAGTACAGATTCTCATGTCAGATTGATGCAGTTATTGTGAGGTTGTTCGAGGGGAAAGGGATATTTTGCCAGATGGCAATATTAACACCTTCATTAGTTTCAGAATAGTTTGAGCATGACTTGGACTATCTCCTCTCTGTATTATTTCCTTTGATCTCATATTGTCTCTTCCCAGCTGATCTCATCTGAATGAGCTGTTCTACTTCAGTTTAGCTGTTAAATCTCTTTTGGTATTTTAAAAAAAGTTGTTCATCCATATTTGTGGAATTGTTTTTTCCCTTCAATTTCACCAGTTAAGTGTTTTCATTTTTAAACTTTTCTTTTTCCATATGTAAGTATGTTGTAACTGTAAATGCCCTCATCATGTTGTATACTGGGAAGAACACTGGGTTTGGGGTCAGAGGATCAGGATTCAGATACTACTTGTCATATATTATATTGGGCACGTAAGTAGATGGCTTCTAATATTAGTCCCTTCCTGCTTTAAAACTGTGATCCTATGATCAGGGAGGGAGGGAGGGAATAAACATTTACTAAGTGCCTACAATGGACCAGGCACTGCTCCTTACAAATAATATCTCATTTGATTACACAATAATCCCATTTTGTAGTTAAAGAATCTGAAGCAGACAACAGTTAAGTGACATATCTAGGGTCAAATAGCTAGTAAGTATCTGAGGTCAGATTTGAGCTTAGGTCCTCCTTATTCCAGGCCAGATACTGTATGCAGTGTACCACATAGCTTCCTCTAAAAATTATAAATGAAATTAAAAGTTTTTCCAATAGTTATGATCATATTTCTGATAATTTTATAATGTTTTACTTTGGTAGTAGTTTTAGTACTATAAATGTATTAGTTTTAGTATTTTGGTAGTGGATTTAATATAATATTTTATGCAGTCATTTATTTGTGGGGTTTTAACTAAATAATTAAATACAGCTATACAAGCTGTAGGAGTTATAATTGTGAGTCTACAATTCTCTTTGTGGTTTCAGGTTCCATTTTCCCTAGCAGTGGAGTTGTGCCTTCCCGATGGATTAATGTTTGTCTTATTTTTTGGGGGGAGGGGGAGGGTAGGAGTAGAGTTCTGTGTGGAATGTAGGGACCCACCTGTTTTACCTATTTTGTTCTAGGGATGATGTACATATATCTAAAAGGAGGACCTAGTTATGATGTATGTGGAAGAGTTCTGAAAAACTGAAGTACTATAGAGAAGTAAGGTATTACATTTAAAATGTGATACTATCCAACAATTGAGTTCACAAACATTTTTGTTTGATTTGTACAAGATTTTGGCTTGAGGATACAAAGACTGAAAATGAAAATAATCCCTTTCCTTAAGGGACTTTTGGTTGACAGTATTGCAGAGACCAGAAGAGAAGAAAGCAGGTGATTTTTTTAGTTTCCAATTTCAGGCTTACTACACTTGTATTTCCAACCATCAAAATCCATTATTCTGGTCTTGATAATAGGATCATAGATTTAAAGGAGGAAGGAAGCTTAGTGGCTCAGGAGGCTATAAATTGTAGAATAAGTGATGATTTTCATTGGTATAGGAAGTTTCCTCATTGGCAATTCCGTATACCAATAAAATTACAAATGTGGTTAAAAAAAATCCAATTACAAACTTAGCAGCTGATTGGTTACTTTTTTTTAGAGGATTGTCTGATCATAGCTATTCCAGTAGTCCTAGAATACATTTCATTTAATTTCTTTTTCCGTTGTTTCCTCTTTGATATAATTCACATTTTGTGAGGAATGGTGGGAAGTTGTTTGACATATATGAATGATTGAGCCCAATTTCCTTCTTGTGTTAAATATAGGACAGTCCCTTTTCTCACATCTTAACACCACTAAAATAAAGAACATAAAACTTAAAGAGATAAAGGCTATATATAAATGGCCAAAATGATCCTTTCTTTTGCTGTGTATTAATAACATGAAGTAGCTGACCTGAATGATAATCATTTAAAAATTCCTCGAGAGACTGTTTTTTTAAATAAATGGAAGAAAATTAATGAATAACATTGTCTACATGCCATTCTTAGGCTGCCTTATTACAATGAAACAGGTTATTTCTGTGACAGTTAAAATAGATTTGAGATTTCAGTAAGTCTTTTCATTGGTTCCACTGTGCAACTCATCTAATTTTTATGTGCTGCACCCATTTTTATGGATGAATAATTTCATTGGAAATTAAGTGTTTACAGACTCATAGTAACTTAGAAGACAAAATTTCAAGATGGCAAAGTGTCTCAAGGATGTTCTCATTTGAAGTGTGTCCACAATACTAAAGTAAATAGTTGATGTAAGATGTTTTTTTTAAGAAGACTGAATCTTTAAAAAGGGAACTCACTGGCAGAAGGCAAGTGCTAAGGTGAAATTTAAAGGGAGAGGATATCTAAAGGACAAAGTCTTCAATTTTGAATTCAGGAAATTATTCTGAGGTTTTTCTAAGAAGCTTGTATTTTTCCAAGAAAATTGAATGAGTGCTTCTAGTACAAAACAGGGATCAAAAAATTCTTTTCTCTGACTTGGAACTGCTACCTGACAGTACTGGTTTTGGGGACATTGTTGACAAAGCCTAGAAAAAGGAATCCAAGCCAAGCTTCTGAGTCTTAGTTGAAAAACTCATTTGACCAAAAGCATGAGAGTAATAAGAGGAAATAGCCTTTTAATATTTAATGAGAAGGCAGAAAGAAAAAAATATCAAACACACTGATTTTTGTTATAATGTCCTTAAAGGGAGGAAGGATATGTGTCAGAACTATCTTATAGGTTAGACTCCTTAGAAGGGTGTCCGTTTTTTTGTTTGTTTCGCTAATAAAACCTTGAAAATGGTGTGAGAGAAATGCATTTAATCCTAAAATCTCCTTAGTGAATAGTGTTACAATAGCTTGATGCTATCACATTTTCAACCTTAATTCCTACTGAAATTAATGTTTTCCAAAAATTTTTATCCCATCTTTTTTTCTTTTCCCCGCGGGACAGTGAGGGTTAAGTGACTTGCCCAGGGTCACACAGCTAGTACATGTCAAGTGCCTGATGTCAGATTTGAACTCAGTTCCTCCTAAATCCAGGACTGGTACTTTATCCACTGAGCCATCTAGTTGCCCCCAATTTTATCCCAACTTGATTCTCACATCCTTTTCCATTATTTTTTAATGTAAAGGAATTCCAATACTACCCCCTATAGCAACATGGTTATTTAAAGAAATACATTAATTTTTTTCTTCACCTTTATTGTGACATTCTAAACCTCTTTTAGTAGGACTGGCTTAGCTTTTGAAAGTGTGATAAATGTTGGTATTGTCATGATTGTTGTAATTTGGGTTTCAAGTAAGTATTTGCTTCATCTTTTTCTCTAGAGAAGTCTGATAAAATGTAAGAATAGGTGGAGGATTTTCTTTTGGTAATTTACTGACAATATCCTGGTTTGGTAGTAATTTATATTTTCCAACATTTAAGTAATTTGTTTCTCTCCTCCTCCTCTTAGAAAATCTTCAAATAACATTGATATCGTAGCAGTTATGTCGAAATACTTATCAGTGGTATAATTCTCTCAGATTTCACTTGCTAGATGTACATGTGTGTTTCTGAAGAAGATTCAGGGCTTTCAGCAAATGATTAACACTTTGTTTTTAGGGACTGGTTATCCAGTTTATAACCTACCTTAAAGACTTATGCTGATACCTCTTTGTAGTGTAGAGGTGATCTTAGATTCTCAAAAGTCTCATCTAATAGAGTACCAGCTATGAACAGTCCTACAAGATTGAATAGGGTTAACCTAGCTAGATGCAGAGTGATTCGTTACCAGAAGTTTGGCCACAAGGTGTTGATTTTGTGTGTGTGTGTGTGTGTGTGTGTGTGTGTGTGTGTGTGTATGGGTGTCGGAGGGAGCACAGCAATTCATCTTCTTTTGGTGCTTCTTCATCAATGAAGCTCTCCTTGATTCTCAGCCTAGATGTGACATTCTGCTCTTAGAATTTCTTATTCAGCACTGATTTATATTCTAACTTGACACTGGGAAAGTCACTTGACCTCTATTTGGCTCAGTTTCCTGATCCGTAAAATGGGATAATACTATTTAATTTGTGGGGTTGTTATGGGGATCAAATTATATAATAATTGCAAGGTGCTTAGTGCAGTGTCTGGCTCATAGTAAAGTACCACATAAATGTTATTTATTATTAGCTTTTATTATAATTAGGCATGACACAGTGCTTTGCACATTGATAAATGTTTGTTGAGTTGAATTGCATACATCTATTATCTCCCCTGGGCTAGTCAGTGAAATGGATAGCATGTCAGGCCTGGAGTCAGGAAGACTCATTATCCTGAGTTCAAATCTGGTGTCAGGCACCTACTAGCTGTGTGACTCTGGGCAAGTCACTTAACCCTGTTTGCCTCAGTTCCTAATCTGTAAGATAAGTTAGAGAAGGAAATGGCAATCCAGTCCAGTATCTTTGCCAAGAAAACCCCAAATGGGGTCATGGTGAGTCAGATGAACTGAACAACAACAACAATTATCTTCTCTACTGGGCCACTGGGATAGGGGCTGTGTCATTTTTTTTTAGCTTTGTAAAGATATGAAAAGGGAGTCAGGACAGGTTTCGTAAAGAGGACTAAAAAAGCAGTTGAAGTTGAAAAAGTTACAGAATCTGACTCTTCAGTGACTGGCATGTTTTCCTTTCCCATAAAAAAGCATATTGGAATTTCATTGAATTGGATATTTAGTGCCTTGAACAGGAGGATTTTCATTTTATGCTTTTGGCATCTGTGGTAAATAGTTAAAATAAGATAGTGATGCTCTGTTTTATAGCTGGAAAAATCCTGTCAGACCAGGGTGTTTGCAAGTGGCAGAATGGATATAGATTCTCTGGCCTACTACTTTTGTTTCTAGTCTAATTTCTCGGTTGAATTTAAATTGGTGTCATCTCTGAACAGTCATCTGTTAGAGAACAGTACTTTTCATTTTCATTCTTTGAGAGAAATTGATTCAGGGCAAAATGGAAATCACCATGTGAATTGGCTAAAACCCAGGGCTCAGCGATAGGCATCTGTTTATTACATCTTTCTCTAGCCTGCCTTCATCACACTGCCCCTGTTTTGCCCCCTTCCCCTTACATTTTGGTTATTGGAAGCCTTTAGAGAGTTGGAAAACATACTTGTATTCATTACTATGCCTTGCTTAGTCACGAAGCCCAATTTGTTTTAAGTGGCCCTTTTTGTGCCATTGGATAAGATAACAGCTTGGTAGCAGATTGAACATATTAGTGTCTAGCTTGTTTAATTTAATTGGCTGCTGTTCCTTTTAAGTGCTACAGCCAACATCCAGGTATGAAATGTTACAATTAAAATGGCCAGACTGATTTTATAATTATTATCTGAACATAATAATACCTTGTATTTGTATAACCCTTTATGGTCTTCAAAGTGCTTTACATTTATTATCTCATTTGATCTCTTTCCACCCACCAGCTCAAGGCTTTTACATTTCTTATTTTGCCCTAGATCTTTGGGAAATGAGCAAAACTTTAAAAATGTGAAGTGGCATTTAAGAAGCACCCCTCCCCTAAGTTACTGCAAATGTCTTCAGAACTTTTATTCATTATTTCTCTTTACACTCGAGGAGGAGGTTAATGACAATTCTAGTTGTCTTTGTAGTTGAAGGGGGAGGGAGCAGGAAATGAGACACCTGTTAAGTGATTCCTAAGGTTGAACAGTGAGTCATTCAGCTATTATAAGCACTTGGTAAATATTAAATGATAATGATGGCAGGGGCCATTAATTGAATTCAGATCTCCTGCTTTCCATCTCAGTGCTCTGATTTTCAGTATTCAATAATTTCTTATCCTTTTCAGCTGGTGAATCCTTTTGGCTTTGAGTTAACAATTTTACAAAAGTTTTTGTTCCTCTGATCCCCCTTAGCTATGTTTGAGGCTTTGATACTAACTAATGTGGCATTTTTATTTATGTATAAGTAAAGGATATTTAATTCCCTGATAATACACCTTGCTGGTATTTTCCTTTAGACTCTTTTATGTACCCTACGTAATTTCCACCTATAAACACCAGTCCTGGTGTCCTTCCTTTTAGAATATTTCTGCCATTCACTATTTATATCACACTCCTTTGTACCTAATTTTTGGTAGCATCTTTTGGCTCAGAGTATCTTTTCTTGAATCACAGTAGACTTTCAGGTTTTTATAGATCATCACATTCTTCAAGATACTTTATACAACTTTTCTTCTCTTTTTTAAAATGATGGGAGAAAGGAGAATATTCTAGGATAGGATATGAAGAGGACCATATAAGGTCCTCTACTTCATCCCTTGTCTCCATATTAGCTCTTCTTAGATATATTAGTATCTCTTCTTTCTTAATCAACTTCCAGACATACCATGTAAAATCTCTTGGCAATCCATCCTAGTGTATAAAACCCCCATATTGACAATAATGTCTTTAAGAATCTTTAAGACTCTCCTCCAAATTTCTTCTAAATCGTCCACTTCTCTCTTAATGTTATGGGAGCCCAAATGTGGACATGGCATTCTAGAAAGGGCCCAAACAGGGTTAAGGATAGTGAAAGAACCATGCTAGGGATCCCATCTACTATACTTTGTCCATCTTCAGTGTTGATAAAGTATGTTGTAGAGTATGTATGTCCGAAAGGTAAGATGTTTAAATGATAGTTTATTTCTACTTCAGTTCCTTGAATTTAAAACAACTGCAGTTGTGTTGTTTTCATTTGAGATGCAACAGTTATTATAAGTTTTAATAACATAGTTTTTAGAGCCTCAGATATGTCAGATGGATATTTGGGAACACATATCTTGTTGGGAACAACATTCTGAATGTCCTTTTCAATAAGTGAAAATATTGGTCAAAGAAACTTCTATAATGCCTTAATGTTGAAATGCCCCACCATATCAAACAGCTTAGTGTATAAATTTGTTAATTCCTTAGTATTTTTAGCATTACTTATACAGTAAATGTCAAAAGAAAAAAAATCAAGGTTTTTTTTAAACTTCCTAGGGCTTACTTAATTTTCTGTAATGATTGCAGGTGGAAGGTGATGATGCTGAAACCTATGAAGAGAACAACGAATGGGGAAATTATTCCAGAAGAAAGATTGTCTCTAACTGGGATCGATATCAAGATTTTGAGAAAGAGACAGAAAATGAAAGTGGAGAATCACAAAGAGGGACCGATTTCAGTGTCCTGCTTAGTTCTGCAGGTAGGAATGCCATCTATGTACTTATTATTGCGTTTTCTGAAGGTTGGCCAGATATTTATTGTCTTTTTAAAGTGTTCTTAGTAACCAGCATTCTATAGATTTTTTTTTTTGTTCTTATTGAGTTGTGACTAGGTTTCAAATCCCAGTGGAGGTTGATCATCATAGTGCTATGAAATATCTGATTTATTTTTCTTTTTCTGTGAAAGTTAGGGTTTTCATGGACTAATATGGTAGGATTAAAGTCACTCAGAGATGGAAGAAAAGCTTTACATAAATAGAAAAGACTGAACACAAACACAGTATATGATATGAGCCTGAGAAATAAAAAGAAATGTTTTCTGAAGCTTCAAAAAAGGCATCTTCCTGCATTTTGGGAGACATAATTAAAAATATTTATATAGAACTATTCTCACAAGGAAGCAGCTAGCCTATATGTTATAACAATAATAATGATGATAGTGATGGTGATGATTAACATTAAATGGTGCTTTATGTTTTGTAAAGCCCTATATAGAGCCCATGTGAGGTCTGAGGATCTCATTGTCTCAAACAAGTCTTTGTTCTTGAACTAAGGGTGCTTTTGCTTTAGGGATACCAATGAGGAGTTGGAGGTCATTCTGTAGTACCATTATCAATTGAGAATCATTTTAGCTAGATTAAATAGCCTTTAGGAGAGGTGGGGTATTTAATAAGGTGGTACATTAAGAGTACAAAATACTCTCTTCCCCCTCTCCCAAAGTGTGTGACACTCTCTCCCACAAGTACATAATATTTTCAGGGGAAGAAGGCTCAACCTTAGGGAACACGTGTGTCAAAGGTATAACAGATCTTGGTTTCTGTAAATACTTTTCTTGAATTTGTGCTTTACTGAAGTTCCCTTAAGCATAGTGAATGTGTCTCTATGCTGTGCCACTTCTCAGTAGTGTGTATCTTGACAGAGCAGAAGAATCAAAGTTGATCATTTGTGGGGCATAGACAGACTTTCTTATATGGACTTATTCTTTTTCAGACTACTTCCCCCGCTTTCCCATTTCGTACTCCTGATCTTGAGGGAAAAGTATGTAGAGTTTGAGGAGAAAGAGCCAAAGTAGAGATCCTGGGATAGAAGAGGTAGAACAGAAAGTCTGGGGTTTGGGGATGGGATGAAGGAGCCTGAATGTAGTAATGAGCTGCTAGAAGTCAAATTTGAAATGAACTTTTTTCTCTGTTATTTTTACCTTACCCCTGCTTACCTCTCAGATTTCTGATTACTCATAACAGATTAAAATAATAAGCAATTGATTCCCCCCATAATATAATAGGGTGACCTAGGTCCTCTACAGGAAACACTAGTAGGAAGATATGAATAAGAAGGCACCACATTGTAGTAGGGAGAAGATAAGACTAGAATTCAGATGATCAGGATTCGTCCTGTTGTCACTAGACATAACATAGAGTTAAGCTTCAACTTTATCCCTTTTTCCTTGTCAGGAGCTGAATTCCCTGTATGTTTCTAGCAATATTTGCCCATAAAACACCAACAGATTTTAAAAAAGGAATGTGTGCTTGCTTCAGAATTCCAGAAAAGGGGAGAAGCTGGGAAAATAGCCTTCTATTCTGCTGTGACCTTAGGAGGAGAAAACCCAAGAGCTTAAGGCTTGGGTGCATGAATGGAAGGTTGTAGTAGGAAGAGCAGGGAGACTGACCTCTCTTGCCTCTGGAAGAAGATTAAGAGATCACACTGGGAGTTACTATAGGACTGAGACCTGAGAAATGTTTCGGAGGCATCTTGCAGAGGCTCAGTGTATCCCTTCGGGAGTATATTCAGTTCAACAATTCAGCACAGATTTATTAAATACTTATTATGTACAAGGCATTGTGTCAAGTATTAGGAATACAAAAAATACCTCTTCCCCCCACCCCTAATCCAGACAGTTTCTGTTTTCAAGGAACTTGTTATGGAGAAAGAAAAGTATACCTAGATAAGTAAATACAAGAGGTACACAAAATTAATACAAAACAATTTCAGGGAAGGCACTGTGGGCAGGGGATTGGTAATTGAACCGAATATTGAATAGAACAAGAAGAATTCCAGAGGTAGAGATGAGGAGGGCATGAATTCTGGGCATAGTGAGGAGGGCATTTTGACAGGAACATAGAGTTTGTGAAAAGGAATAATGTGAAATTAGATTGTAAAGGTAGCTGAGAGTCTGATTTATGAGGGCCTCTAAATGCCGGGCTAATGCCAGTTTGTAGTTTTAACTTGTAGGCAAGAAGGAACTGAATGCTTTAGGGAGTGACTGGCCAGAACTTTTGCCTTAGAAATATTATTTTGACAGCTGTGTTGGGGAAATATTGGAGAAAGAAGAGACTAGAAATAGGGAGACCAAATAGGAGGCTATTACTGTAGGACAGGCAAGAGGTTGAGAAGACCTGAATTATGGTGGCTGTGTGAGAAGAGAGCAGAGATAGGAGGTCTGTTGTGGTGATAGAATCCCACTGTTTCTTCACGTGTAACAGGCATCATAGAGAGAATGTCTTTAATCAGCTCTCTGCTCAACTGGGCTGAAATACATCCCCACCCCTCCCGCAGTCCCCCCCATGGGAATACACAAAGGCCTGGAATCATGGTTGTTTTTTATAGTTATCCTTGAAAACCTTCTATTCACTGATTAGGTTACTCTGTCTAGTGTTGCCTTGCAGGCAGACTAGGCTGTACTCGAAATATTGATTTTCCTTTTTTAATCCTTTGAGGCGTTAGAAATAATAAACCTAGAACGAACATGTTTGTGAAACCTGATAATAGTTTCAGTGCACAAAGCTGTCTCTGGGGGATTATGCTATTGAGATTTATTTGCTATTGGCAAATTTATATTTCATTTTGAATATTTTGGGTAGTGAGAATTATTAATGAATGAACCTGATTTGGTTGCTGTGCAAGTAGACAAGGAGAAATTAAAGATAAATGTGTGGGTGGGGATGGTGTAGGGGGAAGTCTATTGGAGAAGATGGAATGGAATGAGATCACTTGTTCTTATAGAGGGGTTTTCCTTGGTAAAGAGAAAGACCACTTCATGTGAGACAAGGGTGAAGGAGGAGAGAGTGGTTAAAGGGATCTGGGTGATATGGGATGAGAAAAAAGGGGAGAAGAGGGAGCTCTTGGTGAATGGCCTCAAACTTTTCTAGTAAAATATGAGGCATAATATGAGCCTTAGCTGAGAGAGTGATGGTGGTGGGAACTGTGGGAGCTTTGAGGAAGGATGAAAAGATTTGAAAGAGCCACTGTGGTAAGTAGGAGAGTGAGTTAATTGGGAAGGTGTAAAAGAGGGCCCTGTTAAAGTTATATAGTATGAATTTATGGTGAGCCCAGTCAGCAAGTTTTGTTCAGCAGCATGTTTGTAGGAGTGAAGGCAGTGGATGGTGGGGGCAAGCCAAGACTGAGACTTGGGAACACATGACTGTGACAAGACAAGGGGCTGGCATGGTCATGATTGATAGGAGGATGGCTGCCTAGGTGTCATCTGATACTCTTCAGTCTCTCATACTTTCCATTATCCGATCTGTTGCCAAGTCCTGTAGATTTAATTTGAAATTCTCTTTTCTCTATACCCCCTTCTCTTCTCTGACCCCACTGCCATTCTGGTATGGGCTCATAACCTCAAGCCAAGATTCTTGCAATAGCCTGTTTGTTAGTGTCGCTACATCAAGTCTTTCCTCATCCAGTCTATCTTCTACTCCGCTATCAAATTAATCTTCCAAAAGCACAGATTTTACCGTGTTGTCTCCCCACTCAATAAACTCCAAAGACTTGCCATCACATCCAGGATCAGATTGATCTTTAAAATCCATTATGATCTGCCCTCCCCCTTCCTTTTCAGTCTTTTTGTACCATTTTCCTTTCCCCACCCCTAAGTACACTTCAGTTTAGTGACACTGGAATTCCTGCTGTTCCTTGAATAAGAAACTGATTCTTGGCTATGGGCATTTTCCCTTACTGTACCTCCTCATCTCTGCCTCCTGGCTTCCTTGAAGTCACCGCTAAAATCCTACAAGAAACCTTTCCCAGAATGTCTTACTGCTAACACTTTTTCTGTTGATTAGTTCCAATTTATCTTGTTTGTAGTTGTATGTAGTTGTTTTCATGTTATCTCCCCACTGGATTGTGAATTCTTTGAGGGCAGTAACTGTCTTTTTCTTTTTCTTTTAGTATTTAAAGTCTAAATCCTAAAAATAGTATAGGTTTTTAGCTGAGAGTTTTCTTAGTTCAATAAACATTTTATTAAAGGCCTAATATGACCAAGACACATGTGAGAGGCAATGTGTCATACCCTTTGATCCAGTAGTACCACTTCCAAGTTTATATCCCAGACATCCCCAATAAAAGAAAAAGACCTATTTGTACAAAAAATATTTGTAGCAGCTTTTTTTTTTTATAGTGGCTAAGAATTGGAAATCAAAGGAATGCCCATCAATTGGGAAATGCCTAAACAAGCTGTGGTATATGATTATAATGGAATATTATTGTGCTGTAAGAAATGACAAGCAGGATGATTTCAGAAAGGCCTGGAAAGACTTACATGAACTGATGTTGAGTGAAGTGAGTAGAACCAGGAGAATATTGTACACAGTGACAGCAATATTATTTGATGAAAAATTGTGAATGAACTTG